>NC_056747.1:1125790904-1126398826 GCF_019279795.1 Protopterus annectens | reverse complement strand
TGTTAAAGAATGATATAAATATCTAAGGAATGGTTCTGAAGTTATTCTCCTTGAAGGCGTGAGCCGAGGCGCTAGGGAAACTGCTAATAAATCAGTGTTGGATCTTTCCTTTGGTCATTGTATTTGGATTTACTACTTATTTTTTTTTTGTTGCTATCACATGTAATATAGACCTGTTGTTTCAGTAGTATTTGCAACTAAAGTGGTGTCAGTGTTTGTTTTTTATTTATATAAATGTAAGATTGCCTGTCACGTGATAATTTAATAAAGATGTTTGTTGAAAAAAATTCAAGATTCTAAATCTAGACAGAAAATGAAGGAACAGATGTAGGATTTTTTCCCTCAAATTTCTGATGCAGACTCTGAGGAGAGCACAATATTTGATCCTCCGTGTGAGGGTTTCCCTCTCTCTAAAACTATTTCCCGAATGTGTCAGCATTTTCCCTTAGAAAGAAGTTTGAATGGTTACAGATTGCATTTCCAGAAGCCTTCCCCATTCCTCCTGTGCTGTCAGCTTTGGTGTGTGTGTGTGTGTGTGTGTGTGTGTGTGTGTGTGTGTGTGAGCAATTGTCCTGATAGTCAGCCTGCTACCCCTAAAAAGGCAGAATGTTTAAAGTCTGTCTTTTAAGTTTTTCTCTACTCATCCCAAACCTGTTCCAATAGCTGTGCTTTAAATCCTACTGCTGCATAACATTTGGATAATTCCAATCCTGCACTTTCTGACAATGATGGGAAAATTAGGTATGAATTTTGAATCGTCAGGCTTATTTTCAGACCGATTTGTGAAAGTATGAGTAATGTTTGCGGTTTTATTGTGAGGAAAATTCTTCTTTAAATGGTTAATTTTCATCCATTTTACAGGTTACAACGCATTCTTTAAAGTGTGTGCATAATTGATACTTCAAGAATATGGCCACTGGTACTGCTTTGAGAAGGTCTGCCTAGCTGCATTCTTATCACCCCCAAGTGATGTGGAAATGAGATTTTAAAATTCTCCTTTGGATTGAGATTTAGTTTTTGGTCCCTCTGCTACAGGGTTGTCAAAGTGCAATGAGAGGTGTAAGCTGATATGGCAGATCTTAAGGTTTTTCAGCCCTCCTTTTCCAAAATTTCTAAACAATTCTCTAGCCCCTCATCCAGCTTTGGCAAAAAGAGTCTCAGCAAAATGTTCTTAAACCGATGTTTAAGAAGAAATGGCAAGCAGGTGCCAAAAACAGTACAGGACCCCTTCTCAGAAATACGTGGACATTCCAGGTCAGAATGAGTATGCCCCTCCCCCATCCCACCCTGGCAGTCTCTTCTTTCTTGCAGGTCTGAATCTTCACTTTTCTCTTTGTGATCTGATAGTTTCAGGCAAATGGATTCTAAAGATAATTCATCGAAGTAACAGATAGCAGTGGGAGGAGTCTTCCTTTCCAGGGTGTAATTCCTTACCCACCAGACCAGAGTGTTCTATATCCCTCTGTCCTTCAAGTGCTTCTTAGTGGATGCATGTGATGAGCCATCCCGAAGTAGCTGACACACACACACAAACTAACCTCAGGGCACACACTGTTCCCATTTAGTCACCACTTAGAAAACTTTGTCGATTTGTAAACATAAGATTTTGTAGTAGCAGGTTTTCTGGTGGTCTTTACATCCTCATGAGACAATTGCCTAAACGGAGTCAAGATTGAATCATCTAAGCTCTCAGTTGTAGTTGCTCCAAATTTGGATGAGCATATCCAGTGTGTGACCAGGTCTGTGGTAATTGCCCTTTTCCAATGCATTTAAAAGGGAGAACCAAGATTGGGGGCTCACTAACAACGATCTTTGGCATTTTGTACTGAATCTTCAGAATTACCTTGTGAATGTGGCAGGGGTGAAACGCATACAGTAACATTCCTGTCCAAAGGAAGGAGAATCCTTCTGTCCTTCAAGGATGTTTGAAACAGAATTTATCCAGGTGTTTGTTTTGAAAGGAGGCAGACGGATGTCAAACTGTTCTGTTTAAGGCATTGCCCCACATCTAGATCCTGGAACGCCACTACCCTGAGCTTCCATTCATGGGTCTGTCCAGGATCTGCTCAGTCTGTCTCCTGTAACCTTTTGCTCTGATAGAATGCATGATACCTGAAGGGTCAGAGTGCTGTAAAGCCAGTACATCATTGTCAACTGGCACCAAGGGTATGAACTTGGACCCAAGTTTTTTGAGATTCCACATTACTGAGGTGGTGTCTGTAACTACCGGGCAAGGACCTGGAATGCATAGGTGGTGAAAGAGTTTCAAGGCATGGAACACTACCACCATTTCCTTGATACTGATGCGCTTCCGTGCATCCTTGGCACCACAAATAGCCTGCATTTGCACTTCCATTGACACAGCTACCTCAAGCAAAATCGAATGACTCTGTTAGGACAAGGCTGCATTAGAAGAGGTGGGAAGCCCTGGATTGATACTCAGCTGTTCTGTCCACCACTGTAACTCACTTCTGATGGTGGGCAGCATTGGTAATGGAGATTCCAGAGAATGTAGGTGGGTGGGTTCAACAGTTCCAGACGTATTATAGGTTCATAGGTTGGTACTAGGCTATCGGCCCTAGGGCCTATACAAGCCTAGCCATAACAATTCCCTGGATATTTCTTCCCACAGTATGTACTTCTCTGGACCCCTGTTTAGCAGGGCGACTGCCACAATATTTACTTCTCTGGACCCCTGTCTAGCAGGGCGACTGACATGATCCCTGGGGTGAATTTTCTATCTCCCATCCAGTCATCAAGGTTTCTTTTGAAGAGGGCCAAGGAGGTGCTCTGCTTGACATGTATGGGGAGTCCCTGGGTCAGGAATCTATCCCTCCAGCATGTTTTGTTCATTGTGATGACAGTGCTTAGATCCCTCGAGTGTGTGGCTCTGAGGGATTGTGATTTCTTTAAGTGGAGCATGTCCAACAGCTCAGGGTTTGACATGGCCTTGTATGTTAAGCAGAGATTGCCTCTGAGTAGACGATATGCCACAGAGTATAGCTGGAGTTTTTTTTGGACAGTCAGCATATGGCATCTGCTTTAGGCCTGTGATTCTTTTAGTGAGGTATTTCTGTGGCCTTTCCAGCTGTTGCAGTCTTGTGAGGTACATACCAAACGGGGCATTATACTCTATAATGGGTCTAATGAGGGATGAGTACAGTGGATCTGGATGAAAAGCCCTTAGTGATGAGGTGTGCCACATAGAAGGATTTCCTGACTGTTGTGGCGATGTGGTTATGGAAAGTGAGACCACTGTCTACCTTTGCCCTAAGTCTCTCATCACACTTTTGATGTTTAGTGTACTGCCGCCTATGTGGTAATTCATGGGTACATGTTTTTTTCCAAAGGGGATAACTATACATTTCTTGGCATTAAGTTTGAGCCCATGGCTCTGGCACCAGGCATCTGTTTCTGTAAGGCCCTTTTATAGAATATCCACATCATTTGGGGATTCAGTAATGGCCCCCAGTTTGCAGTCATCTGCAAACTTTGTTAGCCAGAGTCCGTTAGTGTTGGCCTGTACTTCAGAGAAGTAGATGCTAAACAAGAGTGGTCCCAGGACTGAACCCTGAGGTACTCCACTTGTCACTGGTCTGAAGTTGGATTTGGAGTCAGTAAGCCAGTTGGCAACCCATCGAGTGACAGGGATTTATGCCCAGCTTAGTAAGTTTTGTCTATGATTCCAGAGTGGGGGATGGTGTTGAAGGCCTTGGCGAGGTCCAGATAGGCTGTGTGGACCGCCTTACCCTTGTTCACAGCTCTGGAGACTGATTCGAAGAAGTCAGTCAGGTTCAGGAGATAAGATCGGCCCTTCACAAACCCAAACTGGGTGGGGTCCAGTGTTTCAAGGTTGCCATTGTTTTCTTTATAAGTTCCATACCCTTGCAGATCAGGCTCGTCAGACTGATGGGACGGTAGTTCCCGGGATCCAAGGGGGATCCCCCCTTGTGGAGTGGGATAACTGTAGCTGTGTGCCACTCAGTGGGCACGAAGCCTGAGGTGAGGCTATGATTAAACATGACACTTAGGTGAGGAGCCAGTTCATGTAGTACACAGCCTGGGATGTGATCTGGTCCCATGGATGCTGTATTCTTAGCTTTGGAGAGTGCGGTTTCTACCTGTGTATCCGTGATTACTGGAATTTGGCAATCTATTGGTATTGAGATGTGTCCTTTAGGGGGTGAGGGGGGGGGTGAAGTTGGCACTAAATCGATCTGACAGGTTATTGGCAATATCCTTGGGATCAGTATATTTAATGCCATTCTGTTGAAGCTCAGAGCAGATCTGAGCATTGCCATTTAGATTCTTGACTTAACTATAGAATGCCTTGTGGTTGTCTTTGGAATCTTTGGCAATTTTATTTTCGTAACTAGCTTTTGAGGGGATCTCAGCTTCTTACTGAGGCTGGTGAGGGAGTTTATTGCATCCTGGGATTTTCCTCTTTTCTGCAACAGTTTCTTCCTTCTGTTGTATAGCTTGTTTATAGCAGTGGGCCACCATTGGCTTCCTTTTTTTGAGGAAATCATCTTGGTTCTATTTGGGATGGCACGATTCATGCAAGAGTGGATGCGATCTTAGTGCCTTAGTGTAAGATTCTGCAGTGGAACTTTCAGATCCCGTCTGCATGGTTGTCATGAAGTTTGTCACTTCTGACTTCAGTAGCATGAAGTTGGCTTTGGAGAAGTTTTTTAAGGAGGTTTTCTTAATGGGGTGGGAGTGGGATGTGGATGTCAAGGGTGATTTGCTTATGGTCAGACCTGACCATTGAGGATGTGATCACTGGTGTGGAGCATCTATCTCCTATGTTGGTAATGACCAGGTCTAGGATATTGGAGCCCATAGTGGGACAATGGATTAGTTGATCCAGGGCGTTGGAATTTATGAATTCCAAGAACCATTGGGAAAAGGAGTTGGTACCAAAGTAGTTTTCCCAGTTAATGGCAGTGTAGTTGAAATCTCCCAGTATTAAGGTGTTTGGTTGTATCTTAATATTTTCCAGTATGTTTAGAAAGGTGTAGTGAGAATCTTGGGGCATGGTGGGGGATCTGTAGCAAGCTACAATTTGGATTGCAGTCTTACCTAGTGTTAGTTGCACCTGGAGAATTTCAGATGGATTGTGTTGGGCAACTAGCCTGGAGGTGTGAATATCCTTGGTGAATATAGACACTCCTCCACCTTTAGTGTTTCGGTCCTGTTTTTGTGGCCGAAAAGTGGGGTAAGAGTTGTAGCCTGGTATTGCAGGGGTGCTCTCTGGAGCCTTGAACCAAGTCTCAGTTACTGCACAGATGTCGATGTTCTCCATTTTTAGGAGTGCCTCAAGGGAGTGCATTTTAAGGTTTAGATTTCTAGCATTGAGTAACATTACCTTCAGATTTTGCATGCTTGTATCTGTTACGGTGGTGGTTTTGTCCTTTGAACCTTGCCTAAAAAAGGCACTATAGGGGTGGCAAGAGCTTTAGCCAGTAACCTGAATCCCAGGTGTGACAGGTGCAGACCATCTCTGGCAAAGCATTGTGGTTTGTCTATCATGTCTTCCCAGGCAGACAGATACTGGATCCCCTTTGAATGACACCAGAAGCTTAGCCAGTTGTTGAAGTCAATCATTTTGGCCGTATACTGTGGTATAATTCTGGGCGAAGGCAGGATACTACTCAGGGCTAGGGTCATATCTGCCTGGGCCACATGATCCGTGAGCTCTTCCATGTCTCTTTTCATGTAGTCCAGGGAGGTACGTCTCAAGTCATTCACTCCAGCATGGACAATGACAGAGTTGTATTTGTTACTTGTTGTGGAGTGACTTGAGTGCATGCGTTATGTGGCGGATCCTGGCACCCGACAGGCAGCTGACTGTAATTTTCTCCTTGTTCAGCCTGGTGAGTGGGACATCAGTGTGCCTGACTCTAGAGTCACCTATGACTAAAGTGTTAGGTACATGTCTTGCCTTAGGAGCTGTTGTTGGGTGGCACACTGGTGTTGAGCTGTGTGTCACTTTGGTTGTGACTGGTGTTTGTTTGCATTTCTTCGGAGGTCCTTGTTGCTTGATCAGGTTAATGTTAAGGGCCTCCGCATATGTGGGTTTAGTGTTGCTATGTGTGGGTTTTGAAGGGCTATGAGTTGCTTGAGATGTAGTGCAGGTGTTAACCTTCTCTTGACTGTCTAGCACAATCTTGGCCGGAGAGAGCTTTGCTTCCAGTTTGGCTATGTAAGTGCATCTCTCACAGGTTGTAGTGTTGGGTGGTAGGAGGAGAGGGTTGTCTGTGTACATGAGGCAGTTGATGTATTGCCCCAGAATGCCCAGATTCACCAGGTGGACTGGAGAAAGCACCGGAAGCTGACCCTTGAATATACCTGTTTAGGTGCTTTTTTTGTAAAGTATAAGAGCTGTTTTCCCTTACCTTTGCAAGGTACTTTGCAATTATAGGCTGTTTAGTGCCTACGATTAATTTCTCCTTATTGACAAGGAGAGTTGAGTACTTGTATCAGTTTCAGGCTTCCTGGTGCTTTCCAGCAGGTTCTAGAGCAAGTGCTAGTCACGGGTTCAGATTTTAGTGCTACTACTGAAAAAACAGCTAATTCTAAGGGAAAATTTGAAGAGCACACTTTCTGGCACCTACAATAGTTTAACTGTAGCCTTGCGGTGCTACACGATGCGAAACATGTGCAAACACGTGCGTTTTTAAGCCAGAAAGTTGAAAGGGATAGAAATCAGCCCAAAAAGGCTAAAATTACAATTTTAGAGCTGGAAACCACTCCTTTAGTGTTAGCCAGTACAATGCTCACCACTCCCACTGGTAAGCAGTAGAACTTCCCTCTACCACAGCAAGGCCTGGATAGCTCTGAACACAGAAAACAAAGTCCTGAGACAAGCAAAGCCTGGGATCTGGACTGGCTAGGAAAGGTGGGAAACGAGTAAACAAGACAGTATTTTTTTTTTTTGTTAAAACGGGTTAAATAATGCAATAATACAGTAAATAAACACAGAAAAGGCTAACACACTTGAGTGTGTATTCCTAAACAGTAAATGCAATTAAAACTCTACAAAATTAACAATTTAAAACAAATGCCTTGGTACAGTAGTATTGTTGAATATTCCACATGTGAATGTGGGCCATTGATATGAAAATCATAGACTCCGTAAGTCCTAGAATTTTTAGGAATTTTGTTGCTGAGGCTTAGTTCTTCCTGGGGAATCCCTGAAACACCATCTGGAAACTCAACTTCCAAAAGTTAAGCTTAAACCCTAGCTGGAAGAGTATTAGCAATTCCAAGCATGGATGCAAACTCTGCACAGATCAGCAAGTCATCCAGGTAAGGAAAAGGTGAATGCCAAGAGTCTGACTACTACTGTACCAAGGCATTTGTTAGAACCTTGAGATGCCATGAACAGCACAAAGGGCAATGCATAGAGCTGCAAACCAGACATAACGGATCGCTGATATCTCTTGAAGTCATGAACAAAGGATATAAGATGACGCACATCCTTCAGGTCCAGGGTCACCATGAAGCAGCAGTCCAGCATGAGAGGAAGCACTGTCTGCATGTTGAGCATCTTGAACTTGGAGACCTTGACAAAGTATTCAGAAATGATTGTTCCAACCCAGTCTCCAGGACACACCTCTTTTAGGAATGAATAAGATTCTGAGGTAAAAAAAATTCATCATTTCAATAGGAGTGACTAGTTCCATTACCCCTCTGAGACCAGTATTTACTGAAGTATAGGATGGAATAACAAGGTCTGATCTAATGGGTGAGGGGGAATGGAACTCCCTTGGATGGAGTCAGATGTTTCTTCCACTGCTAACCTCTGCCAGTGAAGCAAAGCACCCATTTGTTGGAAACCACTGACCTTAAGAACATCTTGTTGAAAGTTAACTGTTAGGTTGGGGTACCAGGAGGGGGGTACTTGAGAATGGCAGGTACCACGCCTCAGCAAAGTCATAAGCTGGAAGGGGGGGATTATACTTTTGGAAAAAGAACCCTTGTCATTAAGTTTGGCAGAAATCTTGTTCCGCCATTTCCTCTAGGTACCTTGTTTTTTTTGCATGGCAGTGACTTGACTGCTGAAAATGATCTCATTAATTTGAGGGAAACTTGGAAATTGACATACTTTTCATCAGTTTACCACTTTCATCCCATTGTTTAGGGATCTGATTAGTTGCTCTACCAAACACACAATCATAATCAAGTGAAACATTCAAAATATCACTTTTTTTTTTATTTCATCATGAACGCTCTATCTGAATAACAAAGCAAACGTCCCTATCTCAGCTAGTGTCACAGCATTTTGTGAAACTTTCAGCCCCCTTCAAGGTACTTGAAGCATGTATAGAGATGCTTAAATATTGGAAATCTTATCTTTCCCATAGAACTTTTACTCCACAGGTAATTTGACAGCAGACTCTTCTAAACTATACATAGCCTTCAACATAAACTTCCACAGATACATTGGTAGTTTAGAAAGTACCCTGCTTGCCTGCTGCAGCTTCTTTCCCTGAGATTCTAGCCAGTTTACCTACAGGTTCTGAAGGAATTGTGTGTAGAGAAGACCTGGTCTTTCCTAGGTAGAGGATCATTCAGCAGAGGAGAATTTCAAGCTTACTTAATATCCTGCAGTGATCAGTGGAAGGAAGGTGGCCATGTCTGGGGCCACATCCTCTGAAAGATCATGTACTTAATTGATGTCAGGGGCAGCCAATGATTAGCTTTAGGAATGTATTGCTTTGTAAGCAATCAGCATATGGAAAAAGGAAGTTGTCTGTTTAGATTACTGAACCTGTTCACATTTAGAGGAAACAGACTGATCAGACTCTGACACTTCAAAAACTTTAGATTCCAGATCCATTACAAAATCAGGATTCTGGGGTGGTTGAATGGGGGAGAAAGTGCCAGCATTGGTCAAAACATGGTTTTACACTCCATAATCAATGGCCAGAGAAATGGATCTAGCCATAGCCTCCACCTCAGGTGAAACGGTCTGTGATACTTAGCATGCAGCATGGTGGGTCAGCTGTTTCTTTAATGCATTACTACACTAGTGGGAGAATCACTGGGGAGAGACCTAACATGGTCAACAGATTGTACGCTTCTTTCTTCACCTGTACCTAAAGAGTTTGGTGTGGGAAGAAATAGCCAGGGAATTGTTATGGCTAGGCTTGTATAGGCCCTAGGGCCGATAGCCTAGTACCAACCTATGAACCAGGCAGTGGTAGAGCCCTGGAGAATGTCTGACCAAGGTGTTCATGCACTGTTGTGATACTGACACCACACCAAGGAGATCTGGAGGGAGACTAAGGCAAGTGGTCTGATAGTCTGCCCAAAGCTAGGCTACTCAGCCCATAAGACATATGCTGAGGCATATTTCTTGATTTAATTCTATGTTTAAGTCCACAAGGGGTAGATGATGATGGTGGTTGGGCACTGTATCCGAGGCCATCAAGTCAAGGAACAAGAATCTTGCCAACACTATACCAACTACTGGTTACACAGTCAACCAAGTAAAAAGATGGAACCCCCCGCCCCAATAGCAGTCTACAGACTACTACTGTAAGGATAGTATTCTGAACACTGCACTGAAAAAATGTCAGTTTTCTCTAACACAGAATACATGCACAAAAATTTCCTGGTATATTTGTGTGGGGGAAAGGGGCTAGTTTCAGTCCAAATGACTGGATACAGCCTAAAACAGTATTAGACAATATTGGAAATAAACGGATGAAAAATTCCTGTTAGAAATCTTGAACGTGCAAAATGGTCCCAAAAGCATTCTGAAGTCTTATTTCTGCAGGATAGTTTTGTTAAAAAAAAAAAAAAAAAAAAAAATCTAGTCAGTCAAAATGAATGGATACAGCCTCAAACAGTATTATATGTTTATAGATGAGTATTAGGCCAGTGTAAGCTTAAGCAGTTTCCTTTGTTGCGCTTGAATTAACCTATCCCATTTGGTCAGAGATTGGTCTTAAAAAAAAACAGCATTCTGTTAGACACTGGTTTTACCAATCCTTTGCTCGATAATTGTAGATTTCCCCTAATGAGCATATCTGGGATCATATCCTATATAGATAATTTGAGGGAACCCATGCTTGAGATGAAGCATTTAGGCTCTACCTCTGTCAGTAGTTCAGGGGGCAGTTATGGGGTAAATTCGTGTTTGGGGGAGTCTGTTCTAGAGTAATGGTATCCTCTGTGAGGTATACCTGTTCCTCCAAAGCATTCTCTCGAAGTCACAAAAAGAAGAGGTTTAGATCCTTAGAGTATTTATGATGCCATTTGACTTACTGTTGTATTAGATAAGAAGTAAAACATAAACTGAACAATACTTGTCAGAAATGTTTAACATACAAATGGCACCAAAACTGCAATTTAACTGAAAAAAAAAAAAACATTTAAAAAGCTTTAATTCTAATCATCACTTTAATCATAACCCTTTATAAAAAATGCAGTATCAGCAAGATTTCCTGTCAAAACTTCCAAATGAAATATTTTATCAGCAGGTCATACTGTACTAGTCAAAGTAAAAGCAGAGGCATATATAACATTTTTTATCAGAGCAAAAACGGGAAAAAAATAGTCAAAGCACCAGAATACATTATTCAACTACTGGTAGAAGAGGCGGAAGGAGAGAAAAAAACCCAAAGGAGTTTCTTAGCCAAGTGCAATAACTGCAAAGTCCAGAGTTAAAAGCATTCTTATCAAGAGGTCCTCTTACATCGACACTACAAGACTCCTGTCTGTGGGTCTGAAAGGTTAGTCCATCACATCCACAGGCAAGTAGGGGGAGGAGTTCTGAGCTTTGATAGACTAGGTAAGCAGAGCAGTACTACCCATATGCCAGTAAGGCAGTGTTTTTAACAAGAAACATCTTTATTAAATTATCACTTATGACTTTGGCAATCCTATATAAATGAAAACAAACCATGTTGACATATAAAATACATCACAAACCATATTGACATAATTTTAGTTGTAAACATTATACAGCACTTATCTTACCCAGTCATTGTCAAACATTACATAGCTCATTCAAATCCTGCCTTCTTTTAAACCTCATTCCTCCTCTGTATGTATTGTTCCCACAATTCCCATTTTTGCAATGTAGTTTGCTCCTACCCTTTTCTAAAGATCCCAGTTCCAGTTGTTTTATGTCTGTCACTATATTCACTACTTCTAGTACAGTTGTTTTAGACTTTGATTTCCATTTTGGAGTAGTTGCATTTTAGCAGCCACTATAATTAGACTCCACAAGGCCTTACTGTGTCTAGGCAATTCCGATTGTGTATCATAGCTCAGAAAAATAATTTCCCTAATTACACCAATTTGCTTACCCGGTATCTCTGATAGAGTAGTTTTTTAGGAATCTTTAAAGTCTAGCGAAAACCACCGCTGATTCAAAAGCCAAGAACTCGACTCAGGCCAATCCAAAACGTAAAAAACACGAAAAACAAATTTTATTAAGCCACTATAAAAGCTTTTTGCTAGTACCTTGCACTAACTTCTTCAGACAAGCAAAACATTCACACCATTACAAGTGAGTTTAAATACCAGAATTCAAGCACTTAACCACGCCCCTTGCTCTCCCTTTAGCTCCTTAAAGGTACAGATCGCAGGTAACTAAAGTACATTTGCAGTTCTCTATTAACATAATGAAAAATTCATACACCAAGAGTGTAATAATAGCAGGCTTTGAAACGAAGAAAAAAGCCCAATATTTTGATTATTAAACTGTATAAAGTAGATAAATGTGTAAAATATATAACATAAAAATAACGGTGTTCAACCTACAGCATAAATACTAATAATGAAAGCGCAACGCTTCCTAATCAAAGATTACCTATGGATACATTGTATCTTGCCTGCTTTCAAGTAAAATAACTAATATAATGAATATAATAAATGTAGTGAAATTAATACATACTGTCCTAAACATCTAAATAACTAGAACAGCTACCCAAGAAAAATATTAATCATATCTCACTAAATAAAAATAAAAATAATAATAATGATAATAAAAATGTAGAGATATAAAATGACGTAACCTAATATAACATAAATTTAGGTTACTCTGTATAGGTTTAATACTGTCATTGAATAAAACAGGTCTAAAAGTTAGCATATCTAGACCTAAAATTAATAAATGATAAAATATGGATCAATTATATATATATATATATATATATATATATATATATATATATATATGTAGTAAAATAATAATCATGATGTATAATATCAAAAACTAATAACTATTAACCCTCCACCACTGTCTACTAATAGAGTTAATAGACAGTGGTGGAGGGTTAATAGTTATTAGTTTTTGATATGATTATACATCATGATTATTATTTTACTATATATATTATTGATCCATATTTTATCATTTATTAATTTTAGGTCTAGATACGCTAACTTTTAGACCTGTTTTATTCAATGACGGTATTAAACCTATACCGAGTAACCTACATTTATGTTATATTATATGTTACATGTCATATTTTATATCTCTACATTTTTATTATTATTATTATTTTTTATTTAGTGAGATATGATTAATATTATTTTTCTTGGGTAGCTGTTCTAGTTATTTAGATGTTTAGGACAGTATGTATTAATTTCACTACATTTATTATATTCATTATATTAGTTATTTTACTTGAAAGCAGGTAAGATGCAATGTATTCTTAGGTAATCTTTGATTAGGAAGCGAAGCGCTTCCATTATTAGTATTTATGCTGTAGGTTGAACACCGTTATTTTTATGTTATATATTTTACACATTTATCTACTTTATACAGTTTAATCAACATATTGGGCTTTTTTCTTTCGGTTTCAAAGCCTGCTATTATTACAGTCTCTGTGTATGAATTTTTCATTACGTTAATAGAGAATTGCAAATGTACATTAGTTAGCTGCGATCTGTACCTTTAAGGAGCTAAAGGGAGAGCAAGGGGTGTGGTTAAGTGCTTCAATGCTGGTATTTAAACTCACTTGTAATGGTGTGAATGTTTTGCTTGTCTGAAGAAGTTAGTGCAAGGTACTAACAAAAATCTTTTATAGTGGCTTAATAAAATTTGTTTTTCATGTTTTTTACATTTTGGACTGGCCTGAGTCGAGTTCTTGGCTTTTGAATTAGCGGAGGTTTTCGCTAGTTTGTTTTTCCGGTCTTGAAAGTTTAAATCTTTAAAGTCTACCACCTCTTTACACTTCCAGGAAATATGTTCCCAGTTTACCTCTTTCTTTATGATTTACTGCTATTGCCTTTGTTTTAGCTTCATTAATTTTGTATCCCAAACAATTTCAAACTGTCTGTGTTCCACAACACTTAATGTCCTTTTCTGGTTTTGTTAGATATAAAATAATGTTTGCAAATAGAGCCAGTTTTTATTGACTGCCATACCAATTATATATTTTTTTCTGAGTCCCTTATTTTCTTTGCCAGTGATTCTAAATATAATGCAAATAGCAAAGGGTAAGAGGACACCTCTGCTTGTTTCCTCTGTTTCACCAGAAATTATCAGAGAGGAACCCACCCACTTTATTTTTTGCCTCCTATCCCTCATATATCCTCCCAGTCATCCTTGTAATTTTATCAGGGAATGCAAATGCTTCCATTGCCCTGCTCATCAAGTCCCAGCTTACTCTATCAGATGCTTTCTATGCAACAAGACCCACCAATACCAGTGGTATTTTCTTATATTCTGCTTCCCTCTAGATAATCAATGTTCTGTTAATGGTGTCGAATGTTTGCCTCCCCTCCACAAAACCACATTGATATCGATCAATTTTGGCATCACTTTTGCCATTCTTTCAGCCATTTTAGACGTAAAAACTGTATAATCATGGTTTAATATTGAAATTGGGCTATATGAAGCTCTGTTTGATGAATCTGTACCTACTTCAGATATTACAACTGCACCGCTTTCTTCCAGGATGTTGGTACTTAAATACTGTTAAACAAGATCTTCCAGATCTTTATCATTTTCCCCCTGCTAGCTTCCAAACTTCTACAGAATACCATCTATTCCTGCTGACTTTCCTGTAAATTGGTTATACATCACTAGGGTTACCACCTTTTCAAATGCCCAAAGTGGGACATTTTTGGTACAAACGTCAGATTTTGCAGGCCAAAACATACCCACAGCCAATACAAAGGAAAGAACCTCACTTTTTTGCTTAAATAAAAGCTTATTCTTGCAGCATTTTAGTTGCTTATTCTGTTTCTTATAACATTTAGGTGTTTCAGATACAGAATAACTGTTTTATCCAACTATTACATAAAATATAGGAAATAATTTTGTCCTAAAATCTCAGGACATCTCCCATTTTTACAATATTTTTGCAGGACACAACTGCCCAAAGAGGGACTGTCCCTCGCAAAGTGGGACAGGTGGTAACCCTATACATCACCATTTGTATCTCATCTCATGCTGTCCTAATTTAGTAACTGAGCCCTTTTTACTTCTAACCTTGGAATATTTAATTCTTCCATAAACATTTCCATTTGTATCTTTCCTTGATTTCCATATTTCTCTGCTTTATACAGATTTTATAGGATTTTTGAAATATTTCTAATATTACTTCGGGATCTCTTGTTATCTTCCATATTATAGGCTCCCTAAGATTGGTGAGAGCACTTTCTACTTTCTGATGCCTGAGTCGTGCTAAAAGTTTGTGCGCTGTAGAATTATCAAAAACAGTTGCTTACCAGGAAACTTTCTAAACTCATACATATTATCAGTTGCTTCTCCTCTTGTTCTGAGAGATTCCCCTATTCTGCATTACTTTAACATTTGTCAGTCCCTCTAAATAATTCTTGTCACTTTGTAACAGTATATTCATTTATTTTATTTCCACCCTATTTTTAAACTCCACATTTATTGTATCCCACTCCCTAGTTATATTTTCAGAAGAAATTTCTGTATTCTGTAATAGCTGCTAAATAATTTCTACTACCCATTCCTTAAATTTCTCTTTTTTTAACAGATAGGTGGGAAAGCGCCAGTGTCTCATTTTTATTTCTTTACCCTGTTTTCATTTTAGTTATTGACTCAGCTGAAATAGTTATTGGATGCATATCAAGACCTTCAATTAAATGCACATGTTCCTGTGAAATATAAATTCTGTCTAGCCTAGCCCAGTTGTATCTTTGGGAATAATATGTAAATTCACTCCAGACTCTTAGTACTGAATTCACATCTTCCATACCAAATATTTTCATAAATTTCTTCAAATAATCTACCCTCGTTTATTATATTTTCCCTTCTGTGCCCACCAGCCACATCTTTACTGTTGCAAATTAAATTCCAGTCTCTCTAGTTAATATTCCTTGCTGAAAGCTGATTAGTTCTCCCAGAATTTAAGCTCAATTTTAGGTGGAATATAAATATATGCCGGTGTAATCCTCCTCCCTTGTCAGTAGCCCCTTAGTACTGCAAATCTAACATTATTTATTGTTATCTTCTATCACTATTGAAGATCTTCTTGCAGTTGATGATATAAGTAGTTCTCTTTTCATTTGCTCCAGGTAGTCTGCTGAATAACCATCCTGAAAACCTACCTTTATCAAATTCAAATGTTCACTTCTTTCCAAGTGTGTCTTCTGTACATAGCTATTTGTACTCTACATTTTAGTATAGTTTACTCTGTTTTGTATTTATCTGTGAGACCATTGACATTTGAAAACATCACAGAAAGCATCTTTGCGTTAAAAGGTCATTATTCCCACCCTTTATGTATAAGTTTTTTTGTTAAATGCCTAGCTCCAGCTTTTATGCTAAATGCATACGCTGTTTGGCAGGTTGATCTTTTATACAGTTGATGTTCATCGTGTAACACTGCTGCAGTCATTACACTTGGGTTATCCTGTCGTCAGGCGGTTCCCCAGTCGGCCTGAGTTCCAAAGTCTTGGTCCGGTGTCTGTTGCTGTTGCTTCCTCCCTGACGTCAGTGTGACAGAGGTATACAAGATGCAGCTGACGCCATTTTCTCCAGTCTTTCTTGCCGCGTGGTGCCCAAAGCAAAAGCAGTTCGCAAGTGCCAGTCGGCCGACTCTTGAGATTATCATTCCGAATCCAGAACCGAAGTCTTCTACAAAACTAAGTACCCCATTGGAGAAATTTTTTCTTGCCTCAGACCGATGTCAGTAAAAGTTAATAACTGTATTTCTTGTGGGAAGCAAATACCTCATAAGGATTTCCATTCTTATTGTATCCCATGCCTAGGCCCAGACCACAACGTCACTGGTTGTCGGTTTTGTGCAAGGTTTAACAAGCGCACTATTAAATGTCGGTTTGATTTTGCCCGATATTACTTTGACAGAAAATTTAATTATACGATGCCGTCGGAACGTCCGACGACCGCAACGCATAAAAAGCACAAAGACAGTTATCAGAGGCCCAGACCTGACGAAGCCTCTTCTAGGCCAGTCGCCGGTTCTCTGGTTTTCAGCGAGGTGCCTTCACAGCCCCTGGCGACCACTTCTGCAGAACCACAGGCGGCCACAGACTTCCTAGTGGAGATGGCTGGGCCATCGGACACACAAGTTTTACAGACTACCGAAACAGACCCTGCTGAGGGATCCGGAGTACATGAGCAACCCACTGCTTCAGAGGGTGTCTTCAGACCTACTCAGCTAAGCATAAAACCCTCTTCTAAGGCTAAGCCACCTTTAAAAACAAAGAAACAAATACAGTCTCCAGGACAGGCCTCCATGCCAAAGAAACAAATGCTCAAAATGGCCGAAGACCTAATCACTCTGATCAGGTGGTCCCATCCCCCACCTGATAAAAGGCCTAGACAGGATGCAGACTATGACTCATCCAACCAGGTGTCCATATCCTCTCATCCTCAGACTTAGGTTATTCTTTACCCCCTTATGAGGATTCTGATGCTGAGGAATCAATTCCGTCAGCCTCTCCACCCAGGTGTCCATATCCTCTCATCCTCAGACTTAGGTTATTCTTTACCCCCTTATGAGGATTCTGATGCTGAGGAATCAATTCCATCAGCCTCTCCACCAGAGGATTACTCTTTTGGGGAAACTTTACACACCATGAGGGAGCATTTCCATTGGGAAGGCCAGGATTACTCAGAATCCAAGAAAAGGCTCAGAGAATTCCTACTATTGCCTCAACACAGATCCCTTACTATTCCGCCAGTGTTAGATATTGTGGATGATGTGTATACTGAATCCAGCTTAAATCCTGACTCCTTACCTCCAGCTCCAGTCAAACCAAACAGGTATTTACAGAGTCCCTGACTCACACAAATTTCTGTATAAAAGCTCAGTGGCTGACCCAGAAACTATTTCTCAGGGACCCAAAGGGGTTAAGGCCTCATCAGCAAAGAACCCATTTCCCTCTGACAGAGACTCCAGAGCATTAGGCAGATGGGGAAAGAAAGTATATACATACGCAACTTTAGCATTGAGAGCTTTAAATTGCCAATTTCACATGCTCCAATATCAGCAATTTTTGATGTCTCAGTTGTAACAAAAAATGCTTATAGATACAGATCCTCCTAATTTTAAGGAAATGCAGGATTTATTGCATGCTGCTGAACAAGTGGGAAAACATACTTTGCAATGTGGTTTTGATTCTTTAGAGGCCTCCTGTAGAGCTGCAGTTACAGGCTCTGTCATTAGAAGACACGCATGGATAAAAGAACATACGTTACCAGATCATGTTAAAGCTAAACTACTGGATGCACCTTTGCAGCATGATGTCTTATTTGGAGTTAAGACAGAAGAGTTATTTAAGAAAATGGAGGATAAGGCAAAATCTATGCAAACAGTGAAGGATTTCCTACAGGTACAGCCTCCTCGATTTAGCAGAAACTGGCCAACTAAGAATTCCAGTTACGGACAGACCTCAAACGGGCAGATACAGGCGTCCAAGAGGTAGAGGACAGCCACAAGGTCCTTACAGACCTCGACAATGGGGTGCATCAGGCCAGAAAGAAGGGGAAGACAGACAACCTTACAAAAAACAGTCCCAATGACTTCCCACTGCAGCTGCCAAACATCTCTCTCTCTTGGCAGCCCCCTTGAGAGAAAAACTGGCTCTTTTCTATCACAATTGGCTTATGATCACCAAAGACAAATGGGTTCTCAATATCATATCTCAAGGTTACAGGTTCCACTTTCACACACTGCCAGGGTTAAAAGGAACGCTAAATATGCCACCAAATCAGTGGGCAGAGGCTCAAAAACAAATTACAGCATTCATGAACATGGGAGTTATTCAAAAGGTACCTCCACAGGAACAAGGACAAGGATTTTACTCAAGACTCTTTCTGGTACCCAGAAAAGACGAAGCTTGGAGGCCCATTTTGGATCTTTCTTCTCTGGATGTTCCGAAATTCAAAATGTTGACATTACAGCAGCTTCTTCCCATGCTGGGCAAGCAAGCTTGGCTTGTGACCTTGGACCTCAAGGAGGCATACCTGCATGTCCCTATCAGACAAAACTGCAGAAGATACCTCAGATTCATAGCTGGTCCAATGCACCATCAATTCTCTGCACTGTCCTTTGGCTTATCTACTGCGCCCAGGGTCTTCACAAAGTGCCTGGCACCAGTAATTGCCTTTTGCAGACAGAAAGGAATTCAGATTTACCCATACCTGGACGACTGCCTGATTCAAGCAGAGACATTCACCAAAAGCATCTGGCGTTTGTAAAAAAGTTATTAAGTTGCCTGGGGTACACAGTAAACGAAAAGAAATCAAAACTAGTGCGCTCACAACAGATAATATTCCTGGGTGCCAGCTTGAACACAACAGCCCAGATGGCTTATCTCACGCCAGACAAGCAAGCACAACTGACTCAGTACTTTCAATTGATGGCAACAAAGACCCAACTCCCTGCAAGAAAAATTCTGCAGGCCTTGGGATACATGGCATCTTGTATACTACTAATTCCATATGCCAGACTGCATATGAGGAAACTACAGTGGTACCTAAAGAGTGTATGGTCTCAACACTGTTAAAGTTTGGAAACAGTTACACCACTAATACCTTGCCTTCAGAAGGAGTTTCGATGGTGGGCTCAGGTTTGTCACCTCAACAAGGGTCAGCCTTTTACTCAACCCACAGCCAGGCAAACACTGACAACAGATGTATCTGATTACACCTTGAGAGCACACATGGCAGGAAAATGTATTCATGGCAAGTGGCCCATAGAGCAAAGGCATCTTCACATCAACCAAAAAGAGATGCTAACTGTACAAAATGCCCTTATAGCTTTCAAGGACCTGCTACATCCAGGACGACTACTACTAAAGACAGACAACACCACAGTTATGTGGTACATAAGCAAGGGGGAACCCCTTCCTACTCCCTATGCAGACGAGCCATGACCTTGTGGAACACAGCCATAAAGTATCAAGTTCATCTACAAGCACAATTCCTGCCAGGAGAGAAAAACACACTGGCAGACGACTTAAGCAGAAATATCATGGATCCTCATGAATGGGAATTGAATCCACAAATATTCAGAATGATAACACAAAAATGGTGGAGCCCGGACATAGACTGTTTGCATCCCCAAGGAATTGCCAGCTACAGAAATTTTGCACAAGGCGTTACCATCCACAAGCATGGAAGGTGGATTCCCTCTCATTCAGCTGGAAAATCCTACAGGTATACACCTTCCCACCTTTGCCTCTCCTTCCAAAAGTACTCATAAAAGCCAGGCAAGAGAAGCCACACATGATCCTGATTGCACCAGACTGGCCACGCTAGCACTGGTAACCAATCTTAAAAAACTTAGCACAAGGACCACCCTGGATTTTACCTCAAATACCACATCTGCTGTCTCAGAACAACAATCAAATACTCCACAGCCAGCTAAAGACCTTAAACCTAGCTGCATGGAAGATACCTTAACCAAACGAGCACTGCCTCTCTCCAAAACAGTTATGGATGTCATCCTGGAGGCCAGAAGGCCCAGTACCAGGAAAGCCTATTTGGATAAATGGAAGACATTCTGTGCCTGGAACCAGGCTCACAGCCTTGATCCTCTTGTGCCAAACATTCCTCAGATATTACAATATTTGACTGAGGTGCTGGACAAAGGCCTTTCCTTTTCATCCATAAAAATACACGCCTCTGCCATCTCTGCCCACTACAACACGGATCCACCAATTTTCTCTCATCCCTTGCTAAAACAGTACCTCAGAGGGGCAAAAAACATAAGACTGCCTCGTAGAGCACCAACTCCAACGTGGGACCTCAACTTTGTTTTGGAAAAATTAACCTTACCTCCTTTTGAGCCAGCTGGCACAGCAGAATTAAAATATATCTCTTGGAAAACTGCTTTGCTCCTGGCACTAACATCAGCATGAAGAGTTTTAGAATTACAGGCACTAATGGCAGTGGAACCATTCCTTATTTTCCACCAGGACAGGGTGTCTTTAAGAACTAACCCTACTTTTATGCCTAAGGTGGTTTCAAGTGTGTCTCTGAACCAAACTATTCACTTGCCAACTTTTTATCCAAAGCCACAGAATAAAGGGGAGAGACTACTGCATTCTTTGGACATAGGCAGTTACGCTTCTACTTGGACAAAACCAAAGCTTTCAGAAAATCTGAGCAATTATTAGTAGCATATGCTGCGGGAGCACAGGGAAAAGCCATTTCAAAACAGACTATTTCCAAATGGATAGGACATTGCATACGTTTCTGCTATACACACCATGGAAAACCTGTGCCTACCAGCATTCGATCTCACTCCACCAGGGCAACAGCCACTTCAAAGGCCTACCTCAGAGGAGTGCCTACCAAGGATATTTTGGAAGCAGCAACATGGAGCTCTGTGCATACTTTCACCAAGCATTACCACCTGCCTCTATACTCCAAATCCAGAGCTGGCTTTGCCTCTGCTGTGCTGCAGGGCCTTATAGCCACCCCAAATGCATTATAGTACCAGCCACCCTACCTCGGCTTTGGGATTCTACCCAAGAGTAATGACTGTAGCAGTGTAACACGATGAACATAGTACAGTTTTGTACCTACCATAAATGTAGATGTTCGAGTGTTCACACTGCTGCAGTCCAGGTTACCCTCCCTCCTTCCCCTCTATACCGCTGCTACGTACCTAGGTCATCTACCCCTTTACTACCTATGGGGAGTATTTGCTGGTAACTGTAAGTTGTTGTTGCTTGTCTTATGTTCTATTAGCAATTTGAATTGCCTACCTATTTGGGGGTACCTGACATCTGGAGCAAGAAAAACTGAAGAAAATGGCATCAGCTGCATCTTATATACCCCTGTCGCACTGACGTCAGTAAGGAAGCAACAGCAACCGACGCCGGACCATGACTTTGGAACTCAGGCCGACTGGGGAAACGCCTGATGGCAGGATAACCCAAATGTAATGACTGCAGCAGTGTGAACACTCTAACGTCTACATTTATGATAGCTACAAAACTGTACTTTTCTTGTCATATCCATTTGAGCCTATGTCAGATTTTACAAAACTTTTTATTTTATTGAAATCCCTCAAAAAAACACACACACACTCAGTACCCCTTTGAACCTATAACTTAACACAAAAACTATGTACATCTTCAAATATTGAAGTTTTACCCTCCTAATAGGAACATATGTTCCAAACTGACACACACACTTGAGTTAACCTAGAAGAAAGATTATCCATGCTAAGATGCATGGTGCAGCCTGTGCTTCTACTAAGTGCGGTCTGGTTTTGTCTGATCTTTTTAGCTGTCCCAGCTGGGAAAACACTTGAATAGCTGCAGAGAGCATTATCCCTAGCCATTTCTCTTTATCAGATTGTCTACTGGAGACCCGAGAACCAGATTCAGAACTACTGCTAGACATACATTTATTAGCTAGAAAAAGCCTTATAATATTCAATATACTTTTTCAATTACTTGCTCTCGCTCTTAAAACATGCTACTAGAAACAAATAGTCAGGTAGTCAGATAAAGGATGGAACACCACCAAATAGTAAAATGTAAAAGAAAAACTGGAGCTCCAAATACTTCATCTTGAAACTTTAATGAACGTCAGTAAAAAAGTAAGCACATTTGCAAAAAACATACCACCTTCAGTCCATATAAAAAGTTACTAGTTCTTATGACTTCATCAGTACAGCATAAGTGGACTGTTTGGCTAACCTATAGAAACACAGGGTTGTTGCACCAGATGATGTCCATAACCATTAAGGTGTCTGCAAAATATCCCATCTAACCAAGTAAGAGAGTAAACAGGAGACGCAGCCAATCCAGTTAGTAAAACAACATTAAGAACAGCCTAACCAAGTTAAAGTTTTCATTGTGTGATTCCTTAAAACTTCTTGTAAAAGAAGATAATGGGATATATGCAAATGGCACCTTAAAGATAACTGGTGTTGCAAGTGCATAATCAGCTGGATACAACAACCCTGTGTTTCTAAGGGTTAGCCAAAAACAGTCCAGTTAAGCTGTGCTGATGAAGTCATAAGAAGACTGAAATATGCATGTCCACAGTTAATGGTGGTTGGCTGTATTGACCTGAATTTGTTCATTAACACACTTACAAAGAAAGTCATGGGCATTTAGAACTGCCGTATAGCTGAAACACCTGATGTCCTTAAGGGGTCATTTGCATATATATCCCATTAACCTCTCTTACAAGAGGTATTAAGGACTCGTACAGTGAAAAGTATAGCTTGACTAGGGTTTTCTTGTAGTTTTTTTTACTAATTGGATTGGCTGTGTGTCCTGTTTACTCCTTTATTTACCTATGCAAGACTGGAGAAAGGCACACTAACTTTTCTTTTGTCAAGCTGCAGGGGGCAAGGCCATATCCAAACTATCAGTCTACAAATGGATAGCACACTGCATCCATTTCTCCTACAAACAGCACGGGAAACCACCCCCAAAGGGGGTCAGGACACATTCCACCAGCGCAACCTCCACTTCAGCTTTTCTCAGAGGGGTCCCCACCAGGGACATCCAGGGAGGGTGCAACATGGACATTTGTTCATACCTTCAAGCATTACCACCTGCCTATCTTCTCCAAATCCAGGGCAGGCTTTGCCACCTCAGTTTTCCAGGACATCCTAGCCAGCCCCCAGTCTTCTTGACTGCCTCCACATTTTTCTACAGCTTTGGGAATCAACCCAAATGTGATGACTGCAACAGTGAAACACGAAGAACATAGTACAGTTGGTGTACACTTACCATAAATGTAGATGTTTCAGTGTATTCACTGTTGCAGCCCTGGTTTCCCTCACTCCATCCCCCTTGTCTCTCTCTCCCTCTCCATCTCTCTTTCTCTCCTTACGAATAATTTTTGGTATTTACTTTCTACTGGTGGTGGTGTTCCACCATAACCTAGGTCCCTATTGGGGGCTCCTGACATTTAGGGCTTGAAAAACTGATGTAATGGCATTGGCTGCCTGATTTTATACCACTGACGACCTGACGTCAGTCCTGGCAGCAACCAATGCCAAAATACTAAACCTCTGATATTCTGGGTGACTGAGGGCTACTCCTGGCAGGATAACCCAAATGTGATGACTGCAACAGTGAATACGCTCAAACATCTACATTTATGGTAAGTGTACTCAACTGTACTTTTACATTAGTATCCCCATTATAATTAAAAATAACTGAGAAAACTTTACAGTATGTGAAGAAAATCGTGCACTACAAAAACAGTATCCTTAAGACAAAATTTTGTTTTGCATCCAGTTAACTTTCTCCTTCCTCTTCCCCTCTCCTAAGTATTTTTCCGAACATTAAAGCATAAGCCCTATTTCATGTCAGAGTCCCCTACAAGTTTAACAAAGTCCAAGAAAGTCCAATATTTCCAGATTTTCTTGTTCTGTCATGTTTTACAAATATAATTACTTTGCTGTCCCACATTTGTTAATTTCCAAGTTACTGGTTTTATTCCTGTTCATTTCTAATTCCCAGATCCTGTCGCTGCTTCATTCCCAATGTACTCTCAATTCTTCTAGTAGACTTTTTTCCTTTTTCCTTTTTCCTTCTCTCAAGTTTTTTCTTTTGAAACATTAGAAAAGGTTTCACTGGCACAATCTCTCTGCATTCTTACCAGACGAACAAGAAGCAGAATTTTCTTCCGTTTCACAGCTCATTTTTTTGTTGGACAAACTTTTTGTAATTCCTTCTTAGCATGTCCATCAAAAACTGATTTTGTCCCACCAGGGAAGAATATTTTGAAGACAGCTGGGTACAGCAGTTTGAATACCATGCCTGCTTCTCACAGCCAGGTTTGGAGCATTCACATGATATGCCCTTTCAGTTAACAACTCCTGCTGTGAAATACCAGTCCACTTGCTTATTTGCACTTTCGTAAAATTAATACAATCTGCTCCTTCCAGCTTCTCTGTTACAGCAGAAAATCTCAGGTTTTCCCTAGGTGCTCTGTCCTCTAATTCTGTTATTTTCTGAAATGTCTCTTATTGAGCAGTCTCATATTCAGCCAGCCTTTTCTTCATTTCATCCTCTGGTTTTTGCAGATGTTCTTCGTTTTCCATTGCTGCAGTCCTTACTATTGGGTATAGTCCGCATCCAGTCGGCCCGAATACCAGAGTATAAGGCTGACGTCGGGGGTCAGGGCACTAGAGTGACGTCAGTGCGTACCAATACGCATGACGGCGGCATATCTCGCTCCTTTTTTTTTTGCGTCGTCCGATGAAGAAGCAGTTTTTTTGCGGTATGGCGTTGGCGTTTCTAAAATATTTCGCCGAGGTTTCAGACCGAATCAGAGTTCGTTGGGAACATTTTGTTTTTTCTTGCCTCAGTATTTAACCGATGTCAGAAAAGTGAATAACTGTATTTCTTGTGGATTACCATACATTGTGTATACCTTGTTTAAGGAGGTTAGACTGTGCCAGATTAGTGTTTGGGAAATGCCGAGGGTTGATGAACCGGCAGTGTTCTTTAGATGGCTCAGTGGAGCCAGAGGTTTTTTCTATGGAGTCTCAGGCAGAAACTTTACTTTTACAGGATGTACCCTCTCAGGAGGCAGGCCAGGCTGAGGGGCTCTCAGGTAACTATTCTTCCCTCTCTTCCCAAGTAGTTAGAGCCTCTCCTTCTGTTGCCAAAACTTCTTTTAGAGGTAGGCCAACTTCAGCTTCAGTAGGGCTTCTCCTAGCCTTCGGTTCTGTACCTAAGAAACATATGCTTAAAATGGCAGAAGATTTGATTACTATGATTAGAGGTTCTATGGGCCCTCCTGATAAGAGGCCTAGAGTGGAACCAGAGTTTGACAGTTTTGAACAGGGTTCAGGTCTTCTGCGGAAGATTTGCTGGAGTATCCTCATTATTCTGATTCTGATGTGGATGATGCCACTCCTTCCTCCTGAGGATTTTTCTTTTCAGAGACTCTGCATTCCATGAGGGAGCACTTTAAATGGGAAGGCCAGGATTACTCTGATTCCAGGAAGAGACTTAGGGAATTCTTGTTTTTACCCCAGCATAGGCCCTTAGCTATACCTCCTGTGTTGAATGTGGTGGAAGATGTTTTTGCAGAGGCTTCCTGAACCCTGATTCTTTGCCTCCTGCTCCTGTTAAACCTGATAGGTACTATAGGGTGCCAAGCTCATAAGTATTTGTTTAAGAGTCCTAGACCCAGAAACTGTTTCTCAGGGCCTAAAGGTGTTAAGGCCTCTGTGGTTAAAAATCCTGTTCCCACTGACAGAGGCAAGGGCGTTAGATAGGTGGGGTAAGAAAGTGTATACTTCTTCCACTCTAGCCATGAGGCGTTGAATTGTCAGTTTCACATGCTGAAATATCAAAATTATCTCCTTTCACAATTGAAATCTAAGGTGGATGCTTTGGCGGAAGGTATTGATTGTAAAGACTTGCTGGATTTAGTTTATGTGTCTGAACAAGTGGGCAAGCATTCTTTGCAATGTGGTTTTGATGCTGTGCAGGCCTCCTCGAGGGTGGCTGCCACTAGTTCTGTTCTTCGCAGGCATGCCTGGTTGAGGGATCAAAATTTGGCTGAGCATGTTAAGACACGGATTTTGGATGCTCCTTTACAGTCTGATGTGTTGTTTGGTTCACCTGTGGAAGCAGTTTTAAAGAAAATGGAGGACAAAGCTAAGTCTATGCAAACTGTTAAAGATTTTTGCAGGTACAGCCACCAAGTTTAGTAGAAATTGGCCTGCTAAGGGGTGGACATATCCTGCTTATGATTCCCAGTCTAGGGGTAGGTCTAGACGTGGTAGGGGCAGGGCTCAAGGTTCTTTTAGGCCTAGAACAGGGAGTTCACCTGCTCAGACTTCTGGTGAGGGCAGGGGTCAGTCCTTTCGTAAACAGACCCAATGACCTGCCTTTTCAGCTGCCAGTAGATTCTCGTCTGGCAGCTCCTTTGAAGGACGACTGTCTCTTTTCAAAGAAAATTGGGATTTAATTATTCAAGACAGATGGGTGTTGGACATCATTCAGCCAGTCCCTGTATCAGAAAGGGGCCTAGGATTTTATTCTCGCATGTTCCTAGTACCAAAAAGGGGAACACGTGGAGACTGCTTTTGGATTTATCTCTCCTCAACACTTATCTGGACATTCCCAAGTTCAAGATGTTGACGTTACAACAGCTTTTACCCCTGCTGGGCAAAGATCACTGGATGGTAACTTTAGTTCTCAAGGAAGCTTACCTTCATGTGCCTATCAGGCTAAGTTACAGGAAGTATCTGCGGTTTCGAGCTGGAAATTCTCTTTATCAGTTCTCTGCATTGCCCTTTGGCTTATCTACTAGAGTATTCACAAAGGTTCTGGCTCCAGTGATAGCTTACTTCAGGCTACAAGGACTTCAAATCTATCCTTATTTAGCGTCTGCCTGATTCTGGCCCAAGAAAAGGAAGACCTTCTACAGCATCTGGAATATCTTATAGCAGTGCTAAGATGCCTAGGGTATTCTGTGATCGAAATAAAGTCCAGTCTAGTACCCTCTCAAGACATGTGCTTTCTGGGTGTGAGACTGAATACAGCAGCCCAGATGGCCTTTTTAACCCCGGACAAACAAAAGAATCTATCACTTTACTTCCATCAACTATCTCATCAGTCCGTGCTGACTGCAGAGACAGTCCTTCAAGCATTAGGGTTCATGGCATCTTGTATTCTGGTGCTTCCCAATGCCAAACTGCATATGAGGAAGTTACAATGGTATCTCAAAACTGTATGGACACAGCACTGCCAGGATTTAGACACTGTCATTCAAATAATACCTTGCCTTCAAAGAGAATTTTTGTGGTGGGCTCAGGAATGTCACCTAAACAAGGGACTCTCTGTGACCCGCCAGAGGCGAGTCAGATTTTACCGACAGATGCCTCAGACATTGCTTGGGGAGCTCATCTAAATGGAAAGTGGATACAAGACAAGTGGCCTGCCAGACTACAGCATCTACATATCAACATGAAGGAGATGTTAGCAGTCCAGTTCGCATTGCTGGCTTTCAAGGAGTTACTTCTTCCAGGGCAGGTGTTGATTCTAACAGACAACACAACTGTCATGTGGTACTTCAACAAACAAGGGGAACACATTCTTATCCTCTATGCAGGCAAGCGATGATTTTATGGGAGATCGCGCCACGCTTGCACCTAACTCTTCAGGCAAGGTTTCTGCCAGGAGCACAGAACTCCTTAGCAGATGTGTTAAGCAGACAAATCATGGATCCCCACAAGTGGAAACTGGATCTTCATGTATTTCAGAAATTGACAGTGTCATGGGGAACTCCAGACATAGATCTGTTCGCTTCTCCACTAAACCACCAGCTGCCACAGTTTTGCACAAAGGGGTTTCATCACACAGCTTGGAAAGTGGATGCTCTGTCTTTCAGTTGGACAAACCTTCATGTGTATGCCTTTCCACCTCTGCCTCTTCTTCCAAAGGTACTGTTAAAGGTCAGACAGGACAGGCCAAGGATGATTTTGATAGCTCCAGATTGGCCTTGGCAACACTGGTACCCTCTACTACGGAGTCTGGTAAAGAAGCCTCCATGGCCTTAACCTTTGATTCCACATCTGTTTTCCCAGCAGGACGGTCATCTGCTCAATGTCAAGCTTCACTCTCTTCATCTGACAGCCTGGCATATTCTGTGTTGAAACACAGCAGGTCTCAACTTCCTCAACAAGTTTTAAATGTGATTAGGGAAGCTAGAAGACCTAGTACAAGGAAAGTGTACGCAGCAAAATGGAAGAGATTTTTATTTTGGAGTAAAGCAAAGAATTTGGAGATTTCTGAGCCTAATTTGAGTATGGCTCTTCAATATCTTACTGAGTTACTGGACAAGGGTCTGTCCTTCTCTTCCATTAAGATTCATGCTGCAGCAATCTCAGCTCACTATGATTGTGACCCACCATTGTTTTCGCATCCTTTGTTCAAGCAGTTTCTTAGAGGGGCAAAATATAAGACCCCGTAGAGCTCCTACTCCTGCTTGGGATCTCAATTTTGTGTTGGAAAAACTTACTCTACAACCTTTTGAGCCTGCGGCTACTGCTGAATTGAAATATTTGTCATGGAAGACTGCTTTTTGTTGGCTATTACTTCTGCAAGAAGGGTGTCTGAGTTGCAGGCCCTTATGGCAGTCGAGCCCTTTTGATTTTCCATAAGGATAGGGTATCATTACGCACTAATCCTTCCTTTATGCCTAAGGTGGTTTCTAGTGTGGCTTTAAACCAAACTATTCATTTGCCTACTTTTTATGCAGACCCCCAAAATAAAGGGGAAAAGATTTTGCATACTTTAGATGTACACAGGCAATTGCGTTATTACTTAAGCAGGACTAAGGATTTTAGGCAGTCTCAGCAGTTGTTTGTTTCTTTTGCTTTGAGTTCGCAGGGCAAGCCTGTGTCAAAACAAACTATTTCTAGGTGGATTGGCTTTTGCATTGCATTTTGTTATTCCCATCATGGCAAGGAGGTTCCAGCTGGGATTAGGCCTCATTCCACTAGGGCTACTGCCACTTCAACAGCATTTCGTGGCAACTAAGGATATTTTGGAAGCAGCTACTTGGAGTTCAGTGCATACTTTCTCTAAGCATTATCACCTTCCTATCTACTCTAAGTCTAGGGCTGGTTTTGCCACAGCTGTTTTGCAAGGCATGTTGTCAGCTCCTGCTTCTTTATGATTTGCCAGCCTCCCTTACCTCTGCTTTGGGATTCTACCCAATAGTAAGGACTGCAGCAATGGAAACGAAGAACATAGTACAGTTTTGTACCTACCATAAATGTAGATGTTCGAGGATTCCATTGCTGCAGTCCTCCTTCCCCTCTGTGTTTAGGGGTGGTTGTGTAGGTGAGTTTACCTGCTTCTATTTTTGTATATATTGTTCATGTTTTGGTACAGGTATTTTGGGCCTTGTCTTTTTAGGGTCTTCTGACATCTGGGGCAAGAAAAGACTGAGGATATGGTCATGCGCATTAGTACCCTGACGCACTGACGCCAGTCTAATGCGCCTGGACCCGACGCCAGCCCTTACTCTGGTATTCGGGCCGACTGGATGCGGACTATACCCAATAGTAAGGACTGCAGCAATGGAATCCTCGAACATCTACATTTATGGTAGGTACAAAACTGTACTTTTTATCACCTCATCTGAATATCTGTTTAAAGCTTCTTCCATTTTTTACAGCTTTTTGTTGTGTGAGTTGATGTATTCAGTCAGGGTTTTGTTTATTTTAATCAGGTGTGTGTGCAGTTGTATACTTTTTTCTAGGTTACTGGAAGTCATGTCTGGAGCTTGCACTGTTTTTTTGCTGAACTGCTGCAGCACTTTTCTCATTCATGTTTTTTTTTTCCCCTCACCTTTTGTAGCCAATTTTCTTTCAGGGCCTCAGTATTTCTTTTTTCCTGACATCCAGGCAGTGCACTTAGTAGCCAGTTACTGCAATTTGTAAGTCCACTGGCTTTTTCTGCCAAGTTGCTCTTTTCACACTGGGAGAGCTAGAATTAAGCTGTTACTAAATGTGCAACCATCTTGGAAGTCATCCTGTAAGACAGTGTGTTAAACATCAGTAGTTCTCCCTTCTTTTGGAGCTTGCAAAGGGCAATGGCTACAAGCTTCCTCATGGAATGGATCTATTCTTACAAGAGCGGGAGTGTTTCATGCACTGCAACCGTAGTCTACTTCAGCTGACTGCCTGGATGGTAATGGTCTTTATTCCCTTTAAGCTCCTATCTGCTGAAGATGTGCACCAGGTACTAAAGGAAGCAAGGAAGCTTGGCACTAGAAAATCATATATTATGAAATGGAAAAGATTTTCTAGTTGTTGCCAGTAACATAACCAGTACCCAAACAGGGCTGGTGTTTTTCTGGTTTTACACTATTTGTGAGTGTTTATATCCTTTGGCCTTTCTTAGTCCTCCATCAAGGTTCATTTATCAGCCATTCCAGCATGTTTGCCCATGGATCTTCCTCTTTCAATGGATTCTCATGTCAAAATGTTTTTGAAATGGGTTTTGCATAAGAAGCTCCCATGAACACCACTGGCTCCTCCTTGGGATCTTAATTTTGTTAGAGAAGTTAACACTTGCTATATTTTAACTAGCTCATCAGGCTTACTTGAGATTCTTAACATGGAAGACTGTTTTACTGGTTGCTGTGACCTCTGTAATAAGAGTATCTGAGTTGTAAGCTCTTATGGTGAGTCATCTCCATCTATATTTTTTACAGAGGGAGGGTTTCTTTGAGAACTAATCTTTCTTTTATGTCTAAAGAGGCATCAGAGTTTACTTTAAGGCAAACTATCCATCTCCCAGTTTTCTTTCCTGAACCTAAAAATGAGGGAGAGAGAATGCTCCATACCTTGAATGTCTAAGGCAGCCTAGATACTATCTTGACAGAACAAAATTTTTCAGATGTTCGGATCAGTTGGATCATTTCTTGTGAAGGTGAGAAGGGACAACCTGTGTCAAAACAGGGAATTTCCAAATAATTGTGTTGGGCTTTTATCTTTTATTACTGTCACTGTAACAAAACTATTTCTGGTGAGGCTTTCACGTCCTATATGGCTTTTGGGAAATGTTAGATTCTAGAAGTATTCCAGAAGCAGAAACTTGGTCCACTGCACATACTTTTACAAAGCACTGTAAGAATGGTCCTAGCAAAGCCTGATACAGACCTAGAGAAGGAATCGAGCTTGTAATGCCTTGTAAATGTATACACAGCGGACCATGTTGCTGCTTGTAGAGCACTTCTAGATTCCAACTCTTTCCAAAAACCAACAGATAAAGCAAATACCCTGGTAGAGTGGGCCTTAACCCTGCCTAGAGTAATTTTTGTTATGGTGAGTGTAACAAAAAGTAATAGCCTGAGACAACTGTGTGAAAATGGTCTGAGACGCAGTTAAAATAATTTATGATAAGCACTTTAATCTCCAAGTATAAAAAGACTTATTCAGATAAATACATTTTCAAAAGTCCCACTTTTAAAAGCTAAACAGATCACATGACTGACCCACCTCCTTCCCAAATTAACCATTTAAAGCTAATCATCGTAGTCGCTCTGGTGTAGATTAGATATCCAACAAGTATCGCAGTTTGATGGTATTACAGCACCACAGAGACAAGTGCATTCTACTCAGTCAATGGTCTTTCCTGTTTATATTAGTGGAAGTGGTTTTAATTTAGACTCCTGGCTTAATAAGCCTGTAGTTTTTTGCAATGCAAATATACAGGAGATTCAAAATTTAGATCAGCAGCTTGCATCGTTTAATAAAAAATTGTTGAAATATCAAAAGCAACAGAAGAATACCTATTTCCAAGAATCTATTAAACCTCAAGGAGTTCCTAAAGGATTCGGGTCTTGGAAATTTCCCACTGGGTTGGTGCCACATTTCCTCTTGCATCAGGAGCTCCTAGCCATGTTTGACCATTATGGCTGTGAGCTTATGGAGCTCTTGATAAAACATAATTTGAGAGAAATTGAACTACTCTATGTGGACATTAAGAAAATTGGTAAATCCATCATGGAAGATCGTTTTTTTTACAGCCATTATCAAACCCAGTATACCTCCATTTTCACTGAAGGGGAAATATCTGTGCAAAAATTCAGCAGCAAACAACTAAAATTAGAACGCAATTATATATAGATTACCTGGAGAGAGTAGAATGTGTATCCACAACCACCCCACAGTCATGATCCACATACTTATAATGGGGAGCTTTTATTGGAGCAGAGTCTCTCCTGTGATGCAGTACAGAATACTGATCAGTACCCTTTGCCCCCCCCCCCTCCCCAATGATGGGATCATTTATTAAACAAAAGAAGAAACGACAATCAGGACAACATGCTGACATCCCCATGGAATGACAACCTGCAATCGAGGAGAGGGAATTGGAGAAATCAGTGGAGATGGAGAAGGTGACCTTATTCACTGTACTATAGTTTATAATGCCTCTCATGATTTCAGGATTTGTAATTACAACTCATTTGATTTTATTAGATCATATGCTGTATAATCTTCTGGGCCATTCATTTGTACCTGCCAAAAGGGTTGACATAAAAATTATATGGGAGCTAAAATGTATACTAGAAAGTTAAATCTGCATTTTTCACTGGGGAACAATGCTATGCCTGAGGTTGAACATAGTGTGTTACGCGCACCCAGTTTATTTAATCCAGATTTACATCTAACTTTGAAACTTTTTGATCACGTGTACAAAATGGATATCCGATATTTGAGATCATTGCATCCTTTGTACCTGTGGCATAGTATCAGTAAAACTCAGCAGGACATGTTGAATGATTAAACACAAGCTAAAGATCTACAGTTTGTGCCCTGATAAGGGGGGGGGACTTGTAGTTATGCATCGAATGGACTACGAGCAGAGCATGTTCAATTTGTTGCATGAAGATACTTATAGAGAAGTATCTATTAATGAAATATATGAGGCCTACCAAAGAACTGATATATTGTATAATGTTGATGCAAGATTAGATAAAATCAGAAGAATATAAATTAAGTGTAAAGAAACCAAGGATTTCAACAATTTTTGGAGTGCCCAAAATCCACAAAAATGTTGAATGTCCACCATTTCAGCCCATTGTGGATGCAGGCATTTCCAAAACTAGTTTCATAATGAGGTTTATAGATAAGCACTTATGCAGTCTATAATATTAAGCATATTTGTAGGGATTCTTGGGATTTTTTTTTTTAGCAAGAGTTGAACTAGTTACAGAATGTCACTGATGTTATTTTTGTCACTGTAGTTGTACAAGATCTATTCAGTTGTATCCCTCATAGCATCAGCATAATCTGGTCTTTAGATTACCTAGAGGATTCTCTACATTTTGCACAGGATAAGAATAATATGTTCAGTGCTTTGATGGAGATTGTAGTCCATAACAATTATATTTTTTGAAAGACCTTATTTTCACCAACAAAGAGGTGCAGCTTATGGGGTCATGTCTGCCAGTATCATCATGGCTGCTTGGGAAGACAAGTATATATTCAGTAGTCATTGTAGTGAGTCTTGGAGCATGCGTACATGCTTCCTTGATGACTTATTCATAGCATGGGCAGATGGGGTAGACAAAATCAATGATTTCATTACTTACATCATTGATGCAACTACCTTTCTGAAATTCATACACAATGTAGGTGAAGATTATGGAGCATACCTTGATGTAAAGCTTAAGAAGGGCAGAGGAAATAATCGGCTCTTGACCCAAATTTATAGGAAGCCTACATATTCTAACACATTATTGCATTATATTAGTAGCCACCCTCTCCATCAAAAGAGGGTGGTGGTAAAATGTCAGTTAGAGCTACAAGAATGGTTTCCATTTAGAATGATTTTTTTTTTGAAGGATTGTGACTTATGTAATATGTTTTCAAGCAGAGGATATCCTATTAATTTCATCAATCCCTTGAGGCAAGATGTTATAAGGAAAAGATTAAATGGCACTTGTGTCCCCCTTTTACAAGAGAAATGTACATTGGTTCAGGGTAATAATACGTCACTTTGAGGCTTAAATTAACACCAGTGTGGTAATGGCAATGTTGGCATTAATGCTTGAGTAGATAGATGGAAGCTTAGTTCACAACATTCTTTTTTAACCACGTATTCATTGGATAGCCATGAAATCTGTAACATCTTGAAAAATAATTGGCAATTTGTAATTAATGATATTGCACTTGGTTAACAGTTAGAGGCATGCCCAAAGTTTACATATAAAAAAGAAACTAGTTTAAAAAATATTTTTGATAATGATTAGTGTCAAGCAGGATAGCCAGATAAGGAATATGAATCAGTGTGGGTCCTGTTCAGAGTGCCATTATATTTGTATAGGTAACACCATAGTTATTAGAGAAAATGAGTGTCGAAGGCAGATACAATTGTTACACAAGGGGGATTATATGTGCAGCATTGTGTAAATTGTATAACTGTTTTTGCATAGGAAAATCTGAACAGAGTTTAAAGGATCATATTTACGAACACATCTATGATGTCAGGAAAGAAAAAACAACAAATGCATTATACAAATACATAAAAGTGTAAACCCTACACATTTTCATTTCAGTTTCTTGGAAAAGTAGGTATGAGCTCGGGGGGAGTGGGGACCCTTGTAAGGTATATATGAATATATGAATTGTGGTTGCAGATGTTTTTAAATGATGCAGTCCCCTTGGGGCTCAGTGACGGCATATCTATTCAATGTTTACTTAGACAGAAAGCCTATGAAAAATTAGGGGGGAGTGTTTTGATTTAACTTGTGTTTGATATATTTATTTTATCTCATTTTCTCGATTGGTGTAATTTATGTATCAACAGTACTTTTGCACAATGTATTAAATGTTGCTTTAGATTGTTAATTCAGGAAGGAGGTGGGTCAGTCATGATCTGTTTAGCTTTTAAGCACGGGACCTTTGAAAATGTGTTTATTTGAATAAGTCTTTTTATATTTGGAGACAAAATGTCTTATCGTACAGTGTTTTAACTTTGTGGCTCATTCTAGTTTATTAAACTTTTCGAATAAGACTGTGCTTTGTGTGCTTTCCAGCAAGTTGGTGTCCAGGACTTGGTTTTATTATTCTCTTTAGACATATAAGATATGGCAAATCCTTTTTCCCTCATTTTTAGGTTCAAGAAAGAAAATGAGATTAATAGTTTGACTCAAAGTAAACTCGGATACCACTTTAACCATAAAAAAGGATAGTCCTCAAAGAAACGCTGTCTCTGTGGAAAATGAGATAGGGTTGGCTCACCGTAAGAGCTTGCAGCTCATATTTATCTTCTTGCAGGGATCAGAGCAATCAGTAAAACAGTTTTCCATGTTAAGAACTTTGTCAGCCTGATTAGCCAGTTCAAATGGAGCATGTCTTAACTTCGGTAACATAAAATTAAGATTTCAAGGAGAAGCCACCAATTTTCTTGAAAGCCTGTTATGTAAAACCCATTTTTAAAACATTTTGACATGAGACTGCATGAAAAGAGGAAGATCAATGGGGCAGGCATGCTGAAATGGCCAATAAATGAACCTTGATGGAGTAATGTAGATAATAGGATATTAACTCACACAAATATTGTAAAATCAGAGAACAACTAGCCCTGAATGAGTGTTGGTTATGTTGTTGGCAAGAAGTAGAAAACCTTTTCCATTTGCTAATATGATTTTGTAGTAGCAGCCTTTCTTGCCTCCATAAGTACCTGCTGCACTTCCTTCGTATGCATGTGCTTAAATAGAATTAAAACCCCATCATCCAAGCAATCAATTTAAGTTGATTGAGAGTGGGAGTGTATCAGATATCTTTGATCTTGTATGAGTAGATCCATTCTGTGAGGAAGTTTGTGGTAATTGCCACTGGCCATTTCCAAAAATAGGGAGAATCACTGTTGCCTAGGCCAGAAGGGAGTCACCACTATGGTCTTGGGGGATACATTCTGAATCTTCAGAAGTACTCTGGTATCAGTGGAGAGGGTGGAAAAGCATACTTTATTATTTATTCTTGTCCAAGGAAAGAAAAAAAAAACATCTGTGCATGAAGTAATAGAGCAGAATGGAGGCAAAAAGATTTACTTGAATTCCCCAGAGGTGGATCAAATCTTGGAAGACCCCCCTGATCTAGTTTCCACTGTTGAGGATCAGCCCTTGTCTTATCTGCTTGTCTGCCAAGCAGTTTTGCTCTGACGGGATGCAGGATGTATAGGTTCATAGGTTCATAGGTTCATACTAGGCTATCTGCCCGAGGGCATTTACAAGCCTAGCCCATAGTTTTGTGGCTTACGCCACCCCTTTAGTATGGGGAACTATACCCATTATTTTGCTGTGCCTCTGTTGAGCAGTGACACTGAGGTAATCCCTGGGGTATATCTGCAATCTCCCATCCATTGGTCAAGATTTCTCTTGAACAAGGCCAGCGAGGTGCTCTGCCTCACATATACCGGGATTTTATTCCACAGCATAGGGAGTCTTTGGGTGATGAATCTATCCCTCCAGCACGTCCTATTAATAGCCGTGTCGAGGTTTAAGTCTCCGCCCTTGTGGCTCTGACGGATCTAGATTTTTGAGGTGAAGCATATTCATCAAATCTGGGTTTGACATGGCCTTGTATGTTAGGCAAAGGTCACCTCTGAGCAAGCGGTAGCGACTGAATAGAGCTGGAGTTCTTTCAGTCGGGCAGCATAGGACAGATGTTTGAGACCCTTTATCCTTTTGGTGAGGAACTTTGTGGCCTCTCCAGCTGCTGCAAGTGTCGGGTCAGATACATTCGAATGGGGCATTGTACTCAATCATTGGTCTGATGAGTGATGAGTATAGGGAGACTATGACCTCCCTTGATCTAGATGAGAATCCCTTCATGATAAGGTGGGCAATGTAGAAGGTCTTCCTAACTACTTTAGCTACATGGGTGTCGAATGACAGACTACTATCAACCTGGGTCCCCAGGTCCCTGATAACTTCTTCTGTACTCAGTGGATTGCCACCTATTTGGTAGCTAGGGGTAACCTTGTTTTTCCCGAAGGGTATGACTATGCATTTTTGGCATTTAACTTTAGGCCATGGCTCTGGCACCAGTTATCCGTTTCTGTGAGACCCTTCTGAAGGATATCTGTGTCAGATGTGTTTTCTACTATGGCCCAGTTTGCAGTCATCTGCAAACTTTGTCAGCCATAACCCTCCTGTGTTTGCTTGTACTTGGAAAAGTAGATGCCAAACAAGAGTGGGCCCAGGACTGAGCCCTGTGGTACACCACTTGTGACAGGCTTTGAGTCTGACATGGCGCCAGCAACTCTGACCCTGTGGGTTCTGTCACTCAGCCAGTTTGCAACCCATCTTGTGATGTATGGGTTAACATTTAAGCTGATGAGTTTTCAATGATACCCGAGTGGGGTATTGTATCAAAGGCCTTCGCCAGATCGAGGTAGGCTGTATGGACTGCCTTTCCCTCATCAATGGCTTTGGTGACTGTTTGAAAAAGTCAACCAAGTTTAGAAGGCATGATCTGCCTTTGACAAAGCCAAACTGGGATGGATCCAAAGTCTGCAAATTCCCTATGTCTTTATTTATGAGGTCCATTATGATCCTCTCCATGGCTTTGCAGATAAGGCTTGTCAAGCTAATGGGCCGGTAATTTCCAGGGTCGGTGGAGGCACCGCCTTTGTGATGTGGGACCACAGTTGCAGTGCGCCACTCCCTGGGTACGTATCCAGAGGTAAAACTATGATTAAACAGCTGTCCTAGCTGTGGGTTTAATTCCTCGTTGAGTTCGTGGAGCACACAGCCGGGGACACCATCAGGTCCCATGGATGCTGTGTTTTTTGCTTTGGAGAGAGCAGTTCTCACTTGGGCGTTGGAGATGTTTGGGGGGCTGCAATCGCTTGGTATAGATATCTCTCCTTTTGGGGGGGGGGGGGGAGAAGTTGGAACTGAACCTGTCAGCCAGTATGTTGGCAATGTCTGTAGGATCAGTAATCTTCACATCATTTTGAACTAGTTCTGAGCATATCTGGGAGTTTCCTCCCAGGTTTCTAACATAGCTAAAGAAGGCCTTATGATTGTATGTATAGTGAGTGTGCTATGAAGCCAAATACCAAGTTAACATGGCTAGTCTGCAAAGGGGATATGACCTGATTTCTCCTTGCTTGTTGATGAACCACATGGCTGTGGTTTTGTCTGTAACAAGTTGTTGAGATCCGGGGAATAAAAGATGATCCAGAGAGTTGAGTGCCTTGATCACAACAAGCATTTTGTTTATTTTTGTCTATCTGTTCTTGGTGTACCACATACTTTGCACTTTTATCCCTCCTGAAACTGCTCCCCAAGCATAGTCTGACATGTCTGTGGTGACTGACTGCTTTGGCTCAGGGTGAGAGAAGGGGAGACCTGGGTTTAGGGAAGGTTGTCTCTGCCAAGAGATTTCTCTTCTGAAAAACCCCAGCACTGGGATTTGAAGACAAGAGATGTTGGTGCTGGGACCAAAGAGACTTTTAGATACCATTTTATCTTTCTCAAGTGGAGTCTTGAATCTGGAATCATTGATGCTATGAGACCCAAAATCCTGAGATACTACTTTGATGTGACCGAAGTTCAATTGGCAAACCTTGGAAATAGGTCTAGATGTACATCTATTTTTTTGCTGTGGAAGAAAACTAAGGTGTCTAGCTGATACCCAAGGAACACAATCCTGTGTGAAGGTATCAAAAAAGACTTTTGAATGTTCTCTTGGAATCACAGCTAGGTTAAAATATCTGTCATCCATGTGAGAGATTCCTGACACTTCTGCAAAAAAAAAAAAGCAGTATGGACAACCCTGTAGCCTGCAATGAGCTATAACATTTTGTGAACCTCATTGGTGCGGAGGATAGTCCAAAGGTTAAGGCAGAGAACTAACTGGTAATGTGATCTAGATACACACACAACCTTAAGAAGTGCCAGAAGTCTAGGTGAGTAGGGATGTGATAAGGATCTTTTAAATAGTGTTGCCAGGAAACTGAAATGTGGAAGAGGACGTAACCTGTTGTCAGGTGACATCATTTTGAACTTTGGCATGGTCACAAACAGGTTTAGGAGTGAAAGATCCAAAACTGGTGTCCAAGCATTTTCTTTCTTTGGCACTAAACTTCCTTGAATAAAAAAGTTTCCCAACATGGAAAGGAGGAACTGTTTTATTACTCCCTGAGACAGCATGTGTTGAACGGGGTGAGGAATAAGAGCTTGGTCTGGGTGTGACACCCTTGCACTGGCCCTGTACCCAAGGATCCTCAATCCCCACCACTGGCAAGCAGCTAGGAGGCGTACACATTGGGAGGATGACAAGTAAAAAACAGTAATGTGCCATTTCCCTTAAGAGCACAGAGATCACAGTCAGTCTGGGGCGGGTTTCTCCCTTTTTCTCCGGATCCCCAATAAGACTACCCACTGGCACAGCTGTAGGGTTGAGATCTCAGCTGAGTGATCAAGCCAAAACTTCCAGCACCCTCTCTGTCCAACTAGTACTTCATGTCGCTGCCCAAGTAGCTGTCTCTCTCACACACACACACACACACACACACACACACATGGGAAAGGCTGGCACAGGTTACTAGCAATGCCCCCTTCTGCCCAGACTATAAGGTAGTTATCACTGCCGCCAACCACTCATCGGCTACTCTAGGCCAATCTTACTGTGTAATGTTACTATAAATCCAAATGGTAGTTTTGACCAAGACTTGCAAGGCTATTTTAGGGGTGGCCTGTACAGTGTCACCAAATATATATGCAAGTACTCTAAGAGCTTAAATGTGTCTCATAAATATCAGCCACAAAGATATGTTTAAATATATTTAGTAATAAAAGAACAAGACAATACTCCGTACACAAACACAGTAACTTCAGAGTTCAGAATCACAGGAAATATTTTAAAACTGCATTGCAGGACAGTCTCACATAAATACAGAAAACCTCTAAACTAATCTTTACTGTATTCCTATCTATATCTAAAAGAGATACAATGCCCTGAATCTTATTTACAGACAAGTGCAGATCTGATGATGAGTGGATGTTCTTGCTAGGTCTAAGGCAAAATGCTCAGTCTCTCTCTGAGAGTTCTTAACTTGCTATCATATTTTACTGCTGGTTTAGCCCGGATGACATCACATTTTGTCACCTGTCTTCAGTTCCCAGACTAAACCAGAAGCTAATAGGATTTAACATCTCTGTGTTTGAAATGTATCTCTCTCAGATGTTTGCTCAGAACTGTGTAGCTGCCAGGAAGTCAAAAAGCAATAAAACTCTTTACATTTTAAACCTAGTAATTACTTTTCTTTCAGGACAATAGAAAAACATCTAGCTCTAGACATTGTTTGCAATTGAACTGAAAGTGTGAGATGGCATCTTTTGATGTTCTTTGTGTTTCACTGTTGCAGTCGTCACACTTGGGTTATCCTACCAGGGGTAGCCCTCAGTCGACCCGAATAACAGAGGCTTAGTATTTCTGCATCGGTTGCTGTCTCTCCAGGACTGATGTCAGGTCATTAGTATAAAAACAGGCAGCCGACGCTATTATATCAGTCTTTCTTGCCGAGGAGCCCAAAGCAGAAGCAGTCCATGCGAGTGCCGGTTTGCCACTACCTGAATTTTCGTTTCTGAATTGAAGTTGAAATCTTCTAAAGCTAAGTACCCCATTGGGGATCCTTTTTTCTTGCTCTAACCAAGGTCAGAAAAAGTTAACAATGGTCTTGCCTGCAGAAAGCAAATACCACACCGAGACTTCCATTCTTACTGCGTCACCTGTTTATGCCCAGACCATGACGTCCTTTGCTGTCGCTTTTCTGCTTTGTTCAACACCAGAACTATACATTGTTAGGCCCTTATTGTAGCTAGATATTTTCGCTCTGTCCTCTAATTCCGATTTGGCTTCTGTAAGCCATCCAACTACCAATCTTCCAAAAAAAATAATGATTGAGACAGAGACAGACCACACAGGTCCAAAACCGCCAACGATGCTTCCGTTAAGCCAGTAGTCAGTTCTCTGGTACTCAGTGAGGTGCTTTCGCAGCCCCTGATGCCCACTTCCGTGGATTCGCAGGCCGCTACCGAGACCCTTTTGGAGTCTGGAAATTCTTCGACTAAGGATCCTGCGGATGTCTCCTACCTTGGATGGGTCCGAAGCCACTGAGTAGGCACCGGCTTCCGAGGAAGTTCTTTGCACTACCGATACTAGACACAAACCAACGACTTCTTTCGCCTCTTCAGTTCTTTCTAAAACTATAGAGTTTCTAAAGCCCAGGGTATGAACTATGCCCCAAAAAATCGATGACCCAAGCTCAGGCACCTGCTTCCATGCCTCAATCTCAAATCTCAAATGCTTAAAATGGCGGAAGACATTATGCTTACTAGGGGAAGCCAGGCTACCCCCTTCCAAAAGAGAGACTTGTCCTCAGTAGTTTTATCTGAACAGAAGTCCGATAACTCTGATGCTTCTGAATATGAAGACATGCAACCTTTCTCTGCTTATGAGGATTCTGATGCAGAGGAATCCATTCCTTCTGCCTCTCCACCTGAGGATTTTTCATTTGGTAAAACCCTGCATACTTTAAGGGATAATTTCCAGTGGGAATGTTAGGACTACCCTCAGTCAAAAAAAGAGACTCTGGAAATTCTTAGATTTACCACAGCACAAACCTTTAGCCATTCCTCCTGTCCTGGATGTTGTGGATGATGTTTTTATGGAATCCAGTTTGACTCCTCACACCCTTCCTCCTGCTGCCAGAAAACCTGACAGGTACTACAGAGTCCCTAACTCTCACAAATTCCTGTTCAAAAATCCTACTGCTGACCCAGAGGTAATCTCCCAAGGACCTAAAGGAATTAAAGCAAACTCTTCGAAGAATCCCACCCCCTTAGACAGGGATTCCCAAGCTTTAGACAGATGTGCTAAAAAGTATACACCTCTGGAACTCTTGCTGTTAGAGGGCTAAATTGTCAGTCCCACATGCTGAAATAGCAGCATACCATGGAACTCCTCAAACAAAAAATATCTTACTTTCCTGCTGTTGAAGAAAATAAAGAATTACAAGAGCTTATGCATTCTGCAAGCCAAGTTGCTAAGCACACCTTGCAATGTGGCTTTGATGCCCTAGAAGCATCTTGCAGGGCAGCAGTCACTGGTTCTGTCCGTAGAAGGCATGCTTGACTTAAGGAACAGACCTTGCCAGACCATATCAAATCATAATTATTGAACGCACCATTGAACAAAGTCAATTTGTTTGGCACCAAGGTGAAAGAGGTTTTAAAAAAGGTGGAAGAAAAAGCTAAATCTATGCAGACATTTAAAGACTTTTTACAGGCCCAGCCTCCGAGGATCAGTAGGCATCGACTCTCCAAGCAATGGTCCTTTCCGGACCCAGACAGCAGTCCCAGGGAATGCTGAGATCTAAGCAATGGAGTTCTTCCTCCTCAAAAACAGGGCGTGCTAAGCCACCCCCTTATGGTAAGAACTCACAATGACGTTACACCTCCACCCATTACCTCTGCCCACTTGCTTGTGCCCCTAGGAGGAAAACTCTCCTTCCATGCAAACAACTGGGCCTCTATTACCAGCGACCAGTGGGTCCTCAACATAGTGTCCCAGGGATGCACATTTTATTTCTACACACTGCCAACCCCAAAAAGGTTCCCAGATTTTCTTCCAAACCAGTGGGCAAAGGCAAAAAGTCTTTTCCCTGCTCTTCATGAGGGCAATACAGCATGTTCCTGCAGACCAGATAGGCCAAGGTTTCTATTCCAGACTCTTTCTGGTACCCAGAAAAGAAGGCACCCGGTGCCCAATCCTCGATCTGTCCATTCTAAACACCTTTCTGGTGATACCAAAATTCAAAATGCTCACCCTCCAGTAGCTTCTTCCTATGCTTTCCAAGGATGCTTGGTTAGCTACCCTAGACCTAAAAGAGGCCTACCTACACATCCCAATCAGGGAATCTTGCAGGAAATATCTACATTTCAGGGCAGGATCTATGCACTTTCAGTTCTCTGCACTTCCCTTTGGCTTATCTACTGCTCCCTGAGTTTTCACAAAATGCCTGGCTCCAGCCATTGCTTTTTGCAGACAAAGAATTATTCAAATTTACCCATACTTAGACGATTGCCTGATTCAGGCAGACAGGAAAAGCTGTTACAGCACCTGACATTTGTAAAGGACCTACTGGCCTCCCTGGGTATACTGTCAATGAAAAGAAATCAAAACTAGCCCCCCACACAAATAATTGTATTCCTGGAAGGAAACCTGGACACAGCATCCCAGATGGAATTCCTTACTCCAGAAAAAACAAGCCTACCTGACAGGCTACTTATCTCAACTAGCCACCAGAACCCAGTTATCCACAGGGAAAATCCTGCAAGCTCTAGAGTTCATGGCCTCCTGCAGTCTACTCATTCCATATGCCAGACTGTGTATGAGGAAACTACAATGGTACCTAAAAGGCCTCTGGTGTCAACACACTCAAGAGCTGGAAACCATCATACCAATGATACCCCAAGGAAAGATCATCTTTGGTTGGCAGCAGCATGCAACCACAACAAGGGACTTCCCTTCTCACAACCCCACGCCACCCAGACCCTCACCACAGACTCATCAGAGTATGCCTGGGGTGCACACCTGGACGGCAAGTGCATTCAGGGCCATTGGAGCCCAAAGCAATTACATCTGCACATCAACCAAAAAGAGATGCTAGCTGTTCAGCATGCCCTGACAGCTTTTAGACCCCTACTGTCCCCGGGGCCTCTACTGATCAAAACAGAAAACACCACAGTGATGTGTTATATCAACAAGCAGGGAGGGACTCACCCTTATCCTGTCTGCAGGCTTGCCATGACCCTTTGGCACATGGCCTCAGCCATGTAAATACACCTGCTAGCACAATTCCTGCCAGGCTCCCTAAACTCTCTGGCAGCAACTTGAGCATAAACCTGCTAGATCCACACAAGTGGCAGCTAGACCACAGAACCTTCACCCTTGTAACCCAGAAATGGGGCACCCCGAAGGTAGACCTCTTTGCCTCCCACTACAATAATCAGCTCAGCAAATTCTGCACCAGGGAACCTCACAGCAAGGCCTGGAAAGTAGATGCTATATCCTTCCAATGGGTAAAACTCTCTGTCTATGCATTTCCCCTTCTACCACTCTTTTCAAGGGTACTGCTCAAAATAAGGGAGGAAAAACCAAGGGCAATCCTGATTGCCCCAGACTGGCCATGCCAGCACTGGTGTACCCACTGCTGTGCAGCCTGTCACCATGGCACCTACTTCAGATCCCAACACTCCTGACCCAGAAGAATGGAGAATCCATGCATCCCCAATTGCAGACCCTCAACCTGGCAGCCTGGCTTTATTCCCTGGCCTCTCCTCAGCTGCTATCCTAAGCAAACAAGTCCTAGATGTTATATGTGACACCAGGTGCCCTAGCACTAGAAAATCCTATGCTGACATGTGGAAAAGGTTTTGCACCTGGATCCAGGCTAAGAGAGCCAAAACAGCACAGCCCTCCTTACCTCTCATCCTGGATTACCTAGCAGACCTACTACACAAGGGTCTGTCCTATTAAAAGTCATGCCTCTGCCATCTCTGCTCATTACAGCACAGAGCCACCTCTCTTCTCACACCCCCTCATCAAACAGTTCCTAAGAGGGGCTAACAAGAGCTCCTACCCCAGCTTTGGACCGTAACTTTGTGTTGGAAAAGCTCCCCTACCCCCCTTTGAACCTGCAGCTTTACCAAAGTTAAAATTCCTCTCTTGGAAAACAGCCTTGCTTCTGGCCATCACTTCAGCTAGAAGAGTTTCAGAGCTACACGCACTCATGGCTGTAGAGCCCTTCATCATTTTCCATGCTGACATAGTCTCCCTCAGGACTAACCCATCCTTCATGCCTAAAGTGGTGTCCAGTGTGGCTCTCAACCAATCCATTCATTTGCCCACCTTTTTCCCTAACCCACAAAACAAGGGGAAAAGGATCATGCACTCTGTAGATGTGCACAGACAGCTCAGATTCTATCTGGATAGGACGAACTATTTTAGAAAAACTGACCAATTGCTAGTTGGCTTCGCAGCAGGGGCAGAGGGCAAGGTCATATGCAAACAATCTCCAAATGGATAGCACATTGCATCCATTTTTGCTACAAACAGCATGGGAAACCACCCCCAAAGGGGGGATCAGGACACATTCCACCTGGGCAACCTCCACCTCTGCAGCTTTTCTCAGAGCGGTCCCCACCAGGGACATCCTGGAGGCTGCAACATGGACTTCTGTTCATACCTTCACCAAGCATTACCACCTGCCTATCTTCAAATCCAGGGCAGGCTTTGCCACTGCAGTCTTGCATGGCATCCTAGCCAGCCCCCATTCTTCTTGACTACCTCCACCCTTTTCTTCAGCTTTGGGACTCCACCAAAGTATGACTGCAACAGTGAAACATGAAGAACATAGTACAGTTGTGTACACTACCATAAATACAGATGTTAGTGTATTCACTGTTGCAGTCCTGGTTTCCCATCCTCCATCCCCCTTCTCTCTCTCTCTCCTTACAGGGAATTTTTGGTATTTACTTTCTACTGGTGGTGTTCTTCCACCATAACCTAGCTCCCTATTTGGGGGGGCTTCTGACAGGGCAAGAAAAACTGATGTAATGGCATCGGCTGCCTGTTTTTATACCACTGTCGACCTGACGCCAGTCCTGGAGTGACAACAACTGATGCAGAAATACTAAGCCTCTGGTATTCAGGCTGACTGAGGGCTACCCCTGGCAGGATAACCCAAGTGTGATGACTGCAACAGTGAATACACTCAATCTACATTTAAGGTAAGTTTACACAACTGTACTTTTATGGCCCAGCTTTGCAAGTTAATCTTCTATGTTCCAGCAGGGTATGCAGTGGTTACATTCTTGAAGCTCAGTACATAGCTTACAGTTTTGTATAAATCATACCAATATTCACAAACGACATAGAATTATTTACAAAATTCCAGATAGCTAGGCTGGCAGCATAACTCGCCCCCAAAAAAACTCAAGCTAGTTTTTCAAGTGACCCTTGAGAAATAATGCTTGAGAGGTTTGAGCCTCTCTGGAAATACCTTACCCCATTCCTTGTCTTGAGAGCCCATCTGCGTTGGGATTGCTAACCCCTCTGCGGTGCTGCACTGTCATATCATATTGTATTTATTTGCAGTTGTTTACCAGGAAATTCCAACTGGACACCATTCCTTTTTCAGTGGAAGAAGAGCTCCACAGAATAATAAATGAGCAGCAGAGTATATGAAGAACAATTGAATATACATGCAATAGCAAATAATATGTACTGCATCGTTAGCGATACATACAATATGAAGCATAGTAATGATAGTAATGAACAGATACACCAATATCTAGCTAAAGGCTAGGAATAAAGGTAGGATGTATATACAGATAGTGGTAAGCTCAAACAGATACTGTTCTAAACTCATATAGCTAAATCTTATATACAAATATTGCACTAACCTCAAGCAGATATAAAGCAGAAGCTCCACATGAAGGTGGAACAAGCTAGAAGGACTAATGGGATGGAAGGGGAAGACAGAGGAGTAAGAGAGGAGACTGAGTGAGTAGTATGTGTGGTAGTGAGAGGAAGCTAGGTGCAAGTCAGTTGGATATGTATTTGGAGTTGAGATGCAGTGAGGTAGTTGAGCATATGTTATAACAGGTCTGAGAGATTGAGTGAGGAGGGAAGGGTAGGATAAAGGGTGAGCCAGAGCCTGCAGAGGAAGGAATGCAATGATCAGACTGTGTAAGGCACGGTGGCGAGGGGAGAGGAAGGGGAGGTAAAAGGAGGGTTACTAGTCAGGATTGGTGCATGGGCATAACCCAGAGACTTTTTAAGTGAGTTTTTAGTGCAGTCTTAAAGTGATTGCAAGAAGGTAGTGTGGTTATAAAGGAGGGAGATTATTCCATAATTGGTCACAAAGTAGATTTTTGCTGCTGGAGCGTAGAGGTCTAGTGAGCAGTAGGGCTGGAGAAGGTTTTGAAGGGATTGGGGACTTTGAGGATGGTTTACTTACTTGTAGGCAAGGGAGAGTTGATTCAGGTGAAGAAGTTGAGGGAGTTCAAGCCAGTGAGATCCAGCGGTGGCTGCTATAAGGTGCACCAATGGCAAACTTAGCAATTTTATTGTAGCAAGGCTTTAGCTTGTTTAGGTCCGTTTGTCTAAGGTAGGTAAGTATAGGAGAGAGGTGTACAGTAAAGTGGAGATAGGTGGGAATTAGCAGCAGAAATTCTGGCCGTCTTGGTGAGGAATTATTTTTCTGTACAGTACACCTAGTTTTTTGTGAACCTTTTTTATGGTAAAAGAAATGTGTGTCAAATCCAAGATTATCAGTCTCAACATCAAGTAGTTTGGTGTGCTCTGTTGGGGAGATGACTGTATTGTCTTTGGCTAGAATATTAAAGTGGGGGATAATTGGGTTAGAGTTAGTGGGTTGGAAGATAAGGAGTTTAGTCTTACTCGGGTTGAGTAATAACTGGGCATTAGATAGCCAGTTTTCTACAGATGAAAAGGCTTCCTGTGTGATCTTGTGAAGTTCAGGTATAGTTGGGGCTGAGCAGATGAGGGTGGAGTCATCTGCATTACTGTATAAGAGAAGCATGCTTGGGACTGTGAATAGATTATTGGTGAAGAGTGAGAATAGTAGGGTACCAAGGGTGGAGCCTTGTGGAACACAGAGTGTTAAAGGCCGTCAAGGAGATAGGTCATTATGCCAGACAACTGGAATGTTGGAGAACAGTTAGATAGATGTGAAACCAATCTGTTGCTGATTGGGAAAAGTATAGGTTAGTGAGAACAGAGATTAGTAGTTTGTGTGAGACCATGTCAAAAGCCTTGGATAGATCCAGAAGTATAGCAGAGGAGAACAGGCCATTATTTTTATGATGAAGGATAGCATTAGTGAAAGAGAGCAAAGGCAGTAGTGGTGCTGTGGTATGGCCTGAAGGCATGCTGGGTGCTGGAGAGGTAGTCTAAGACTTGAATGGATGCATTTCTCAAGCATCTTGGAAAGTGGAGAAAGGATGGCTGTGGAGTGGTAATTGGAAAGTTCAGTGAGCCACCTTTATGGAGGGGAATGATGTGGGATATTTTCCACAATGCCATCTGATAATTTGAGATTGAGACTGGATAAGCTAGGGCTTCTGCTGTTATTTTTAGGTATTCAGAGGGGAGATTGTCAGCTGCAAGTTTTGTAGGCTTAAGTTTCAATAGAAGTTTTTTTTATATAGGAGGTAGGCACTGATGAAAAAGAAAAGACTGTGGGCAGAGTATTTGGTTTTGATATAGGGAGGGTGGGTAGAATGTTGTGTTTAGTCAGACAGAATGGTTTCAGTAAAGTGTTTATTGAATGAGTCAGCAGTACTGCTGGGGGAAGGGGGAGTGGTAGGAGGGGAGGTGTCTACTTTATCTGGTTGGAGAATGGAGTTTACTGTGGACCAGAACTGCTTAGGGTTGTGATGGAAGGAGTTTAGGGCAGACTGATAATTTTGGGTTTTTATCACCATTTATTGGCTTTTTGACCTTGTTGCGCTACTCTAGGAATGACTGTCTAGAGGAGGGGTTTTTTTTAAGTGCCAGTGCTCCCAGGCCTCATCTTATTCATTAGTGCCCTGGTGCACTTTTGCAGCCAAGGGGGAGTACTGTGCTTTGATTCCGGCATTTCTTATGGGGGCATGTGTGTTTAGGATGTTTAGGAAGATGCTATTGAAAAGTGGGCGGCTTCATCCAGATTGAGGTACTTTAGTGGTGTCCAGTCACATTTTTGAAGGGATGAGATAAAGGAGAGAGAGGGTTAAAGCTTGCCCTGCTTGGGATTTGCCTATAGATAATGGATTTAGCACAATTTAAGTAGTGTCTCCGAAGGAATGTTGGAGTGTGGTCACTGTGGCTGTCTGGTAACAGTCAGCTAAGTATGAGTGAGGGTCTTTATTGACTAATATCCAGTCAAGAGTAGTATGTTTTTTACAGTTTTTATTTATCTGGGTAGGTGACTATTAGTTGAGAGAAACCATGAAGGTTTAGGTGCTGGGCTTGGATGATTGTTACTACAAGATAGCCAGTTGATATTAAAATCACCTAGGAGTTATGGTTTCCTGGAGTAGGGAATGGTTAGCCCAGTTCAGAAGGTTTTTCAGGGGTGGTATGTTTTGGGCAGATGGGAAGTAGCATCCTATGATTGTTTTGTTTGGGTTTAGTTTGAGGTTGGCATATAGGATTTCATTTCCAATGTAGGGACAGATGTGTTTAGGATCTGGATGTTGCGGTGGTGTTTAAACATTAGAGCCACACCACCCAATTTCTTAGATTGTCTATCTACTCGAATAATGTTATAACCTGTTGGGAGTATTTCCTCACTTTTGGTGTGAGGTTTGAGCCAGGTTTCAGTCAGGATGAGAATATCAGGAGAGTATAAGGCTATGTTGGCATTTGGGTCATGGGTTTTATTAGTTATACTGATATTTCGACACATGAACAGGAGGTCAGATGGCTTTCTGTTGGATGTTAGTTCTGAGAAGCAGCAGCTATTAGTCATATTTTTAGGTGAGGAATTGGTAATGGTAGGACCAGGCTTAGGGTGGATATCACCACTGAGGGCCAATTTAGATAGGGTAGTAAACATAAGTTTTATATATCTGGTAATTAACCTGTCATATTTTAGGGATATTTTTTGTTTGAATGCAACAGGTGACTGATATTATGGTGGGTATATTGGGAGAGAAATTGTAATGGTATGACAAGTGTAATTAGTAGGTGGGTGATGGATAGAAGTGAGATTAAGGATGCAGTGATAGTGGTGGGGTTTCTCTATTATGGAGTTCTGGTAGGATGTAAAGTGTGCAAGAAGAGTACAGGTAAGGAGTGTAAGCACAGTAGGTAGTAGTATGACTGTGTCAGATGAGCAGTTAGATTGGAAGTGTGTGGGGTACTATGGGTGGCAGAGGAGATAGATTACTAGTACTGTTCTGATTGGTTGCTGGTTATTGGGAGATGTTAGTGCCTAGAATAAATCTAGATGTAGTGGGGGCAGGTGGGATTAGGGAGTAGGGTGGGGTGTGAACGGAGCAGGGCTTTAAACCCCTTGTGTCCTGATGGGAGACTAGTAATTTAAAGATGGCTCCATAAACAGCAGGAATCTAATATAGACATAGTATTAGGGGTGGGGGGGTAGCAAAAAGGATGTGAACCAGGTGCAATGCAAAGAAACCAGCCAAACCAGAGAAGCAAGCAGTGGAACACTATGAGTGAATACCTCAGAGGGGGTGAGTAGTAATACAAACTCAACTTGTAAAGTGAAGGAGAGAAGAAACAGTAAAGTTTATTAAGGTTGGGAGTGAGTCTTCACATTGGCTTGCTTATTAGTAGCCAGTCTATGCACAGATCAGAGTAGGGAGATACCTTAGCAATGAAGGGAAATGTATAGAGATGCAAATAAACAGGTGGGGCTCAAGTGATACAAAATATAGGCAAACAGCACTGAAAGGGCTGCTTGAGGGGTTAAGTTTTAATCACAGAGAATAGGAAGGACCTGTATTAAGTGTATACTGTCTAGTGGACATTTATGATTACTACACAAGCTGGGGGAGCACAAGGCTCATACAATCAGTGTTGTTAGCACACTGAGAACTACTAAGTAACACAGCTAATGTTAAAGCTTCACTATCGTAACACATACATGTAAGAATGCATGGGTGGACTGACCCTGCTGTTCAGGCTCAAAGGTTATATCCTTAATTTAGTTTTGCAGTACTGATTTCTTCCTAGACTGTATGGGTGGGGTGGTAGCCGTGGACTGCTGGGTTGCCCAATTGTGCAGTGAGCAGAATTCAACTGCTGATGAGCACTTGTATCCTGATTGGAGGCTAGTAATTTAAAGATACGTCTTTGCTTAAAGATATGCATATGCTTGCAACACTAGGCTCTACCTTAATAACTTGGCATTTTGCTGGCTGGCTCGATGTAGCCATATTTAAGGGTTTGTGGTCTGTAACTACAGTGAATTTCCTTCCATACAGATAAGGTTGACGTTTCTGCAGTGCCCACACTATGGCTAGGCATTCCTTTTCTACAGCTGCATAGCATTCCTCCCTGGGTTGGAGCCTACGACTGAGATGTACCACTGGGTGCTCTTCTCCCTCTGAGGAAACCTGGCTAAGTACAGCATCACCTGCACAACAAATTATTTGCTGTAGTGTGGACTTGCTAACACAGGGGGTCCTCCCAAAGCTCCTTTAAGCTTCTGGAATGCCTGCTCACATTCTGGAGTCTACACCATCTTATCTGACTGGTTTTTCCTTGTCAGGTCTGTGAGGGGAGCAGCTATGCTACTATAATTGGGGACAAACTTTCTATAGTACTCTGCAGTCCTTAAGAATGCCCTCACTTGCTTTTTGGTAACAGGGGGCAGGCCATGCCTGAATGGCTTCCACTTTGGCAGGTGCTGGCCTGATCTTACCACTCCCCACTCTGTGTGCCAGGTAGGAGACCTCTGTCATACCCACCTGATATTTACTGGGCTTAATGGTCATCCCTGCCCTCTGTAGTCTGCCCTGCACCTCCCTGACATGCTGAAGGTGCTTTTGCCAGGAATGGCTGTAGATAGCATTATCATCTAGGTAAGCAAGGGCAAAATATCCTGCTCCTGCTAGGATACGATCTACAAGCATCTGAAAAGGCACTGGGGCATTTTTCATCCCAAAAGGCATCTTTGTGAACTCATACAAGCCAAAAGGAGTGACAAAGGCTGACCTCTCTCTACCACTGGGAGTCAAGGGCACCTGCCAGTAACCGTTGGTAAGATCAATAGTGATAAGATACTTAGTGCCACCCAACTGCTGTAGGGCTGCATCTGTCCTTGGCATGAGGTAGGCATCTGACTGTGTGACTATTTAATTTCTTGTAGTCCACACAGAAACCTGGTGCTGCTATCTTTCTTTGGTTCCAGCACCACTGGGAGGCCCAGGGTCTGCTGGACTCCTGAATTACCCCTAGTTTCAACATTTCCTGTATTTTCTCCATCAGAATCTAACTCTCTCTGGCACCCTATAAGGAGCCTGCTTAATAGGCCTTTGGGTCCTGTAGCAACATGGTGCTGCACCAGGTGGGTGCACCCTGGTTTTCCAGCGAACATGCCCCCCAAACTCCTGTAACACTGCTCGGATTTCTCGAGCTTGGGTAGGGGATAGCTGCTGTGACACTGCTACCCCTTCCACTGAGGTGTCAGTTTTAGCTTCATTGAGGAGATCAGTCACCAGATCCCCTCAGACTCTTCCTGCCATCCACTGCAAATAGTACAAGGGCCTCCCTATCATGGTATGGTTTCATCATGTTGACATGGTACAGTTATTGCTCCTGCCTAGCAGTTCTACCATGTAGTTAACATCACTGACCTTCCTTACGACTTTGTAGGGTCCCCTCCCAAGGTTGCCTGCAGCTTGTTGTGTCTGACAGGAATGAGAACCATTACCTGCTGCTATACAGCATACTCTCTAGCTCAAGCATTCCTGTCATACCAGACTTTTTTTCTGCTGTTGGGCTTCTGCCAGGTTCTTGTAGGCCAAGCCCATGAGTTCCCTGAGCCTTGTCCAGAGGTTTAGGACATATGCCACAACAGACTCATTGTGGGATTCACACTGTCCCTCCCACTCATCTCGAATCAATTCTAGAGGTCTCCTCACCCTATGCCCATACAGCAACTCAAAGGGTAAAAAAAAACATGGATTCCTGGGACACCTGTCTGTAAATAAGAAACAGATGGGGCAAATATTTGTCCCATTCCCTCTTGAACTGGTCTGCAAATGCCTGTAGCATGGACTTGAGTGTAGAGTTTAACCTGTCAACAAGACCATTAGTCTGGGGGTGGTCTTTAGGTGCTTCACGCTGCGCTGCAGTGCTTCCACAGACACGCCAGCAGGTCTGACATGAAATTGGCACCACTGTCAGTCTGTTTCTTTTGGAAAACCTACCCTGCTGAAAATCTCTAACAAAGCATTTGCCACCTTTTCTGGCTCAATGGAGGACAGAGTCATCACCTCAGGGTATCTGGTAGCATAATCTACTACCAATAGGATATACTTTTTTTCCCTGTGGAGCTTGGGGTACTCTGAAGCACCACAGTATCCATAGCTACCCTTTGAAATGGCTCCTCAGTCACAGGCAAAGGCATCAAAAGAGCTTTCGCCTAGTCTCCTGCCATGCATATCTTTTGGCACTGCTCACAGGTGCTGCAGTAAACTGTTACATCTCTAGAAATCCCAGGCTGATAAAAGTTCTGCATAATACATCTTTATATGTTTTTTACCCCTATAACCTGCAAAGGGAGTATCATGGGCCATGGCTAGAAGTGCCAGATAGTAGGCTCTGGGCACTACCAACTGCTGTATTCTCTCACTCTCTAGCCCTCCCTCAGGGGTACACACTCTATACAGTAACCCTTTGTCTCCGTATACAGATTCCCCTTTCCCCTTGAGAATCAGGTGCCTCACTGGTTACCTCCCTCAGGCCTTGTAATGTAAGGTCTGCGAGCTGAACCTGTCTCAACTTTTTGTAACACTTCCCAGCTCCCTTTCCACAGGAAGTCTGGTATCCTCTGACAGTGGTGCCTCACTGTCAGCCTGGGTACTACTACTACTCACCTCTGCCCTTGCAGTCGCTCTGTCCAAGGGACCATCAGTACCCGCAAGTAGCTGTTGCTCACCTTCAGTCTGTGCTACTGGGTAGCTCCCTCCCTGAAGTAACCATTTCACCAGTACTGGCAAGTTTGCAGTCTGTGTGGGTCTCCCCCAGGCTACCAGACCCACATGCTTATCTCTAAGCCTGACTGCATGTCACTGCATGCACACAGGGTACTGTGTTATCAAAATGATTCCCTATCAGGGCATCTGCAGGGATATCCTCAAGTGCTCCTACTTGCTGGCTTTTTTTCCATCCCCCCAATCAAGGTGAACCCTAGCCAAAGGTATTTGGAATAGGATCCCTCCTAAAGCTCTGACTGGAGTAGAGTGCCCAAGCAAGTAGTGCTCCACTGAAACCATTGCAGGCTTCACCGTGGTTATGTCAGAGGCTGTTTCTCTTAGCAGTGGCCTCTTTCCCCTCCACTAAGATGGTTTGATACCCTTGTCTCGAGACAAGTTACTGCTGGCATTTTGTCATTCCCACTTACTGGCTCTCCCACCTTTTCTCTTTGGACATCCTATATGCTACATGGCCCCACTGATTGCATTTAAAACATTTAACCTTTGGTTCTGGACATGTACCTGGACTAGTGGCTTCCCCTGCTACTGGCGGACTCTGTTGGGGCAGTCTGGGCTACCCACCATGGGTCCCCTTAGACCCATGAGCAGCACTGAGTGTCCCTTTCCCTTGCAGTGATGCCCTGCTGCTAAGGTATAGGTCTCCCTTCTTCCCCAACTCACCTGCAGTATTGCGTTGCCTATCAGCTAACCAGACTCTCATGTCCTCAGGCAAGGTGCTAAGAGCTTATTCACTCACCAAAAGGTCTGCCAGCCCTTCAAAAGTGGTGACCTGACATCCACTCACCCACCTATGAAAATAAGTGCTTAATTCCGCAACATATTCACACACACTTTCACCTGCCTTGTGTCTATGCTCACAAAACTTTTTTCTATTAGCTTCATATAAAGTAAGCATTCTAACAAACACATTTTGACTATATTATAATTTAAGCAATTGGTGTCAGACGGTTTAGAAATTGCAGTTACAGCATTAGCATGGAGTAAGGGGGTCAGGAACAGTACCCAGAGCCCTTGGTCAGCATTATACTGTTTACATACCCTTTCAGTCATATGAATGAAGCCATCAAAATTGTGGAAAACGTTTACTGACCTTTGTTGCTTCTGGGGTTCATGTACTTTCTTCCCCATTATCTCTATGACCCTGGTGAAGAGTCAGCATCTCCTTTTCATGTTGCCTCTGCCTTTCATTCTCCTCAGCTTCCAGGTGTCGCAGTTTCTCATTTTCCTCTGCCTCCAAACATCTGTCTCTCTGCTGCCTCTATATTTCCAAACGCTTGGCCTCCAGCTCAAGTCTCTTTAATTCCAGATGGATTTTTAAGTCCTCTGTGGAAAAGTTGAAAACTGGCCATTTTCTGAGAGTTGTACACTTCCAAGGCCAGCCTGGTTGCCCCCCTGATTGCTGGGGTGTGATGCAGCTTTGCCCAAGGCTGCAATCATTTCTGCTTTAGTCAGGTTAATATGTACCAGTCCTCTAGCCTGGCACATCTCAGCTAACTGGCTCCTTGTCATTTTGCTATACTCCTCTGCTGACATGCTTGCCTGCTGTCCCTGACTGACTAAGCTAACAAACAACTAAATAAAACAATTGTGATATGAACTCTGAATGTTCACAGTGTGGCTGAAAATATAAACACCTTCAGTGACCACTGTACACAAGCTACAGGAATTCAGTATCCACACCACTACAAACCAATTAATATGTGATGTGACTATATCTCTCCACTGTCACTCAGTTATGTGATGTGGATATCCCACCACTGCTAACCAATTAATATGTGATGTCCCTGCATTGGCCCAGTAATCAGGGAGCCTCAATCCTCACCACTGGCAACAGCTAGGAGACATGCATATTGGGAGGATGACCAGTACACACATAATAAAGTACAATATCCCTTAAGAGCACACAGAAATCAGTCAGCCAGAGACTGGTTTCTCAGTCTTTCTACAGATCCCAAATAGGACTCCCCACTGACACAGCTATTGGTTGAGATCTCAGCTGAGTGGTCAAGCCAAAACCTCCAGCACCCTCTCTGTCCAAACAGTGCTTCATGTCCCTGCCCAAGTAGCTGACACACACTTTGGAAAGGCTGGCACAGGTTTACTAGCTATGCCCCCTTCTTCCCAGACTATAAGGTAGTTATCACTGCCACCAACCAGTCTTATCAGCTACTCTAGGCTCTTAACAAAGGGTGTCCAATCCTACTATGTAATGTTACTATAAATCCAAATGGTAGTTTTGACCAAGACTTGCAAGGCTATTTAGGAGTGACCTGTACAGTGTCACCAGATACATATGCAAGTACTCAGAGCTTAAATATGTGTCACAAATATCAGCCACAAAGATAGGTTTAAATATATTTAATAATAAGTAATAAAAGAACAAGACGATACTCAGTCCACAAACACAATAACTTCAGAGTTCACAATTGCAGGAAATATTTTAAAGCAACATTGCAGGATGGTCTCGCATAAATACAGAAAACCTCTAACCTAATCTTTACTATATTCCTATCTGTATCCAAAAGAGATACTATGCCCTGAATCTTGCAGACAAGTGCAGATGTGATGATGAATGGATGATTATCTTCGTGTTTCACTGTTGCAGACATTACATTTGGTTAATCTGCTGGCAGGTTGCCCTCAGTCGGCCTGAATTCCAAAGTCTTGGGGCCTGTGTCGGTTGCTGTCTCCTCTTCCATGACGTCAGGTCATCAGGGGTATAAAACAAGCAGCCGACGCCATTTTCTTTAGTCTTTCTTGCCATGCGGTGCCCAAAACAGAAGCAGTTAGCAAATGCCGATCGGCCGACTCCTGAAATTTTCGAATTCGAGTTTCAGAACCGAATTCTTCACTAAAGCTAAGGACCCCGTTGGGGAAACCTTTTTCTTGCTCCATACCGATGTCAGAAAAAGTTAATAATTGCATTCATTACTTGTGGGAAGCAAATACCTCCTAAGGATTTCCATTTATACTGTATTCCTTGCCTAGGCTCTGATCATAACATGCCTAGCTGTCGGTTTTTTGCTAGATTTAACCAACGCACTATTAAGCATTAGTATATCTTTGCCTCAAAATATTTTGGAAACTGATTTAACTATCCTGAAATGTCGTCTGATAACAATTCGACTACCGGAGTACACAAAAAACGCAAAGAAAAGGACAGAGACAGACCGTCAAGGTCCAAAACCGACTAAGCTTCTCATAAGCCAGTCACCGGTTCGCCGGTACTCAGTGAGGCGCTTTCGCAGCCCCTGATACCCACTACTTTCGAGTCGCAGGCCCCTACCGAGACCCATGTGGAGTCTGGCACGCCGTGAGATTCTCGAAGTATTGTACGCGCGGATGTCTCTCCCTCGGATGGGTCCGGAGCCACTGAGCAGGCATTGGCTTTGGAGGGTGTATTCAAGCCACAACATTTTTATATAAAACCGATGCCAGCTTCAAAATCAAAGACAAAAGCAACTTCAAAAGCTAAAAAAAAATGCATGAACCACGTGCACAGGCCTCTATGCCCAAAAAACAGATGATCAAAATGGCTTAAGACCTAATTACCTTGATCAGGGGTTCCCAACCCCCTCCTGATAAGAGGCCTAGGCAAGACACTGATTATGAATCTTCAGATTAAGTTTCTATTTCTTCCGATTCCTCTTCTGATCAGGAATTTATCCTTACCACCCTATGAGGATTCTGATGCAGAGGAATGTATCCCATCTGCATCTCCTCCTAAAAATTATTCTTTGGAGAAGCCTTGCATACTTTGAGGGAGCATTTTCACTGGGAGAGTCAAGATTTCTCAGAATCAAAAGAGGCTCAGGGATTTCCTTCTCCCTCAGCATAGGCCTTTAGCCATACCTCCTGTTTTAGACATTGTGGATGATGTGTTTTCGGAGTCAAGCTTGACTCCAGACTCCTTACCTCCGGCTCCTAGCAAACCAGACAGATATTACAGGGTTCCTGATTCACACAAAATTTTATTTAGAAACCCTGCTGCTGACCATAAAACTATTTCACAGGGTCCAAAAGGTGTTAAGGCCTCAACAGCAAAATATCCTACCCCCTCTGACAGAGATTCAAGGGCACTGGATAGATGGGGAAAGAAGGTTTATACATCTGCAACCTTGGCAATTAGGGCCTTAAACTGCCAGTTTCATATGCTCAAGTATCAACAACATGTTATGGGATTACTGAAACAGAAAATTATGTTGATTTCTGAATGTGCAGAAAATAAAGATTTGCAGGAATTATTGCGTGCAGCAGAACAAGTTGGAAAACATACTTTGCAATGTGGTCTTGATTCCTTAGAGGCCTCCTGCAGGGCTGCAGTTACTGGATCTGTGATTAGGAGGCATGCCTGGCTAAAAGAGCAAAATTTGCCTGATCATGTTAAAGCTAAATTGCTAGATGCACCTTTACAGCATGATACTCTGTTTGGTATTAAGGCGGAAGAGGTTTTAAAGAAAACTGAAGACAAAACTAAGTCTATACAAACTGTAAAAGACTTCTTACAAGTGCGGCCACCAAGATTCAGTATACACTGGCCTACAAAAAATTGGTCCTTTCCTGTGTCCAACAGAGCTCAACGGGGCAAATCCAGGTGCCCTAAAGGTTCTAGATACCAGTCACAGGATTCTTACAGGTCAAAGCAGTGGGGTGCTTCTCCCTCCAAATCTGGAGGAAATAAAGCGCAACCCTACAGTAAACAGTCTCAATGACTTCCCTCTGCCATCACCAAGCACTTATCTTTTGGCAGCACCCTTAGGGGAAAATTAGCACTTTATGCTCAAAATTGGCAGTTAATAACCCAGGACAAGTGTGTGTTAAACATAGTATCTCAGGGATACAGATTCCCCTTCCACACTCTGCCAATTGCAAACAGTTGGCCAGATCTGCCAAAAAAATCAATGAGCAGAGGCACAGAAATAGGTTATGTCCCTCACGGGTATGGGGGCTATTCAGCCAGTACCAGAACAGGAAAAAGGTTTTTATTCAAGACTGTTCTTGGTACCCAGAAAAAGCAAGGCCTGACACCCAATACTGGATTTATCAATTTTGAACACATGCCTGGACATTCCAAAATTCAAAATGCTAACTTTGCAGCAGCTTCTGCCCATGCTGGGCAAGAACGCTTGGCTGGTGACATTAGACCTAAAAGAGGCATACCTGCATATCCCAATAAGGGAATCGTACAGAAGATACCTCCGTTTCAAAGCTGGTTTTATGCATTACCAATTCTCTGCACTGCTGTTTGGCTTATCTACTGCACCCAGGGTCTTTACAAAGTGCCTGGCACCAGCAATTGCATTTTGTAGACAAAGAAGTATACAAATATATCCTTACTTGGACGACTGTCTCATTCAAGCAGAGAACAAGGACATACTTCAGCATCTGGCGTTTGTAAAAAGGCTTCTAACATGCCTAGGGTACACAATAAATGAAAAGAAATCACAACTGGTACCTTCTCAAAAGATAACATTCCGGGGTGCAAGCTTGAATACAACTGCCCCAGATGGCTTTCCTCACGCCAGACAAAGGCAACTGACTACTTACTTCAAACTGATGGCAACAAAAACCCAGTTATCGGCAAGACAAACTCTGCAGGCTTTGGGGTTCATGGCATCCTGCATTCTGCTGATTCCATATGCAAGACTGCATATGAGAAAACTGCAGTGGTACCTAAAATGTTTATGGAGTCAAGATTGTCACAGTCTGGAAACCATGACTCCTCTCATTCACTGCTTACAACAGGAGTTTCTATAGTGGGCAAAGGCATGTCACCATAACATGGGACGGGCTTTCACTCTACCCCCTGCCAGCCAAACCTTAACAACAGACTCATCAGATTATGCATGGGGGGCCCACCTGGCAGGCAGATGCATTCAGGGCATATGGACACCAAAACAAATACATCTGCATATCAACCAAAAAAAGATGTTAACTGTTCAAAATGCCCTGACAGCCTTCAAAGACTTACTTCATCCAGGACTATTGATAAAAATGGACAACACCATGGTTATGTGGTATATAAACAAGCAGGGGAGCAAGCACTCATACCCCCTTTGCAGACTAGCCATGGCACTGTGGGACACAGCCTTGACTTACCAAGTACATCTTCAAGCTCAGTTCCTGCCAGGAAAGCAAAATACTCTGGCAGACGATTTAAGCAGAAACTTTATGGACCCTCATGAGTAGAAACTAGATCCGCAAGTCTTCAGCATAATAACAAAGAAATGGGGAGCCCGGACATAGACCTATTTGCCTGTCCTTGGAATTCTCAACTGGAAAAATTCTGTACAAGGACTTATCACAGACAAGCATGGAAAGTGGATGCCCTATCCTTCAGTTGGAAAAACCTATCAGTTTACGCCTTCCCTCCTCTGCCTCTTCTTCCCAAGGTCCTACTAAAAGTCAAACAAGAGAAACCAAAGATGATACTAGTTGCCCCAGACTGGCCCCGCTAATACTGGCACCCAATCGTAAGGAACATTTCTCAATTCCCAGCTTGGTACTTGCCTCAAATACCTCACTTATTGTCCCAGCAAAACAATCAGATCCTGCACAATCAGCTCCAAACACTGAACCTAGCAGCATGGCTGATCATGTAGTTATTCAAACACAGTAAAGCTGTGATGGATTTCATTTTGGAAGCCAGAAGGCCTAGTACTAGAAAGTCTTATGCGGGTAAATGGAAGAGATTCTGTGCTTGGAGCCAAGCACAAGGAGCTGACACAGCAGAGCCAAATATTCCTCAGATTTTACAATACTTGACTGAGATGTTTGACAAAGGCCTATCTTTTTCATCGATAAAAATCCATGCCTCTGCCATCTCGGCTCATTACAACACAGTGTCACCAATCTTTTCTCATCCTTTACTAAAGCAGTATCTTAGAGGGGCCAAAAATTTAAGACCTCCCAGATCACCAATTCCTGCATGGGACCTCAATTATGTGTTGGAAAAGCTCACCCTGCCTCCATTTGAACCAGCTGCTACAGCAAATCTAAAGTTCTTATGGAAAACAGCTCTGCTCCTGGCAATTACTTCAGCAAGAAAGGTCTCAGCTACAGGCCCTCATGGCTGTGGTGCCTTTTATCATATTTAACCCAGAAAGGGTGTCCCTCAGGACCAATCCTTCATTTATGCCTAAAGTGGTTTCTAGTGTGGCTCTTAACCAAACTATTCATCTGGCAACTTTTTATCCAAATCCGCAGAACAAGGGAGAGCGGATTCTGCATTCCTTGGACGTACACAGACAACTAAGATTCTACTTGAGCAGGACTAAAGCTCTAAGAAAAATTGAGCCGTTACTAGTGACATTTGCTGCAGGATCAGAGGGAAAGGCTATTTCAAAGTGGATAAGCCACTGCATTCATTTCTGCTACTTACACCATGGCAAACTGGTGCCCAAGGGCATCAGGTCTCATTTCACCAGGGCTGCAGCTACCTCAGCAGCTTTTCTCAGAGGAGTACCAACCAAAGACATTTTAGAGGCTGCTACTTGGAGTTCTGTTCACACTTTTACAAAGCATTATCATTTGCCTCTCAACTCTAAGTCCAGGGCAGGCTTTGCCACTGCAGTTCTGCGGGGCCTTATAGCTGCCCCTAATGCAATTTAGTTCCAGCCTCCCATCCATAGCTTTGGGATTCTACCCAAATGTAATGACTGCAACATTGAAACATGAAGAACATGGTACAGTTGTGTGCACTTACCATGAATGTAGATGTAAGTGTATTCATTGTTGCAGTCCAGGTTACCTGCCTGCCATCCCCATTTTTATTCTGGAGTTCCTCTTTCCTTCACTATCTTCTACAACCTTTGTGGTGTATTTGCTTGTAGATGAAGGTAAAATTTGTATTGCATGTATATATAGTTTATATATATTTTTTTGCTACCCATTTGGGGGGCACCTGACGTCTGGGGCAAGAAAAACTAAAGAAAATGGTGTTGACTGCTTGTTTTATACCCCCTGACGACCTGACATCATGGAAGAGGAGACAGCAACCGATGCAGGACCCAAGACTTTGGAATTCAGGTCGACTGAGGGCAACCTGCCAGCAGATTACCCAAATGTAATGACTGCAACAGTGAATACACTCGAACATCTACATTTATGGTAAGTGTACACAACTGTACTTTCTTGCTAGGTCCAAGACAAAATACAAAATGCCCAGTGTCTCTCTCAGAGAGTTCTTAAATTATCACATTTTACTGCTGGGTTAGCCTAGATCTTCTTCTTTCGGTTTTTCCTGGTTAGAGGTCGCCACATCGGATCATCTGTCTGCTCATGATGGGTTAGCCTAGATGACATCACTTTTTGTCATCTGACTTCAGTTCCCAGGCTAAACCAGAAACTAATGGGGTTTAACATGTCTGTGTGAGAAATACATATCTCTCAGATGTTTGCTCAGAAATGTGTAACTGCTAAGAAATTATAACGCAATAAAACACTTTACATTTTAAACCTACTAAGTACTTTTCTTTCAAGACAATAGGAAAACTTCTGGCTTTAGACATTGTCTGCTATTGAACTGAAACTGAGAGATAGGATCTTTTGTTTATGGCCCAGCTTTGCAAGTTAATCTTCTGTGTTCCAGCAGGGTATGCTGTGGTTACAGTCTTGAATCTCGGTACGTAACCTACATTTCTGTATAAATCATACCAATATTCACAAATGACGTAGAATTATTTACAAAATTACAGATTGCTGGGCTGGCAGCATAACATGCTGGATGAGGAATTATCCTGCATTCCCCAAAAAAGGAGGAATTTCCTCCCACTGTCATCTATAACCTCAATGAATGATGTCCAGAACCCATTTGTCTGGAGACTGTGCTGCTAAAGAGCAGAGTGGAGATTCAGACTTTCTGGAAGGGAAAAGGGTGGGGTTGGGGGGTGACAGGTTTCCTTAAGTTGACTTGTTGGACTGTCCTTGGTTTTGCGAGTCTTGAGTTCTTTTTGGACCTCCACCCCTGGCATTTCTTCTGAAACATCTGTTTACGAGCATTTTTGTTGGGACTGTTTGTTTTGTTTTTTGCCCAAATCAGATGAGGGGTTAGAGAATCCTTTGGAAACGTTGGAAGAGCAGGGCTGAAAAATCTTGAGATTTCAGCTTACCCCTTTCATCACGCTTTTTGAAGACCTCTGCAGCAGAAAAAAAACAAAAACTAAATATCTGCCCAAAGAAGAATTTAAAATCTCATTTTTCACATCTGGGAGGTTTTGAAAATGCAGCCAGGCAAACTTCCTGAAAACAGTACCAGCAGCCAGAGCCCTGGGAGGGAGTATCACCTGAGTCGTACATACACTGTAAACAAGAGTAGTTATTTGTACAGTGGCAGAAACTAAATTTAAAGCAGATTTCCCTTGCAAGAAGAAAGTGCAGACAAAACATTCCTCATTTTTTCGCAATTAGTTGGAATAAACTTTAACATAAGAGTCTGACAACTGAAAATTCTGAAAATCAAAGTTGCAGAAGCAAACATTTTTTTCTCACACTTGGTATCTTCCAGTCCTTGTCAGAAAGAGCAAGACTGGAATTAGTTTAGTTGACTAAAATGATTGAGGAACTTTATATATTTTATCTACCTTTTTAAGGGTAGCAGGCTGACTCTCACGAAAATTGTGGGCAGCAACACACGTCCTCCAGACCTGACAGAATTGGGGGAATGGAGAATGTTCTAGAAATTCTTTGTGAAACAGCTCATAGTATTTTCTGAGGGGCTGAAAATCCTTTGTGTTCTCAGTAAAAACACTGACACATTCTGGAAGTAGTCCGAGAAGGAGACCCCCCCCCCACACACACAGGGAGAATCGGAAACTGAGCTTTCCTCCGAGTCTGAATAAGAAAACCCCATATCTGTCCTTTCATCTTCCTGTCCCAATTCATGATTTTGAATTTCTTTAATAAGAAAGAGATCCGTCTTTTACCAGAAACCACCTTATAAGAAGGAGCAATAGCCTGAATTAAACTGTTAGCCAGACCCAATAAACTATTCCTGTCTAAGGAAATTTAAGGAGGATTAAATAGTTTTCCGTTTCTTTTAGACAGAAAAAAGTGGGGCCAACAGTGTTAATGGCAACAGCAGCTTCCACAAGGATGGGTAAAACATCCCGGCTAAACAGGGAAACCTTCCATGTTCCCTCTCTCAGGTTTGACAAGAGTGGTTCTCCCTTGCCTACCGATGGGACCCCAACAGCCACAGAGAATGTGGCTAACCCCAGGTCCATAGTGGTTGTAGGTGCTATACCAGAGGGATCTGGGGTAAAAGATGAGTTGTCTGTGGAGCTAGCTAAGACCACAGCAGAGTCGCATACGTGCAGCTGAAGCAAATTAAATTGCTAGACTGATGTAGAAGCGAGACTATTTGCTTTTTGTGGTTGGAAGGAGGACCGACTGTGTGACAAGTAGTTTGTTCCATGGTCAGGCAAGAAATGGTGCCTTTTTCCTGGGAAAACCAGCAGCAAAATTTAGTAAGTAACTTTTTCACATAACTCAGTAAAGTAGCAGTTTAAAACACTGTGCTTATTTTACATTTTGTGGATGGCAGTTTCTAAACAGACAAAAATTGTTTTCAATTACTTTAAACCGCTTTCAAACTGCTAGGAAAAATACTCTGCTCCTGTTGAAAACAGTTAAGGCTCATGGCAGTCCATTAAAAGATACATTCCTAGATGTCCAGTATACCAAAGTCTTGCTTCAGGAGGGTACGTGTGATATCCTGCGCTAGAGCCATAAACCAACGTATAGTATAGAAGTGACATCTGCATGCACCTTCTTCAGAGTTTTTCTGCTGCAGTGAATGTCTGACTCTAGTTAATCATTTTGGAAAGCAGATCGCTAATTCAGGTGACCGCTACAGAGAAGTACCCTGTGTAGATGTCCTTCAAGGATGCATCTGCAGTCATAACATATGGGTTGTCCTGCCTCAGGCAGCCCTTCGGTCGGCCGGATTCCAAAGTCTGGCTCTGGCCTCGGCTGATGTCGCATCTTCCCCGACGTCACAGCTGCTGGGGTATAAAGGCATCAGCCGACGCCATTTTCCTCAGTCTTTCTTGCCGCGCGGTGCCCGAAGCAGAAGCTGTTCGCAAGTGCCGGTCGGTCAGATCCAGAGATTCAGCTACCGAAGACTTCTAAAAAGCTAAGTACCCCGTTGGGGACTCTTTCTTGCCTCAGCCGATGTCAGACAAAGTAAATAATTGTTTAACTTTTGGGAAACAAATACCTCATAAGGATTTCCATTCCTACTGCCTTCCTTGCTTAGGCCCAGACCACGATGTATCAGCCTGTTTAGCCTGTGCCTCCTTCAACCGACGGACTCTTAGACGTCGGTCGGAGTTTGCAGAAGAGTTTTTTGGATCCGCTTTTGCATATAAAATGCCGTCGGAGACTCCGACTACGCATTTAGCCAAAAAACGCAAGGAAAAGGACCGACACTCGCGGCCCGCGTTTTCGGCTGAAACCACGGTTAGGCCTACCGCGAGTGTCTCTGTTTTGGCTGAAACCGAGGCCTCGGTTCTTCCTTCTGCCGAAATCATACCTCCGACAACCGAGGCCAGCGAGGCCCCGGCCAAGTCGGCTACAGAAATCCCTACTGAATAAGCAAGCGCACGAGAATTGTCCGACACCATTCCTTTGGACATTTCCACTCCTGCACGTGGGGCAGCTAGGCCCCCTGCTTCTATGTCTATTAAGGCTTTCTCCAGGGCTAAAGCAGCTAAAATTACTAAAGCTTTACCTGCAAAATCAACCTCACAGAGACCTTCCTCAAGTACCCAGATTCTCAGTCTTGCTGAGGACCTTATTTCTCTGATTAGGGGTTCCCAACCTCACCCAGACAGGGCCTCCCAACCTCCTCCTGACAAAAGGCCCAGGACTGAACCCCCTGAACCTCTCTCCTCTGACTACTCCTCAGATGGATCTGATTTGTTAGACCATCACGAAGGGCCATACTCACCTTATGAGGACTCTGATGCAGAAGACTCTATCCCTTCTGCTTCCTCCAGAGGAATTTTCCTTTGGGGAAACTTTACACTCTATGAGGGAACACTTTCAATGGCAGGGTCAGGATTTTTCTGATTCTAGAAAAAGACTTAGGACTTTCTTACACTTGCCACAGCATAGGCCTTTAGCCATACCACCTGTGCTAACTGTAGTTGATGATGCATATAATGATGTCAGCTCTGCCCCTGATTCACTTCCTCCGGCCCCTGCCAAACCTGACAGATACTACAGGGTTCCGGATTCCCACTTCCACTTGTATAAGGCCCATGCTGCAGACCCAGAAACTATTTCTCAGTGCCCGAAAGGTGTTGCAGCTGCCACTGCCAAAAACCCACTACCCTCTGAAAGGGAGTCAAGAGCATTAGAGAGATGGGGTAAAAGGTTTATACATCTGCTACTCTTTCTGCCAGGGCTTTAAACTGTCAATTCCATATGATACAGTACCAGGAATATTTGTTAGACCAGCTGAATAAAAAGCTTTCTTCTCCTGAACCTTTAGACCGTAAGGCCCTTCAGGATTTGGTACACAATTCTCAGCAGGTCAGTAATCATTTTTAAAATGTGGCTATGATGCACTGGAAGCTTCATTTAGATCAGCTATGACTGGGGCAGTAATTCGTAGACATGCCTGGCTAAAAGAACAATCCTTGCCGGACCATGTTAAGGCTAAACTCCTAGATGCTCCAATGGAGAAACAAAGTTTATTTGGCTCCCCTGCACAGGAGATTCTAAAGAAAGTGGAAGAAAAAGCAAAATCTGTGCAAACAGTTAAGGATTTTCTGCAGGTCCAACCTCCAAGGTTCAGCAGAAACTGGCCTTCAAAGAATTGGTCCTTTCCAGACAACTCCAAAGCACAGAGGGGCAAGAATAGACGCCCAAGAGGCAGAGGTCAGTCGAAAGGTGCCTACAGGGGTCGCCAGTGGCAACCTGCCAACCAGAGAAGTACTGCCACAGCTGCAACTGCATCCACTTCCACAGGACAAACACAATGACTTGACTCTGACTCCGCCTACAAGGGAACAACTGGAAGCACCCTTGGGCGGAAAATTGGCTTTATTCTCAAACAACGGACATTGCAAACAATAGACAGAGGATACAGGTTTCATTTCCACACTTTACCAAGAAGGAGCGGGATGCCAAACCTTCCACCAAACCAGAGGCTTTAAGACAAATCAACAATTTACTTCAGATGAAAGCAATAGAAAGGGTACCATCTACGGAACAAGGCCAAGGGTTTTACTCCAGACTATTCCTTGTACCAAGAAAAGAAACCCAATGGAGGCCTATTCTTGACTTGTCCGCACTAAACACATATCTCATTGTGCCAAAATTCAAAATGCTGACCCTACAGCAACTTCTTCCCATGTTGGGCAAGGAGCCTTGGCTGGTGACTCTAGATCTCAAGGAGGCATACCTGCACGTCCCTATACGACCAGATTGCAGAAGACACCTCAGATTTCTTGCAGGATCAGAGCATTATCAATTCTCAGCATTGCCATTTGACTTATCTACTGCGCCCAGAGTATTCACGAAATGCCTGGCATCAGTAATTGCACATTGCAGGCTTCAGGGAATTCAAATCTACCCATACCTGGACGACTGCCTAATACAAGCGGAGAACAGGACAAGACTTACAAAGGATTTGGCCTATGTCATACACCTGTTACAGGCCTTGGGATACACAGTCAACATCCAGAAGTCGACTAGTGCCATCCCAAAGGATAACCTTTTTGGGTGCGGATCTGGACACAATAACTCAGATGGCTTTTCTCACAGAAGAAAAACAAAAGCAACTACCAGTCTACTTCATGGCTTTGACAAGACAAACTCAGCTCACTGCAAGGAAAGTCCTGCAGGCCCTGGGTTACATGGCATCTTGCATAATCTTGATCCCACATGCCAGGCTGCATATAAGGAAATTACAATGGTACCTAAGGAATGTATGGTCTCAACACAGGCACAGTCTAGAAACCATGATTCCAATCATTCCATGCCTGAAAAAGGAATTCCTGTGGTGGGCTCAGGCCTGCCAGTCCAACAGAGGGTTGCCTTTCACCAAACCACATCCAAGGCAGACCATCACCACGGACGCCTCAGACCGAGGATGGGGAGCACACATGGAAAACAAGTGCATCCAAGGTCTATAGACTCAAGACCAGCTGAATTTGCACATAAACCTAAAGGAGATGCTGGCAGTGAAACATGCAATCGAGGCATTCAAATCATTCCTCCAGCAAGGTCATCTGCTGATAAGGACAGACAATACCACAGTCATGTGGTACATAAACAAACAGGGAGGCACGCATTCCTACCCTCTATGCCAGATGGCAATGGATCTGTGGAACCTAGCCCTGGATCTCAACATCCAACTGCAGGCCAAATTCGTACCAGGAAAAGAGAATTCACTAGCAGACAGCTTAAGCAGAACTACCACAGATGCTCACGAATGGATGCTGCATCCAGACATCTTCAAAATCATAACAAACAAATGGGGAATGCCAGAGATAGACCTGTTCGCCTCCCCACTCAACAACCAACTAAAGAAATTCTGCTCAAGAGTATACCACCCACAAGCCTGGAAGGTGGACTCCCTCTCTTTCAACTGGAATGCCCTAGCAGTGTATGCCTTTCCACCACTTCCATTGATGTACAGAGTACTACTGAAGATCAGAGAGGAACAGCCAAATGTGATACTGATAGCTCCAGACTGGCCAAGGCAGCACTGGTATCCGCTGCTGAGAAGCATGTCTCTGACGAACTCATGGCCTCTACCCCTATGGCCTCTACTTCTAACGCAGAACAACTTCAAGACATTGCATCCAAACTTGAAAACACTGCAGCTGACTGCCTGGAAAATTGCCTAAAACAAAACCAAACTGTCTTATCTCAAAGGGTCAAGGACATCATCCTGGAGGCTCGTAGACCCTCCACAAGAAAGACATACTCAGCTAAATGGAAGAGATTCCTCATTTGGAGCGCTTCAAAGGGTAAAAATGTCACACTGGCAAACCTAGCACACATCCTAGAATACTTAGCAGAACTGTTCCACAATGGCCTGTCATATTCTTCCATTAAGATCCATGCTTCAGCAATTTCAGCAGAATACACCATGGATCCTCCTATCTTCTCTCACCCTCTCCTCAGACAATTTTTAAGAGGGATCAGAAATGTAAAACCTCCAAGAAAACCTCCTCTTCCTGCATGGGATCTCAATTTTGTGCTGGAAAAATTAACTCTACCTCCCTTTGAACCAGCAGCATCAGCAGACTTACAGTTCTTATCTTGGAAAACTGCTTTCCTTCTAGCAATCACTTCAGCAAGAAGAGTATCCGAGTTACAGGCGCTAATGGCACTGCAGCCTTTCCTTATTTTCCACCAGGATAGAGTGTCTCTGAGAACCACTCCTACTTTCATGCCAAAGGTGGTATCCAGGGTATCCTTGAACCAAGCTATTCATTTGCCTACGTTCTTCCCTAACCCACAGAACAGGGGGGAAAAACTACTGCACACCTTGGATGTACACAGACAACTACGCTACTATCTGGACAGAACTAAAACCAGCAGAAAAACTGACCAACTCCTGGTAGCATATGCAGCTGGAGTGCAAGGAAAGGCAATTTCCAAACAGACAATCTCTAAATGAATAGGAAATTGCATTCGTTTCTGCTACTCTTTTCATGGAAAGACAGCTCCTGAAAATATCAGGCCTCACTCCACAAGAGCCACAGCCACCACTACAGCTTTCCTACGAGGGGTGGCTACCAAAGACATTTTAGAAGCTGCTACTTGGAGCTCCGTGCATACATTTGCCAAGCATTACAATCTACCTTTATACTCCAGATCCCGAGCAGGTTTTGCAACTGCAGTTTTACAGGGGATCATAACTACACCATCCTTATCTTAGTACCTCCTCCCCCAGTTTGGCTATGGTATTCTACCCATATGTTATGAATGCAGATGCATCCTTGAAGGACATAGTACAGTTTTGTACCTACCATAAATGTAGATGTCTGATAGGTATGCATCTGCAGTCAGGATTACCCACCCGCCTTCCCCTCTGTGGTATTCCTAGGGTGCTTACCTCTCTTTCAGCTAGCTGGGGGAATCTATTATGGTGTATTTGTTTGTATGTGTGTATGTGTGTGTGTGTGTGTGTGTGTGTGTGTGTGTGTGTGTGTATATATATATATATATATATATGTGTATATATATAGTTTTACTCTGTTTGGAATTTTCAATTTTTATCCAAATTTAGCCTTCCTAGAGGGCACCTGGGGCAAGAAACACTGAGGAAAATGGCGTCGGCTGATGCCTTTATACCCCAGCAGCTGTGATGGTCGGGGAAGATGCGACATCAGCCGAGGCCAGACCCAGACTTTGGAATCCGGCCGACCGAAGGGCTGCCTGAGGCAGGACAACCCATATGTTATGACTGCAGATGCATAACTATCGGACATCTACATTTATGGTAGGTACAAAACTGTACTTTTTCATTGTTTCCTTTTAGATTTTTGCTAATATGTACATGTCCACTAGAAAGGGAATTGTGCTTGTGGGAGACAGATTCCTCACAAGGACTCGCACGATAAGTGCGTATTCTGTTTAGGTGAGGCCCACGACCATACGTCCTGCCCTATTTGCAAATCATTTGTCCCAAAAACGCTTCATAGCCATTTGGCTGCACTTTAACTTTATTTAGAAAATCAGAGGTTCCGACATGTCGCGCTCGATATGAAGGGAAAAGCAGGCCCGTCCAAAGAGCCACCGAGGAAAAAGGACAAAAAAAAAAAAAAAACCAAGCCTGTTTCCCATGCTGTGCCTCAGGCGTTAGGGGAGATTTTTGAGGCTGGTGAAAGCCCAGGAGGCATGATGGAAGCTGGACAGGCGGAAACCTTGTGTATGTCCGCTGAGGCCCATCCGCTCCTGATGGTGGAAGGGAACCATGACTCAGTCGGAGGCCCTGCTCTTGTTCTTCCATCCACCCCTATCTTTCTCTACAGTCCACTCCAATGAAGAGAACCAAAAAGTAAGGCACACACAACCACAACCTGTTCCAGGTTGGGAAGTTTTCTGTCAAAGCTCATTTAAAGCATTCCAGGCCGTGCAGACTCTATAGCAACCAACTGTTTCTCCTACAGAACCCCCATTGCTTGTGTCAAAGGAAGAGCCTTCCTCAGATGAAGGTTTTGTCACCTATGAAATCTCAAATTGATTCACCCAAAGACTTCATTACCCCAGAGAAGAGGATCCCATTACCCCAGAGTCCCCTGGGGAAGAATTCACCTTTGGTGATACCATCTCCCTCATGAGGGTACATTGTAAGTGGCAGGCCTCAGAGGTCTTCAGGCAGTAAGAAAAGATACTTTGACCTGCTGCAAATGGAACAGCCATCCCCTTCAGTTGTCCCCGTTTTGCTCCCTGACTTCCAGGATGCCTTCTTGGCAACCTCTCTGACTCCAGATTCACAACCACCAGCATGTAAAAGTTTTGACCATTTTTATAAGTGCCACAGTACACCCAGTTCCTTTTAGAAACCCACCAGCAGACCCTGCTGTTGTTGCAGTCTCTGCAGATAAGACATCTAGGTAATTGCCGCCTTCTACCCTCTGTCCTACTGATAAAGACAGCAAATTTATGGACAGACTTGGGGGGGTGGGTGGTATACCTCCTCTACTCTTTGCTATAAGAGCCTTGAACTACCAAACCCACATGGCTAGGTATGTCCTGGACACTATTGCTAAGGCTTCCACCCTACTCTCTGAGGTCCCTGAATCCAACATTAAAACTCGGCTTAACAGTCTACTCTCCAGAGCATCCCAAGTAACTAGGCACTCCAAGTGCAGTTATGATGTTATGGAAGCTTCATCCAAATCTGCTGATCTGGCTCAGTACTAAGGCACTCCTCCTGTCTGAGACAGCAAAGCTGCTTGATGCCCCCTGGACAATAAAGTGCTATTTGGCCAGGGCACAGCTGAACTTCAAGAGAAGGGAAAAGAATTACAAATCCTAAAGCACTTACTGGAATCTCCCATTCCCAGATACCACAGAAACTATCCTCAGAAAACATCCTTTGTCAGGAGGCAATCCTCCCACACAGTTCAGCAGACAAAGGGATGCAGGCAACCGAGGAAAACCTCTGCCCCCACATTCCCCACCCCTTCCACTGCCCCCTTTTGGAGCCAGTCTGATCAATCCAGTCCACCTCTGCTGTGACTTACCATTACTAAATCAAAACACCTCACTGTCCCTTCACCTCACCCTCTCCCTACCCTCCTGGTGGAAGATTACAACAGAAAGATGGGTACTTTCCTTCATTCAGAGAGGTTACTTTATGACTTGGTGGATGTTACCTTCCAGGGAATCCCTCAACCTCCAGCAAACCAAGTCCACCTCTTCGCCACTGTCATTCAACAACTACTAGCCCAGGACACCATAGAACAAATACCACCCAAAGAAACAAAGGATGTTATGTTGTCCCTATCTCGCCTTCATTCTTGCTGGTTGGGTTTGGAGCCGATCCTCTGCTCTGACTCGGTCGTATACTAAAGCTTGAGAGCTTCCACTGGCTCAAGGCTAGACCCTATCCCAGTATGTCTAGCGAGAGTTACCCAGATCTCGTTTGCCTCTGGAAGCTATGGGATTGCTTTGTGACTGGCTCAGGCCAAGTTGTGTTTTTTCTACTTAATTTTGTTAATTTTTTTGACATCATTGTATTAGTAGTACTTCTTTATAGTTCTGCTTTATAGTTTAGAAACTCTTTAAGTGCTTGTGTGCCCCTTTGTCTATTGCCGTTTTGCTGTTTGTTGTTGAGGCCATCGGTTTCCCTTCCAGCCCCGCTATTGCATTTAGTTGGTCCTTAACGAATCCGTTTTAGAGGATTTGTTTTTTTGCCTTTAATTTCAGCCCGTTTCAGTTAGAGGGCTTCCCCTTCCTCCTTTTTACTCCCCTTTCTCAGGAGTTCGCCGTTTATGTTAGAGGCAGCTCCTCATTTTGAGTAGCTGTCGTTTAAAGGAACACTACGGGAAAATAATTCAAAAATATATATTTTTTCATTTTTCCTTAAGTCTGTCTCTTTGCAAACCTGTATGTACCACAATGAAGTAGTAAATACTAATTTTATTCTGTTTGTACCCCTGACTGCCCTCCTGGGGGCAGACATCCTGATGAGAATTAGTTCTGTTCTAAAAGAAAATCTAGCCCATAATACACTGCAAGTCCACTGTATTTGAGATTTTAGTGCCCATAGCTGTACTGTTACAGTACTGTTCCATTCACTTAGAATGGAAGAACTGAGCTGACAATCTGTTTTTCAGAGGCCTCAGTAAGAGTATAATTCACTGTCATGCAGTGCTTCTTACAAATGTTTTTCATGCTGATGTGTTACACATTCTGTGAAAAAAGCTTCTATAAATAGTGTCTCTTTGCTGAGATTTCAGCCTTTCTTTAGGCATTTAACTTTGATATGCCTCAGTTTCTTCTACAGTTACTCCTCCCATATACCAACCCCCTGCTAGCAAGAGTATCACATTTCCTGGCCTGCAAGGTTCAGCTATTTTGTCAGCTTTGCATGACAATACACATCAAACAGATTTGCTTGCTGTCTGCCTGGTGTACCAGTTAAAAGTGTTCCCTCATCTCTCTTACTCCTATCATGTAGAATAGCACTTGTACAGTAAATCTTGTTACAAAAATGCTTTTTCTCAATCATTCATAAAAAGGAGTGTGAGTATTCCTTTATAAATGCCTGTAACATACACTGATTACCATTCATCTTGTCCACTGACAGATTGGGCTACTTTTGCAAAATAAAGAATAAATAAATAACATAAAAACCACAACTCTAAGAATACAGACATTTGCCTTACATAAAATTTTAATCCTTCTGAAACCTCCACACTAGTCTATTGATGAGATGGTTTATGTAGTTTATAGCAGTGGATAAAAAGGAGCAAAATAACCTTTGGAAAATCTGGACAGAGAGGATCCCAACTCAGAGAGCTTCCCCGTCTATCAAATCATCCCACTCATCATATTTTTGATAAACATTCCAGATCTGGGGAAAAAAATTGCATTTCCGGACGTAATTTTAAATGGCATTTTTATATCCTGTATGACTCTGCAAATGAGGTCAGGCAAACCACCTAGCAGTATTAGCTAGTGCAAGTGGAATGCACCGACTCCAGGGGTTCCAGTAAATGCTTTCCTGTCAGTCCTGCCAGGCTATATCACTGTGTTTCACATCACCCATGCTAAACATATATACTGGTGAACCATGCTGCCTTTCCCATCTATTCACGACACAGACTACACATAAGCTGGTAATGTCCGCTCTGGGCACCTCTTAGTCACTCCATTTAAGAGGATTGGTCTTATCCATGCCATGCTACGTCATTCTCTGACACATCCAGTACTAGAACACACAATGAGAGAAAATGTACTGGTGAGCCATGCAGCATTGCCCACCTCTCCACAAAACAGTGCTGCAACAACTGTGGGCCAACCAAGCTGCAGTTGATGTCAGTTCAGGCCACCCAACAGTTGTTGCAGCAAGCCCACTGCACTGACATCATGTCATCCCTAAACAGGATTGGTGTCAGTGCAGCTCAAGCTACATTGTTCAACGTTACATCTCACTCACACACACTATCTCACACACACACACACACACACACACACACTACTATCACACACACACACACACACACACACTCACTACTATCACTCACACACACACACACACAATCACACACACACACACACAATCACTCACACACAATCACTCACACACAATCACTCACACACAATCACACACACACACACAATCACTCACACACACACACACACACACAATCACTCACACACACACACACACAATCACTCACACACACACACACACACACACACACACACAATCACTCACACACACACAATCACTCACACACAATCACTCACACACACACAATCACACACACTCTCACTCACACACTCTCACACTCTCACACTCTCTCACACACTCTCTCACACACTCTCACACACTCTCTCACACACTCTCTCACACACTCTCTCACACACTCTCACACACACTCTCACACACTCTCACACACACTCTCACACATTCAGAAGACATTCAGAAGACATTCAGACACTCTCACACACTCTCACAAGACATTCAGACACTCTCACACACTCTCACAAGACATTCAGACACTCACACACACTCTCACAAGACATTCAGACACTCACACACACACTCACAAGACATTCAGACACTCACACACACTCTCACAAGACATTCAGACACTCACACACTCTCACAAGACATTCAGACACTCACACACTCTCACAAGACATTCAGACACTCACACACTCTCACAAGACATTCAGACACTCACACACTCTCACAAGACATTCAGACACTCACACACTCTCACAAGACATTCAGACACTCACACACTCTCACAAGACATTCAGACACTCACACACTCTCACAAGACATTCAGACACTCACACACTCTCACAAGACATTCAGACACTCACACACTCACACACTCTCACAAGACATTCAGACACTCTCACACACTCTCACAAGACATTCAGACACTCTCACACACTCTCACAAGACATTCAGACACTCTCACACACTCTCACAAGACATTCAGACACTCTCACACACTCTCACAAGACATTCAGACACTCTCACACACTCTCACAAGACATTCAGACACTCACACACACTCTCACAAGACATTCAGACACTCACACACACTCTCACAAGACATTCAGACACTCTCACACACTCTCACAAGACATTCAGACACTCTCACACACTCTCACAAGACATTCAGACACTCTCACACACTCTCACAAGACATTCAGACACTCTCACACACTCTCACAAGACATTCAGACACTCTCACACACTCTCACAAGACATTCAGACACTCTCACACACTCTCACAAGACATTCAGACACATACATATATACATTCACAAAGGTAGACTTGCAAGCCAACATTAATTTCACACACTTCCCCCCAACTCATCTTAAAATAGTGATGTACAACTTGTGTCCAATCACTGTTCTGATGCCTCAAGCTCAGTGCAGCTACATTCATTTGAAGCAAGCACAGTGCAATATCGTCCTCCGTTTACCTAACTGGGCTGCCATTGCCCCAACTAGTCTTCATCAGTCTTGTTTTGTATCACAGAATGCTACAGATAACCAGTGTGTTCAACTCGATTTACTTTTCTCACGTCTCCACAAAGCAATGAAGAAACCACTATGCATGACCCAAGATGCTGATGTTGATGTCTACTTTTGGTACCCGCTATGTCCTGAAGCAAGCAAAGTGAATAGATTCTAGATGCTGCACCCAAAAGTTACGTGCCAGTCCATCTTAGACCCAGTTCTCCCATAAACCCATAAGCTTCCTAAATGCATCTTGTATGGGACCTAACAATATTCCTGGCTGTGCTCTTTATGAACTGCAGAGTGAACTGGTACCTCACCCATGTGCCTTGTTTAATCACAGTCTCATCTCAGGCTTTGTCCCTACCGAATCTCACATTTCTATAGTCCTCCATCTATACAACAGATGAGCGAATTCAGACCCTGGGAAATATTGCCCCATTACCCTGACAAGTCTTATAAGCAGAGCTATGAACTAATCATCATGGACATAATAAACAAGTATATAGTGAATCTCCAAACTATGGATCCCACACAGTTTAGTTTTGTGAAGATTAGGCCATGCCTGCTCAACTCGGTCAACTTCTTTGATTCAGTCAGCAGAGCTGTGGATGAAGGCAAGGTGGTTCCACATTAACTACCTTTTTCTGGTCAATTTTAAGCCTAGGCAATTGTGCCATGTGAGAATCAGAGCCTGCATTTACCTTGTCTCTGTAAATTGAACACCTTAACCATTATGTCAGCCTCCCTCTCTAAACCTTAATGTACTGCTGAGTCCATAGTAATGAACCACTCTGCTGCCCAAAACATCTACAGCATGTCTGGGAGGTGTGGAGTACAAGGTCCTTGTTTTACATCCCTCTGTGCATGCAGCCTTGGTTGATGATAGCACAACATACAGCAGATGCATTCGAATAGCCTTATTTATGTTGTGAGGAGATTAACACCTTTCTTCTCAAGACCGTCCAAGGAATATCATACAGTCACCACGAAAGACCATAGGTTATAATAACATCTGCAACTATGAATGATTTACACATACTGTGTGTCAACAGAAATACAATTCTTGAAAGTACTGCCCTACATCCCAGCTCTGAGCATCCACATCAGCTGACAAAGGCCCTCTATTGACCCTATACAAAACCTGTACTGGTGAACAGCAGTATACTGGCTTAATTTGCTATTCTTCAATGAAAGAAGTTTAACATGAAGAGCCTAGCTGTATATTAACATAAAGTGGCAATGGCTGTGCTGTTCCCTGAGGAGTAGTCCTTATACTGTATAAAATGCTGACATATTTGTTCATTGTCCATTCATGTGACCTTAACGTTATATTGTCTAAGCCAGTTATGCCCACTTACCAGTTGAAATTAAACAATGTGACTCTTAGATGTATGTTTCATGGATACTGCTGCCTGCATTGCATGTTTGTGAATTTGATGAGGGTACTTGTGTTACATCTAGAAAGCCTTTGAAATTTAGATGTTACTTTAAAGAGCCTCAGAATATGTAATTAGGGATCGGGGGACCCAAGTTGATAGCAATCTCTCCTTTGACAACCACATTGCCAAAGTGGTTAGAAAGACCTTCTACATGGCCCACCTCATCATGAAAGGATTCACATCTAGATCAAGAGAGGTAATCATGCCCCTTTATTCATCCCTCATCAGGCCCATCATAGAATCCAATGCCCCTTTTGGGATGTACCTTACCGGACACCTGCAGCAATTAGAAAGACCCCAAAAGTACCTCACCAAGAGGATCAAGGGACTCAAACAGATGCCATATGCTGCTCGATTAAAAAAACTCCAGCTCTACTCAGTTGCATACCGCCTACTTTGCGGCGATCTATGCCTGACATATAAAGCTATGTCCAATCCAGAATTAATGGACATGCTCCACCTCAGTAAATCTAAATCCCTTAGAGCCAAATGCTCAAGGGACTTGAACCTCAACACAGAAATAAATAGGACTTGCTTGAGGGACAGATTCATAACCCAGAGGCTCCCTTTGCTCTGGAATAGAATTCCAATTCATGTTCGGCAGAGCACCTCACTGAATCTCTTCAAGAAGAATCTTGATGAGTGGATGGGGGATCGTAGGTTTGTCCCTGGGATTACTTCTGTGTCACTATTAGACAGAGGCACAGTAAACTAAACCGTAAAAAGGGCACAGTATACTCAAATCAAGGGGTGGCGTAAGCCAAACAAAATCGGGCTAGGCTTATAATTGCCCCAGGGCAGATAGCCTAGTATTAACCTATTAACCTATGAACCTATGTAGCTCTATGTGTTTGGTATCTTCTATAACGATTGGTGTAGTGTGAAGATGTGAGTATGATATTATTTTAGTGTGCTCCCAATGACTAGCGTTCCTCATACTTCTTTCATGCTGCACAACCTGTATAAGTATGCCAGTGACACACATTTCCACAAATACATGCACACATGGATTCAATAAACATCCAACACCTTCCTGTACTTTTCTCATGCATACCATACAGCCATGACCACATTCTCCAAAACACATTTACCTTACACATTTGATACCTCTACATACAGTGAAAAGCAGCCAATCAATTCCCAGTATATACCTGCAACACACAAGTCCCTATACCTACCCGCAACACACAACTCCCAATACCTGTCTGCCAACGCACAACCACCAGTACCTGTCCACCAACGCACAACTACCAATACCAGGCGATCATGGACCAGACCTTGATGAGACTGATGCATATCCACAAGTCAAGCTGCACTCTAGTAACCTGCACATGCACCCTCAACATGGTCTGAGACATCAACCAGGCTTATTTGCGAGACAGAACAGTGTCTCAAAGAATTACTCAGCTATGGAAGAGGCTCCCTCTACACATCAAGCAGAGTACCTGCTTACCCCTTTGTAAGTACGACATGGATAGCTGGGTTGAATCAAAAAATAGACCACTGGGAATCCACCCATGTGTCACCTCTCCACAAAGCGATACAGACACAGCTATGGCCGACCCTAGCTGCTGCTGTTTAAAATGTTGGGCGCCAGTCCAGTTCAGACCCAGTTGTCCCTTAAACACAACAGCTTCCATAATGCACACATACAGACACTTGCCCAGTATACAATGTCTTTTTTTCAAACCGTCTCAAGCACGTTTACAGCTGATTATTCCACGACTCTAAAAAAGCCATTACATCTTCCCTAAAAGCACAGTGTAAATATACATACATACACATATATATATATATATATATATATATATATATATATATATATATATATATATATATATATATATCTAGAGAGAAAGATACAGAGGAGGGACTGATATAAAGGCTATTTTACACAGGAACACCACACATACGAGTTGATGTTTTGGTATAATCTTCCTATGTACCACAGGCAAGGGCCATGGCTTCATCAACAGAAAAGGGTGCAAAATGTCACATTTGGACTCTAAACAACTGATCTCAAACTTCAAAGTACTTGCAAGCCTGCAAATGCACAAAATTCGCTTGGCAACAACATTGCATAAAGACAGAACATCATAAGACATTCTCTAATGTTAACGACAAGTCTGTTATGCAAATAAGCCACCTTTCATGTGTCTTGCTATCTACAGGTGGTCAACTTTTGAAGCCAAATGAATAACAAAGACTGTGACAGTCAGAACAGGAAAGGCCAGGACAAGCTGTGCTAACAGGTATCATGCCGAGGAGATGAATGCGCTATGCAGACATCACGACTCCTCGGTCTAACTTCAATTGACTGTTCCTACACAAATGATGAGGGTGGTGTTATGCATATTCACATGTTCTCCAAGTCAGAGAACAGCTTAGCACATTCACAGTAATCCAAACCATTGCATCAGATGAGACATGAGAAGTAACACAGAGGAAACCATTTTTTAAAGTAAAGTAAAGATACAGGTTAATATTATGGCTTTATAATAGATCTGGGAAAATAGGTGGGCACCAACCTCTCTTTTGACCACCACATTCTCACTGTGGTCAGAAAGTCTTTGTATGTGGCACATCTCATTACTAAGGGTTTTGCATTCAAGAAGAAAGAGGTCATTGTCTCCCCGCACTCTTCGATAATTAGGCCAGTCATTGAAAACAATGCCCTATTTGGCATGTATCTCAGTAGACACCTGCAACAACTAGAGAGTCCAAAAAACTACCATACAGAGAGGATCCCAGGCCTTAAACAGTTGTCCTATATGGAGAGACTAAAAAAAGTCCAACTACTCTCTTGTCTCATATCGACTACTTAGAGGCAATCTCTGCCTTACTCACAAAGCGATGTCTGACCCAGCTCTGTTACTAATGCTACATCTGAATAAATCCCAATCCCTTCATACCACACGCTCCAAAGACGTCAACCTCATTACCACGATCAATGTAACATGCTGGAGGGTCCGGTTCATAACCCTGAGACTGCCCATGCTATGGAATTGACTTCCCATACATGTCAAGCTGAGGACCTCACTGGCCCGGTTCAAGAGAAATCTTGATAAGTGGATGGGAAATAGGGATCAATCACCCCAGGGATCAATCCATTGGCTTTACTTGACAGAGGCACTGTGGACTAAGGACGGGTGTCACAATGCCAGGGTAATCCTATGGTCTAGGCTTCGAAAGGCTCCAGGGCCATTAGCCTAGTACACACCTCTGAACCTATGATTGGAATACTTGATCCCATGTTGATTGGCTAAGGGCTTCGACTCTGCACTGAATCACTATAGCCTTTGGTGAGCTGCCTGTCGGGCGCTAGGATCCGCCACATAACACAAGCACTCAGGTCACTCCAAGGCAAGTACAAATATGACTCAGTCATTGTCCATGCTGGTGTGAATGACCTGAGACGTACCTCCCTGGACTACAAGAAGAGACATAGAGGAGCTCTCTGAGCATGTGGCCCAGGCCGGTATGACCCTGACCCTGAGTAGCATCTTACCCTCACCAAGAATGATGCCACAATATGAAGACAAGATGATCAATTTCAACAACTGTCTAAAGTATAGGTGTCATTCAAAGGGGATCCAATGCCTGTCAGCCTCGGATGGCATGCTCGACAAGCCACGATTCTTCGGTATGGACGGCTTGCACCTGTCACCTCTGGGCTTTTGAATATTGGCAAAGGCTCTTGCTACCCCCATAATGCCTTTTTTAGGCAAGGCTCAAAAGACAAAGCCACCTCCATAGGTATCACAAGGGATAAGAAACTGAGTAATGCTACTCAACGCCAGAAGTCTAAACCTCCAGATGCATGCACTCTAAACTCTCCTTAGCATGGAGAACATCGATATCTGTGCAGTAACAGAAACCTGGTTCAAGACTCCCCAGAGCACCCCAGCACTACCAGGTTATACCTCATACCATGCTTTTTGGTCCCAAAACTTGGACCGAACCAGAAAAGGAGGGTGAGTATCAATATTCGTCAAAGATACCCACACCTCCAGGTTGGTGGCACAGCACGAAGCATCAGAGACTATCCATGTGCAACTAACAGTGGGTAAAACTGCCTTCCAGTTGATAGCTTGCTACAGACCACCATCCCAAGCCCAGGAACACCACTCGGCCTTCCTGAGAACACTGGAAAATATGAAGGTCTCTCCAAACACCATTACATTGGGCGACTTCAACTACCCATACATAGACTGGGAGCATTACTCTAGCTCCAACACCCTAGCTCAAAGGTTCCTAGAATTTATAAACTCAAATGCTATGGAACAACTTGTTACCACTCCCACAAGAGGGGAAAACATACTGGACCTGATCATCACCAACATGGGGACTCTATGCTTCAGTCCAGAAGTGTATCCCTCACTGGTAAGATCAGACCATAAACTCATGTGACTGGATATTCACATCCCGACCCCACCATCTGCCCAGAAAACCACAGTGAAAAACTTCTCTAAAGCAAATTTCACACTCCTCAAAACCGAGGTGGAATCCTTCAAAGCCCCCAGGCCTGTGGAAAATATGCCCCAGACCGAAGAATCCTTTATAAACGCATTCTATGAACACCTTCAGGAATGCATGGATCATGCAATCCAAAATAAAACCAAGACCCAATCGTACAAATGCAGACGTCCTGTCTGGTGGACCCCACGCATAAACAAACTATACAATAGAAGGAGGAAGCTACTACATGATAGAGCAAAATCCCAAAAAGGGAAGGCATCTCTGATCAGTGTTAGCAAAACACTACGGGTACTCATAAAATCGTCTAAGGCCAGCTTCGAGAGAAAAATTGCACAGGACACTAAGGATAATCACAAGGCTTTCTTTAGTTATGTTAGGAACCTGGGTGGGAATTCCCAGATATGCTCAGAATTCCGAAATGACAAAAAATACACCGAACCCACAGACATTGCCAACATCCTAGCTGACAGGTTCAGCGCAAACGTCTCCCCCCAACCCCTCCTCACCAAAAGGGCAAATATCTATCCCAGCAGAGTGCTGCCCCCCTGACATCTCAGATGCTCAGGTAAGAGCCGCCCTCTCCAAAGCAAAAAACACAGCATCAATGGGACCAGACGGTGTCCCGGGCTGCGTCCTACATGAACTCCAAGAAGAGCTAAACCCAAACATAAAGCTACTGTTCAATCTCAGCCTTACCACAGGATATGTACCCAAAGAGTGGCGTAGAGCAACAGTGGTCCCTCTCCACAAAGGTGGTGCCTCAATGGATCCTGGTAACTATCGCCCCATAAGCCTGACTAGCTTGGTCTGCAAAGCTATGGAAAGGATCATCATGGACCTCATAAAAAAAGATATTGGGGACCTATAGACACTGGATCCTACCCAGTTCGGCTTTGTTAAGGGCAGATCCTGCTTCTTAAACCTGGTCGATTTCTTTGTAACAGTCACCAAGGCCATTGACGAGGGGAAGGTGGTCCACACAGCCTACCTGGACCTCGCAAAAGCCTTCGATACAATACCCCACTCGAGCATTATAGATAAGCTCACCAGCTTAAATATAAAACCCCTATGTCACTAGATGGGTTGCAAACTGGCTCAAGGACAGAACCCTCATGTTTAGAATTGCTGGAGCCATGTCAGACTCCAAACCAGGTACAAGTGGCATCCCACAAGGCTCAGTCCTAGGAGTACAGAGGGATACTAGAGCAGAGAGGGAAGGACAGGCACAGGGTTTTATTTAGTAAGGAGGGAGTGATTTGTAGCTCGGATAGAAGCAGTAGATGGGAGAATTCAAGCCACAGGAGTTGTTTTAGGGCAAGGCAGTGTTAAGATTTGTATGGCTGGCTACTGACAAATCTAGCTATTGTATTATACATTTGAGTTTGATTATTAAGGTCGATTGTAAAGGTAGTATAGCAGAGGCATAGAGAAAGGCAAGGTGGGAGGAATGCTTGTGCCAGAGATGGTTTAGAGTCAGGAGAGAGATTTTTTTTTTATTTCTATAGAGCATTCCCAATTTTTGATTTTTTTTCTTTTTTTTTTTAAACACTGTCAAATATGGAGGTCAAATTTTAATTGGTCATCAATTGTGGTGCCAAGGAGCATAGTGTGGAATTCAGCTTTAATAATCATGTTGTCAAGAGATGAGATGGTGAAGGTGGTCTTATGATGGGTGAAAGATGTGGGAATAAAAAGGATTTTTTTTTTTTAGGGTTGTGAGAAGTTGGTCATCAGTTATCCATTTTTCGATGGTGAGAAAGGAGTTGTGTAATGGAATGACAGTGGGTAATAGCATCAGGGAAGGAAATAAGAGTAGAATTGTCTGTGTATTGTACAAGGGAGGAGATGCTATGTACAGGATGAGTGTTGATTTTTAGTAAAGATGCTGAAAAGAAGGGGCCCTAGAATACAGCCTTGGGGGACTCCTGTCTGGATAGATAAAAAAGGTGAGAGGCAAGATTACATTGGTTTGGACATGTGCTGTGGAGGGACGCTGAGTATATTGGGGAAAAAGTTGCTAAGGATGAAGCTATCGGGTAACAGGAAAAGAGGAAGGACTAAGACAAGGTTTATGGATGTGGATGAGAGAGGACATGCACGTGGTTGGTGTGACAGAGCAAGATGCAGAGGACAGGAAGAAATGGAAATAGTTGATGCGCTCTGGTGACCCCTAACGGGAACAGCTGAAAGATGATGATGAATTTATATATATATATATATATATATATATATATATATATATATATATATACACACATATAGATATATATATATATATATACACACACACACACACACACACACACACACACACACACACACACACACACACACACACACACACACACACACACACACAAAGAGAGAGAGAGAGATGGATAAAGGCCATTTAGCACAGGAACAGCAGAGAAATTGGGATGGCAACACTTAGAAGGAATAAACACAAACATCCAGATCACAGGGAATGGGCTATGGCTGCATAACAAGAAAATGTTGTAAAGCGTTAGGATTTAACTGCTACTGACCTATAACATCTAAGTAGAAGCAAGCCTGCAAAATTTAAAAAATTAAAAAAACATGGTATCAACAATTGACAAATATTCTGAGTTTCCCAAAACCTAAGGAACAATGAATTATGCAGAGTAGACACCTTTGATGTATCTTAGCATCTAGAAGTGTAGAACATTTGAAACCTAATGAATAACAATGAATATGGCTTTCAGTACTGGAGGAGTCAAGCAGAGATACCAGGTATCATGCTGAGGTGATGCAAGTTCAATGGACTGTTCACCAGCAGAAGATTAAGACAAAGGTGTTATGCATATGCATGAGAACCCTATGTTACAAAGAACAGCTTACCATTTACAGATGAGGTAGGAGAAGAATCACAGGCAAAACCAGTGTTTGCACTGAAGATGCATATTAATATGCACATGGTACTTGTGTGTCACAAAACAGTTGCATCAAGGCATGAACAAGTGACCAGAAAGTCGCTCACACCAAAGTTACATCCATAACAGTGCAATCTCTATTCCACCTGCGAAGAAAACTTAGCTGCATTCAGCAGATGCAGATGTGAGGCATTATCAGTTTCTTGTTACCTGAGGAGAGCTTGCATGTAAACATAATGGAATTAATATCACATGTGATATCAGTACCATGTTGTAACATCAGACTAGCAATTACTCCTTTCCTTACATGTGCATCAAACTGCCAATTCAAACTGGAAACAAGGGGTAAGAAATACCTCAAGCATGCACAATTCAAAGCAGACAAATACACCCAGATATGCTGAGCCAAATGCATGTAACCTTCCTAAACTACAAAGACCTCCTAAAAGAAGTACACATAAGAAATACCCTCAGCAGTCCCAAATGCACTCTCAAAAAAACACCCACATCAACACATTGAGGTAGAGACTCCATGACATGTAGCTCTAAGTCCATAAGGCAAGATGTTAAGTTGTCTATCTCGCCTTCATTCTTGCTGGATGGGTTCGGAGCCGACCTCGGCTCCGACTCGGCCACTCTAAAAGCTCGAGAGTTGGTTCCACCGGCTCGAGGCTCCCCTTATATCCCACAATGCTAGGCGTGAGTTACCTCAGATCTCGTTTGCCACTACAGCGATCGAGGTGTTTGGTTTCTACCGGCTTCTTGGTGAGTAACTTTGGAGTAAAATTTAGTATACTTAAACCCCTTTAGTTTTAATTTTAACAGTTGTTTCCCTTAGTTTAGTGGATTTTCTCCCCCTTTCTCTCTAAAATCCCATTTTTCCACAAGAACTTATAAGTTCTTCCCTCGGGCCTTTGGGCCTTTTTCTTCCATCCCCTAGTGGTGTGTGTGTGTTTTTTCTCAGAATTTAAAACTTTGGTAGTTTGTTTTATTTTTTGAGTTTAAAATAGGATAGGGTGTAATCAGTGTGTTTGACTGGGTGTGTGTGATTACACTTTTTCTAAAATGTCTAAAGACTCAAAGGTCTCAGGCTTCAAGAAGTGTGACTCGTGCTGTCAGAAAATGTCTCTGACAGACGGTCACACTTGTGTCTACTGCCCTGGGACCTTTGCACCTGCAGGACTCCTGTGCTGTATGCCACGGCTTCAGCCCCAGGGTCCTGCAGGAAAGAAAAAACAAACTGATTTTGAGAGGTTTACTCAAGCCTGAGGGTTCCCTTACTGTCTCTTCGGGAAAGCCCTCCAAGGCTTCTAGGTCCTCGGCTCCAGCTACTGAGCCGAGACCTAAGGCTACGAAACCTCCGTCTACATCGGCTCCGGCTGGAGCCGATGAGTCTGTCTACAGTTTCTGTGGTTTCCTCGGCTCCGGCTGGAGCCGAGGTATTGGAAATTCCTGTGTCGGTTCCGACCAGACCTTCGGAACCGACATCTAGAAAGAGGTCTAGGTCACCGTCCCTTGGCTCCGTTCATTCGGCTCCAGCATCTCCTCTGCTGTCTGAACGGAGCCATAGATCTCACTCCTCTAGGTCATCGAGGCTGTCGGACCATGACCTTCAGAGGGTAGTGAGTCGACTTCTTAAGTCCGAGGCACTGGCCCAAATGCTTCAGAGCCCGACTCATCAGTCGATGCCTGACCCTGTCCCTCATTATGTTCCTCCTCCGACTCCGTTGAGCTCGGAGCCGGGGCGTTTCGGAACCGAGACTGTGGTAGCGTCTGAGCCGATACAAATGTCTTCAGCTCCATCGTCGGCTCCGATTTCTTCCTTAGAAGAATCTCGGCGCCGGACTTCCATCGTCGGCTCCGAGGGGGTGAGTGGCATCGGACCCTTGTCCGACCCGCCTCCCTCTCGGGCTTCGGCGCTGGTGAGTTCGGCTCCGACATCGGCCTCGAGCCATCACTGTCGGTGCCGAGGAGGTTTTAGCTTTCGAGCGGGGACCTCTGGCTCTGCCTGACAGGGGTGCGTTCGAGGTCATGCGGAGTGTTAGAACCTGGTTCTACTCCACAGTCGGCTCCGTCCGCCCCTCCCTCTTCGGTGCCTCAGGTCAAGTCGACTCACTCCCTCATCCCGGACCGCAGAGAGCCAGCTCCTCAGGAATCCCCTGTGGGGATCTCATCCTCTTCCGAGGCCTCTCCTGATTTGGCAGAAGAGCCCCCTCGGAAGAGAAAAGTGTAAGAGGAAACAGACTCACCTGAGTCCGTCACCTCTGACACAGATTTAGAGGATTCCGAGGGTTCCCCCCGTTCCCCTTCTGAAGATGTCTCATTTGCAGACATTCTAGAAATCCTTAAGCAGAGGGGAAATTGGCCAGCCCTCAACCCTTCGGAGGATGAATCTGTGTACCTTGAGGCGTTTGGCTCTCGTCCTTCCACCTCCTGGGTGTCTCCCCCCTTTGACCCCCTCATGCAGGTGGTAGCAAAAAAGGCATGGACGGCTCCTGATTCAGTGGACCCCACTCCCAGGAGACCCTCAAAATTCATTACAGCACCAGCAGATAAACAGTTTCTGACAAAAGGAGTTTCTGTGGATGCTATGGTGGTTGCTGCTGCCACTAAGAAGGAACTAGCTGATCCTTCAGTGCCTGTCCATCCACCTAACAAGGAATCTAGGTCCATGGACAGGTACGGGAAGCGGATGTTCTCGTCAGCGACCTTTGCAATGCGTTCGCTGAACTACCTATGTCATTTTACTCGTCTTCAAAGGGACTTGATCAAAGAAGCGAGTGATATGTTGAAGGATCCTACAGCTGCGGGTTTTCAAGACAAGATGAACACTCAGCTGGCTACCCTGAACTCCATAGCTAACTCCTCCATGCACCTCCTTTCGTATGCGGCTGATGGAGCGAGCAGGGCCGCAGGAACAGGAGTGGCCTTACGTAGGCATGCCTGGATGCGGTTATGCAACTTTGCGGACCCCTTTAAAACGTCGTTCACTAATTCCCCGTTTGATGGATCATCTCTTTTTGGTCCTCAAGTGAAAGAAACCTTGACTAGGTGCGAGACAGATGGCAAGACTCTTTCTGCCGTCGGAGTCCGTTTTTCTACTCCTTCTAGGCCTTACCCCAAGGGCCAGAAAAGTGGAAAAATGTGGTTCCGCAAACAATCTCAAGGGACTTCGCCTGACGCACAGAGTCGGTTCCCCGCCAGAGGCAGAGGGGGGAACAACAATGGTAGACGTCGCCCTAGAGGCAGAGGGGGTCCACAGAACCAGGGCAATCGAGAAACTTTCTCCGATAAGCCCTTTCAGCATCCCTGAGGTGTTGCCCGACTGTCCACCTTCGGAGGCAGTCGGGGGAAGATTGTCACTGTACCCAGAAGCCTGGCTATCCCTAACTCGAGACAAGTGGGTACAGTCCATCATTTCCGAAGGCTATTCCATTCCCTTTCTTTGCATTCCAAACCGATCAAAAAAATCCCTTCCAGATGTTCCACCCGCTCAAAGGGATCTTGCAGCTTTGGAAGTTTCAAAACTGCTTGCAAAAAGAGCAATTCAACCAGTTCCAGCAGACCAGCAAGGATCCGGAATCTACTCCAGGTTCTTTTTAGTTCCAAAAAAAACAGGGGACTGGAGACCAATTTTGGATCTCAGTATCTTGAACAAGTCAGTCAAGAAAACACGATTTCGGATGGTCACGCTACAGTCCATACTTCCCCTATTGGGAAGAAAAAACTGGATGTGCTCCATAGACCTTCAGGATGCGTACTATCATATAAAAATGAACAGACTCTCCAGAAGATTTCTCCGCTTCAGGCTGGGAACCAGTCATTTTCAATTCAGAGCCCTGCCCTTTGGACTCACCACTGCCCCCTGGGTGTTTACCAAATGTATGGCAGTGGTAGCTTCTCACCTGAGACGTCAAGGATTCCAGGTGTTTCCATATTTGGACGACTGGCTCCTTACAGCTCCCACCGAGCATCTTCTTCTCACAGCCAGGGACTACACCTTTCGCACTTGTCAAAACTTAGGCATTTCAATAAATTGCGAAAAGTCTGTTTTGTCGCCTTGTCGTGTTATTACCTTCATAGGCGCAATTCTAGACACAGTCAACATGTCTGCGAGGCTAACAGATCAGAGAATAACAGACATACAAAAACTGGTCTCGCTCATCTTCAGCAGCAACAGAGTCAAAGCCAGGTTAGTTCTGAAAGTATTGGGGATTATGGTGGCTGCCATACCTCTGCTTCCATTAGCCAGATTCCACATGAGAATCCTTCAATGGATGCTCTTCACACAATGGTCATACCAGCAACTTCCGATGTCCCACACCATTATGATCACGCAAACATGCAGGAATCATCTTCTGTGGTGGATGTCTTCCCTCAGCTCTTATTGGGAAGACCCTTTGTTCCTCCCCCTCCGGTTGCTACACTGACAACGGACGCCTCCCTGATCAGGTGGGGGGGGCATTATCAGGGCAGAACTGTCCAGGGCACATGGCAACCAGAAGAATGCCACTTGCACATAAATGTTCTAGAGATGAGAGCAGTGCTTTTAGCGTTGCAAGCCCTTCAAGACTCTCTTCCCTTGGGAACGATAGCAATCCAGACGGACAATATGTCTGTAGTGTGGTATATCAACAAACAAGGCGGAACCAGGTCCTACCCCTGTGTCGAGAAGCACTCAGACTGTGGCAATGGGCGATTTCTTCTCAGCGGTTTCTGATAGCAACGCACATCCCCGGAAGTCCAATCAAATCAAGGACAAGTTTAGCAGAGCTATCCTCATGCCTCACGAGTGGTCTCTGAAAGACTCTGTTGTGAGAGAAATTTTTCTCAAGTGGGGTCAGCCTTGCTGCGACCTTTTTGCTACTCCCCAAAACAGCAAGTGCAGAGATTATTTCACCCTATTCCCTTTACCAGGCCAGCCCAGCAGAGACGCTCTAGTCCAAGTTTGGCCCGGGACTTCTGTATGCATTTCCTCCCTTCCCACTAATCTCTCAAGTGATACAGAAAGCTATCGCTCAGAAGGCCTCTTTGATCCTCATTGCTCCTTACTGGCCTCGACAGGTTTGGTTCCCCTTTCTGCATCATTTTCTGTTGGAGCGACCTTGGCATCTGGACCTAGTTCCAGATCTTTTGATCCATCAGTCGGGTCAGTTTCATCGCTCCCTTCCCTCTCTGAACCTCACTGCTTGGTTCCTCCAATTCCAACCTTAGCCAGGCTTCCTCAAATATCTCACTCTGTTCGAGATATTTTGATAGCTTCCCATAAATCTTCCACTAGAAAGATTTATTTGAGTAAGTGGAAACGTTTCGCCTATTGGGCTCAAGGAAGGGACATAGATCCTTTCACTGCTTCCATCCAAATGGTCCTTGATTTTCTAGCTGAACTCTTCCATGCAGGTTCATCTCCTTCTACTCTTAAAGTTCAACTGGCAGCTATTTCTAACTTTCATGTGGGTATTTCAGAGTCTGCCATAATGTCCCACAAGCTTTGCAAAGCCTTTTTGAAAGGAGTTTTTCTACTCAGACCTCCTATAAGAAATCCTCCTCCTTGGGACCTAAATTTAGTTCTTAGTTCTTTGATTCTTCCCCCTTTCGAACCTGCAGCCTCCTGTTCTTTAAAATTGCTATCATGGAAGACTCTCTTTCTGGTAGCTATTACTTCAGCTAGAAGAGTTTCAGAACTTCATGCACTCAGCTGTCGACCTCCTTATCTGTTGTTCCATAAGGACAGGGTATCTTTACGAACCAACCCGTCCTTTTTGCCTAAGATAGCCTCGGCGTCTAACCTAAATCAAAGCATTGACCTCCCTGTGTTTTTTCCAGAATATTCCAATAGGTCTGAACAAAAATTGCATTGGCTAGATGTTCATCGTCAGTTAAGGTACTATTTGGATAGAACCAAACAATTCAGAAAATCTGACCAGCTGTTTGTCTCCTATGCAGAAGGCAGAAAGGGACTTTCAGTTTCAAAGGTATCATTATCTAGATGGCTAACATCTCTGATTTCCCTTGTTTATGAAATTAGACACCAAAAGCTGCCTAACAAACCTAAAGCCCATTCCACCAGAGCTTTGGCTACTTCAATAGCCTTCCAAGACAGACTGCCTATTGACACCATTTGTGCAGCGGCTACTTGGGCTACTCCTCACACTTTCATTTCTCATTATAAGTTGGATTTAGCTTCTAGGCATAGAGCTAACTTTGGTTCCACTGTTCTCAAGAGTCTGTTCCGTTAGGCCACCCGGGACAAGGTGCTAGGGACGCGGTCCCATCCAGCAAGAATGAAGGCGAGATAGACAACTTAACATATAGAAGTTATGTTCTTACCATAACGTTCCATGTTAGTTGTCTTCTTCTTGCCTTCTTTTTGCGTCCCACCCTCCTTCCCCCTGGCCTGGACAGACCTAGAGGAGTGTTGATTGTGACCTCTCTTTCTACCACCTCTTACTTTAGGTATATGCTACTGTGCATATTTTCCTGGATCAGGATGCAGGTCACCCTTCTCTTCTCCCTGGTTTATAGAGGTGGACTTTGTTTATAGTTATTCTGTTACTAGTATAAGCTGGGTCTAGCTTACAAACGAGATCTGAGGTAACTCACGCCTAGCATTGTGGGATGTAAGGGGAGCCTCGAGCCGGTGGAACCAACTCTCGAGCTTTTAGAGTGGCCGAGTCGGAGCCGAGGTCGGCTCCGAACCCATCCAGCAAGAAGAAGGCGAGAAGAAGACAACTAACATGGAACGTTATGGTAAGAACATAACTTCTATTTACCATACAATCTAACATTCTAGTAATTGGAGAATCCATCTTGAAACACACTAATGCCCCCCGTCACCACCCTTAGTAAGGAGAAAGTTACAATCAGTTGCTTATCAAGGGCTAGTATCCTCCACAATTATACATGCACTCAGGTCACTGGACTATAATTACCAATGTGACTAAGTCATAGTCCATGTGGGAGTAACTGACCTGTGATGTACCTCCATATAATATAGGGACAGAGACACCATACAACTCTTGCAATGTGTCTCAGGATGGTATGAGCCTAGCATTGAGCAGCACTTTACTTTCCCCAAGGATGATGACACAATACGAACAAATGAGGATCGACTTCAATAAGTGGCATAGTTTCTGGTGTCATTCTAAGGGGGGGGGCAATATTTGTCAGCATGTAAGGAGATGGTCAACAGGCCATGCTGCTTTAACAGGGACTTGTATGTACCTCTCCCCTCTATGCTTTTCAATATTAGGTAAAACATTGTCTTCCCCATAGTGCCTTTTTTAAGCAATGCCAAACAGAAAGTACTTGCAACATAGCAATTCAAACCCAAGAAAATCTAAAGTTATTACTACTCATTTCTCAGAGTCTAAACAAAAAACGCCACTGCCTAGAAGCTCTCTTTATCCTAGAGAATGCCGATATATGTGCAGTCACAGAAACATGGTTGAAAGCCAAGGAGAGAACGCCAATAGTGCATCGTTATAATGCCTGGAACACATTTAGGCCAGCTACTTTAGAGAACGGGAGTAAAGACGGAGGTGTCTCTATTACATAATACAGGACAGTGCACTTGAGCTGCTCCATATTAAAGTCAACTTTGGTAAAATACAATACCACTTTCTTAGAAGCTATAGGTACCCCTCTATGATCCTGAAAAAATGACCATGTATTTAAACTTATTAGAAACAGTAACCATACAACTCAATACCATATTTATAGGTGATCAATTACCCTGCTATTAACTAAGAATCCTATATAACTGCAAATGTACATGCAGAGATTCCTGGATTTTGCAAACAAAAACTCACTGGATCAGACAGTCAATACACAAACTGGTGTAGCAACCATACTGGATCTGGTCCTTACTAATATGGGAGACTGCTGCACACCACCAACTGTAATGCCTTCCCCAGTAAGGTCACACCAAAAAATGGTCTACTTTGAAGTAAAAATAAAACCTCAGATTCTCAGCTAAACATGGACTATCCAAGAACTATTCTAAGATTAACCTCCTGCTATCAAGTGAGAACCTTGCAAAATTTCAAGACCCTATAAAGCCGACTTATACTTCTGCCTGTGCAGAACTGTTAAAAAAACACTATACAAGCATGGTTGAATCATAAAATCAATTGAAGTGTATAACAGGAGGAAGAAAATGATGGCAAAAGTTAAGAGTTACAGCACGCAGCAGGATAAAAGCACTCTCAAAATAAACAAACAACTTACAGGACAAAAAGGTATACCAAAGGCAAATTTGGCATCCCAGTTCATCAACCACCACCAAGCATTCTTTAGCTATGTCTGCAACCTCAAAGGCAATACACAATTCTGTGCAGAGCTCATTGTAAATGGAACCACCTATACTGAGCCAGAAGATATAGCAAACCTCCAGGCTGATAAATACTGCTCCTATTTTAATAGTCTCTACCTCAACCTTCCCTCATGTAAATTAACAAATCTAACTCCCCCTACTATGACTAGGGAACAGGTCCTTAAATATTCTCTCGAAGACCATGAACACTGCATCAATGGGCACAGACAATATCCCTCCATACCTTCTAAATAGCATGAAACATGACCATCATGGCCTCTGGAATTACTATATTAACTGTAACCTCCAAACAGGCTTCATGCCTCATGAATAGAGAAAGGCATCAGTCATCCCTCTGCACAACGGTGGGCCATCTACAGACCATGGAAACTACAGACCCCCCAAGTCTCACTAGTATTATATCTAATGTCATGGAAAGAATTATCATGGAGATGATCAGTAGATATATATAAAAAGTCCAGACACTGGACCCAAAACAGTTTGGTTTTGTCAAGGGCAGATCATGCCTACACAACCTCGTGGACTTCTTTGACAAGGTCACCAAAGTAACAGATGAGGGAAAAATCATGCAGACTGCCTGCCTTGACCTGGCCAAGGCTTTAGGCAATATCCCACTAGAGCCCTGTTGACAAACTCAAGAGGTTAGGTACAAACCCGGATGTCAGTTGGTGGATAGCAAAAAGTGGCTCACAGACAGGACCCAGGAAGTTAGAAGTGAGAGTCGACCTCTAGAAAGAGCCCAGTCACAAGTGGAGTGCCACAGGGATCATTCGTTGGACCGCTCCTTTTTGGCATTTAACTCTCACAAATCACGGCCAATGTCAGTGGTCTCTGGCTGAAAACATTTTCAAGACTATTGCAAATTAGGAGCTGTCATTGAATCTCACACTGACAAAATGTTCTTCAGAAGGGGCTGAGAGAGATAAACAGCTGATGTCCGAGCCATGGACTACAACTAAATGCCAAGAAATGCATAATTAGTACCTTCTGGGAAGTTGTCCATCTCCGGTACCTATCAAATTGACAACACACCACTTAAGAGTTGACCCAGCAGTCAGGGACTTTGGGACACACATAGTAATCTACTCATTGATCATCACATGTCTACAGTGGTGAAGGGAATCATTCTATGTTGTGCGAACAAAGGTATGGCACCTAAGTCTAATGCAGATATTGTTCCACTGTATTTGGCATTGATCAGACCATTCAATGAGTACAAAGCCCCCTTTGGTATATGCCTAACTAGGCATATTCAACAACTGGAATGTCCACATAGGTAGCTCAATAAAAGAATTAAAGGGCATAATTAATTAATTAATATGTCCTATGCTGATCAACTCAAGCCCCTACCCTTGTATTCTGTGTCCTACAAGCTTTTGAGGGGAGATCTATGGCTGGCATACAGGTCATTGGCAAATGACACTTTGATGGACCTCCTGCATATCCACAAAACAAACACTACAAGACTTACCCATTCTAAAGAATTATACCTTGCCTATGATATAAATAAGACCATCTAGAGAGATGGGTATGTATCCCAGAGAGTACCCAGTTTATGCAACAGGCTTCGCATCCATGTGAAGGAAAATTCCTCCCTAACTGAAATTCAAGTGCAACTAGGACAACTGGATGGGAAACCGGAAATGCATCCCTCATTTGGCACCCATTTTTTTAATGGACACAGGCAGCCTGCAAATGGTTAATCTGTCAGGACTGTGCTCTCATTTCTAAAGGGTATTGAATGGACAACGTCCCGCTGTGAAGTGACAACGCCACCGCAGCACCACCACCGCACTGATGTTGCTTTTTTTGTGTGTGTGTGTTACTAATCTTTGAAACTCATTTCCTCATCATCCAAGGCTGCAGCTTGTTAAGTGTTTTTAAATTATAATCCAGACAATAAGGTAAAAGCAGAAACACTTGCCACTGTGGAATCATATAATCTGCAACGGAGCCTTCAACTACCTACTACATGCTACCATCAGACCTTATGTAGAAAATCCAGCCAGCTACTGCCCCTTCCTACTACCTTTGCACATGTTTTTTTTTTTTTTTTTTTTTATTTTACATTTGTTTACCGGGAAAGTCCGACTGGACACAAGTCCATTTTCAGCGGAGGCCTAGGGAGAAAAGCTCCAAGAGAAATACAAACAGTATAATATAATACAGTACAGTACAAAACAGAAACATTATACAATGCATTATAATATAGGAGACAGCCTGAACACTTTTACATACAACAGTGAAAAACAATGTAACAAAGATGAACAAGTTGTACAGTAAACCATGTATTTTTTTTTTGTTCAGTAAGGGATATAAGGATGAAGAAAGCATTTAATCATGTCACTGATACCTGGGGTTCAATTAGGAAAAAAAACTGCAGTCTAGTGATAAATAACAAAATTTATATATCTGATTTTAGTTTAAAGGATGTAAAAATAACTTATTCAGGTTACAGCTTTGCTTCAGTGTAGTAGTAAACATAGTTTATACCACTGAATGAAAGTCTATTTGCAAGGCCATAAGAACAATTTCATCAACACCAGTTTTAATCTGCAGACTTTCCAACCACTTGTATAATCTGTCAGGATGGGAAAATGACATATTTTCAAACAGGTCTCTCTCATACAGCCTTATGTTGTGACCATGTGTTCTCAGGGTTGGGGTGTCACTTCAACAGTAAGAATCATATAAGAGACAATTTTCACACCACCAGGTGGCTAACCCTGCCATGGTTGCTATTCCATAACACACTCGCACATACACACTCATACCTACAGACAATTTAGAGTGTCCGGTCCACATACTCCATGTCTGTAGAATGTGGGAGGAAATGGAGCACCTTGAGAAAACCCAGACAAATACAGGGAGGGCATGCATCTTAGAAATGAACTGGAGAACCGCGTGGTTATATTTTATCTCTTTAGCTCTTTCTCCTACTCCCATCTTAAATATACTCATCTAACAATCTCTGTATACTTAAACTCGGTGGTGGTGCTGCAGTAGCATTGTCGCCATATCGCAAGAGATTGTCCCGTTCGATTCTTAGCTAGAGCGTCTTCTGCGTGAAGGCACGCGTGAATAGTGTGTGCCTTCATTGAAGGTTGCAGCAGAGCTGGCAACTAGGCATGTAAAATTCCACTACTAATCTTTAGCGGACCGGAGTTCCGCTGTGGCGATCCCTAAGTGGGATAAGATGAAAGACACAAACAAACAAACAAACGAGCGCACACAACATAGATTATAAAAAATAAACGTAAAGTAAGTCAGTACATTAAGTTAAAGCCCAAAGCATAGCAGAACAGAGTGCGAGGTACTTTTCTTAGACATTACCTCTTGGCGTTAGCATTAGTTGCTGCTTATTTATGTTAAAAACTAACAACTCTTAGAAAAAATGATTGAACACATGTAAGCAGCAACAGCTTTGAAGGCTGTTTCAACATACCTGAAATGAAGAAAAGCAACCAATTTCCAGCAGCAAACCTAAACCCACAGTTGGGAGGCTATCGTCCGTCAACAAAACAGATGGTGCCAGCAACTTGAGATAAACTAATAGTTCCTGCTGTTGCATGGCATTTTTATTACAGGTGCAGGAGTAGTTCAAAGGAACTCTTGAATATTTAATTAGAATGGGCGTTATTTTAGGCATGAGGACTGAAAAGGGCTGTCCTTGAGCGTTCCCTTAAAAAAAAAGAAAGTAAACCCTGGGCGTTATTACTAATGCATTACAGCGCCCACACATTGTAAACGGAGCCGCGAGACAGTTTGCAAGCAGGAAAATGGAAGCCAGTAACGAAGCTGCAGGCAAGGGGACTGAGGGAAACAGTAAAATCGTTTTTTTTTTGGGGGGCAGTACTAGTATTACATGATGCTAGTGTCAAAAGATCGGGGAGAAAGAGATGTAGGAAATGAGGAATCATATACAGAAGCACGTAGTGTTCCTTTAACTTAGAGACTCTCCTCACCCTTCCTTTTCTTAAAAAAAAAAAAAACTTGCCTTCTCTGTTTGCTTCTTGTTGTTTTTCTTCTGCAGTTAGGATCGTTGACTATTGTGTTTTTTGTCTTTTGATTGTCAGAAATGTCTAAAGAGTCTTCCAAAGAATCCAAACCTTCTGGATTCAAAAAAGTGTGACTCGTGCACACACAAAATGTCATTAACCGATGGTCATACAAGTTGTGTGTACTGTCTGGGAGCCATTCACCTGCAGGACTGTTGTTCCATATGTCATGGGTTTCGTTCTAGGGTCCAGCAGGAGAGGAAGAATAAGTTAATTTGTGTGAGGGTTACTCAAGGGGCCTTTTGAGACATCAGTAGAAGGGAATCAAGCAGGTAAATCTGATAAGCCCTCGAAAAAAGCAACGTAGTCAGCTCCAGCCTCGGAGCAGTCAGAGAGACAAACAAAGTTAGTCGGATCTGAAGTCTATCGGGTCCGACAAGACACAAGCTCCTTCAGTTCCTTCAGTGTCTTCGGAACCGACTAGGAGTCAAAAAAGAATCCGGTCTCCATCTTTGGAACTGGTGTGTTCTGTACTGCAGTCTCCACATCTCCAGTCTATGGCAGGTAGTCACCGTTCATCCACCCATTCCTCTCGATCATCCAGGAGCCTTCAACGGATGATGTGGAGAGGATGGTGAAGAGATTATTTAGGACACCGGCTTTGGCTAAAATTTTATCAAGCCCACCCCATATGGAAATGAGCCAACTGCCCAACCTACTTTGTCGTCTATTCCTCCTTCGACTAACTTGAGTTCAGAGCCGGAGTGCATGGAAGTCATTGTGGTGGAACCGTCTGATCAGAAAACCACTGGCCTTTCATTTCTGACATCTGCTACGATTTTGTTGATACCACCATCTATTGAGGGATCTGGGGCCAACACTCCCTCGTCGGATCCTGGGGGGGGCAAGATCAGGCCCTTGGGTTCGGCGCAGGTAAGTTCAGTGACCGCATCAGCCTTGGAGCACTCGTCCTTGGTGCGGGGGAGATCTCCAGGCTCTTCCAAGCGGGAGACACTCTCAGACTGGGATCGTGGTGCCTTCAAGATGATGTGTGCTGTCCCACAGACCGCTCCACCCTCTGCTCCAGCTGCTCCATCCCTATTGGGGCCAGTGTCTACCTACACACCACCCCTGCATCCAAAGCATAGGGAAGCAATTCCTCAGGACACCCCCCTCGGGCAACCCCCCCCTTCCAAAACCTCCCCAGAGTACCCTTCTCAGGAGGTCCCTCGAAAGAAGACCTGTAAGAGGAATCATTTGGACTCTACCCCCCCCCCCCCAAGTCCATCACAATCCTCAGAGGAGGACCGTGGGGGCCCTTCTGAGTCCTCCAAGTCCGTGTCTGATATATATATATATATATATATATATATATATATATATATATATATATATATATATATATATATATATGCCTTGGATTTGAAGGATGCCTCCCTCCACATTCCCATTCACCCAGACTACAGGAAATTCCTCCGCTTTGCAGTAGTTTCCTGGCATTCTCTGCCTTGCCCTTTGGGCTCTCCACAACCCCTCGACAAAGTGTCTAGCACCCTTCATTGCTCACTGCAGAACACAGGGTATACAAATATACCCATACCTAGATGACCTTATGGTACTTAATCAAAACCACCAAGTCCTCCAAGAGCACATAAGGCTGGTGATCAACACCCTAACCCAACTGGATTTTCACTATAAACAAGGAAAAGTCTCATCTGCAAGCCACACAAAACATAGTTTTCTTGGGATGTAGAATCAGAACAGACTTAATGAAAGCCTTTATCCCAGAACAGAGAAACTTGGATCTGGCCATCTACCTCAACAAACTTATCAGTCTTATTTCATTGCCAGCACGGGAATTCCTAAGGATGCTTGGACACATGGCATCCTTAATACCCATGTTGCCCCTAGCAAGACTCCACATGAGAAAGTTCCAATGGATCTCAAAGAGCTTATGGAGCCAACACTCCCATCCCCTGGACACTTCTCTCCCACTACTCCATTGTCTGAAGACAGAACTCCAGTGGTGGATCTCTGCCATCCACCACAACCAGGGTATCCCACTTCAGGTACCTGCCACCCTGCCAGAATTCGTCACAAATGCATCAGACCTAGGTTGGGGTGCAGTACTACAGCACAACCAGAAACAGATCACTGTACAGGGAAAATGGTCCACACAAAGACTAAAGGACCACACTCGTATCAAAGAAATGAGGGCACTCCATTTGGCCCTACAAACCTTCAAAACAGCCCTACTCCCAGGAACTCTCAAAGTGATCACAGATAATATGACTGTCATGTGGTACATAAACTGGTGGGGGGAGACAAAATCCTATCCTTTTTGCAGCTTAGCCATTCAAATCTGGACTCTAGCAACAACTCTGTAAACATCCATCTAGTAGCAGTCTACATTCCCTTGACAGAGAATGTCATGGCAGACTCTTTAAGCAGAACTTCAGCTCCCTCTCACGAATGGATGCTTCACAGACAGGTATTCCTAGATCTCATTCACAAGTGGGGTATTCCACAACTCTGTTTGCCTACTCCCAAAACAAATGGATGCCCAAATTTTGCACAAGTCTTCCACCTCCACAAGCTTGGAAAGTGGACGACTTCTCCTTTCATGGGGGGGGGGGGTTCTCTGTGCCTTTCCACCTTTCACTCTGATTCAGAAAGTTGTCCTCAAAATACAGGAAGACAAACCAAAAATCCTGTTGGTGACCACCTACTGACCAAGCCAGCACTGCTTCCCCCTTCTTTACCTACTAGCCAAGGGCAGTCACCACAGGTTACCCCACAGAATAGACTTCCTCACACAGAACAGGGGATCTCTACTCCACCCTCAAGTGAACAACTTGAAAATGACCTTATGGGTGGCAGGGTTCTAATCCCCTTCAGGCACCTATATATAGATGACATACTCAATGTCCTGCAGGAGATCAGGAAACCTAGCACCAGGAGAAATTACATATTTAAATGGAAAAAATTCTAAAGGTGGTGTCGGAGGAAAAACCAAGACCCTGCGACTATTCCTGTTCCTTAGGTCCTTTCCTGTGTGTGTGAGCTCCTTCACGCAAGACTAACTTACTCCTCAGTTAAAGTCCATTTATCTGCCAGCTCTGCCTGTCTGCCAATGTCACCAACGATGGCTTCCAGGTTAGAGGTCAGGCTGTTCCTGAAAGGGATTCTTCCTATCAGAGCCCCCCAGAAAGCCTGTCCCTCCACCTTGGGTCCTGAATTTTGTCCTAGAACTCACGCTGCCATCTTTTGAATCAGCACATTCAGTAACCTGAAAACTGTGCACCCTTAAAACGGTACCGCTAGTGGCCCTTACCTCTGCCAGGAAGGTATCAGAGATTCAAGCCCTTATGGCCATCCGTCCTTGCCTCATTTTCCACAAAGATAGTTACCCTCAGGACTAATCCCTCTTTTATGCCTAAGGTGGTTAATGAACTTTCATTAAACCAAACCATTAACCTGCCTGTTTTCTACGCTAACCCCCAAAATGCCTCAGAGAGGACCCTACATTCTCTTTATGTATACAGACAACTGAGGTATTATTTAGACTAAACCAAAGTTATCAGGACATCTCATCAGCTTTTCATCTCATTCCACACTAGGACTCTAGGGAACTATGTTACCAAACAAACCATTTCCTCATGGATCTCTAAATCTATTGGAATATGTTACTCCCGTGTGGTAAAACCTTACAGGGCCAGGTCAAATCAGGGCTAGAGCTGTGTTCGCCAGGTCTGTTCTTCAGAGTGTCATTTACCAAGGACCCCAATCCTCCTCCCAGGTTCATACCTAAAAGCTTTGGCACTCTCCCTACTGTTATGAATACTGCAACATGTATAGAAGGACATAGAATAGTTGTGCAAGAACTTACCATAACCTTAGATGTCCTTCTCTTCCACGTTACAGTATTCAGTCTCTCTCTACCTGCCCCCACTGACTCCCCAGCCTATTATACCTTACTGGCCTGTGGGCATATTTTCATCCTGTCATCTTTCCTTTTAGCCTTTCCACTGATCACACCCTAATAGGTATCCTTTTTCTAGTCTGCATGTGAATCTCTAGGGTCTACGACTTTGGACCCTCATTAAACCTCCAGGAGTATTAGTGTATGGGGCAGTCCATTCTGAAGAGGGTACATGCAGATGTCACTTTTATACCCTATGTCTGTTTATGGCCCTAGTGCAAGACGTCACACATACCCTTCTGAAGCAAGACTTTGGTATACTGGCCGGATGTCAGTGCTGCAGGCAGCAACCTCACGACTGTTATGAATACTGCAACATGGAAGAGAAGGACATCTAAGGTTGTGGTAAGTTCTTACATAACTATTCTTTATTTAAAAATAACTTTCATAAACAGGAAAGTATAATAAAAGAAGAATTTTTTTTTTTAAACTTGGAAGGTTTTTCCCCAAAGGGAATTTATCTGCCCAGCAACCCTTGAAAGCCCGCAGAGAAGCACTCTTATTTTCAATGGCAGGAAAGCTCTAAAGGGCTTGGCACCCAAACTTTTTTAGAATGTGTTACAAAAAATCCAGTGCAAACGGTAACAGTAAATGAATGGGTAAAAAAAAAAAAAAAATTAGATGAGTTATGCTCAAGGGACATCCATGTTTGTCCTTTTGTATTGGTGTCGAAAGCAATAATACAAGTGGAGTAGCTGTGGCATGACGGAAGCAAGATGGATGATGAATGGAATTTTAGTACATATGTGTGTGTCATATGTGGATGATTTATTGATTGTGGTTTGTTTGTTTGTGTCTTTCGACTTTTCCTGGTTAGGGGTCGCCACAGCGGAACTCCGGTCCGCTAATGATTGGCAGTAGATTTTTACATGCTGGTTTGCCTGGCCTAACGCACAACCTTCAACGAAGGAAGGCCCATTCACAGATGTCGCCACACACAAGACGCTCTAACTGAGAATCGAACGGGCAACATCTAACTGTGAGGCGACAACGCTACCGCAGCACCACCACCGCAGTCACTGATTTAGTGATTGTGGTAAGGATTGAAAAAGTGTTAAAAGATGGATTACAGTTAAACAAGTTGAAAAGTAAGGGGGTTGTTAAAATTAAGAAAATGCATAGCATGTTATACCAGAAAAGAAAGGTAGCCATTTGAAATCTCGGGACCCACTTTATGGAGACTGTGTGTCCGAATGATCAGACTTATTGCACTATGTCTATAATGGCATTTCTCAGAATATTCCATTTTTCTTCGAGGTATGGTGCTCTTAGTGTGGAGGGCTTCCCCTTGCAAGAAGTAGTTTTCAAACTTTGTGCTTCTCCTGTGTTTTCAGTCGTTTTTCAGCTTTTTGGTAGTCTGCATTTTAAGTACCAAAATTACAGTAGAGTGGCCAAATGAAATATGAATTGGAAGTGAAATGTGGAGGATTTGAAGATCAGTAGAGAGAAATAATGGAAGAATATGAAAAGGTATTGGTTTGGAAATTTATAAGTCAAGAAAAGTTGTAAATGTTAAATACTTTGGGAGAAATGGGTATACTTTGGGGGGAGGGGGTATTTTCCAGCTATGATGGAGAGAATTGTTAGATGTTTTTCTCAGCTTTATTTGGTACTCAGGATTGAACCTGTTAGAAGAGGGGTGATAATATAAAGAAGGTTGTTTGAATATATGCACAAGTTATGAGTACGTGTGTATATATGTTTGTATGATGTGTAAAATACAAACATATTTGTATGTAATACTCACCAGGAAACAGCAGAGCACAGCAATGAGCCACAGTATCAACAGAGACATTTTAGCACAACCAGGCTAGTAAAAATGCACTCTGAAAAAAAAACTGTAGTATATTTAGCCTCTGTGCATCAGTTTGGGTAGTAAGGAATGTGAGAGAGAGAGAGAGACGGACAGAAATGACAGGAAAATGTTAAAATTCTAATAAGAAAAAGTATGAAAAAATGAGGGCAGGACATGGAAGCGTGAGAATATGAAAATAATTAACTTTATGGAAGCTGAAATGTAATGAAGTTGTTCGAAGATATTACATGGATGCATCTCTGGAAAGAATTAAAGGAAGTCAAGAAAGCTGTTAAAGGAAGTTTTATGAGGGACAAAAATTCAGGGAAATCTGTGCCCAGAGAGTACAATGCTCCAACCAAATCAAACCAAATCATTATAAAATCAGTATAAAAGTTCAGGCATATGGACCACTTATGAAAATGTATAAACCAACTACGGAGTTTGTTACATAAAATCCAAAACTAACTTTCCAATTGCATAAAATCCAGTATGAACTTATACATTTTCGTAAGTGGTCCGAATGCCTGAACTTTTATATGAAGTTTTATGAGGCGGGGAATTTTCTGCAGAGAAGTCTGCTGGAATGTAAAAAGAAATATATTGGAAAAAGTTTTGAAATTAATATAAATGGGAAGTATTCGTAAATATAAACATGGACAGGTCACGGAAAGCATGGGAAAGGAAGGAAATGTGAAAATGATGAATAGAGCAAAATACCTTGGCTCTAGATGATCGTCATTGTTGAAGTGACACTCTGACCCATGTACACAAATGGGGGAAAAGGGTTGTGGATGGATGGATTTGTAGCAGTATGGGTATTGTTAAAAAGATATGGGTAATAAAAGTGGTTATGGAAGAAAGGATGGGGGGATAGCAGGGTAAAAGAAATTGGTAAAGGAATACTGTTAATGTGGTACAAATGTGATTCTTACTATGAGACGTAGATGTGAATGTGTAAACCCAAAAATGTGTGTAGTATTAAGATATATAAATAAAGCAACCCTTCTCCTGCAATGTGCCTTTGTCCTCTCAGCCCCTCTGATCTTGTTTGTCACCATCAGCTACAGAAGTGATCCTTCCAGCCCTCTTCTCACAAGATTCAGATGTTTGTTCTTGTTGTATATTCCTTCAGATGTAGTCACGATTTTTACTTTTCTTTGCATTTTATGACAAGTTTAGAGCAAAAAAAAAAAAGTCCTTTAGCTGTCTTCTCATTACCCAGTTAGACCAAGGCTTAAGCCTTATTTGTATAGTTTTTCTATTGGGAAATACTTCTTGGTTTTCCTTGCTTGCTGCAGCGCACATACACAAAAACATTTGGTGTAATTTTTTCCATTTCTTTTTATACTATTTCACTGTTTTCTGTTTTGGCTGTATTTAAACACATTCTGCAGTTATTGTTTGTTTGGAATAACTCCCGTTGCTGTGCGTATTTAGTGCTTGTTATACTAGCTTTACATTTTGATATAGAAAAAAAATGGGTTTTATAGTGTGTCAAGTGGGGGGGGGTCAAGATTTCGACCCAGGACATGCACATTTGTGCCATGTGCCTTGGTTTAGAATGTCTCCAGACCTTGTGTTCCTTTGTTGATAAAGAAACAAGTCGATATAAAAGGACTTTCTTGCTGACTCCTCAAATAGTCAAGAAGATGAGAAATGAAAAGTATCAGTTGATGTACATTTCTCTCCTTTCACCAGTACTAATGCTGTTTTGGTTACCTTACTTCTACAATCATTACAGCATTGTAAGGGAAAGTGCGAACTCTACTTTTATTGGGGCTTTTAAGTGTGTTTTTTAGATATGACAGAGCCCCATTGCACCACCTTACTAATGTATCCTAACTCTTACCCTACATGTTACCTTAGAAAAACACTTTAACACTACCACTATTCAGGCAAACAATATCCTATGTATGGCACTAGCATGGTTTAGTTTTATTTTAGTATAAACATATCACATGAGTGTTTGTTTTTTGCACTTAATTTAATGTGGGTTAGGTGTGTGTTGTCTTTTTTTTTTTTTTTGATTTGTCTGTATTTTAAAGGTACCCTCTATTTTATATATACGTGTTATGAGTACATGTGTATGTATATGTTTTTATGATGTATAAAATACAAACATATTTGTATGCAATACACACCAGGAAACAGCAGAGCACAGCTACGAGACATAGTATCAGCAGAGAAAATTTAGCACAACCAGGCTAGTAAAAGTACTCTGAATGTATTTCCACAGTACAGAAGCCAAAATGAAGAATCTCACATTATATGCTGGTAATGAAAAGCAGCCATCCTCTTTGTGTTTAAGGTGTGTAAAAATATTTTCCAATTTTTTTTTAATCTTTGTAAGTAGATTTGTAGAGTATTTTTCACTAGCTTGCTTATTGCTGTATAATATGTATAAGAAAATTGCTTATGTACTGAACGCCGACAGTAGCATTTTTTGGATATTAACATGTTTAATGTTACAGTAAAGCATTATTAAAAATTGAATTCTGTTTAGTTATCTTGGGAAATTTAACTTGAAGCATAAAGTTTATAGTAATCCACACACCATCTTAAAAAAAAAAAGTTTCCCAGTCACAAGAAGCATCTGAAACATGTTTGGCTGTTGTACTTGACCCTACCCATCTAGCCTTGTGATTGTTGGAGGAGAGATACGTTTTCAATCTCCTCCACCAGTAGATCGTACGACCAAGACTGTTTCAGGCAGATCTGCTGTCAGTCGCCTTGATATCTGCACAGGCCAAAGGACTTGGATTGTCTATGCCCAGGATTGCTCTGCATTCCCTGCCATCTGACATCCGTTCTAGGATTACTAAAGGGAAGGTTGGAATTCCCCATTTGACAGAGGGAGCTTCAGCTAACCAGGTGCAGGCCATGGCTGCCCAGTACCCTTGATCAAGTACATCTGACTCCACACCCAAAGCCAAACCAAAGAAGGTTGTACCCAGCCTTTCTCAGGCTAGGCCTTTTGGGTTTCAGCTCACTTATACCTGGAGGACCTTGATAAGCTAGATGAAGATCTAATGGGTAGTATGGGATCCAGACAGCTTAACCAGAGCACTCCTATGCTACAGAATTTTCAGACCTTCCCCCAGGAATCCAGTGATTTTTTTTTTTTTTTTTTTTTTTTTTAGTTTTTTTTTACACCTTTATTAAACTATCACTTAAGACATAGGCAATCATATATTAATATTAAAATAAAACAAACCATACTAAACTGCTTCCAGTTACATTATCCATCACGTTCTTTTTTTATAAGTCAGTCCACTTTTACCTAAATTGTTCAGTTTCTGCCTTCCCATGAACCTCACTCCTCCTGAACATTATTCAGCATGTATTGTTCCCACAATTTTCATTTATCCAAGTAATTTGCTTCTTCCCTTTTCTAAAGATCCCACTTAGTTTTTTTCCCTCTGTTGCGGTATTCAGTACTTCATAAACAGTTGGTTCACACTTTTGGTTTCCACTTTCTAGTAATTTCATTTTTGCAGCCAACAGAATTAAACTTAAGGCCTTACTAAGTCTAGGCAGTTCTGATCTCGTCTCCCAGCTCAAAAGACTCATTTCCTTAGTTATACCCATTTGCTGACCCAGTATTTCTGACTGAGTACTCTGTAGGGAATATTTAAAGTCTGTCAACTCATTATGTGCTATCCAAAAAATGTGTTCCCAGTTACCTCTTTCATGCACCATCCACCTCAACATTTGCCATCTAACAGAGGTAAAATTCTTTGAACACTGCTTGGGGTATGAAAATACCAATGCAAATATAAGCAGAAATCCTAAACCTTTTAGACTTTGCATATTTGTTCCCTTGTAACTTGCTTATCCAGTCTCTTTCCAATTTTTCCAACATTGTCTGAATCTCGTAGTTATTGTACACTATTTTATGTCCTACTAATTATCCATTTTTAGCAGTTTCTGTTCTAGAGTCAACTAAAAAATCAGAGCTTTCACTTAGGATTCCCTTATACCTTTCTGTTTGCCAATACATTTTATATCTATCCCTGGGAGGGAAGACTGTCTCTAGTCTTCAGTCCTAATGCCTTCTTATCTTTATCCCATTCTTCTACCTTTTTATTTCTAGTTATTTGCTCCCAATACCTTGGTTCCAGTTTTTTTCCAGTAAATTCCATCCCCCTCTTGTCTGTTGTGTACCTCTTTGGCAAAATTTCCTTTCTGCATTCATGTGTTGGCTTAGTTTTTAGAATACTTTACTTTATAAATACAGTATCCTGTATGGCTGTTATTCTTCAGGATCTGCATCCAAAATCCTACTCTCTTTTCTTGAATTTCCTCTCTGCTTCCTCTGGAATCCAGTGATTCTTACAACTCCATATAATCGATCCCCAGGGAAGAAAAGGACATATTAGGGTACTATTAAAGGCTTCTTCTAGTACATAGAAAAGAAGGGATCCAGAGAATAATATCAGACTTGCTCGGCTAAACAGGTTCCTCATGATTCCCAAATTCAAAATGTTAACTCACCAAAAACTTTTACTAGTGCTTACTCCCCAGGCATGCATGATATTCCTTGATCTAAAGGATGCCTACCTCCATATTCTCATAACAAAACTTCACACCTGCTCTGAAGTGAAGATGCGTCCTGTGAAGCATTAGCTGTTTTGTGCTGCCCTTTGGTCTGTCTTTACAAAGTGTCTGGTTTCAGTAATTGCTTTCTGCAGGACAAAGGGCATTCAAATTTATGCTTAATTGGACAAATGCTTCATTCAGGGACAAGCTGTAAAGGAGCTGGAGGCATCTCTTCTTGTAACCAGACTGCTTCACAAGCCTGGGTTTCACTCTCAATCTAAAGAAGTCAAATCTCACCCCCCTCTTGGAGAATATTTTTTTCTTAGGAGACCTCCTGTATGTAAACAGATGGCCTTCCTCCTATAAGAAAAGTAAGTCTTCTTAATCCATTACTTTCAATCCCTACTACTTCAAGGACCAGAGAGATCCTCAGAGTCATGAGGAACATGGGCTGTTACGCTCTGATACCCCTTGCCAGACTGCACATGAAAATCCATTCATATCTAAAACCTGTGGTGTTGGTGCCAACACCCTTTGAGCCACAGAATAAACCTTCTCCCATTGCTGAAAAAAGAAATTTATTGGTGAATAGAAGCACATCTTCAGAACAAGGGAGTCTCTTTCCAATTCAAACCGATTAGGTCATGACCTCAGATGCCTCGGACACAGTATGGGGTGGTCACCACATTGGCCTTCAAATACAGGACCTTTGGGAGCCCACTTGGGTTGGGGTGTGGCCTGATGGTTAAGGTGTTTGCCTGACAAACGCAGGGTGCAGGGTTCGAGTCTCACAAGTGATAATTGGCTAGGCTTAAAATGGCTTGCAAGGGCAGTTAGCTTAGTACTAATCTATGAATCTATGAACTCTTTAGAGACAAATCAGTCAGAAGGAAGTGTTGACTATATTCAGGGGCATGATGGCATTCAAAATGTGGAAACCAGCTACCCTTTTAAGATGGACAATACTACTGTTATGTGGTACATAAAGCAAGGTGGGGCCCAGTGTTATCCCTTCTGCCTCCTAGCAATGTAGTTATGGGCTGCAGCAGGAAATCAGATTACATCCTGTAGAACACTGCCGGCCAGTAGAAAACCTAATAAACCACCTAAACAGGCTGGTATAAAAATCTCACTAGTGGATGTTGAACAGTAAAATTTTCAAAATACTTATTCAGAGATGGAGTGTGCCAGTAGTAGTCCATTTCGTTTCCACAGAGAAAATATAACACAAGCACCAAGGACAACAAGGCTTAAAGGACAGATGCTTTTTCCTTCCTATGGACATGTCTGTTTCTGTATGCATTCTCTCCTATACTATTCATCTCAAGGTTCCTAATCAGGTAGGAAGGGACAAAACTGATCCAAATTGCACCTTTTGGCCAAAGCAGCATTGTTTTCCACAGCTACACAGCATGAGCAGGCAGGAGCCATGGCTGCTTCCACCGCAAGTAGGTCTTTTGTCAGAGAACAGACAAACATCCATTCACCCCAGCTTGAGCACCCTGAGACTATTGACATGGATGATCTGATCCTTATCCCTCAGGGAAATTTCTTGCGCAAGGATGTCTTGGCTATTCTAAAAGAAGCTGGAAAACCCAGCATGAGAAAATCATACCCCTCAAAATGGAAGAGAGTCTCTGTATGGTGACGGGCCAAGAGGCAGAATCCTTTGTCAGCATAGCTACCCTTGGTGGCTGAACCCTTTCCCTAAAGGCCTTTCTTATTTTTCTGTTAAGATTCATGCCTCTGCAATATCTGCCAACCTTCCCCTGCAGCCCCCTCTTTTCTCCTATTCTCTGACAAAACAGTTCCTTAGGGGCATCATCCACCACAGTGTGCCAGTAAAAGCTCTGACTTCATCCTTGGATTTTAATTTTGTCTTGGAGAAGCTTACTCTCCCACCTCTTGAGTCAGCGTGATCTGCAGGTATGAAGTTCTTAACTTGGAAAACTGCCTTTGTGATGGCCATCACCTTAGCTAGGAGAATTTCTGAGCTGCACAATACAGAGCCTTAACTCATATTTCACCCTGGCAGAGTATCCCTGAAGACCTTAATCCATTCTTTATGCCTGAGGCTGTCCCCTGAGTCAAACTTCTCATCTCCCTGTGTTTTCCTTAAATTCCAAAGCAAGTGTGAGGATCCTCCACAGTTTGATGTCCATAGGCAACTCGGATAGTACTCGGACCGGACAAAAAATTCAGAAAATCAGGCCGTTATTGGCTTTTTGCAGCTAACAAGTCAGGTAACCCAGTTAACAAGCAGACAGTCTGCAAATGGATTTTAAATTGTATAAAATGCTGTTGCAGACATCATGGAAAACAGGTGCTACAGCATATTAGGAAACACTTCACTAGAGCAACAGCAGCCTTCAGCAGGGGTGTATTTACCAAGGAAAGCCTAGAGACAGCCACATGGTTCTCTATTTACACCTTTACCTAACACTATAATCTCTCTTCTCTTTCTAGAGCTAGAGATAGGTTTGCCTCTGCAAATATGCAGGACCTCCTAGTTTCATTTTGGTTCTTTCTCCAGCTTCCCAACCTTAGTTTTGGGAATACTCCCAAGGAGTTATTACTGTAGCAGTGAAAGATGAGTATAGTACACTGGTCTCTACTTACATAAATGTAGATGCCAGTGTCTTCACTGTAGCAGTAGTCTGGCCTTTCCTCTGTTGCCCTCTTCTTGCTTTAGCTCAAGTTGGGCAACGTATACCATATCCGTTATGCCTTCCTTCCCTTCCACTTTTCTCTCTCTGTCTTGCTCTCCCTGCTTTCATGTCCCTTTCCCTTATAGTGGCCCTTCTGGGGACAGCATGACTGCCTTGTGCTCCTAGCCTAGGGTTGAGTGTGGGACTCCTGTCATGGTTAGGGACAAGAAAGACCTGGGAAAGTTTTGCTAACTGACAACGGTTTTACCCTGACATCCTGATGTTGGTGTTGGACATCTGCTACTTCATTAGGAGGAATAAAAAGTATCTGGTATTCGGGCCAGTCAAGGGCTTCCACAACAGGAAATCCCAAGAAATTGTCATTGCAACAGTGAAAACACATGAACATCTACGTTTATGGCAATTAGACGCAACAGTACTTTATCCAGTATGATTTTAATGTACAGATTAAGCCTTAAATAATCATATCTGCTGCTTTATAGCAGCGTACTATGTTGCCATGAAGCTCAAGCAGAAAAAAGGAAAAGGCCACCATTTTTTATGTTCGCCCAAGAATAGCTTTGCTATTTAGCATAAAAAAGTTTGTGTGTAAGAGTGAGCATGCATACCAAGTTCTTTTGACTGTAACAGGCATCAGTGCACAGTACCTAAAACAAAAGCATGTAACTATCTGGCATAATTGATCATAATCCTCTGATTTACTAGCAAATCAAAATGTATAAGAGTGTGTTGCTCTCTCTCTCTTTCCATGTGGCAAAATCGGAAAGAATTAAAAGGCATGAGGTGGGGGCTTGCAATATCTTGCATTGTATGATTTTTTTTCTTTCTGTTCATTTGATTACAGTGAGAAATCTAAGGTGTAGTCAACAAAGTTGCTGTAAATGTGTGTATTTCGATGGGTTTGTCTCTGTGCTTCTGAATGTGTAAATTTGTATTTTGGATGTAAAATATTTCCTCCAGCAACTTTGAAACATTAGGTGGTGGGACTATTTTTCTTCAAAAATATTAAAAATTTAACAGTCCACCTCTAGGTGTACCTCTCAAGTGTACATATTTTCTGAGAATGTCCAGCTTTTTGCATCATATTTTGCTCCTTTTTTCATAAAATTGTTTTTTTCTGGCAAAGTACTGGCAAGTCATTGAAAATTAAAGTTAGAAAATAACTACAGACATTTCAATTTAAGACTTCATACTCTTCAGAAAATTCATTCTAGTGCAAAACCTGCTTATGCTGTCAACTTTCTAAATTTGTAAGAGGAATATTTAAAAATTGTCCCTATTTTTGGCCTTTGTCCCCCCATAAATATATGGTTTTGTCCAGATTTATTGTTCTGAGAGGTATGCCTGTAGGGTGGGTATTATCATGGAAATAAAGCCCTTCTGGTTGTGGTAAGGCCTTCCACCTATGTATCAGACCTCGCAACATCTCTGGGTAGGCATTAAATCAGTAGTATTGCCTACCTTGAGGGGCATTATTGCTTCCTTGGGTACACACACTTTTTGCACAGATTTTTGGATTTTAGTATTTGTCCTTAATTTGTCTTCAGCTTTGTTTAAAAATGTAAATGTTGAGTCAGTTATGAATGCTAAAAAGCTAGAAAGAGAAGCCATGAAAGAAGGAGCACAAAAGAAGAAAGAGCAAGACAAGCTCCAGAGAGAAAAAGATAAGCTTGCCAAGCAGGAAAGAAAGGAGAAGGAAAAGAAGAGGACACAGAAAGGGGAGCGGAAGCGATGACAGTTTATTGGGCATAAGTGCTGGTTTTATTCAGTGGACTACAAAATTGCTGTAGAAAGTATTTGTCAAATAAACTGCTTCCTGTCTTTTTTTAAATTAAAATTAAATCACTTTGAATTGAAAATACATTATAATCTTGTGTTTTATCAAGTCATATACACTGACCTGCTTTGAAAAAATATCACATTTCAGCTTTGAAAAGCTGCCTGCATTCAAATGTTTGAGGTAATGTTGCCAGTGCTTTCCTTCTGATTGCCATAGGACTGGCTAAAAATGCATTTTCTTGCCTTGGTTGTTTAATTGGCAAAGTCAGGGAATGATTATTCATTTTTTATTTTTAATTGAGAGAAAAATAGAGAAATTAGAGTAAAGTGGGCACAACTTCCACATGGATTTCTTGGTAACATTTCCAGGTTTGTATATCTGCTATGTAGCTGCTTTTGTTAGTAAAATGAAATGTGTTGCTTATGTTTGTTTTTTTTTGGTCTGCAGTATTCTGTGGGATAAATTTTGTCTAACTGAATAGTAGCTGAGTAATAGTCTATTAGACCCTGAAGACTACACATCACACTGGAGGCAGCATGCATTTGATACCTTTCAATCTCGCTTGTTTGTTCCCTTTCCCTACTCTTCCTAAAGAGCAACTGTGCCATCCTAGTCAGCTTCCTCACTGCATACTATATTTGAGCTAAATTAAATGTAATAAATACTTTATTTAGGAATTTGTCTTCCTTCATCTTAACCAGTTTGCTTGCACATTTGAATGATGTCATGACTGAAATCACTATTGCAGTATTCATAATACATGGGCCATCACAGCATTCATCTGGGGTACCAGAGCTTTGTTTCTAGTATCATACGTCTGAAATGTAACCTCACCGTGCAAGCATAGGGGTATAAAGACAGATGTACGTGTGTAATTTGCCAGACTATCGCCACCAACCTGAAGACAGATCCCTTATCTATTGTTTGGCCATTGTTACCATTGCTTTGAATACTCAGATAAGTGCCTCATTGGGGAGCTTTCCTTTTATATATGTTAACTATTTTTTCTTACTAGTACTAGATGTCAACTAGAAAGGGTAAGTGTGAGTGCAGCAGGCAAATCCTGTATAAAGGCTTGCATGCTCACTGTGATACCTGAGCCCTGGCCCAGCAATCAAGGAGCCTCAATCCCCACCACTAACACCAGTGAGGGGTGTCCGTATAGGAAAAGGATACTAAATACACACACAGTAACGTACAATTTCCCTTTAGAGCACACCGAGATCACAGTTAGTCTGGGGCTGGTTTCTCCCTTTCTCTCCAGGTCCCCAATAAGACTTCCCACTGGCACAGCTATAGGTTCATAGATTAGTACTAGGCTAACTGCTTTTTTGGGCCATTTGAAGCCTAGCCAGTTACCCCATGTGAGAATCAAACCCTGTACCTTGTGTCTTTAAAGTAAGCACCTTAACCATTATGTCATCCTCCCACCCCATAGGGTTCAAGTCTCAGCCCAGTGGGCAGGCTAAAACCCCCATAATCTTCTCTGTCCAGCTAGTGCTTTGTGTCCCTGCCCAAGTACCTGACACACACACACTTTGAGATAAGAGTTTATACAACCACACAGACACTCCTGGGGAAGGCTGGCACAGGTTCTCCAGCTGTGCCTCTTTTCTGCCCAGTCTAAAAGGTAATACCATCTGCCACCACCCACTAATATCAGCTACTCAAAGGCCCTTAAAACGATGTCCAGTTATTACTGTGCAGTAGTATTATCCAAATGGTGTGACCTAACAGTCTAGACTTATTTGGAGTGAACTTGGTACAGCCTCACTGTATACATGCAATGTACTCTTAGAGCTTCAATTATCTCTACACAAAACAGCCACAGTTGAAAGGTTTAAAAATATTTAATAATAATTAATAAAAACACAAGACAATACTTCTTACTACACCGTGCTAGTCAAGAGTTCAGAGATCACAGAGAAATACTTAATACCGTAGAAAAGTTCTAACATCAACACAGAAGAACACTTGGTCTAATCTTCCTAATTCCTAATAGAGCAAGATAGTACTGGTGATGTTGATGTCCTGAAGGCAAATGCTCAGAGCTCTCTGATTCTCTCTCTTTAAATTGATAACACAGAGCTGCTTCACATGACATTATTCTTCACACTTCTCTGGTGTTCCTAGGCTAACAGAAACTACATTTACATTCTTTACACCTGGTCAGAAAACAGGGCAATAAAGGACATTTATACATGCAAATTCTAGCCATGAACTTTGGTCTTAAAATAGGAAGGATCCCTCCCTCCCTCTAGAAATATCAGAGCCGACTAAAAATCAAAGTGTGTCATAAAATGCTTGGCTTAGCTTTCTTACAGCAGAGTGTACTGTTACATTTTTGGAATTTAACATTTACCAACATTTTTCCCCATTTAAGAGAACAAACCTGTAGCTTACATTAATATTTACATATGACAGAATTATCTACAAAATTCTGTCTGGCTAGGCTGACGGCCTTTACCTATCTTCACACTCACTGTCTTTTCTGCTTAGGCCAGAACACAATTACAAAGCTTGTTCCATCTGCCAGTCTTTTGTACCAAAGACCTTGTGGTCCCATTTGTTGCGTCTTAAAACTTTCCTGGAGACCCAATGTATCAAACGCTTGGCCCAATCCAAGATGGCAGATTCCACTTCCCCGGACTTGCCTGCAATACTTAAGAGAAAGCTTAAAGTCTGGGCCAGCGACTGAGTCATCCCTTTCAGACTCCGTCATACTTGCTGAGGTTGCAGAACCCCCAGTACTTCCAAATTTTCTTCATCTGCCCACTACGGAGACCCTACTGGAGGCCAGTTATAGCACCAGGAAGCCTTAACAGTTGTATTCTGTATACAGAGTTGAATCATGAATCTTCATATGTGAGGATTTAGATGATGTCCCTTGTGTCCTGTTTAGGAAGGAGATTCCAGGTAAACTAATTGAGGTATATGAGAAAAATGAGTCACTATGTTTAGCACACTTGGACTTCACACCAAAAAAGAAGCATCAGAAAACTAAACCTAGTACCTCCTTTTTCTTCTAGAGAGAAGGAATGGATGGATTTCTCTCAAGTTTTGTTTAAGGCCATTTGGCTCTGAAACTGCCCCCTTTCACACACCTCCCATACCACTCAAAAGATGGCTGTGGATTCATCTTCCTCTGAGGATAAGGAGGCTTCTAATTCTGACCATTCTCTTGCCTACTGTTCTCAAATGTACTCTCCTGGCCAAGTCCCCTGAAATGATAACTCCATTTCACCTGATCCTCTAGTAGAATATTCTTTTGTAGAGAGGATCTTAAATGTAATGAAGCATTTGAGTGGGAGTCTAGGCAGATCTAAGAAATGCAGGGAAGGTATTACAACCTTTTGGAAATGGGCACCCCAGCTCTTACTATGTTCACTACTTCTAAAGCACTTGGTTTAGATTTTGATTTCCATTTTCTAATAACTGCTTTTTTGGCAGCCACTAGTATTAAACCCAGCAGGGCCTTACTATTTCCAGGCAATTCAAATTCTGTATCAAAGCTCCAAAAACCATTTCCTTAAGTTACGCCAATTTGTTCACCCAATATTTCTGACAGTGTAGACTGTAGGGAATTTTTAAAGTCTTCCAACTCATTACACTTCCAAAAATATTTTCCTAATTACCTCTTTCTTCCCCATCACACCTCCAACATTTGCACTCTACCTGAGGAAACAATTCTTTGGAGACTGTGTGAGGTATAGAAATAACTATGCACACATTTCCAAGCAAAAATCTTAATTCTTCTAGTGTTTGTTGTACATTTGGGAGCTGTACATGTATCCTTCCATTGTTTCTTTGTGAATTGCTTATCCAGTCCCTCTTCCCAATCCTTTCTAACCTCCTTTGATTCTTGTAGTTATCATGCAATATTTTATATGCCCTATTAATTATCTCTTTAACAGCAGCTTCCATTGCCAGTTCTACTAAACTCTACTAGTACTGGCCTTTCATTTAGGATCCCTCTCTTTGTCTGCTTGTACTTTCAGTCCTGGATAGGGAAGGCAATCTCTAGTCTGTAGTCCAAAATAATTCTTGACCTCTTCCCCTTTTATTACCTTTTCCTAATTATTTTCTCCCATTACCTTGGTACCTTTGACAGTTTTCTTCAGTAAATTCCAGCCCTATCTTGCCTGTTCTCTGTAATTGCAGTCATCTCTATTGGCAGAATCCATGTTCAAGTTTTAATTTTTCTGAAGCCTGGAGGTTAGTAAGGATTAGAGCACCATAAAGAAGTGTGAGGAGGAGATAAGTAGTGGGAAGTGTAGTTTTAGTTGCATTTGTGAGAAGGTTTTTGTCTCTATAAAGCATCCCTAGTTTTTGATGAGCTTTTTTATGATATTTTGTACATACAGGTCGAATATAAACGTATCATCCACTATACATTTGCAGTTACTCTGCAGAGGCCTCAACTGGAGCAGCTGCCACAGGCTGTTTAATCCACAGGACTACATAGTTATGTAGCAACCCTGTACCTGAGGACTTGAAAACAAAAATAATGTACTCCTCTTTAGACAAGGATCTCTTGTTTGGCCCCCTTATCAAAACACTTCAAGAGCAGGGTAAAACCATGAAGGACTGTAGGTAGCTTTATTTTACCTGTGTACTGGAGTACCAGAGGAATTTTCCAACCAAACTTACCTCATTTGCCAGAAGGGACCCTAGGCCTAGCCGGAAACACAGGGAGGCCTCCCTTTGAGGACAAATCTCTATGACAATCTTCAGACTCTCTTTTCCTTCACCCCCCCATCCTGTCCCTCTCAAAAAATGGTGAGTGTCTTTCTCCACCTAGCAAATGATTATCACCTGGGGGTACTATCATTCATAAAAATGGTTCTGCCATGTCTTTGATACAGATTCCCCTTCTAAATTGCATACGGTGACCTCCACACAATCAGATTAATCTGCTCCCACCAATTTTACAAGAACTGTGGGCACAAGAAACAATAGAACCAGTGCCAGAAAAATGTGTAGGGAAGAGGTTTTACTCAGGCAGTGATGACCCATACCAGATATCTTTCTACTAAATGCCATCTTAAAATGCTCTCCCTTTCATTCTGCTCCATGATTTTTTAGTATCACTGTTTCTAAAGAATATTTGCCCCCATATGCCAGTTTGGACCCCATGTAGGAGATTTGTGTTTGGCAAGCAAATGCAGTTGTTATGGCGACCAGATGGCATCTTCTGGTTTGGGGATGTGCCAGTTTAACAAAGAAGTATTAAGTTGCAGGTTTAACAAGTAGTAGCAGCAGGGGTTATGTCAGTTAAACCAATCACTAGTGACCATCAGAGTAAGTTTATATTAAGATTTTTATATCTATCTATATATATATATATATATATATATATATATATATATATATATATATAATATAATGTATGTATATATGTATGTATATGTGTATGTATATATATATATGTGTGTAGGGTCTATATTAGATCACCGAATGCTTAAAAAAGTGAACTGTGATTAATCGACCCTATGTAAGCGAAAGCTTACAATTTCAAACGGTCAGAAAAGCAATTTTTTTTCCTAGGGAAAAAAATCTCTGTTCCAACAAAATAAATAAATAAAATACTTTAAACATTACATTAAGTAAGGGGCTTTGCCCCCCCACACCCCCCTTCTTAAATATAGCAACTCCGAGACCGCACTACAGTGCCAAAAACAGCAAAGTAACGAAGCGGCCAGGGAAAGAATTTTCTTAAAAGCCGCTTCAATATTTTGCCGTTTCAGGCTTTTGAGTTCGACCAAGACTCATTCGAAAGAATGCATCTTCGGTTTTCTAATAGGGAACCTGTGTGTATATATGTATGCATATATGTGTATGTAGATAGATATAGTGTGTGTAAAAAAGAAAAGTCGACAAACTAACATAAATATGTAACTGCAGTCTACCACTAGATGGCTTGCATGCACTCCATTAAAGTAGATATACTTTCATATCACATTTGCAGTATTCTCAGAAGGGACCTGCTGCCAAGGATAGCTTAGTGTTTGGCCAGTATACCAAAGCCTTTAGATTTTATAGACGCCATATGTCACACACACTCCCTGTGTAGGGCATAAAGGCAACATACAGATGCAAATACTCATTACCTCTTTGCCACTAGTCTGAATGCCGTTATCGAACATTGACCTGAACTGCTGTGCTGGTGACAAACCAGTGTTCAGACGAGTGCTTTGTTTTTTTTTTTTTTCTTCTCACTATTGTTACTTGTTTTTGTGTCATCCAGGAAGGGAAGATGTCAGTGTGAGAGGCAGATTCCCCATAAAGATGGTCACAACCAATGTCTTTTGCCTAGGTGCCTCCTACGACCATATGTAGTGCTCAGTCTGTCAAGCATTTGTCCCTAAGACTGTCTGTAGTTTATTTTTTCCCCTCCATATATATCGAGAACCAGCATCTTAAATTGTTGGCTCAGGGTGCTGTGGTAGAATCCTCCCATCCCAAGGAACAGCCGTCTTCTAAGAAGGCCAGAAAGTCTAGGCCTGATCAGATTGCTTCAAGCCTACACTGCTATCTCAGATCAGTGTAGCTTCAACACTGCCACCCATGGAGTTCTGTGCTTCTTTGCTTCCTCGACTCAAACTCGAGCCCCAGCCGTGGATTCGACAAATTTCTCTCAATCCAGGGCTGCCTGTTAATGTTCCAGTTCCTTCCACAAACTGTTCACTGATGCATCAGACCTAGTGTAGGGAGCTTCTTGTGGCCATGTGAAAGTTCAGGGTTTCTTGCCTCTTCTTCAGAGATTAGACCATATCAACGTAAAAGAGATGAGGGGTCTGCTCCTGGCTCTACAGGCCTTTCATTCCCTTTTTCTCCTTGACCCCCTGCAAATTTTCACAGACAATACCACCATGATGTAGTTTATCAGGAGGGAGGGTATGAGGTCTTATTTCCTTTGCAGGCTAGCTCTTCAGGCAGTTTACATTCCTTCAGATGACAATCTAGTGGCAGACTCTCTCTGAGCAGGTCCAGAACACATACTCACAAAAATGGATGCTTCACAGAGATGTGTTTTCTGGACATTGGTGGGTATTTCCTCGGGTATGTCTTTTTGCCAAAACTGTGAAGACACCTTCCTCTATTCTGTTCGAGAGCATCAAGTCCTCTGGCTTGCAAAGTGGATGCCCTGTTTTTTCCTTGGAAGGGAATGATGTTCATCGTGTTTCACTGTTGCAGTCATTACTCTTGGGTTATCCTGCTGGCAGGCTACCCTCAGTCGGCCAGAATTCCGAAGTCTATGTCCGGTGTCAGTTGCTGTCGCCTCTTCCCTGATGTCAGTGCCCCAGGGGTATAAAATATGCAGCCGACGCCATTTTCTTCAGTCTTTCATGCCGCGCGGTGCCCGAAGGAAAAGCAGTTTGCAAGTGCCAGTCGGCCGACTCCTGAGATTTTCAAATCTGAATTTCAGAACCGAAGTCTTCATAAAGCTAAGTACCCTGTTGGGGAAACTTTTTTCTTGCTCCAGACCAATGTCAGAAAAAGTTAACAATTGTATTTCTTGTGGGAAGCAAATACCTCATAAGGATTTTCACTCTTACTGTAGTCCTTGCCTAGGCCCAGATCACAACGTTGCTAGCTGTCGGTTTTGTGCTAGATTTAACCAACGCACTACTAAGCGTCTGTTTGATTTTGCATTTCATTTCTTTGGCCGAAGATTTAATTATATAATGCCGACGGACCAGCCGACAATCAGAGTTTACAAAAAGCACAAGGAAAAGGATAGGCATTTGAGGTCCAAAACCGACGAGGCCTCTGCTAGGCCAGTCGCCGGTTCTCAGTGAGGCGCTTTCGCAGCCCCTGGTGCCCACTACCTCAGAGCCACAGGCCGCTTCCGACTCCCACTTGGAGCCGACTGGGCCTCTGGATACTCAAGGTACTGGACACTCGGAAATCATTCCCTCAGATGGGTCCAGAGCCACTGAGCAGGCATCGGCTTCTGAGGGTGTCTTCAGACGTACACAACTTTGTTAAGCCATCTTCAGCTTCACAGACTAAGACTAAAGCAGCTCTAAAGACAAAGAAACAAGTACAGCATTCTCCTACTCAGACTTCCTACTCGGACTTCCATGCCTAAAAAACAGATGCTCAAAATGGCCGAAGACCTAATTACTTTGATCAGGGGCTCCCATCCCCCTCCTGGTAAGAGGCCTAGGCAAGAGACAGAGTATGATTCTTCTGATCAGGTTTCTATTTCCTCTGATTCCTCTTCTGAACAGGATTACTCCATGCTTCCCTATGAGGATTCTGATGCTGAAGAATCTATTCCTTCAGCCTCTCCTCCTGAGGATTATTCTTTTGGGGAAACCCTGCATACCATGAGGGAACATTTCCACTGGAAGAGCCAAGATTATTCTGAATCTAAGAAAAGGCTCTGAGACTTTCTACTACTTCCTCAACACAGACCTCTTGCTATTCCACCTGTTGTAGACATTGTAGATGTATTTTCTGAGTCCGGCCTGTCCTCTTATTCTTTACTCCCTGCACCTGCTAAGCCAGACGGATATTACAGGGTTCCGGATTCTCATAAATTCTTATATAAAAACCCCGCTGCTGACCCAGAAACTATATCTCAGGGTCCCAAAGCGGTTAATGCTTCCACTGCAAAAAACCCTGTCCCCCCTGATAAGGATTCTAGGGCTCTAGACAGATGGGGGAAAAAAGTCTACACTTCTGCTACCTTGGCTGTAAGGGCTTTAAATTGTCAGTTTTATAAGCTTAAATATTAGCAATATTTAATTTCACTGCTTAAACAGAAATTAACAAATACTGACTGTTCAGAGAACAAGGAATTGCAGGATTTATTGCATGCTGCTGAACAAGTGGGAAAGCATACTTTGCAATGTGGTTATGATTCACTGGAGGCCTCTGCTGTTACAGGTTCTGTTAGAAGGCATGCTTGGTTAAAGGAACAGAATCTGCCTGATCATGCTAAAGCAAAATTATTAGATGCACCATTGCAGCATGATACTTTGTTTGGTACTAAAGCAGAAGAGGTGTTGAAAAAAATGGAGGATAAAGCAAAATCCATGCAGACAGTCAAGGATTTCTTACAGGTACAGCCACCCAGGTTTAACAGGAACTGGCTTTCTAAAAATTGGTCCTTTCCCAGAGTTAGACAGACCACAAAGAGGCAGATACAGGCGTCCCAGAGGCAGATCTCAGCCCCAAGGCTCATACAGGCCTAAACAATGGGGTGCTCCTACCTCCAAAAGTGGAGAAGACAAATCACAACCTTACAGGAAACAGTCCCAATGACTTTCCTCTGACAGATCCAAGCACTTTTCTTTTGACAGCCCCCTTAGGGGGAAAACTAGCACTTTTTTCATCAAATTGGCAAATGGTTACCCAAGACAAATGGGTCCTGAACATAGTGTCCCAAGGCTATAGGTTCCATGTTCACACTCCACCAAGGTCAAAAGGTATGCCAGACCTGCCACACAATCAATGGACAGAGGCACAAAAATTACAGCCCTCATGGACGAGAGCCATTCAGCAAGTACCACAACAAGAGCAGGGGCAAGGATTTTACTCCAGACATTTCCTAGTACCCAGAAAGGACATAACCTGGAGACCAATACTGGACCTGTCTATACTAAATACATTTCTGGACGTTCCAAAATTCAAGATGTTGACCCTACAGCAGCTACTGCCCATGCTGGGCAAGAAGGCTTGGCTCGTAACTTTGGACCTAAAAGAGGCATACCTGCATGTCCCAATCGGACAATCTTGCAGACGATACCTCAGATTCATAGCTGGCTCAATGCATTACCAATTCTCTGCACTGCCCTTTGGCTTATCTACTGCGCCAAGGGTCTTCACAAAATGCCTGGCACAAGTAATTGCATTTTGCAAAGAGGAATTCAAATATATCCCTACTTGGACGACTGCCTAATTCAAGCAGAGAACAAAGACATTCTTCTAAAGCATCTGGCGTTTGTAAAAAGATTACTAACTGGCCTAGGGTATACAGTAAACGAAAATAAATCAAAACTAGTGCCTTCTTTAGAGATAATATTCCTGGGTGCAAGCTTAAATACAACTGCCCAGATGGCTTATCTCACGCCAGACAAACAAAAGCAACTGACTTCTTACTTCAAGAAATTGGCAACAAAAACCCACTTATCTGCAAGGAAAATCCTGCAGGCCCTGGGTTTCATGGCATCCTGCATTCTACTAATTCCATATGCCAGACTACAATGGTATCTAAAAAGTGTTTGGACTCAACATTGCCACAGCCTGTAGACAGTAATTGCACTCATTTCCTGCCTGCAACAGGAGTTTTGATGGTGGGCAGAAGCCTGTCACCACAACAAGGGTCTGCCATTCAGTTTACCCACAGCCAGACAGACACTGACAACGGATGCATCAGATTATGCCTGGGGGCCCCATATGGCAGGAAAATGTATTCAGAGCACATGGCCTGCAAACCAGATGCATCTTCACATCAATCAAAAAGAGATGCTAGTTCAAAATGCCATGACAGCTTTCAAGGACCTGCTTCATCCGGGACAGCTACTGATGAAGACAGACAACACTACGGTCATGCGGTACATAAGCAGGGAGGTACACATTCCTACCCCCTCTGCAGACAAGCAATGACCTTATGGGACACAGCATTGGCTTTTCAAGTTTACCTGCAAGCACAATTCCTGCCAGAAAAACAAATACTCTGGCAGACGAACTAAGCAGAAACCTCATGGATCCCCACGAATGGAAACTGGATCCACAAGTCTTCAGCATGATGATAAGGAAATGGGGATGCCCAGACAGAGATCTATTTGCCTCCCCTCACAACTGCCAATTGCAGAGATTTTGCACAAGGATTTATCACAAGCAAGCATGGAAAGTGGACGCCCTATCCTTCAACTGGAACAATCTAACAGTATATGCCTTTCCTCCACTGCCTCTCCTTCCCAGGGTACTCCTAAAGGTCAGACAAGCGAAGCCAAAAATGATACTGATTGCACCAGACTGGCCACGCCAGCACTGGTACCCAGCCCTAAAGAGCTCGTCTCAAGGTCCAGCATGGATATTGCCTCAAACTTCTCACTTGCTGACCCAACAAAACAATCAGATCCTGCACAGCCAACTCAGGACCTTAAATCTGGCAGCATGGCGGATAATGTAGCCATTCAGAACACTCCTCTTTCAAAAGCTGTTATGGATGTTATCTTGGAGGCCCATTCCCAGAAAATTTTATGCAGAAAAATGGAAGAGATTCTGTGCTTGGAACCAGGAACAATGCATTGACATGTGTGTACCAAATATCCCTCAGACTTTACAATACCTAACTGAGATGCTGAACAAAGGCCTTTCTTTCTCATCAATTAAGACTCTGCCATTTCAGCCCATTACAACATGGAGCCACCTATTTTTTCTCATCCTTTAATAAGGCAGTACCTCAGAGGGGCCAAGAATATTAGGCCTCCAAGAAGAGCACCAATTCCGTCCTGGGACCTCAATTATGTTTTGGAAAAACTCACACTGCCTCCTTTTGAGCCAGCATCAACAACAGATATAAAATTCTTATCCTGGAAAACAGCTCTACTCCTAGCAATAACCTCTGCAAGGCGAGTCTCGGAGTTACAAGCACTCATGGCTGTGGGACCTTTTATCATTTTTCATCCAGACAGGGTTTCTCTGAGGACAAACCCTACATTTATGCCTAACGTGGTATCCAGTGTGACCCTCAACCAAACCATTCACTTGCCTACCGTTTATCCAAATCCACAGAACAAGGGTGAGAAAATTCTACATTCTTTGGACATACACAAGCAGTTACACTTCTACTTGGACAGAACTGAAGCTTTCGGAAAGACGGAGCAACTTTGTGTCATATGCTGCAGGATCACAAGGAAAGGCCATCTCAAAACAGACCATTTCTAAATGGATAGGCCATTGCATCCGTTTCTGCTATTTTCAACCTGGCAAATCAGTGCCTAAGGGCATTAGGCCTCATTCCACCAGAGCAGCAGCCACTTCAGCAGCCTTCCTCAGAGGAGTACCAACCAAAGATATCTCAGAGGCTGCAACTTGGGAGTTCAGTGCACACTTTCACAAAGCACTACCACTTACCTCTTTACTCTTAAGTCCAGAGCACTGCAGTTCTGCAGGGCCTCATAGCCTCTCCTAATCCTATTTAGCCCAGCTTCCCATCCTCGGCTTTGGGATTCAACCCAAGAGTAATGACTGCAACAGTGAAACACGATGAACATAGTACAGTTGTGTACCTACCATAAATGTAGATGTTGGAGTGTATTCACTGTTGCAGTCCAGGTTACCCACCCACCATCCCCCTTCTCTTTGCTGGGACTTATCTGCACTTCCCTATCCTATACAACCTACTTGGTGTATTTGCTTGTAAATAAAGGAAATGTTATTTTTGTGCATGCATTTTTATTGGCATATTTTTCAGCCTACCAATTTGGGGGCACCTGACATCTGGGGCAAGAAAAACTGAAGAAAATGGCGTCTGCTGCATTTTTTATACCCCTGGCGCACTGACGTCAGGAAGAGGTGACAGCAACTGTCACCGGACCTAGACTTTGGAATTCTGGCTGACTGAAGGTAGCCTGCCAGCAGGATAACCCAAGAGTAATGACTGCAACAGTGAATACACTCAAACATCTACATTTATGGTAGGTACACAACTGTACTTTTCTTTTTCTTTCATCCCCTTCCTCTGCTGCCAAAAGTTCTGTACAACATTAAGCAGGACTCTTCCCAAAATCTTGTTGGTGACTCCCTTTTGGTCCAGACAGCCCTGGTTCGCCCCTTCTTTTTCTGGCCAGGGGCAATCACAACTTACCTCACCAGATGGGTTTTCTCACATAAGACAAGGGATCTCTTACCACACTCACTGTCCACACTTCAAGTGATACTGTGGGTGACAGGGTTTTGATTGCTTTTAGGCATCTCTTTTCTGCAGAAGTGCTTTGGGTTTTGCAGGAGGCAAGGAATCCCACTAGCAGAAAATCATACATGTCTGAATGGAAAAGATTTTCTATTTGATGCACCTCTCACCATTAGGATCCATTCTCAATAGAAGGTCCTCTGGTCATCTCTTATTTGTAAGATCTCTTCCATGTTGGCTTGGCATGTTCTTCAGTTAAAGCTAACCTGTCCGCAATCTCCTCTTGTCTACTCTTGAACCCTCCTTTGGCCTCCCAGTTTCAGGTGAAGCAATTTCTGAAAGATTTCCTTTATATCATGCCCCCATGAAAGCCTATTCCTCCTTGAGACCAATTTTTTCTTGTAAAATTGACTTGGGCTCCTTTTGAACCTGCTAGTTCAGCTTCCTTGCAACTTTGTATTTAGAAGACTGTTCTGCCATTGGCTTTTACTTTGGCCAAGAAAATATCTGAGCTTCAGTCTTTTATGGCCATTCCTTTTTTAATTTTTCAGATATAGGGTATTTCTTCATCCTAATCCTTCTGTTATGCCCAAGGTGGCTAATGAGTTGTCCTTTAATTAGTCTAGTCAACTTCCTTCCCTGTCTGCAGTCTACCAGTGAAAAGGTTCTCCACACCTTCAACCTATATAGACAGCTCGGATGTTATTTGGATAAAAAGTTGTATACTTACCGTAATGTTCCATGTGTGTCGTCCATCTCCACCTTTATTCTCATTTGTGGGTCAGATCCAATTCATCGGATCCATCTTGGCCTTTTACAAAAGCTCATGAGCATATTCTGTCTTATCCATAGTGCAGTTCTCCAACTCCCTCAGATCTTGTTTGCTAATGAAAAGTAATATTAGAGGTAAAACTATTCATAGCTTGAAGGAAATGTGGTTTCTGAGGCTACAGAGTTAATTTATACCCAATTAGTACTACCCGGTCTCCCAGCAGCATAGCCAAGGGGGTATGGTGGGTGGGTTGTGAGAATAAAGGAAGAGATGGACAACGTACATGTAATGTTATGCTAAGTGTACAACTTCTTTATGGGATGTTGTCAATCTTGCCTTTATTCTTGGGTGGCTTATGGGAGAATATTCCTCAGAACCATAGGACCAAAGCATGCTCTACTACTGGAGGCCAAATCTAATTTGTAATGAATGGTAAAGGTATGAGGGTTTGCCCATGTGGCTGCAGCACACACATTGTCCAGAAACAGCCTATCTTGTAAAGCAGCAAAAATAGCTATTGTTCTGGTAGAATGAGCTTTGACAGGTGCAGTGAGAGTTTTGTTTTTAGAATTGTAAAAGGAAATGCATTTAGAAAGCTATTTGGATAAGGTAACCTAAGATACTGGTAGGTCTTTCTTATTGTTAGAGTGAAAAACCAATAGCTGGTCTGATTGTCTGAGTTCTGCAGTTCTATATAGGTAAAAATGGAACTGGCTATGAACGTCCAGTAGATGCAATGAGTATTCTCTTTTATTCTGAAAATTTGGAAAGAATACCAGTAGCTCAGTAGATTGAGGTTACTTTCAGATGCAACTTTGGGGAGAAAGGAAGGGTTGGTATGTAAAGAAACTGTCTTTATGAAATGTCAGATATGGTGGCTTGGCAGATAAAGCTTTCAATTCTGAAGCTCTTTGCTGAGGTAATAACTACTAGGAAGAGCGTCTTCCAACAAAAATGTTTCATCACAGGTAGCAGAAGGTTCAAATGGAGGATAGATACTATTGGGCAAAACAAAGTTCATATCCCAAGGTGGGGATGGGTCTTTGTACATGGGTCTTAGCATTGTAGTTCCCTTCAAGAATGCTTTTCAAAGTCTGTTTGACCTGATTCCATATTAATTTTCTCCTATATGAAAGTTTGAAATCTCTGCCAATTGAGCTCCCAATAGTAGCGTCCGCAGCACCTTTATTAAAGAGCTTAGCCAAAAATTCTAGTATAGGATGAATGTAAATAAGACTGACTATTTTTAAACTCTAATCAACTTAGTGTTTAAATAATTCTATCTCATATGATCTATTATACATAACTCTTACTATTCTGTTTTTGAGCTGTCTTAAGCTGTATTCTGCTCACTGTACTGTTTCTCAAGTGTTTTTATCTATTGTACATAACTCTTACTGTATTATATCTGTTCTAGCTTTCTTAAACTTTACTCTGTTTTACTGTAACGTTTCTCAAGTATTTTTATCTCAAGAATGTACTAACTACCTGTTTTTATTTTGTTTGTTAATCCTTTTTTCACCGTGTAACACTATTTTATACTTTTTATATCTGTGTGGAGCTTTTCTCCCCGGGCCTCTACTGAAAATGGAAATATATCCAGCTAGACTAGCCTGGTCAACAAATGTAAAATAAAAAAAAATAAAAAAGGGTCAGTTTGATTAGAATTAGCCCATGAAGTAAGTCTCTTCCATTTTCTTTTGTATAATTTGTGTCGACTTATAAGAAGGCACCAAAATGTGTCTGACAGGCGAGGAAAGGGAAGGAAACTTGGCTATCAGGGAATTGGAGCAGCCAAGCAGGCAGCTTGAGGTTGTTTAGATTGGGATGAACCATCCCTGACAGGTGAGTCAGAAGGTCTGGGAATAGGGTCCAGAATCCATGGTTCATCGTCAACATGAGGCTGAAGAAAGTGGAACCAAATTTGTCAAGGCCAATAGGGGGCAATTAGGATTATTGTCTTCAACAAACTTGCTTTCTGCAAAAAATTGGGAATTGGAGGAATTGGCAGAAAGGCATAGAGGTCCCGGGGGGCCAGTTGTGAGCAAGTGCTTTCTTTGCATACTCCTCTGGAGGGAGGGTGGAAGCAGAGCAAAGTAGTTGCTGCATTTGGTGTTCATGAGCAAATCAAAAAGGTCATAGCAATGCTGGCCCCATTTTTGGAAGATCTCTTCTGCAACTTTTTGAACCGTAGTATGGCTCGGCTCAATTTGTCTGCTGTTATGTCGGACCTCCCTGGAATGTGCATTGTTTATTAGAAAGCAGTTAGAATATGTAGCCCATTCCCAGACCCTTAGGGCTTCCTGACAAAGGGGGTAAGATCTGGTTCCCCATTGCTTATGTACCAGACCACAGACATGTCTGAATTGCTATCCTTCCCAGAGGGAGGGTATCTTGAAAAGCACTGCCCACATCTCCAGGACATTTATGTGCAAGTGGGCCTCATATTGATGCCAGATACATTGAACCATCTTCCCCAGGTAATGGCCCCCACCCTATCTTGGAAGTGTCCGTGGTCACAGTGGCTTGCAGTTGGGGAGGAATAAAGGGACAGCCTTAAGCCACCAGGGGAGATTGAAACCACCATTGAAGATCCTTCTTGCATGAACTGGTTATTATCTTGTGTCTCATTGGAAGTTCTGGAATTGACCACTGTCACAAGTAACCATTGAAGAATTGCCATGTGGGAAAAAGCTAAGGGAACAAAGACATTCAAAGTGGCCATTTTGCCTAGTACTTTGAGCACTAGTTTGTTAAGCTTATTTCTTTCTGATCAATATTCTTACATAATACCGAACATTGTGCACTCTGTCTTGTGGAAGTTTTATTATTCTTGTGTTTTTCAGCTCCTATGAAGACCAACTTCTGACTTGGCTCTAGAGCAGGTTTTTCATAATTTATAGTAATCCCTAGGATAACAGAGTTGTAGGGTGAAGTCTTTGGCCTATAGCAGAAGATGCATGGTCGGGCCAGTTATGAGCCAGTCGTCCAGATATGGAAACACCAGGAATGTTTGGAGTCTCAGGTGAGTTGCAACTACTGCCATGCATTTGGTGAACACTCTGGGGGGCTGTAGTGAGACCAAAGGGCAGAGCTTGAAATTGGAAGTGATTGGCTTCTAACTGGAAACGCAGGGCCTCCTTGACCACCTTTCCATCCGTATATGGTAGTATGCATCCTGAAGGTCTATAGAACACATCTAATTGTCTTTTTTTCAAAAATGGAAGTATCAACTGCAATTTCACTATCCGGAACTTGCTTTTTTTCACAGATTTATTTAGAATGCTGAGATCCAGGATGGGTCTCCAGTCCCTGACTGAGACTGGGATGCAGTTATTACCCTCCTCATAACCTCAAAGGCACTATATCCCTTATCCAAAGAACACCCTAGATCTGACAAAAATGTTGTCTAAGCCGAGGGGATCTCCGGCATGGAAGACAGAAGCTTTGAGACAGTGGTAGAATCTAAACTTACTCGAGATGAAGCCCAGAGAAGCAGGGTCTGATCAGGTGAGATCAGAACCTGCTCCTCTGGTGCAAATGGGGAGTGTCTGCTTCTAGAGGTTTCCTGCTCTGACTGAGCAGAACCATTCGTAGCAGACTTTGAATCTGAGGAACCCATGGGTCTAGGATCCGAGACAGATACCAGTTGGACATCTGAATCTTCTGGCTCCAAAACCAGGAGACAGATCAGAGGAATAGGTGTTGATGGGGGGGGACTTTTTTCGGATCCAATACCTTTGGGCTTGGATCCAGTAATAACTTGGCCAAGGCTGGTGTCTTCAGAAGCCTCTGCACTACCCTATCCTCATCATCAGATAAACTTGTGGTAGGTTAGGTAGGAGACCTGGATTTTTTGAAAAAAGATGGGAATCAAGAGGGTCTCTACTCCAATGATAGAGAATGGCTCTGTTATCTAAATTCAGTCTGAGCCGAAGCCTCATGTTGCTCTGAAGACCTGCCTGATCTGATAGTGACTGGCTGCTCCAAAGAATCTGTAAGAACAGACAGCTTAGGAATTTTTTTGTTTCGGCTCCAAAGAAGACTTTGGAGTTGAAGAAGGTCATTTTTGTGACTTGTCAGATTTTGAAGATTTAGAAGAAACTGGGGACTCTGGAGAAATAGCCTCAGAAAAGGAAGTTTTAAGCAATCCTTTTAAGATGAGCTTATTCTTACGCTCCATAAGAGCCCTTTGATTAAATCCATGACAAATGAAGCATGACTCATGTAGATATAAGGGGCCCAAGCAATGGACAGATAGTGTGTGCGCACCACTTTGGGACATCTTAATATACATTTACAGAAAAACAGAGTTCAGATCGTAGGAAATATTGAAAAGAACACTGATGGTCATACTCAAAGAAAAATAATATCTAAACTATTTATTTACATTTGTTTACTGGGTAGTGTCTGGGCTGGTAGCCCATTTTGAGTGGAGACCCAGAGAGAAAAGCTCCAAAAACAAGACATATAAAAAAATATTTAACAGTAGTAAGATCTGAATAATACCATACCTAATTGTGTGAAAAGTCAAACTAGATAAATTATTACATCATAGCAGTAATTCAGAAATGTAAGCCACAGATTCTTGATAACTGAGTAAAATTCAAAGCTGTCAGAGAGCATGCCGCATAAAAATAAATGTACACATAGTGCAATAGAGTTTTAAAAAAGAATATTTGAAATACTGAAAGTGTTTAAAATCTAACAGAGAGGAAATTATAATTATCAAAAAACTTGCTGCAGTTGTAAAAGGTGGATGAAGCTAGGTGGGGAATAGTTGGAGAGAGGAATTATCCAGGAGGACTACAGGGGCAGAGCCAGTATTAAGAACTAAGCATGTTCTTCGTGTTTCACTGTTGCAGTCATCACATTTGGGTTATCTCTGCCAGTGTAGCCCTCAGTCAGCCCGAATACCAGAGGCTTAATATTTCTGCATCGGTTGCTGTCGCTTCTGGACTGACGTCAGGTCCTCAGTAGTATAAAGTAAGGCAGCTGACGCCATTACATCAGTCTTTCTTGCCAAGGAGCCCGAAGCAGTTCGCACTAGTGCCGGTCGGCAGCTACCTGAGTTTTCATTTTCCAAATTGAAGTTGAAGTCTTCTAAAGCTAAGTACCCCGTTGGGGATCCTTTTTTCTTGCTCTAACCTATGTCAGAAAAAGTTAATTGTCTCGTCTGTGGAAAGCAAATACCACACCGAGACTTTCATTCTTACTGTGTCACTTGCTTAGGCCCAGACCACGAAGTCCCCTGCTGTCGCGTTTGTGCTTTGTTCAGCGCCAGAACTATATGTCATCGGGCCCTTATTGTAGTTGGATATTTTCGTTCACAGTTCTCTAATTCCATTATGGCTTCGTTAAACCATCCGACAACAGATCTTCCGAAAAAACGTAAGGATGAAGACAGAGACCACACAGGCCAAACCTACCAATGATGCTTCCGTTAAGCTAGTCGTCAGTTCTCCAGTCCTCAGTGAGGCCCTTTCACAGCCCCTGATGCCCGCTTCTGTGGATTCGCAGGCCGCTACTGAAACACTTTTGTAGTCCAGTATGCCGCAAAACTTGTTGACTAAGGATCCTGCAGTTGTCTCTACTTTGGATGAATCTGGAGCTGCTGAGCAGGCACTGGCTTTTGAGGAAGTACTTTGCACTACCGATTCTCAACACAAACTGACAACTACTTTCGCATCTACTGTTCTTTCGAAAACTACCGAGTTTCTAAGGCCCAGGGTATGAACCACCCCCAAGAAACCGATGACTCCATCTCAGGCACCTGCTTCCTTGCCACAGTCTCAAATGCTTAAAATAGCAGAAGACCTTATAATGCTGATCAGGGGTAGCCAAGCTACCCCTTCCAAAAGAGAGAGAGATTTGTCCCCAGTAGTTTTATCTGAACGGGATTCTGATGACCCTGATGTATCTGAATATGAAGACATGCAACCCCTCTCTGCGTATGAGAATTCTGATGCAGAAGAATCCATTTCTTTAGCCTCTCCACCCGAGGATTTTTACTTTGGGGAAACCCTTCAAACTTTGAGAGCATTTCCAATGGGAATGTCAGGACTACCCTCAGTCTAAAGAGAGACTTGGGGAATTTTTAGAGCTTACACAGCACAGACCCTTGGCCATTCCTCCTCCTCCTGGATGTTGTGGATGATGTTTTCATGGAATCTAGTTTGACTCCTGACACCCTCCCTCCTGCTCCCAGGAAAATTGACAGGCATTACAAGAGTACCTGATTCGCGCAAATTTCTTTTCAAAAATTTTACTGCTGACCCTAAGGTTATTTCCCAAAGGCCTAAAGGAATTAAACCAACTTCTGCTAAGAATCCCACCCCTCAGATGGGGATCCCAGAGCATTAGACAGATGGGGTAAAAAAAAGTATAGACCTCTGCTACTCTTGCTATTAGAGCACTAAATTGTCAGTTCCATATGCTAAAATTTCAGCAGCATACAGTGGAGCTCCTCAAACAAAAATATCTTTTCCTGCTTTTACAGAAAATAAAGTTACAAGAGTTAATGCATTCTGCAAGTCAAGTAACTAAGCACACCTTACACTGTGGTTTTCATGCCCTAGAATGATCTTGCAGGGCAGCAGTCACTGGTTCTGTCCTTAGAAGGCATGTTTGGCTTAAGGAACAGCCCTTGCCAGACCATGTCAAATCCAAATTATTGGATGCACACTTGCACAAAGACAACTTATTTGGCACCAAGGCAGAGGAGGTCTTAAAAAAGATGGAAGAAAAAGCTAAATCTATGCAGAGAGTTAAGGATTTCCTACAGGTCCAGCCACCCAGGTTCAGTAGGCATTGCCCCTATAAGCACTGGTCCTTTCCTGCCCCCTCCAGGTCAGTTCAGCCCAGACCCTGGGGAAGCAGACCTCCCCAGACAACAGCCACAGGGAATGCAGAGATCAAAGCAATGGAGTACCTCCACTTCTAAACCAGGGAGTGCAAAGCCACCCCCTCTTGGTAAGAACTCACAATGACTCTCCACTTCCACCCCCTTCCTCTGCCCACTTGCACTTGTCCCTGGTAGGAAAACTCTCCTTCCACGCAAGCACCTGGGCCACCATTACCAAAGACTTGCTGGGTCTTCAAAATAGTGTCCCAGGGATACAAATTTTCTTTCCACAGTCTATCAACCCCAAAGGTGGTTCCCAGATCTTCCTCCAAACCTGTGGGCAGAGGCCAAAAAGCAAGTAGTTTCCCTGCTCTCTGAGGGCAATAGAGCATGTTCCTGCAGAACAGGTCAAGGTTTCTACTCGGGCTCTTCCTGGTACCCAGAAAATAGGGCAGCTGGCGACCCATTCACAATCTATCCATTCTAAACACCTTTCTGGTGATACCAAAATTCAAAATGCTCACTCTCCAGCAACTACTACCTGTGCTCTCCAAGAATGCTTGCCTAGCCACCCTAGACCTAAAAGAGGCTTACCTCCACATCCCAGTCAGGGAATCATGCAGGAAATATCTACATTTCAGGGCAGGATCTCTGCACTTCCCTTTGGCTTATCTACTGCTCCCAGAGTTTTCACAAAATGTCTGGCTCCCGCCATTGCTTTTTGCAGGCAAAGAAATATTCAAATGTATCCATACTTAGATGACTGCCTAATTCATGATGGAACTTTGTCTAGTACATTATATTTAAAACCCCACCATTCAAATACATTATGCCACGCCCCCAGTTGTCATCCTAAACATATTACAGCCAATGTACCCAAATCACAGTTTGAGAACTGAAGATTATATGCATTTTGGTAATGATCTCATAAGCCATTTTGTTGAACGGGGTTACCCATTGGCACAAGTTAAGCAGACTAGTAGGGAGCTACGATCATTTCCAAGAAGTGAGTTTTGAAATATAAAAATCATGGCCCTTGCTCAGGCAAGAAAATCCGATTCACTACCACTTGTGGTAGAAACACTCATGGATATTTAGATATAAAACAACACTGGGACATTCTATTAACAGGTGATAGGCTGTGTGAGCTACTAGGTCAGAGATGTTTAATTCCTTTTCGGAAAGGGAAAACTTTAAATAGTTACTTTAGCCACTATAAATATTTTTTACCCTCAAATTCTGTGCAAACTACCATAGAATGGTACACAAGTGGTTGGCTGTTACCCTTGTGGCTGGCCATTGTTCTTTTTGTAAATTAATTTGTTCCACCAAGGAATTCTCAAGTAAGAACACATCTAGGATTTTTTCTATTAGAATGTTTGGCAGTTGTAACAGTGATTGTGCTATATATCTGGCAGTCTGCTCTTGCACAACTTTTTATGTAGGTCAAACCTCCAGACCATTACAATAGCAACTTTCACAACATTTAAGCATTAGAAATAAATATCTAGCTAATGCTTTATATAAACATACTATCATAAGAGAGCTGTTTTCAAATTTATAATTATTGATAGAGTGTTGGGACACAGATCAATGAAAATTGTTTGGCATAATGTTTTAAACAAAAAGGAAAAGTCCTGGATAGTGAAATTGGGGGGATTGTTTCCACCTGATCTTAATGAACATTTGTAATTGTTTAATGGGATTTAATTATTCTATTATGTTTGGATATATAAGATGTAGTATGTACTGATGTGTTTTATATTGAAAAAGGCCTGTGGGCCAAAACCGGTCTGTTTTTGTACATTAAAAACATATTTGCTCCAGTTGAGTGCTGGCTTAGTGCTTTTTGGTTTTGGCTTTTGAGCCTGTGTACCTGCCGTCCTTGCAGAGGTCTTGGTTTGGGGAAGACAACTTAAGCAGAAATCTTCTGGACCCACACAAATGACAGCTAGACCAAAGAACCTTCACCCTTATAACTCAGAAATGGGGTACCCTGAAGGTCAATCTCTCTGCTTCCCACTCCAACCATCAGCTTAGCAAGTTCTGCAACAGGGAGCCTTACTGCAGGGCTGGGAAAGTGGATGCTGTATCCTTCCAGTGGGTCAACCTCTTGCTCTGTGCATTTCCCCCACTACCTTTCATTTCCAGGGTACTGGTCAAATAAGGGAGGAAAAACCGAGGACAGTCCTGATTGCCCCAGACTGGCCACGCCAGCACTGGTACCCACTGCTGCTCAGCCTGTCCCCTCTGTCACCATGGCATCTCCCTCAGACCCCCACACTCCTGACCCAGAGGGAAGTAGAATTCATGCATCCCCAATTACAGACCCTTGATTTTGCATTCTGACTTATTCCAAGCTGCCATTCTCAGTAAACAGGTTCTGGATGTTATATGTGAGGCCAGACACCCTAGCACTAGAATGTCTTATGCTGACAAATGGAAAAGGTTCTGCACCTGGATCCAGGCAAAGGGAGCCGATATAGCACAGCCCTTCCTACCTTTCATCCTGGATTACCTAGCTGACCCTACTACACAGTGGTCTATCTTTTTCCTCTACTCAAATACATGTCTCTGCTCTCTCTGCTCATTTCAACACTGAGCAGCCTATTTTCTCACACCCTCTCATTAAACAGTTCCTAAGAGGGGCTAGCAACTTGAGGCCAGCTAGAAGAGCACCTGCCCCAGCTTGGGACCTAAACTGTGTGTTGGAAAAGCACACCCTGCCCCCCTTTGAAACAGCAGCTTCAGCAGAGTTAAAGTTTCTCTCATGGAAGACAGCCTTGCTTCTGGCCATCACTTCAGCTAGAAGAGTATCTGAGCTACAAGCACTAACGGCTGTAGAGGCCTTCATCATTTTTCATGCTGCCAAGGTCTCCCTCAGGACTAACCCCTCCTTCATGCCAAAAGTGGTGTCCAGTATGGCTCTCAACCAATCCATTCATTTGCCCACCTTTTTCCCTAACCCACGAAACAAGGGGGAAAGGATACTGCACAGACAGCTCAGATTCTATCTAGACAGGACTAAATCATTTAGAAAAACTCATCAGTCAGCCAGCTTTGCTGCAGGCGCGGGGGGCAAAGCCATATCCAAACAAACCATTTCCAAATGCATAGCACACTGCATCCATTTCTGCTACAAGCAACACGGGAAACCTCTCCCTAGGGGGGGTCAGGACTCACTCTACCAGAGCAACCTCCACCTCTGCAGCCTTCCTCAGAGGAGTCCCCACCAGGGACAGCTTGGAGGCTGCAGCATGGACATCTGTTCATACCTTCACCAAGCATTACCACCTGCCTGCCTTCTCAAAATCCAGGGCAGGCTTTGCCACTGCAGTCTTGCAGGGCATCCTAGCCAGCCCCCGTCTTCTTGACTGCCTCAATCTTTTTCCTCAGCTTTGGGAATCAACCCAAATGCGATGGCTGCAACAGTGAAACACGAAGAACATAGTACAGTTGTGTACATTTACCATAAATGTAGATGTTTGGGTGTATTCACTATTGCAGTCCTGGTTTCCCCTCCCTCCATCCCCCTTTTTTCTCTCTCTGCCTCACCTTACAAGGAACTTTTTGGTATTTACTTTCTACTGGTGGGGTTCTTCCACCATATTGTGGCTCTCACTTGGGGGCTCCTGACAGGGCAAGACAAACTGATGTAATGGCGTCAGCTGCCTTACTTTATGCTACTGACGACCTGACATCAGTCCTGTAGCGACAGCAACCGATGCAGAAATACTAAGCCTCTGGTAGTTGGGCCGATTGAGGGACTATACTGGCAGGGATAACCCAAATGTGATGACTGCAACAGTGAATACACTCTTAACATCTACATTTATGGTAAGTGTACACAACTGTACTTTCCCTATATTCTTCACTGAATTTAAGAGAATTTTACTGTTCCCCAGTTAAGTTGCTTACTACCACAAGGCAAGATGCTGTGTGTGAGCAGTCTTTCTAGTCAGGCTTCCCAAAACAGAATCCTCAATACTCTGAGATTTCCCTTTGTAATATCTGAAATATAATTTCCAAGAGGGCTGCCAGTGACCTCATCTGGTCACCCGACTCTAGGTTCTCGCAGTATTCCCCTTTGAAGCTGAGACAGGAAGTCAGCACAGACTGCCAAAGAACACATCCAAATGTTTATGGCAGTGCCTGGGGCCTCCCCTCTTTTCACTGAGCTAATGGAGAAAGGCTATTTCACAGACTCAATGTCTCTGTTCCTATTCAGCACTGTGTAGTGCCTTTTAATGGTTTAACAGCTCATTTACATTTCCCTTATTTTCTTAAAGTTAACCTCTGCTGTGCCAGTGTCCTATTAAAACCTATACATTTAATTCAGATATACATGTACATTTCTTTCCATTTCAGTAGGGTGCACTGTTGATACGTTTCAACACAAACAAAGCTCACAAATACATTTTCAGCAGAAGAATCTGTACAAAATCAGTTTGATATGCAAATGGCATACAGTTCTAATACATTTATAACACAAGCATCTTGTATAAATCAGTTTGATAGTCAAAGGATATACCATTCTTTACAAAACTTCAGCTGGCTATGCTGGCACTTGCCGGTGTCATCACAACAATATCTTTCTTCATCTGCAAAGGCACATTCTACTAGGGTGGGTTGACTCCTCTTGTGCCCTTTTTCAAGGGTTTGGACACCAATTCAATTCTTGAAGCTGCTACTTGGTCCTCCGTTCATATTATTAAGCATTACAAATTGGATGTTATTGCCAAGGACAGGGCAGCTTTTGCCAGAATTTTTCTGCATGGGTTTTTAGATGGCTTTTCTAGTTCTTCCACCTTCCAGTCTTATTCTTGGCTGTTATACTCTGTCTTCAGTGAAGAATACTGCAACAGTGATATGGAAGGACATAGTACAAATGTGTAAAATCTAACTGTGATAGTAGATGCCTTCTCTTCACTATTGCAGTATCCGTTCTTTCTTCTGTTACAGGTTCATAGGTAGGTACTAGGCTATTGGCCCTAGGGCCTATATAAGCCTAGCCAAAAGGTACCTTGGCTTTCACCACCCAAGAAAATTATTTTCCTGTGCCACTGTCTAGCAGAGCCACAGAAGTGATCCCCGGGGTGAATTTCCTATCTCCCATCCAATCTCCAAGATTTTTCTTGGAGTGCTAATGAGGAGCTTTGTTTGATATAGATAGTAGTTTGTTTCAGTCTATGGGAAGTCTCTGGAACAGGAATCTATCCCTCCAGCATGTTCTGTTTATTGTGGTGACAAGGTTTAGGTCCCTAGAGCATGTAGCTTGGAGGAATTGGGATTTCTTTAAGTGAAGCATGTCCAAAAGCTCTGAGTTTGACATAGCTTTGTATGTTAGGCAGAGATCACCTCTGAGTAGGTGATATGTGACATAAAGCTGCAGTTATTTTGAGACTGTCTACGTAGGGCATCTGTTTGAGGCCAGTAATCCTTTCTGTGAGGTATTTCTGTGGCCTTTCTAGTTGTTGATGTCTTGTGAGATGCATACCAAAAGGGGCATTGTACTCTATAATGGGTCTAATGATGAGTAGAGGAGAACAATGACCTCTTTTTTTTTTTCCTAAATGAGAACCCTTTTGTGATGAGATGTGCCACATAGAAGGATTTCCTGACTACTGTGGCGATGTGATTATCAAAGGAGAGACTACTGTCCACCTGTGTCCCAAGGTCTCTTATCACACTTTCGGTGTTAAGTAGACCGCCTATGTGGTAGTTCATGTGTACAGTGCACTTTTTGGTATTGAGCTTGAGACCATGGCTTTGACACCAGGCATTTGTCTCAACGAGGCCCTTTTGTAGGATGTCCACATCTTTTGGAGTTTTGAGAGGTCACGCATACTTTGATTATGGCTCCTAGTTTGCAGTCATCTGTAAACTTCGTTAGCCAAAGACTTCCTGTGTTGGCCTGTACTTCAGAGAAGTAGATACCAAACAGGAGAGGACCCAGGACTGAACCCTGTGGTACTCCACTTGTCACTGGTCTGAAGCTGGATTTGGAGTCTGCTACTTTCACAACGTGGGTTCTGTCAGTGAGCCAGATGACAACCCATCTTGTGACATAGGGATTTATACCTAGTTTAGTGAGTTTAGCTATGATTCCAGAGTGGGGGATGGTGTTGAAAGCCTTGGTGAGATCTAGATAGGCTGTGTGAACCACCTTACCCTCATCTATGGCTTTGGTGACCGCTTCAAAGAAGTCTGTCAGGTTTAGGAGACATGATCTGCCTTTTACAAACCTGAACTGGGCAGGGTCCAGAGTTTGGAGATTACCAATGTCATTGTTTATAAGTTCCATGATGATACGTTCCATAGCCTTGCAGACCAGGCTCGTCAGGCTAATGGGGCGGTACTTTCCGGAGTCCGTGGTGGCTCCCCCTTTGTGGAGTGGGATAACCGTCACTGTGCGTCATTCAGTGGGCACATAGCCTGAGGTGAGGCTATGATTGAACATGATACTTAGTTGTGGTGCCAGTTCATTCTGTAGTTCATGTAGAACACAGCCTGGGATGTTGTCTGGTCCCATGGATGCTGTGTTCTTGGCTTTGGTGAGTTTATTTTTTTACCTGTGCAGCCGTGATTACAGGAACTTTGCATTCTTCCCATGTAGAGATGGGCCCTTTAGGGGATGAGAGGGGGGTAAAGTTAGCATTGAACCTATCTGCCAGGATGGTGGCAATATCAGTTGGTTCTGTATATTTAGTGCCATTGTGCTGTAACTCAGGGCAGATCTGAGTGTTGCCATTGAGATTCTTGACATAGCTATCAAATGCTTTGTGGTTGTCTTTAGTCAGTGGCGATTTTGTTTTCGTAACTAGCTTTGGAGGATTTTATGAGGGATCTCAGCTTCTTACTGAGGCTGACCAGGGAGTTCCTCCAATCATGGGATTTTACTCTTTTTTTTTTTTTTTTTTGCAACAGTTTCTTCTGTTGTTTATGGCAGGGGACCACCAGATTGGCTTCCTTTTTTTGGAGGATAGCATCTTGGTTCTGTTAGGGATTTCACGAGCCATGCACTCGTGTAAGTGCTTATAAAGTGCATTTGTGTAGGATTCAGCAGTCATACCACTGTTGTCTGTCAGCATGTGTGTCGTGAAGGTTGCCACTTCTGTCTTAAGAAGTGTGAAGTTGGCTTTGGAGAAATATTTTAGGTTGGTTTCCCTAATGGGGGGTGGGAGGAATGTAGATGTCTAGGATGATTGGCTTGAGGTCAGTTCTGACCAACGAGGAATTGACCTCTGGTGTGGAGCACCGGTTGCCCATGTTGGTAATGACCAGATCTAGGATATTGTTGCCCTTGGTGGGGGGTGTGGATAAGTTGATACAAGGTATTGGAATTTATGAATTCCAGAAAACGTTGAGCACAAGAGTTGGTACATGAGTAGTTTTCCCAGTTAATAGTGGGGTAGTTGAAATTGCCCATTATTAGGGTGTTAGGTTGTACCCTAGTATTTTCCAGTGTATCAAGAAATGAGGAGTGGGAATCCTGGGGCATGGTGGGGAATCTGTAGGAAGCTACAATTTGGATTGTGGTCTTGCCCAGAGTTAGTTGCACTTGGATAATCTCAGATGCATTATGCTGAGCAACTAGCCTGGAGGTGTGGCTATCCTTAATGAATATGGACACACCTCTGCCTTTAGTGTTTCGGTGTAGGTTAGGTGGCCGAAAGGTGTAGTATGAATTATAGCCTGGTAATGCAGGGGTACTCTCTGGAGCCTTGAACCAGGTCTCTCTCACTGCACAGATATCTATGTTCTCCATTTTAAGCTTATTGGCTCTGGTCCCTGTTTTCTTGTTACCCTCCTGGTCAAGGGGCTTTTACTTACTTTCCCTCCTGAGCTTTCTTCCAGATGTCCAAGTTCTACATCGTCCGGGGGGGGGGGGTATTTTATTCTCCCTGAGGCAGTTCACTTCTGAGTATTTGTATCCATGTGCCACCTTTCTGCCCTACACAGTGTGTGTATTTGTGATGTACAATGCCTGTAAAATCTGAAGGCTTTGGTATACTGGCTAAACATTGAGCTGTGCGTGGCAGGCGATCCCTTCAGTGAAGAATACTGCAGCAATGAAGAGAAATTTTAACACAACTGTATTTTCCCTCCGTTTGAGGTAAATTTGTCAGAGCAGTGCTAAAGCCAATGTGAGGAGCAGAGCATTCCCCTAATTTTGACAAATTTTAGCTCTGCTCTTTACAATCCTCTTTAAAATTTGTGACTTTTGAAGACAAAATGGTGACTTGCATTTAAGAATGTTGTAAATAGAGTTGCAGTCTTTACTTCAAAAAATGTATGTTGAGTCATATTCTGTAGAATTGGTCTTTACTTCAGGAAATGTATATTGAGTCATATTCTCTTATACTGTTAATGTCTCAAGTTAATAGTACTTTGTGTCTTTCGGCTTTGGCTTTCGGAACTCCGGTCCGCTAATGATTGGCAGTTGATTTTTACGTACCGGCTTGCCAGGCCTGACGCACAACCTTCAACAAAGGTACGCCCATTCACACATCTCCAGGCAGAAGACGCTGAGAATCGAACCAGACAGCGTCTTACTGTGAGGCGACAACGCTACTGTAGCACCACCACCGCGGATGTCTCAAGTTAATAGTACTAATATTTTAAAATTGTACCAGATATTTCCCTATTCTGGATTTATTTCTGATTCTGTTGAGACTTGTCCCTGAATATTTGAGAACAATGTGCAGAGTAAGAAATTTAAATCACATTAAGGTTACAGAAAGGCATTGTAATGACAAAGGAAGAGAACAAGAGATCCATTTAAGTAGCAGCACAAAAATATAATCTTAATACACCCCCATTTCTCCAAGCTAGAACAGCTAAAAATAAATATTTTTGTATTTATCAAATTGGGGGTTGTAATAGATAAAGTACTAACCTCATAGGGTTTTTATTCTTACCTGTGAGGAAAATTAGGTAAGCTGAAAATGCCCTGCAAAAGGCAACTAGCCTGGTACTGTCCTGTGAACTTTAGTATGACATCTACAGTGAGTATTTGCTATTAATCATCTTGAGCAGCATGACCATGGTAGTATATAAAAATGCTAGAAGCTAGAGCAAGCAATAAATAAACCAACAGCTCAGGAATGGAAGGGCACAGATGAACGTATGAGTAAGGTTTACTAATATCTTCATTTACCAGTAAATAAATATTTTGTGAAAATTATGGACACTGCCAAGGTTAGTTATCATAAGCATTTAATTCGCACAAGGTCAGGCTAGTAATTAGAGTGGCAATAACTTTGTAAAATCAGGTCTATATCAGAACATCGAAGTATTAAAACTTCGAATGTTCTGATGTCGAACACTATTCAGCGAATGTTAAGAATAGCGAAGCTGCAGAACAGCAAATTCTTTCCTCAGGAAAGAATTCAGTTGGCCATTTCTGTGGCTTCGCTATTCTTAGTGCTTTGGTGGAAAGTTATGGGTTGGGTTCAGATAAGTGTGCGATTGTTTGTACATTAGGATTGGGGCGGGTTAAGTGAGTTAGGGTTAGGGCACAGGTTAGGCGTGTGTGCGATAGTGACAGACTTTACGGTTAGGGGCAGTTTAAGTGAGTTAGGGTGCAGGTTAGGTGAGTGTGCGATAGTGATGGCCCTAAGGGTTTGGGTTGAGGTAAGTGGGTAGTTAGTAGTGTATGTTTAGTTTAGTGTAGTGTTAGATGTAGGAATTTGTGTGTGTGTGGTTGCTGTTTGTTTGATGTGCTTGTGTTGTGTGTTGTGTGTGTGTGTGTGTGTGTGTGTGTGTGTGTGTGTGTGTGTGTGTGTGTGTGTGTTTCAGAGCAGCAAATTTTTTTCCATGGGAAAACATTCGCTGTTCTGAATGTTCAATATTTTCATGTTTAGATGTTTTGGGGCCGATGAAATAGCGTCCGCTATTTTCATCTTTCGATAACGTGATATAAACGTGAAAAATCTATGGTGAGTCAGTTGTGCAGTAATCAAGAATCCCAAGACATTAAAACATATTGGGCTTTTAACAACAGCAGATGTTTTAGTCCAAACACAGGAGGGTTATGGCTGACAAAGTTTGCAGATGACTGCAAACTGGGCGCCATAGTCGAAAACACATCTGACACAGATATCCTTCAGAAGGGTCTCACAGAAACAGATAACTGGTGCCAGAGCCATGGCCTAAAGTTAAATGCCAAGAAATGCATAGTCATACCCTTTGGGAAAAACAAGGTTACCCCTAGCTACTATATAGGTGGCAATCCACTGAGCACAGAAGTTATCAGGGATCTGGGGACCCAGGTTGACAGTAACCTTTCATTTGACACTCACGTTGCTAAAGTAGTTAGGAAGACCTTCTACATTGCCCACCTGATCATGAAGGGATTCACATCTAGATCAAAGGAGGTCATCGTCCCCCTGTACTCATCACTCATCAGACCAATGATTGAGTACAATGCCCCTTTTGGAATGTATCTGACCCGACACCTGCAGCAGCTGGAAAGGCCCCAAAAGTTCCTCACCAAAAGGATAAAGGGTCTCAAAAATATGTCTTATGCTGCCCGACTGAAAGAACTCCAGCTCTATTCAGTCGCAAAACAGCTGCTCAGAGGTGACCTGTGCCTGACATACAAGGCCAGGTCAAATCCAGATTTGATGAACATGCTTCACCTCAAAAAATCTAGATCCCTCAGAACTACAAGGGCGGGAGACTTAAACCTTGACACGGTTATTAATAGGACGTTCTGGAGGGACAGATTCATCACCCAGAGACTCCCTATGCTGTGGAACAAAATCCCGGTACATGTGAGGCAGAGCACCTTGCTGGCCTTGTTCAAGAGAAATCTTGACCAATGGATGGGAGATCGCAGATATACCCCAGGGATTACCTCAGTGTCACTGCTTGACAGAGGCACAGCAAAATAATGGGCATAGTTTTCTTCAAACTAAAGGGGTGGCGAAAGCCACAAAACTCTGGGCTAGGCTTATAAATGCCCTTGGGCAGATAGCCTAGTATGAACCTATGAACCTAAATGCCGTTTCACACACGTATATGCTGACTGTGGAATATCTCACCCAGCATTTAATTGCTGGCAAAAATTAAACCAAGCTAAGCAACCTGCAGCACAAGCCAGTAGTGGTAAAATGACCTCTTGAATGCAAACTCCCTCTTTCAATGGAGAGGCTTCTTTTGAGGCTTCAGAGATTCCACTTAATGGGGTGGCCAACTGAATGGCAATCTGCTTTCCCATTAAAGTTGAAGTATTAGCTCAAGAATTGGAAGATTATCAAGACAGCTCACAGTTTGGTACATTAATTTGTCCAAGGTTTTACATTAAAATCACTGACCCCTTTTGATAACAGGTTAGTGAAGAATTCGAAGCCCTTAATAAGGAAAGAGGACATTATTATCAAGCATTCTCAAAGAAGTAAAACAATCTGGCATGATAATCTGTCCATTCTCAGCCCATCTTTGGAAACAGTTCACATCACCACCATTAGGTTTAATTTCAGAGAGTAAAGAAGATGAATTGTGTTTGATCCATCACCTTTCTCATCCAGCAGGACATTCAATTAATGACTTTATTGCCAAGGAAGATACAAAGGTAAAATATGCCATGTAAGACAAGGCTGCAGATATTACATCATTTAGCAAGCTGTGGTTAGGGAAACGTATCAAGTCGGCATTCAGACTTCCCCATCTAAGAATGGGATTGGCTGTGATTGGGGGTTGTCTTTTAGAGAATGCCTTCATTTTGACATAGCTGTGCCACTGAGATGTTCTGTTGCTTGTGCAATTTTTGAATCATTCAGCACAGTGTTGCAGTGGTGCTGGCAGCCAAAGGCCATGACACAAGCGACCATACAGTATCTCAACGATTTTCTCATTATCAGCAAAGGAAAAAAAAAAAAAACAGGTATGGACCTCTTCCTTGAACTATGTAATAACCTTGGCGTTCATTTGGCTGAGGATAAGACAGAAGGCCCTTTTCACTGCATTGTGTTTTGAGGACTTGAGATGGACATAGCCAGCCATTCATTCAAACTACCCAAAGATGAGCTACAATGTCTAACGATGGACATTGAAGTTTTCTTGGGAGGGGCAAAAGTCAGAGTAAGTCAGGTAATGTCAGGCTCTGTGGATTTTGCATGTAGATTATCCAGCCAGGAAGAGCATACATAAGGTCCTTAGCTAACCTGTTAAGAGGAGGTTGGAAAAAAACACCACTGGGTTCACACCCCCAAAAAAGTGGAGGATTTGAGGCTATGGAAGACCTTTTTGGCCCATTTCAATGGGGTCACATTATGGAAAACAGACTGGGTTTCTTCAGACTCCCTACAGGCTTTCACAGATGCAGTGGCTGGCAGAGAGAATGGGTGGCTATTTTGGAGGCAGATGGTTCTGTTTTGAATGACCATCTTCAACAGTTATGAGAGATCACATTCTTTGAGATTCTACCTGTATGGGTGGCAATATACATTTGGCATGCCTTAAGGATAAAAAAAAAAAACAAAAAAAAACTCATGTTCCATTCTGTTGATAAAGCTTTAGTGCAAATTCTGTTAAGAATGTCCTCTAGATTTTACAGTTTGCAATCAGTATTAAGGCAAGTAATGTTACTCAGTTTAAGAATCATCCTGACATACCTGGTAATAAACATACCTGACATTCTTTCCTATCTACAGATTTTCAGGTTTAGAATGCTAGCACCAGAGGCTACTACCTTCCTACACCAGATCCATCACAAATATGGCTCTTGGGAGTGGAGTGAAGCTGATGTTATTAGTTAGCTCATGGGCTCCAAACACCAAGGCCAATGTGTCAGCCTTGCAGAAATTGAAGAAGGTTTTATTTGAACCAGTTTACCAAGGCCAGGCATTGGTCTTTATACCTCATGATTCACTAAACCCTTCATAGATGTTCTTTAAGTGATTTTCCCAGTCTTCCAACATACACAAGTGACTACTGTAAGCTGGTTAGACCACTGCTCAAGTTTGCCCAACCTGATTCAACATTGGGTTGTCAAGATATTAATGAAAGTCTGGAGTCTTATGAATGTCACTATACAAGGCTCCAGGAAGCTTATCTGGACTTGGCTACTGTTGCCAATAGTAGTAGAGGGGGTAAGGGAATCTGTTATGGATTTGTATTCTGTAGCATTATGGGCTACATTATTTTACAGGGCTTTACTCTGGGGCCTTCAGTCTCGATGAGTTATTGCAGTCTCTCCATTCGTCAGCAGTGTTAATAACAGACATGTTCAGTTTTGATTAAGAAATCTAAAAATGGGCCAATTTGGTCAGGTTGAGCAAATTATGTTTCACAAAGATAAAACATTGACATTTTGCCAAGTGCATTGGGCCCTGGCAATTCAAAAAAAAAAAAAAAAAGTTAAGGAGAGATTCATTCTTAACAGCTGATATTTCAACATCCAAAAGGCTGGCTCATCACAGTCCCAGAAGTTAACTCCATTTTAAGAAAAGCATTAATTCATCAAGGCATTACACTTGAGGGTTACACACAGCAATTCTTTCGAATTGCAAAAGCATTTGAATTGGACAGAGAAGGGCATTCGGTTGAAGTTTTAAAATGTACAGGTATATGGAAATCAAATGCCTACTTAAGCTGAAATTAAAAATGTATGTTAGGTCCAGTCCTGCTCCAGGTTATTGGACACACTTTTATCTACAGAGCAGCCCTAAGAGCTTCTGTAAGAGTTAATGTTAAAAAGAGACTTCTCTATCAAAAGTGCTGGAAAGTTGAGTGGGTAGGTCACCCAGACTTATCCTGGCTCCAGCAGTTGACAGCATTGGAGAACTGGTTTAATTTAGCAGATTACTTGAAGCATAAATAATACATTTGGGAGGCAGTAATCTCATTTACCATCCTAAGCACATCCTTGTCAGCAACATTTTGGCTGACCTAATTGTGTTGTGACATAAGTTCCCTGATATTATAATTGCATGGTCAGCAATTTTACTAAGATTGAAATGACATGGAACTCTCAAACCAGCAACAATAGAAATCACCTGCCAAATTTTAAAGTCCAGAATAGGGAGAGCTTCCAAACAATTGGAGTTTTTCATGACTGACCATCTCAGTTTGGACAAACTCTACCCGGATTTCTATATTTGGTAATCCAGAAGGCTTGAATGAAATCTGGTATTCCACCTGTGACCCAGAGGGTGACAGGACTAACAAGAAACAGAGTATAAAGGATTAGTCCAGATAAAATCACTTTAGCTAGTAGATCTAGGAGACGCTCGCTCTGATACCCTCCCTGTGGGTGGAATAAAGGCCACCTTGTTGAAGTTTCGAGTAGTTTATTCAATTATGTAGGTAACTGGATAAGCTATTGGAAACTTCAATAATGTGTCTTTATTTCTTCCACAAGGAGGTTATCAGAGAGAGTGTCTTCTAGATGTGCTAGCTAAAGTGAGTTTTATCTGGACTAATCATTTATACTCTTTCAGATTTTTATATTTCAGATAGGATCCATTTAAATGATATGGGCTGGGATTTACTGCATTTCAATTTGCAGTAAATATGCAGAATATGGTTTAATGCCTTAGCCTCTACAGAAAAAAAAAACAAACCTTCAAGGTTCAAAAAAAAAGGGGAGAAGAGCATGGGCGCATGCTGCTGGCGATGGCCATTGTGGCTACTCTTTCCCTCCTTTCAAACCCCCCCCCCCTTTTCTTTTTTGAATCTCAAATATGGGTTATATAAAATTATAGGTGGAAAATATGGGCAGTCTAAGTCAGGAGTAATATTGGAGCCTAGGATGTATTTCGTACACCCCCGGTTGTTTGTACAAGCTGGCTGGAACAGGGTGTTGGGTACGCTAGCCCGCACTAATTGAAATCTGTGAATGTTTGTATAAAATGTTTTGCAATTTGCTGTTTATTTGAATAGTAAATGATGTGCAAGCAAATGATTACTTTCTCTAATATATGGTCACAATGGCAGTACAGAGTGGTCTGTTTGAGTGCTGGGAGATCCACCAGTGACAACTCAGGTTTTGTATTAGTTCATCTTCTCATTGTCAGTTTACTTTGCCTTGTGGACTTTCCACAGTCTCAAGAATTTTCAAAAAGTGTCTGGTACCAGTGATTGCCTTCTGCTGAACCCAGAGATTTCAAAATTTTCCCTACTTAGGCAACCAGTTAATCTAAGTTTCTTCACTACAATTTTTCCAACAGCATCTCCAGTTTACCTGCCCCCTCCTATCTCATTTGGGATTCACAATCAACTGCAAAAAATCCTTCCTGCAGTCATCATCTTAGGACCTAGTTTTTCTGGGCTGCGGGCTAGATACAAAAAGAATGCAGGCTTACCTCGAGAGGATTCATGTTCGTACAAATATTTTCCACAACCTTGTCCCCCTCAGCCAATGCTCAGCCAGGGAGATCCTAAGGGCTCTGGAGTTCATAGCAGCTAGTATCTTAATGCTCCCTCTAGCCAGTCTGCATAAGAAGAAAATCCAATGGTACCTGAAAAGTTTGGTATCAACACCGTCATTCTCTTGACACAGTGATTCCTCTTGATACTTTGGGAGAAGTATGGGAGGACTGGACAGGCATCTGTGTACAGAGAAGATGGCAGTCAGTGCTACTAAAGTAGAAATTAGGGCCCTTTTCCAAGCCATCCAAGTTCATGTCTAGAAACCAGGTACTCTCTGAGTGTTCATTGACATCGCAATACTAATGTGGTACATAAGCAAGGAGGGAACCAGATCTTACCAACTGTGCAGATTGGCAGAGAAAGTCTTGGACCTTGCCCCCCCAAAAACATGTCACTCACAGCCACATATATCCCCTCAGAGGACAATGTGTTGGCAGACTCTCTAAGCAGGTACTTGAAGGACACTCACAAATGGACCCTGAACACACAAGTGTTCTGGGGCATCTTCCACCATTGGGGAACTCCTCAGATCTGTTTGCTTCATAAATGAACAAACCGCTTCTAATATTTTACACCAGGGCCCCATGCTCCTCAGCTTGGATGACAGATGCTTTCACTTTTCAGTGGACAGGGAAGATCCTCTATGCCTTCAGTCCACTACCTCTCATTCCAAGAGTTCTTCTAGAAACCCAAAAAGAAAAAAACAAAACTCTTGATGGTGACTTATTTTTGGCCAAGACAGCAGTGGTTCCTTCTTTTTCTTCTAGCCAGGGGCAAGTGTTACAAATTACTACATCAAGCAGATCGTTTCTAACAACCGTAAGAGTTACTGCTTCATTCCAGTCTGCAGGGCTTTTTTGGGTCTGGTATGCACCAGTATAGCATACCAGCACCTCTGCTGCCTTGCTTCTTGAAAAAAAAAAAAAAAAAAAAACTTTTGTAAGGGCAGTCTTTAAGAACGCCCTTTGCATCAGGTCACATAGATGCAGACGAACTTCTGTGTCTTTGCAACTGATCTTTTACATCTTCCTGGTCCACGTGTGTGGAATTTGAATTCCTGAAGACATTTGAACTGTGGACCGTGACTGGACAAGTGAGTGGTAGGTGTGTGTGTGTAAGTTTTTTTAGAGGCGTGCATGTGTGCAAGAAATAGGTATGCAGGTGTGTGTTTATGTATAAGAAGTAGGTAGGACTGTGTGTGTGTGCGCACGTGAAATGTCCAGATGTTCGCAGAATATCAAGATTTTAGTGTCTCAATCCCTGGCAAATCATTGAGAATTAAGACAGCAAATAATGGCAGATATTTGAGCTTTAGACTTCATATCCTTCAGAAAGTTCATACTAATGCAAAACTTGTTCTGTCAACTTTCTAAGTTTAAAAGCAATATTTAACAGGTGTCCCTGTTTTTGGACATTTGTCCCCTCCCCTGTTATGTGTGTCTTTGTCCAGATTTCTTCTCTAAAAGGTTGAGAGGTATGGGGGAGGGTCTAAGAGGGAGGTAGGGGAGTATGTGTGCGTAATACCTCTCAACTGTACATATTTTCACAGAATGCCCAGATTTTTGCCTTGTATTTAAAAATTTTTTTTGGAGAATTCACCGGGATGATCTAAGGATTAAAGTTACTAATTAATGGCATGCATTTGAGTTTAGTTTCAGACTTCACATCTTTTAGAAAATGCATTCTAACAAATCCTGTTATTCTAGAAACTTTCTGAATTTATAAGAGCAGTATTTAAAACGTTTCCCTAGTTTTGGTCCCTTGTTCCCCATTATGACAGGCTTTGCCTAGGCTTCTTGTGCTAAGAAGTTGAGAGGTATGGTGTTTGTGTAAGAGATGGGTAGCATACCCCTCAACTGCCCAGGTTTTTGTAGAGTGTCCATATTTTTGCCTCATAATAAGATGGAAGTTGCTAAATAATGACAGATATTTGAGGTTTAGAATTCATATCCTTTAGAAAAATTCATACTAACACAATTCCTGTTATTGTAGCCATTTTCTAAGTTCATGAGAGAAATATTTGTAATTTGTTCCTGTTTATCTTAGACTTTGTCCAGATTTCTTGCATTAAAAGGTTGAGGTGTATGTGTGTGAGACAGTGAAATGCCCTAGTTAGGGTTAGCAGGTGGTTTGTAATTTGCTTAGGCTCAAGCCCTGTACCTTAGTTACAGGAAGCAACAGCCTGAATTCTGTACCCAAATTTTGCAACTGTTTTGCTTAGCAAATGTTGTCACTGTTGTGCGTTTAGAGCTTTAAAGCAGTGTTAGTAGCACAGCAGGTAGCTTTTTTATGTAGAATGCTGTGGGTTCTGTTCCCACAGCATATAGATGGATTGCTAATACTGTGCTGGATTTTAAGAGGGTGGGGTGCTACAGTGCTAAGTATGTCCTCCTTTGGAAAAGATGCCTAGTAACCATGAACCTTTTTTAGTTTGCCATCCATTCCCTATTGCAAAATTACCAGCTTGTCATTTTTAATTTAACATGGGCAATGTATTCTTAAAGGGCAGCAGACAGTGAATTTGTATCTGAAATACTTAAATATAAAGTTTTTTGCTAGCAGCAACCTTTTCATTAGTCAGATCTCTTTAATGTGGAATTATTCAGATGACTTTTACTTCTGCAGAGACTGTGCATATTGTCTGATATGGATGGGTTGTAGTGACAGAAGTTTGAGTGGCCTTTTATGGTTGAAATTTTCTGAATTGAGCAGATTTGGCATTATTGGTTCATATATTTTGTTTCTTTTCTTATTGGCTATAAATTTAAAACATACTCTAAGTGGTTTTGTATTGTACAAGGGATATAATTTGTTATATATTACAATTCTGCTTACTGATCCTAGCATCAGTCGTGTTATAGGATATACACCTAGCTTTAGTTTTAGGAACAATAAAAAATTGAAGCAGAGGTTGTGTTATAAGCAAAATAGTATGTGTGAGAGATTAGTTTCACAACGAAGCGGTACTTATCAATGCAGAGCCTGTAAAGTATGTGGTAATATTTGGTCTACTTGTATGGTCATGCACCCGTTTCACCAGAAGCCTATAGAGTTTTCATTTTATGCTGACTGTTCCACTAGGAATATTGTTTATTTGGCTAAGTGTAATCTATGCAGTGTGTTCTATATTGGTAAAGCGAATTGTATGTTGAAGGAGAGAGTGATGGAACATCTTAATGACATACAAAATAAGTCTAGAAATGCACTGGCTAAGCATGTCAGATGTTGGTGTTCAACATAGTTTTAGATTTTTGGTTTTGCAAAAAAATTAATGAAAGTTTGAGAGAAGGTGATATCAATAATGAGACTGAATACATTGAACTAAGATGGATTATTGACTTTAGGGCCTATTTACCTCCTGGCCTAAGTAGTGCCATCTCTTTAAAACCTCTTTTGAAAAAAAAAAAAAAAGAGGGTTACCACACTGATTTTTAAATGTGTTTTTATTGGTTGTTAGTTTTATTTAAATTCTGTCTCTTTGCATTCTGTATTAAGGTCTGATGAAGAGGATTGCCTCAAAAGTGCTTACCTATTTTTGCAGTAAATAAATGTGTTTTTAACCTCCAGCCTATACGCCTATATATATTTTTTCATTTTATTAAGGTTCTCTAAGAAGCCTGGAGGTGTATCAGTTAAAAATCTTACATAGCCAAATGGTTGGAATTCTCCTATTAGTGCCAATGGAATGAACGGAGGGACCCCAACCAGTCAGAGGTACCGTCCACTCTGAAATATCTGTGTGAGCCCTCACATATAGGTCTGGTTTATTCTTCCCTCAAAGCCCACCTGTCAGTCTTCCACTTAAGTCCACATCTGAGATCATTATTCCTTAAAGGGGTCCTGCAGTTTAGACCACTTAGACCATTACCCCCTACTTGGGATGTCATATTTGTGATGTAAAACTTACCTTTACCTCTTTTTGAACCAGCATCATCATCAAGCTTCAAATTCTGCATCTGGAAAACTATCCTACTTCTGGCCCTCAGTCGCCGAGCTTCAGGCAGTCATGGCTATTCCTTTCTTTCACAAAGACAGGGTGACCCTCCAAGTTAATCCTTCATTCTTGCCTGAAGTAGTAAATAAGCTGTCTCTTAATCAGGCCATAAACCTACCTATCTTCTTTCCCAACTCGCAGAATCAAGGGGAAACAGTACTACATCCTCTGAATATTCACAGACTGCTAAAATTCTATTTGTACACAAAAAAAAAAATTCAAAAATCTGGCCAACTGTTTCTTTAACTCTAAACTGGGCCAACTGGTATCCAAGCAAACTATTGCAAGCTGGATTTCTAAGGCCATCTCCTTTTGCTACACTCCATGGCAAGTACTTGCCATCATGTCCTTAAGTTCATTATACCAGAGCAGTAGCAGCCTCTGGAGCTTTTTACAAAGGAGTGTAGAGTGGATGCTAAGTGCATACTGGAGGCTGCCACCTGGTCATCTGTACACACACTCTCTAAACACAAGATGACCAGGTGGCAGCCTGGTCATCTGTACACACACTCTCTAAACACATGATTGATGCCTTCTTAAGGCCTTTAAGAGTTTCTCTTTCAGCTCCTATCCCATGGGAAGCACCCTAGAGCTTGTTCTTGGAAACTACATTCTCTTGGAATTCAGATCTGCCTCTTTGTAATTTTCATAAGATATTTCTTGCTGAGCCATTGGTTTAGAATAATGATTGCTACTTTGCAACAGTTGGCTAGTGGTTTGCAAATACTGTGAAGGATGTATCATTCTGGTTTGAAAAGAAGCTGCTCCTCTGATCCAACTATCTTTCTTACTAGGAGTCCAACTCCACATGCAGGTATGCTGCTTATGTTAAGACTGATGGTAGGAGTGTAGTTATACCATTGTTTGTGACACTCTTTTTTTGCCCAGAGATGTGTTGTTGACCTGTTTCTGGGAAAATATTTTGATAAGGTAGGTATAAATATCTAGATGATGGGTTTCCTTTCCTGTGGAAAATGTTTAGAGTTGAAACATTTTGTCATATCTGAAGGAGAGTTACAATAGGCATTGTGTGATTACATGTGGCATTGTACAGGTCTTTGTCTCCTTTAGGAGACTGACTAACAGAAGTTCTGATAGTGAAATTATGATAGCTACTGACTCATCTCCATCACCAGGTTGAGATAAGTTCTGAGGATTCCTTCTTTCACACTTTGATCATGCTACCTAATCCAGTTTTGGCTTTGAAAAAGATAGATCCTGCCTCAAAACTTGGTGGATGCAGGGCTGAGAAATTCATCTAAAGTAGGTTGTTCATCACTCTCAGGATTCACAGACATAAAAATAATGCACTTGGAGGCAGTTTGCAAGAACATGGATGTTCTTCGTGGTTCACTGTTGCAGTCATCACATATGGGTTATCTGCTTGCAGTAGCCCTCAGTCTGCCTGATCAACAAAGTCTTGGGTCCTGCGTCAGTTGCTGTCCCTTCTTCCATGACGTCAGGTCGTCAAGGGTATAAAACATGCAGCCGATGCTATTACATCAGTCTTTCTTGCTGTGCGGTGCCCAAAGCAGAAGTAGTTCGCAAGTGCCAGTCGACCAACTCCTGAAATTTTCGTTTTTGAGTTTCAGAACCGAAGTCCAACTAAAAGCTAAGTACCCCATTGGGGAAACTTTCTTGCTCTAAACTGGTCAGTAAAAGTAATTGCATTACATGTGGAAAGCAAATACCTCATAAAGATTTTCATTCGTACTGTATTCCTTGCCTAGGCCCTGACCAATGACGTACCTCACTGTCTGTTTTGTGCCTTATTTAAACCACGAACTATCCGTCATCGGTATATTTTCACTTCTAAATATTTTGGTGCTCGGTTCAATTATCCTGATGTCTTTGGTAAGCCATATGACTACCGACATTCCGAACAAATGCAAAGATAGACAGAGACAGGTCAATTAGGTCCATAGCTGCCGACAACGCTTCTCGTAAGCCAGTCACCAGTTTGCTGGTACTCAGGGGCTTTTGCAGCCCCTGATACCTGCTACTTCAGATTTGCAGGCCTCTACTGAGACCCATTCGGAGTCCGGTATGCCGTGAGATGCTTCAACTGTGGAACCTGCGGATGTCTCTACCTTGGATGGGTCCGGAGCCGATGTGCAGGCACCGGCTTCTGAGGGTGTATTCAGGCCTACTGACTTGCATATTAAACCAATGCCATCTTCTTCAAGGCCCAAAACTCAAACCATGCCTAGAAAACTGACGCCCAGACAGCATGTTCAGGCCTCTATGCCTAAAAAACAAATGATTAGAATGGCTGAAGTCCTTATTACTTTAATCAGGGGAAGCCAGCCTTACCCCTCTAAGAGACATAGGACTGAGTTTGCTTATGATACTTCTGACCTGGATTCTGAATTTTCTGTTTCCTCTGATGACCAGGATTTACCCTTATCTACCTATAAGGACTCTCTTCCCTCTGCTTCTCCCCAGAGGACTTCTCTTTTGGTGAAAACTTGCATACTCTCAGTGAGCATTTTCGTTGGGAAAGTCAGGATTTCTCTGATTCTAAAAAGAAGCTTGGGGATTTCTTACTACTGCCCCAGCACAGGCCTTTAGCCATACCTCCTGTACTAGACATTGTTGATGATGCCTTTTCAGAATCTAGCTTGGCCCCTGACTCTCTACCTCCTGCTCTCAGAAACCCAGATATATATTACAGGGTTCCTGACTCTCACAAGTTCCTTTTTAAAAATCCTACTGCGGATCCAGAGACCATTTCACAAGGACCCAAGGGCATTAAAGCTACTACTGCCAAAAATCCTACCCCCTCTGATAGAGACTCTAGGGCGCTGGATAGATGGGGTAAGAAGGTATATACTTATGCAACTTTGGCCATTAGGGCCTTAAACTGCCTGTTTTGTATGTTAAAGTATCAGCAGCATATTACTGGATTGCTTAAACAGAAAATGATGTTGATTCCTGATTGTGCTGAAAATAAGGATTTACAGGATTTACTGCATTCAGCTGAACAAGTTGGAAAACATACTTTGCAATGTGGTTTTGATTCACTAGAGGCATCTTGCAGGACTGCTGTAACTGGGTCTGTACTTAGAAGGCATGCTTGGCTCAAGGAGCAATCCTTGCCAGATCATGTTAAAGCGAAATTACTGGATGCGGTCTTAAACCAGGACCACCTGTTTGGCAACAAGGCAGAAGTTGTTCTTAAAAAGATGGAGGAAAAAGCTAAATCTGTGCAAACTGTTAAAGATTTTTACAAGTACAACCACCAAGGTTTAGTAGGCATTGGCCTTCCAAGAATTGGTCCTTTCCTGCCTCTTCCAGACCTTCTCAGTCCAAACCCAGATCCATCAGAGCTCCCAGCTTCAGTCCCAGGGTAAGCACAGGACTAAGCAGTGGGGGGCCTCCACTTCCAAATCTGGGGTAATAACCCCCCCCCCCATGGTAAACTGTCTCAATGACTTCTTTTTAAAACTTTCAAGCACTTCTCAACTGACTACCCCTTTGGGGGGAAAGATTGCTCTTCATGAACTGGGGAACTCCTTAACCAGGACAAATGGGTTTTAAATAGTGTCCCAAAGATACAGATTTCACTTCCACATGTTACCAATACCAAGCAGATGGCCAGATCTACACCCAAATAAGTGGTCAGAGGCCCCAAGCAAGTACTTTCTCTCTTAAGCATGGGGGCTGTTCATTTGGTACCAGAAGAGAAAAAGGGACAAGGTTTCTACTCGAGACTTTCTGGTACCCAGAAAAGACAGTTCATGGTGTCCTATTCTGGACCTGTCTACTCTAAATACCTTTTTGGTGATTCCAAAATTCAAGATGCTGACTCTTCACCAGTTGCTCCCTATGCTAGGCAAAGTTGCCTGGTTGGCGACACTAGATTTTAAGGAAGCACACCTGCACATCCCAATCAGGGAATCTTGCAGAAGATACCTATGCTTCAAAGCAGGCTACACGCACTATTAGTTCTCTGCACTGCCCTTTGGCTTATCTACTGCGCCCAGGCTATTCACAAAGTGCCTAGCTCCAGTCATTGCATTTTGCAGGCAAAGAAATATTCAAATATACCCATACCTGGACGATTGTCTAATTCAGACAGAAAGCCAGGGCATACTTTTGAATCATCTGGTCTTTGTTCAAAGGGTACTAACTTGTCTGGGCTACACCATCAACAAAAAGAAATCACACCTGGTACCCTGTCAACAAATTATATTCCTGGGAGCAAGCTTGAATACAACTTCCCAGATGGCCTTCCTCATGCCAGAGAAACAAATTAATTTGGCAACCTACTTCAAAAAAGTGGCCACAAAAACCCTGCTATATCTGTAAGGTAAATACTACAAGCCTTGGGGTTCATGGCTTCCTGCATTCTTCTAATTCCATATGCAAGACTGCATATGAGGAAACTACAATAATATCTAAAAAGCCTATGGTGTCAACATTCGCAGGGTCTAGAAGCAATGATTCCTATCATACCTTGCCTACGCCTAGAGTTTCTTTGGTGGGCACTAGCCCCTGCTGCCCAAACCCTAACAACAGATGCATCAAGTGCATTTAGGGCAAATGGAACCCAAGTCAAATGCACCTGTATATCAATCAAAAAGAAATGTTAGCCGTACAGAATGCTCTGACAGCCTTTAAGGACCACATTCTTCCAGGACAATTATTGGTAAAGATGGACAGTATCACTGTTATGTGGTACATAAACAAGCAGGGGAGTACACATTCTTACCCCCTCTGCAGATTAGCCATGGCATTGTGGAACACAGCCCTGAGCTACCAAGTGCATCTACAAGCTCAATTCCTGCCAGGAAAAGTAAATACACTGGCAGACAAACTAAGCAGAAACCTCATGGACCCACACAAGTGGAAACTGGAACCAAGGATTTTCAACATGTTGATAAGCAAATGGGGAGCCCAGATATAGACCTGTTTGCCTCCCCCCCAGAACTATCAATTGGACAAATTTTGCACAAGGACTCCCCACAAACCAGCTTGGAAAGTGGATGCACTGTCCTTCAACTGGAAAAACCTATCAGTTTATGCCTTTCCTCCTCTGCTCTCCAAAGTACTACTAAAGATCAAACAAGACAAACCAAGGACGATTTTGATTGCACCAGACTGGCCATGCCAACATTGGTACCCCCTCTTGCGCAGTGTGTCACTGTTGGCTCCATGGCACCTGCCTCAGACTCCTACCCAATTGTCTCAGCAGGAGAACCAGATCCTGCACCCTCAGCTTCAAACACTGAACCTAGCAGCCTGACTAATTACCTAATTTTTCCTTTACCATCCCTCAGTAAACCAGTGATGGATGTCATCTTATAGGCAAGGAAAAGAGGCCTAGTACTAGAAAATCTTATGCTGAAAAATGGAAAAGATTCTGTGACTGGAACCAATCTCAAGGGATGAGCACAGCAGTGCCCAATTTACCTCAGATTTTACAATACTTAACTGAGATGCTTCACAAGGACATGTCTTTCTCCTCCATCAAAATTCATGCTTCAGCCATTTCAGCTCATTATAACACAGAATCTCCCCTCTTCTCTCATCCACTGCTCAAGCAGTTCCTCAGAGGGGCCAAAAATGTATGACCACACAGGAGAGCTCCAACTCCAGCATGGGACCTTAACTTTGTATTGGAGAAACTCACTCTGCCTCCTTTTGAGCCAGCTACTACTGCAGACTTAAAATTCCTTTCTTGGAAAATAGCTTTCCTTTTAGCAATCACTTCAGCAGGAAGGGTATCTGAATTGCAGGCCCTTAAGGTAGTGGAGCCTTTCATCATCTTTCATGCAGACAGGATGTCCCTCAGGGCCAATCCCTCCTTCATGCCCAAGGTGGTATCCAGCGTGGCCCTTAATCAATCCATTCATTTGCCAACCTTCTTTCCTAATCCACAGAACAAAGGGGAATGGATACTGCACTCCTTAGATGTGCACAGACAACTTAGATTCTACTTGGACAGGACTAAACTTCAAAGGAAATCTGACCAACTGCTGGTGGCATTTGCTGCAGTGGCAGAGGGGAAGGCTATTTCAAAGCAAACCACTTCCAAATGGATAGGCCTTTGCATTAATTTTTGCTACAAGCACCATGGAAAACCCATCCCACAATGGGATCAGACCCCACTCAACCAGGGCTGCATCTACCTCTATAGCCTTTCTCAGATGTGTCCCTACCAGGGACATTCTAGAAGCTGCTACCTGGAGTTCTGTACATACTTTCACCAAGCATTGCCATCTGCCAATTTTCTCTAAATCCAGAACTGGCTTTACCACTGCAGTCTTGCAGGCCCTTATAGTTGGTCCTAATGCTATCTAAATTCCTTCTCCAATCCTTACCTTTGGGAATCTACCCAAATGTGAAGAATACAACAGTGAAACACAAAGAACATAGTACAGTTGTGTACACTTACCATAAATGTAGATGTTCGAGTGTATTCACTGTTGCAGTCCTGGTTACCCTCCCTCCAGCCTCCTTACTTCTTTTGGCTATACCTCTACTCTCCTTTACTATGGTCAAAAGCTTTTTGGTGTATTTGCTTTTTTTTGTTGGAGGTATAACCTTGTATATTTATGGATGTATTAGGGGGACACCTGACATCTGGTGCAAGAAAAACTGATGTAATGGCGTCGGCTGCATGTTTTGTACACCTGACGACCTGACATCATGGAAGAAGGGACAGCAACCGACGCAGGACCCAAGACTTTGTTATTCAGGCTGACTGAGGGCTACTGCATGCAGATAACCCAAATGTGATGACTGCAACAGTGAATACACTCGAACGTCTACATTTATGGTAAGTGTACACAACTGTACTTTTTGTCTACAGCATGTTTTTTAAATATGGGAAAACCAAAGCATCTGGTTAAAACCCATACAAACACAGAGGACATGTGCATTGTGTGTAGAGAAGGCACCCCCGCTGAGAACAAAGCAGAGAACCAAGAATTATGAGTCAGTAATTCTAACCATCACACTGCTGTATGCTGCCTAAATTCAGAGAAGTCTGTCTTTGTGAATCTCCGACATCACCTTTATGCTTCAGTCTCTGTTGTGGTTAGAGCGTATCATCCATTGGAGATATGCACGGGCAGCATCTGGAGAAGGGAGATGGTGAACACAGTTGAGGTTACAAATGTTAGAGAGGCTACTGTGATACAAGGGAAAATATTTCATACTCTGCCAGATAATTGATATCAGCAAAAGATTGCTCATTGCAGATTTGTTATCTACTCCTCTAGTGAGCATGCACTCTGGTTACATGGACTATTGGTTGCCCTACCCGGCAAACATAGTGATGTAAGTGACAGACATGTCACTGAATTGCTATTTGCTGAGAAAAATGTTTAAGAAGTCAGATGATTGGAAGAGGATTGAATGGTTAAAACCCTAGTATCCTTTGCAACTCAAGTTTATTTTAATATGGCAATAGTTAGGAATGATGGGGCAACACTTCCCTTTCAGATTATTGTTCTCTGTGTTTTTTTCATACTTAATTTCAATTTTTTTCATGTCAATAAAACATCATTAAATTATTTGCAGTGGTGAACTTTGAATTTCCTTTCTGATATTCCCATCTCCGCACAGTCCTGAAATGTTTGACTCCCATGGTGTTTTTTTTTTTTTTTTGGTAGGGAGCCCTCTGTAATAAGTCATGACATCATACACCAGGCTGTGAGTTATGCGCTCGACCTTTGTGCTTCCCCTACTACTTTTCTGTCCCCTATGCACAGTTCAGATCTTAATTGTACATAATTGGAAAGTTCCACTGTTTGGTGCCTAAACCTCATTAACCCAAAGTATTCATACTTCTGCACTGAGATGAGAGAGGCACATTGATGTAGTGTGTTAGGGCTTTAGTCTAGCCATCTTTGTAGGAGATGGCAGGAGAAGTTTAAAGGCTTTGCCATGGTACGGAAGATGGGCAACTGCTGAAAGGTGGTTAGCGCAAAGACTGGCAGGAGGCTCTGTTGCATAATCCTTGGTCAGTGTTAGACAGTAGAATATTAGGGATCAGGTGACTAGACAGCAGCTATGGCCTTCTCCTATCAAGCCCATCCATTTTGACAGCTTTATTTTCCAAGTGAGTATCATGCTGTCCTTTGAGTAACATGAAATGAACCTTGCACCAATTTACTGATGAAAGAAACAGCGGATGTACCATGGGCAACTACTTGTGGGAGGAATTTGAGGGTGCTGGCACTGACCTTCCTGTTTTGGACTGGTAGGAAGTGGACAAATCTCAGCTAGCTCATGCTGTATGATCCCTTGTGTCCTCAAGCAGAGGCTTTCTGGTTGAATGCTGGATCAGGAAGTCTGCTGCTATGGTGTTTTAAGTTGAATGGGGTTCATCTAATGGTGTAAGAGACTTCCACTACTGCTACTTCATCAAGTATGTGCCTAAACAGATGACTCCGTTGTTTGCTGTGCACATTTGATGAGCCTTCTCCCTATGGATGTTAAAATCAGTTACGTTTGTAAGCCTTTCTCAAGCAGTAACTGCTCAGTTAGTTGCACATTAGCTCACTTTCTGGCATCAGGGATAAAATAATGTGTTATCCTTGGGAAGAGGATTCTGAAAAGCGCAACTTCCTTATGTTGGAGAGAGGCAAGGATAGCAAGATCTCATCTTCAACATCTCTACTAGATGACTCCCTTCTTTGAAAATAGTATCAGGTTTATCAAACCCATCGTGGATTGTCCTGCAGATTCTCTTGCATTCACCCCAGAAACTGTTAAACCACTGCTGGGGGAGGGGGGGGGATGGCAAAGGATGACAAAGCTCTGGTCATTTCCAAATTGGAAGTAGACATTTTATAACCACCATAGGACCTGGGCTAAATCAAAGGGTAATGCAGAGAATTAATGTGAAATGTTCTGATGTCTGTGGGTATAGGAATGTAATAATAAGCATCACTTAGGTCTAATTATACCGTAAACCTTGGAAGAGTAATGGCTGGTAACAGGCAAGATGGATCAACATTCTGAATTTTGGTACTTTCACAAACTGGTTGAGATAAGAAAGGTCTACACCTGGACTCCAGGAAAGCTTTCTTTGAAACCACAAACATTTTGGAGTAGATGCTTTCCTCCCTTTTATTTAAAGGCACTGTGACAGTATGACTCCTAGGGTAAGCATGTGTTGACAAATCTGGTGGGGGGGGGGGGCTGGTTCAGAGGGTAGAGAAGAATTCCCCCGAGAAGGAGGTATGTGTATCCAATGCCAACTGTAACCCTACTGGACTGCTGTTAGCAGCAAGAATCTAAAACCATCTGTTGCCAAAGGACTAAATTGAGTGCCAGTCTATGGGACAGACGTACAGATGTAGGGACGGGAGGGGGAAGGAATGGTGGCAGTGTCTTTCTGAAGGTGTAATCTGTCCTATTTTTTTTTTTTTTTTTAAAGGACCTTTCCTTTTATTGTTCCCCTACTGCCATCCTTTTTTGGTTCCCTGTTAGCCATAAGTTAGCAGAAATTGTTTATATTGTCTTTACAAACTTTCTGCTTTTGTTTTTTCTAAGATTTATGATATGAGCCTTGAAAAAAAATCTTATTAAAGTAAATTAAATTTCCTCTTTCATCAAATTGTGTTGGGAACCTGAGTAGCAGCAAGGCCAAACAAAACCTTCTTGTCTTGAGTTTAAAATTTCAACATTACCTCAGACAGCTTTTTTATTAAATATTTGTATTAAAATTAAAAAAAAAATGAAATTGCAATAACAATGTAAATGGAAATGTAGATCAAAATGTGTGAAAAAATATATATAAAAAGAAACACATAAAGTAACTGTTTACAAGAGTGTCTACTAATCAATAGGTTAGCAAATCATTAAACATGAGTACTGCAAGTTATTTATTTAGCAGTTCTTTAAGGTTGTTCCACATGTATGAAGAAGTGATTTTGGTGGTCCTTGTTCTGATCGTAATGAGTTCCAACTGACAAATGTCTGATGTAATATTGATGAATTCATTAAACAAGGGAGTAGATTTGTTTTTCCAATTCTTTGTTATAACTTTTCTTGAAATTGATAAGATGCTCCACAAGAGTGGATATTTTAATCTCAAAATACATTCAGGTATTGGAGAGTTAAATAAGATTAAAGATTTTGTTAAAGTAAATTTGTCTATAAATAGAGCCTGTAAGAAAAAATGTACATTAAAGTTTAATCACAACACAATCAAAGAACATATGTTGCCAATCTGCTGTAACCTTTAATTTACATCCCAACAAGTCATCCTTTTCTTAAACATTAATTCTATTCTGTGAGGGGTAAAGAAAGATCTATGGATAAATCAAATCTCCAAGAAAATAATCTGCATTTGAAGAGGTTGGTTGTTTTGATGATGATAAACTGAATTATGTGATGTTGTTACTCTTCATTTATTTCTTACTGATGGGTATTGGTTCCGCCCTCAGAACCAGGTTGGACATTTTAAGTTCACGCCAGCCAAAAAACTCTCAAGCTAAGCTTACCCATAGTGCCCCTGTATCACCTCGGATCTCATTTGCTGTGTACAGTATCAAGACGTGTCAGGCCAGCTCTCAAGCTAAGTCATTTAAAAATGTATACGTCTCTAAAATTTTTGCTCGTTTACCTGTGAAATTTATAATTCTTTATTAGTCATTTACAGTTTCCTTTACTGTTGAAGTACTTTCTTGTTTTCTTTACCAAGTTTTGTGGTATTCTTTGTACCATTGCTGGTACATACCTTCCTTTACCTCTGAGGTAACATTCAATACCATTGCTGGTATCCCCCCTCTCTCTACCCATTAGGTATTTATTGTCTTACCATTGTTGATAACAAAAAAAACTTCCTTTCTTCACTATGTGTGTGTTTTGTTGATTGTTTCGGACATATTATTGTCGGATAAGTGCTTAGTTTATTGATGATGGCCGATTAAAAAGGAGCGACAGGCTTTAAGCAGTGTGTTCAGTGCAGCAGAAAAATGCCAAATTCAGATAGTCATTTGTCTTGCGTTTACTGTCTTGGAGTACCGCATCTGAAAGTTGAACCCCTGTGTGACATATGTAAGGGCTTTAGCACCTGTACCTTGACTGAAAGAAAAAATAAATTGATACTCAAGAGTCTTCTAAAAACTCCTTCCTTGGAGGCTATTTCTAAGATGGAGGGCTCAAACCCTCCTAAAAAGGAACACAAAAAGAGGAGCCAATCTGTACCTTCCTTTCCATAATTTAGTGACTAAAAATCCGCTAACTCTATGGAACCAAAAGCAAAACTTCCTAAATTGACACCAGCAATTTTGGCACCGGGGCTTCAAACCCCATCTATGATGCCGTCCTCTGGACAGTGGCCTCAACCATGGTATCGTTATCAGCATCAATGCCTCAAGCTCCTACTATGGTAACACTGTTGACTACGGAGCCACCCAAAACTTTATTTTCTATGGTACAAACTACTGCTACAGTACAGATGTCCCTTTCAGCACCAACAATAATTTTCCCAACTCCGGTCACTACACCCCCTCCTATACATCTTACCGGTCCTTCGCCCATGGTGTTGAAAGGTGAAATATTGCCTCAGACTTGATAGTCCCCGTTGGCAGATCCCTTTTTTGGTCAGCAGTGCAGTTTCTTTCTAGAATGCCCTGAGTCTCCATCAAGGATGTCAACCCGCTCCTCCAGAAGCCTTTCAGAATTCAATGTAGTGAGACTTGTGGATCAGCTATTGGCGGCCAGAGGAATTCCAACTCCTTCCAAATCCTACCTCCCACCCGAAGCCGAGGAATTTCCTCCACAGACTCTGACATATATTCCTCCTTCGACCTCCTTGGAGGTATTGGAGCCCTTGACACCGACGCCTATCCTGGTACCAGCTTCTTTGGTTCCATTGGTAGGTAGACATTACCATGGCTCCGAAGCCTACTCTATAGCCATCGACTCACTTGGAGCTCAGTCATCCTCGGGATCGTGACTGGGCTGTTGGCACCATGATCCCTAGTATGGCACCATCTACTATGGTTCTGGGTGCCTTGGTGGCACTGAGTCCTCTTGTAGCTCCTTCCCTGGTGGTGGGCTCATCAGAGCGGGGTGTGACCCCAGTCCTGTGGTTGTCTTTCTTGGTTCCAGGCTCCCACCACTCTTCAGCTGAGCCCGCTTTCCAGGTGTTGGAGAGGGCACTTGCCTTTGCAGGCTCACAGCTGGTTCCTTAGGTGCTGGAGACTCATCTATATCTGTCCTTTGAACCGCAGCTGACACAGTCCACTCTTCTAGGACATCAAAATATACTTTAGCCAGATATAAAAAAGGTGGTAAGACCCTGTCTGCTGTGGGCACGCATTTTTCCACCCCCTACGACCCTACTCTAGGAATCAGTGGAGTGGAAAGATGTGGTACAAGAAATCCCAGGGTCCTTTCCGTGACACATGTGAGTTTACCCCCCAGGGCAGAGGGGGAGCTCATCTGGAAGATGTCTACAGAGGCAGAGGGGGGTCCGCATAATCAGGGATTCAGAGATTCATTCTCTGGACAGCCCTATCAGCGCTCTTGAAGAGCGGCCCAATTGCTTACCTCTGGAAGCAGTCAGGGGATGAATTTCTCTGCACCACTTTGCTGGCAAACAATAACCACAGATTTTTGGATGCAGACAATAATTACCAGAAGTTGTCACATACCTTTCAATCTTTACCCAAGGCCGCTAAGGCATATTCCTGACATTTCACCCAATCAAAGGGAAGCAGCAGCTCAAGAAATACAAGTGAGTTATCCAAGCATTCCCACCAGACCACATAGGTTCATAGGTTGGTACTAAGCTATCGGCCGTAGGGCCTATACAAGCCTAGCCATAACAATTCCCTGGTTGTTTATACCCACAATGTTTACTTCCCTGGACCCCTGTCTGTTAGGGAAACTGATGTGATTCCCGGGGTGAACTTCCCATCTCCCATCCAATTGTCAAGGTTCGTTTTGAAGAGGGCCAAAGAGGCACTCTGCTTGACATGTATGGGCAGTCTATTCCAGAGTATGGGGAGTCTCTGGGTCAGGAATCTATCCCTCCAGCATGTCTTGTTCATTGTGATGATGAAGTTTACTTCCCAGGCACATGGGGCTCTGAGGAATTGGGATTTCTTTAGGTGGAGCATGTCCAACAGATCAGGGCTAGACATTCCCTTGTAAGTTAAGCAGAGGTCGCCTTGAGTAGGCGATATGCGACAGAGTGTAACTGGAGTTTTTTTAGATGGTCGGCATAGGGCATCTGCTTTAGGCCTGTGATTCTTTTAGTGAGATATTTCTGAGGCCTTTCCAACTGTTGCAGATGTTTTGTGAGGTACATCCCAAATGGGGCATTGTACTCTATAATGGGTCTAATGAGGGACAAGTACAGTGTAACAATGACCTCCTCCTTTCTGGATGAAAAGCCCTTTGTATTGAGGTGTGCCACATAGGATTTCCTCACTGTTGTGGCAATGTGGTTATTGAAGGTGAGACCACTGTCCACCTGTGTTCCTAAGTCTCTCATCACACTTTCAGTGTTTAGGGTATTGCCCCCAATGTGGTAGTTTATGGGTACATGTTTTTTTCCATAGGGGATAATTATACATTTCTTGGCATTGAGCTTGAGTCCATGACTCTGGCACCAAGCATTTGTTTCTGTAAGGCCCTTTTGTAGGATATCTGCATCATGTAGGGAATCTATAATGGCTCCCAGTTTGCAGTCATCTGCGAACTTTATTAGCCAGAGTCCCTTAGTGTTGGCCTGTACTTCAGAGAAGTAGATGCCAAACAAGAGTAGTCCCAGGACTGAACCCTGAGGTACTCCACTTGTCTGGAGCTGGATCTGGATCTGGAATCCGATATTCTTACAGTGTGTGTTCTGTCAGTAAGCCAATTGGCAACCCATCGAGTGATGTAGGGATTAATGTCCAGCTTGGTAAGTTTTTCTATGATTCCAAAGTGGTGGGTGGTGTCAAAGGCCTTGGCGAGGTCCAGGTAGGCTGTGTGGACTGCCTTACACTCGTCCACAGCTCTAGAGACTGATTCAAAGAAATCAATCAAGTTGAGGAGACAGGATCGGCCCTTCATGAACCCAAATTGGGTGGGGTCCAATGTTTGAAGGTTGCCAGTGTCCTTATTTATATGTTCCATAGGATCCAGATTTTACTCAAGGTTCTTTTTAGTGCCAAAAAAGACGGGACTGGAGGCCAATCTTGGACCACAGCATTCTAAACAAATTTGTCAAACAGAATTCCAGATGGTCATGGTTCACGCTATCCTACCTTTTCTAGATCTAGAGAAAGATGATTGGATGTGCTCAATAGATCTTCAGGATGCGTATTACCACTTAAAAATGGAGAAATGCTCCAGAAGATTCCTCTGCTTCCGGCTGGGAGCCAATCACTACCAATTCCGAATTCTGCCCTTTGGTTTTTCTATGGCCCCCAGAGTGTTCACCAGTTGCATGGCAGTGGTAACAGCTCACTTGAGACTGCAAGGATTCCAAGTGTTTCTGTGTTTAGATGAATGGCTCCTCATCACCCCCACCAAGTGTCTACTGGTTACAACCTTACATTACACCTTAAAGCTAGCAAAATCCTTAGGGATCTCAATAAACAACAAGAAATGCAAGTTGACTCCTCCTCAAACTCTGGAATTCATAGGGGCAACTTTCAATACCCAATCTTGCCTAGTCTCCCTCCCACCTCACAGATTAGAAAGACTAAGGTTTCAACTCCGGGTGATACTTTCTCAGGACAAATTTTCACCTCTAGCAGTCCTTCAACTACTAGGTTCCATGGCAGCATCAATTACAATAGTTCCCCCTGGCAAGACTACCCTTGCGGCTTCTACATTGGCTTTTACTATTTTACTAACACAGTGGTCTCTCCCTTTTTTTAATTTCTCCAAATGTTTTGGGTTTCTAATACCATGATGGGGAATGAACCCCATTCCTAAGTCAAAGTACAATCAAAGTTCATGAAATTAATATTGTTTTTCTGTTTGATGTCAGCCAAAATTGCTCTTTGCAGCACCAGCAATGTGCCCAGTAATGACGACTCCTGCAATTCATAAGGAAATACGTGTATTGGTAGTGTATCTAAATATGATTCTAGACTCTTTTTTTATAAGACCCATTGCTCCTACTACTATCGGAACTATCAGGGTTTCCTTCTTCCATATTGCTGTAGTTTCTGCTTGCAGATCCTGATACTTTGACTTCATGTCTCTCTGTATGTAGGACACTGTAGTCATTGGATGTGGCGATTTCAATGATCAATGCTACTTTTGTCTTCTTTTCCTGGATCACTATATCTGGTTTTCTAGCATCTATCTCTTGAACTGTTGGCAATGGATGATCCCTTGTAGTGTAGACTTCATAATTTTCTATGATGCTTTGTGGCTCATGTTTCCAGTGTTTTTCAGCCACTTCAGCACCATAATGTTTGCATAATCCCCAGTGCAGCAGTCTTACCACATTATTATGCCTTTCAGTGTACAGTCCTTCTGCCATTAGTATGTCACAACCAGCAACTAGGTGTGTGACAGTTTCCTACTCTGTTTTACAAAACCTACATTTGTCTGTTTTTCCCACATGTTCAATGGACTTTGTAAACCGTGTACATTGCCCACTGTCTTTTGCCACCAATATTAACCTTTCCTCTCTTGGTTTGAATTCCCTTCTCCTTAATCACTCCTACGTTTGTTCCTGATCAGCATAAGGTTCTTCCAGATGTTTTCTATACTTGCAGCTATATTTATGCATTTTCCACATTTCTTGCCTTTTCATCTGATCCTTCACCTTATATTCTTCTTTTGTTTTTTGGAACATTCAGTTGCTGCCTGATTTTAATCTACTTCTGGTTTCATTTCCATTCCTGCTTGATGGAGATATGCTTCTGCTAAGTTAAGCAGGGAAGTCATCATAGATTTTATTCTTCTTGTGTTTCAAAACTTTCACTTCATTTGGGTCTTGTGAGGTCAGCAGATATGTGTGGAGTCCCACGATTGCAGATCTATACATGTTATCAATTTCAAGGAGACCCATCCCTCCTTTGGAACGGGGAATGTATAATCTTGGTATGCGCTAATTTTTATAAATCATTTGGTGAGCGTGAAGCACCCTTCTTGTTTTAATAGCTAATTTATCCAACACATTTTAGGGCCAGTCAATCACTCCAAAACTGTAAGTTAGGACATGAAAAGCAAATTAGTTTATAGCTTGGATTTTGTTCCTAGACATCAGTGCTGTTTTCAGGATTAATTTAAGTATTCTAAAATATTCCTTACTGTTTTACTTGCATTTGTTTGCGTTTTATTGCTGATCCTTCATCAATTCCCAAGTATTTATACACTCCCTCTTGCTCAAGTTCTTGTCCCAGACTGATGTTTTTCTGGTGCTGCAGTTTTTTTTTTTTTGCTTTAAAGGTTGCGTTTGCACATTTATCAAGACCAAATGACATTCTAATATCTGAAAAAGTTTTGACAATCTGCAGGTGTGCTTTCATTTCCTCATCCGATAAGCTATACAGTTTTAAATCATCGACAACTAGATGATGAGAAGTCTTTAGACTTTGTTGTTTTCTAGGAGCCAAATTAGAGCCATGGCCTAAGCTAAGTAAACAACTTAATGGGTTAAGGGCAAGATAGAACAGCAATGGTGACAAAGTCACACTGGAATACCCCCCTTTGAATTTTTATCCCTGGGATAATAATTTGTCCTTTAACATGGTTTAATTGCAAAGTGGTCTGCCATTGTTTCAAGGTCACTGTAACGTAAATGATCAGTAGGATCTATCTTATACATTTTTAAATACTCTTTTATCCATGAATGTGGGATTCTATCAAATGCTTTTTTGTAGTCAATCGATGCCATACATAGATTATTCCCCCTTTTACAGTTCTCCACTATGACTTTATTTAACAACAAATGATCCTTTGTTCCATATGACTTTCTTTTGTTCTACTGCAATAATTGAGTTTTCTTGTATCTATAGACTATAAACTCTGTCAGCATAAATTCTCATGTATAGTTTATATGTCATCAGAAGGCAAGTTATTGGTCTATAATTTTTGGGGTAGCTTGCAAGTTCACTCTTAAGTAGGAGCATTGTTTTACCCGTTGTTAGCCAGATTGGTGTCTGTTCAGTGTGTGCATATAGATAGTTCTTACTCATGGCTAGGTCTTCATGCAAAGATGTTAATACTTTTAACCAAAAATTAGGCACTGCATCTGGGCCTGGGGTTTTCCAATTAGAGGCTTTTCTTAACTTTGTTTCAATATGTCTAGCTGTTACTTCATCCCATTTCATATCCTGTACCTTTAAACATCTTATTATTTCTTTTACTGCTTTTATCCATTTAGCATCTTTGTTGTGTTCTACAGGATCTTCATAGATACTTCTCCAAAATGTATCTATTTCTTCTTTTTTGGTGGTCTTTCAATTCTTTTTACCTTGTTTCCCAATTCTTTATAAAACCTTTTTGGGTCATTGCTAGATTACCTATTTTGTACTTTTCCTTTATATTTATCTGTGTATATTCTAAGTTTTTCCACCTGTGCTGAAATGTTTAATTTATTATTTGCGATAGTGCATGATAGATCCTGGTCTATTCTAATACTGTGTACTGCTTTTATCATATCATCTTTGTGATATTACTTTTTTATTGTGAAGTTTTCCATATCTGTATGCCTTTGCCTGTATTTCTCTTTGAATATCTTTGTGGCTGCTTTCTCTATATTAATTAACTTGGCTTTCTCCTTTGCATAAATATTGCACCATATCAAATCTCTCTCTATTTCCCATGTCCATATTTCTTTTTTTATACTTTTCAAAAATGTCAAGGTTTTGTTTACATTTTCGCACTTCCTCAGATGCTTCTTTTTCCAAACAGATCAAAGTTTCTTGATCTATATACTGTTTTTCAAAAATCTGTTGTATTAATGAGTGCAAATTTGAATTTGAAGCTTCTGACACTTTTTCCTGTGAAAGTATTTTTCTTTCCTCTAATTTATCTCTTAATCTCTTTGTATATCATTTGTCTGGTATTTCTGGGCTTTTTTCATAATAATAACAATACATAATTTCTTTCTTATCCTCAATAGTCCACTAAATCTTCTTTATGGCTCTTCTTTGGCCTATCAGTTTTTTTGGACTGCTGCTACTTTCTACAATGGGGGGGGGGAATCCTCTCATTGGGCTTGGCCTGGTCCCATTGTAAGAATGTTCTGGATTTTGAGGATTCTATACTGTCATTTTTTCCAGTCCTGGCACCAGTGTGCCTACCAGGATTGGGCACTTTTTTATCCTGGGACTTGTGCACCCAGCTATCTTTTTTTGTTTTTGACTTACTTCTGTCCATGATATATGCTATATAAATACAGTCTCTATATCCATGTCACCTTGGTGAGATTTTGTGAAAAACAGGGTCCACCTCGTGAAGGTACTCACCAAGACTTGAGGATGAATTCAACTTCAGCACTACTACTCTCCTTTGCTTGCTGAATTTTCATCTCTCTATTAGGATCCCCTAGTGGATGGTCCCCTTTGACTCATCCTATGCCCTTTCAGATCCGTATAACAAATCAATGCAAACAAGATTTATTTTGGTGGATGAAGCCAGAAAAAGACCTATGGAGTCATCCTTTCTCCCCCTCTCAGCCCAAGGCCATAGTGACCATGGACGCTTCCCTGATGGGGTGGGGGGGGCATTTCCAAGGAAAGACGGTCCAAAGCACTTGGTCACCCATGGAGGCCCATCAGTAAGGAATGAATGAAGATTAACATCAGATAAAGAAATTATGTTCTTACCATAACGTTCCATCTGTGTTGTTGATCTATATTCATTAATTGTGGGTCTATATTATATTATCACACGCTTACAAAACAAACGATAATTAATCGACCCCATGTAAGCAAAAGTTTACAATGTCGAAACCTCAGAACAGTGATTTTTTTTCCCAAGGGAAAAAAAAATCGCTGTTCCAAAAAAAAATTTTAAAAATTACATAAAGTGGGGGGCTATGCCCCCACACTCCCCTTACTTAAATATACCAACTCCGAGATCACACTACAGTGCTGAAAATGGCAAAGTAATGGAAGTGGCCAAGCGAATTCTTTCCCAGGGAAAGAATTTGCTTAAAAGCCCCTTCACTATTTTACCTTTTTGTTCTTTTACATTCGATCAAGACGCATTCGACAAAATTCATCTGCAATCACGTAATAGGAATCCTTCATTGCAACCCACTCACCATCCCCCTCCGAAAGACTCCTGGAGGTTCAGATTTGGTCCTACCTTATGATGGGGAAGTTGCTCAGATAAAGCCTCTGCTTTCTCTCTCTTCTTATGAGCAAACATGATCTGAGGTGATAGAGGGGCACTATGGGTAAGCTTAGCTCTAGAGCTTTTTGGCTGGTGCAAGCTTGTTATAATGGTCAGCTCAGTTCCGAGGATGGAGCCGATACCCATCAGTAATGAAGAAATAAAGATCAACAACACAGATGGAACGTTATGCTAAGAACATAACTTATTTTTTTTATCCTCTTCATTTGGAGTTCTATAATTGATGAGTCTACAATAATTCCAGTAACTATCTCTATTATTTTCTATTTCTTTTTTTAATCACTTTTCTGAATTACATGCTGTTGTGTCCAAACAGATAGGAAATCATTTACTTTAGGTACATAATTTATTTCAATGTGATGCATTAATTTGACCTTGTGTTCAATAAACTGTCTACAGTTTTGTATATGTAACCACACATCTTTATCCAAATCCAATTTATTTATTGTATAATCAACACTATGTAATTTTTCTTTATCCATTAACTGACAAAATATATCAAGTTATTTTCTTTAAAAAATAGTTATTACTTGTAAGTTAAAAGGGGAAATAATAATATGAGTGTAGGCTATTGGGAAAATAAAAAAAATATGCTTTATACATTGGGTTTCTGTAAATGAAGTTTCTTAAAGTACTCATTATGGTGAATAGATAGGTAGAATTAAATGTTTCAGTAGAATTATTTGAGAAATATTAGCTTTAGGAACCAAAATAAAACATTATTTGAGATTAAATTGTAATTTAAATCTTTAAAGTAACTAGTTTCTAATACAAAGTTTTCTTGTAGCTCTTTCCATCTGGCAGTATAAAAAGAAGTTGTGCCTTACCATAACCTCCCATATGTGTTGTTGATCTTCGTTCATTCATTCCTGATGGGTTATCGGTTCCGTCCTTGGAACCAAGCCAGCCAAATATCAAACTCGCATCAACCAAAAACTGTTGAGCCAAGGTCCTACACAGATTGCTCTGCTCCCTGTTACCTCACATCGACTTTGCAAGTTGATAGACAAAAGTAGAGGCTACCTCTGGTCATAACAGACCAACAATAAAGGAGTATATGAGATCAACCAGGAACCTCCGGAGGGGGATGGAGGGTGGGAAGTAATGAATGAATGAAGACCAGCAACACCGATGGAACATTATGGTAAGGCATAACTTCTTTATCTGATGTTGTTAATCTTTGTTCATTCCTTACTGATGGGAGCTACCAGCTACCTGTATCCCTGGGTGGCCCTCATGGAAGGACATTCCTGAGCACCATGGAGCCAAAAGAAGCTCTACCTCTAGAGGCCAAGTCCAATTTGTAATGAAGGATAAAGGTATAAGGTTTGGCCCAAGTTGCAACTGAGCAAATATCATTGAGGGAAGCCTTCGCATGGAAAGCTCCAATCTGCTTTCACTGTGTGAGGCAAGGTGACATTGTTTTTGTTGTAGATAAAGGTAATACAATTTCTCAACCATGAAGCCAATGTAACTTTTGATACAGGATGACCCCGTCTGGGTCCAGAAAAGGCCAGAAACAGTTGGTCTGATTTACAGGTAGATTTTGTTCTGTTAAGATAAAAACGTATTTGCCTATGAACATCCAAGGAGTGCAGGCAGTACTCTCCCTTGTTAGAGTGGTTAGGAAAGAACACTGGGAGGTCAATAGAGTGGTTGATAGACCGCTCTGACTCCACTTTTGGTAAAAAGGAAGAATTAGTTCTCATTGATACCATATCCTTATGGAAGATAAGGTAGGGAGGTTTGATGCATAAGGCTTGAAGTTCTGACAAGCGTCTGGGTGATGTGATTGCAGTTAGAAACAAAGTTTTCCAAGAGAGATATTTTACATCACATGAAGAGGCAGGTTTAAAGGGGGGAGCTGTTAGAGCTTGCAGAACCAATGCCAAATCCCAAGGTTGCACCGGTTCTTTAAAGGGAGGTTTTAAGTGGATAACCCCCTTCAAGAAAGTTTTACAGAGTCTATGTGACATAAGCGAAGAATCCTGAAAACCAATGTGGAAATTTGAAATGGCAGCTAAATGCACACAAATGGTAGCGACAGACACCCCTGAGTGGAAAAGATGTGATAAGTAATCAAAAACCACAGAAACTGGGGCTGACAAGTGTCTGTTTGTTTAGTCGCTGTCCACAGACAAAACCTTTTCCATTTATTGATCTAGATGAGTCTGGTGGATGATTTATGAGATGCAATAAGAATCTTGTGCACAGGGGACAAGAGATTTTCCTGCCTGGCAATCATTGGAAGTGGAGAAACTAAGCTGTCAGTCTCAGGGTTGTTAGACTGGGGTGAGTTAGATCCTGCGGATGGGAGATCAACATTGGGGATGGATTCAGGATCCATGGTTAGGCTAGCAGGTGAGGCCAGAGGAAGGGGAACTAGACTTGTCGAGGTCAATATGGAGCAATGAGGATCACTTTGCTCTTCAACTGTTGTACTTTCTTCAGAAATTTGGAGATGAGGGGAAGAGGGGGATTAGCATAAAGTAGACCCAAGGACCAAGTGTGGACTAGGGCGTCTCTCGATGACTGTCCCTGAGGGGAGATCAGGGCAAAAAAGTTGCTGCACTTGTTGTTAGTTGGTCGCAACAAGGCTGGCCCCAGCAGTTGAAGATTCTTGCCGCTATCATAGGGTTGAGGGACCACTTGTGAGGTTGTAGAATGCACCTGCTCAATTTGTCCACTGTCACGTTGGAGCTCCCGGGAATGTGCGTTGCAGTTAGAAAGCAGTTGGAAGCTATCGCCCATTGGCATATTCTCAAGGCCTCTCAGCATAATGGGTAAGATCTGGTGCCCCCTTGCTTGTTGATGTACCAGACCACTACCATGTCATCTGATTAGATTGCAATAGTCCCTGACGGAAGGATGGAATGAAATGCTTTCAATGCTAGTAGCACCGTCCTCATTTCCAGGACATTGATATGCAAAAGGGCCTCTGTCTCCAACCAGGTGCCTTGGATCGAGTTTCCCTGACATAGCCCCCCCCACCCCATCAGGGAGGCATCCGTGGTCACTGTGGCTTTCGGTTGATGGGGGCTGAAGGGGCAAGACCATTGTTGGGGATTTTGAGACATCCACCAGAGGAAATCTTGCTTGCATCTCTGAGTTACACTTATCTGAAAAGACAAAGGATGTTGTAGAGGGTACCATTGAGTGAGAAGTAACCACTGAAGGAGCCTCATTTGGATTCTGGCTAGAGGAACAATGGTGATCGAGGCTGCCATTGACCCCAAGAGTTGGAGTACAGATCGAGTGGGAGATTTATGGTGCCAGAGCAGCGGTTGAACCTGTTGCCTTATTCTTTGAAGCCTGTGGTCTGGAAGAGATGCTGTGCAATTTCTCCTGTGCAACAGTACCCCTATGAATTCCAAATACTGAGCTGCGGTCGTGTTGGACTTCTCCCAGTTTATAGTGATTTCCAGGTGTTGTGCATTGTGTGTGTGAGGAGAGTGTAGTGCAGGGCTTCTTCTAGTAGATGCTTGATGGGGGCAGTGAGGAGCCAGTCATCTAGATATGGAAAAGCCTGGAATCCTTGAAGTTGCAAGTGAGCAATAACCACTGCCATGCATTTGGTGAACACTCTGGGGACTGTAGAGAGACCGAAGGACAGAGCTTGAAATTGGTAGTGACTGGCTGCTATGCAGAAACGGAAGTATCTTCTTGAGCGTTTGTCCATTTTTATGTAGTAATATGCATCTTGAAGATCTACAGAGCACATCCAATCATCTTCTTCCAGGAGAGGAAGGATAGACTGAACCGTGACCATCCGGAATTTCTCTGTTTTTACAAATTTGTTCAGTGTGTTGAGATCCAGAATTGGTCTCCAGTCCCCTGTCTTTTTTGGCACTAAAAGGAACCTTGAATAAAAACCGGATCCTATCTGGTCTGGTAGGATCATCTGGATGACTCTAGTTTTTGTAGCAGCTTTTGGATTTTGTGTATTGCTGCCTCCCTTTGACTGGGTAGAACATCGAGTAATACTCTGGATGAGACTGGACAAAAATGGAAGGAGATGCAATAGCCTCTGGATAGTATCCATTGTACCCAAGAGTCCGTGGTTATATTTCGTCAGGCAGCAAGGTACAAGGAAAAACGACCCCCAACAGCTTCCAGAGGTAAGCAGTCGGGCAATGCTTCAGAAGTGTTGATAGGGTTGGCCAGAGAGAGAATCTCTGGAACCCTGGTTTCGCTGACCTCCTCTGCCCCAAAAGGGGCATCTTCCATCAGAGTTTCCCCCTGTGCCAGTAGGGGAGAACTTGGCACGTGCATCACGGAAAGAGCCCTGTGATTCCCTGTGCCACATCTTTCCACTCCTCTGATTTCTGGAGTAGAATCGTTGAGGAGTGGAGTGTCTGACACCAATGGCAGATAGGGTCTTGCCATCTTGTTCGCACCTTGACAGCATATCTTTAACTTTAGGGCCAAACAAAGAAGCTGCCTCGATGGGGGGCATTCATAAAGGAAGCCTTAAAGGAGTCTGCAAAGTTGCAAAGATGCATCCAGGCATGCCGTCTGGTGACTATACCCGTGCCTGCCACACTAGCAGCTCCTTCCATTGCGTGAGAAATAAGACACATGGAAGAATTGGAAATGGACTTTAGAGAAGCCACGTTGTCATGGACCTTGTCAGAAACAGCTCCTGCCAAGGTTTCAGAGAGTTGGTTGATAAGATCCCTCTGAAGCCTAGTAAAGTGTGCCAGATAGTTCAAAGACCTTATGGTGAAGGTCGATTAAGCAAACACATGCTTCCCTAGTCTGTTTATCACCCGGCACTCCTTGTTGGGCGGATGGACAGTTTGGGTCTCTTCTGCCAAATCCTCCTTAGTTGCAGCCACCACTACCATGGCATCTACTGGAAGACCTCATGACCAATGGGGATTCTCAGCTGGGGGCGATAAGATTTTATCAGGCCTCCATGTATCATTTGTAGGGTGTCAGGAGCCTTCCATGTGCGCTGGACAATGAGCTGGATGGGCTCATCAGCTGGCAGGGCAACCCAGGAGGTAGGGGGCCGGGCATGAAAGGCCTGCAGGAATACGGATTCCTCAGAGGAAGGATTAGAGGACTTCCAGTCACCCTTCTGTCTAAGGATTTCGAGGATGTCACCAAAGGACACTTCATCAGAGGGTGACCATAGGGACCCTTCCTCATCATCAAAGTCCATATCTTCAGTCAGTGACTCCTCAGTGGAGTCCATGTGCTTCCTCCTGCATGACTGCAAAGAGGGGGTCTCCTGAGGAGGGGAAACCTGAGGCCCTTGTGCCCGGCGGTTGTGGCTTGTGAGAGTTGCAGCACAGAGGGGGGAGAGGACTCCAACATGTGGGGTTTGCCAGCTGAGGCAAGTGCCCTCTCCATGGCCTGGAAACCTGGCCCGCCCAAGGATGAATGGGAGCCCAGAACTGAGCATGACAACCTCAGAACTGGGGGGTCACACCCTGACCCAACGAGCTGACCCATTAGACCAGGAGTCTCAAGAGGACTGTGAAGCGTGAGAGAGGGAGGATTCCTGGAGGGTGCCATGGAAAAAAATTGGTGTGGAACCAAGAATGCCATCCTCCACGGCACAGCCACTGGCCTAAGAAGAGCCTGATGACCAGTGCACCAAGGTCACAAGGACGACTCTGGTTCCAAAGTGAGATTACTATTAGAGTCAGAAGAAGGGAAGCTGCTGTCAAAGTAATGGGCTTCGATACTTGGGTGGAAGTTGGAGGAGGAGTATATTTTGGAGTTTGAGGAGGTAGATGTTCACCTGAGGGAGGGAATGTGGCCACAAGCAACTGGTCAACAAGCCTCAACATATCTTGCTCAGAGAGGCTCCTGATCGACCTCATAGAAAAACCTGAGGGCGATTCTGGCCTTTCTAGAAAAGGACTGTATTGATTACCCATGAATGGATCCAAGGAAGGAGAATACTTGGTCTTTGCTAATTTGAGAGGTGCAGAGCCTAGAACCAAGAATGTCTGCACCGAAGAAAATGGTGTCGAAGTAGTCTGCACCGACGATGACAGCGCCATAGAAGATGAACGTGTCTGCACCATAAAAGCAAGTGTCTGTACCGATGGGTACAGTGCCATCAAGGAAAGTGTCTGCACCGGTAACAAAGATGGTGCTGAAAAGGACTGCACTATAGAACATGTCGGTGCAGAAAGTGTGTGCACTGTGAAGGACAGTAACGTCATACTCTGAGCTGATATACACACAGCGATTAAACCAAGCCACTCAGGAACTCAGGAACAAAAGAGTATAATGTTAACGTATTTTAATAAAACCGTTTTCGCTCCTCACAAACAAGGAGCTTCTTCAGACACAGTAAAAGGCGCCAAAGCGCTTTTTTTAAAATACAACAGCTGATTACTTCTATGATGTCATTTCCTTTACAGCTGATACATTTACGGAACACTTTTTAGTAAATAAACAGTAAATGTACCAAGTACTGCACAAGTACTTACAAGATGTAACTATATTTACTTATTTTAAAAACAATACCATATATTTCCCATGGATAATTTTAAGTGTAATTATAGATTTAAGTCAGTACACCAAATCTTTTTTAATCAAGCACACATAAACCTCGAAGGGGCAACAAAATAAAGCTAGCCATTTAAAACATATTACTTCATTATGCTAATCATGTTGTAAACAATTTTACTTAAAAAATTATAAGGTAATATGTATTGATGTCCTTCCCTCTATTAGTTCCCAAAACCATTTATTTGTGATAAACAAGTATAATAAGCTAGTTAATTTCTTAAATACTCTGAGCATTGAGGCTACTATTATGAAATTAACTGGGGCTAAGCAAAAGAAAATTGCCAGGGATGTTCAGCAATACAACTCGGGTACTGCTTATCCCGCCCCTCCTTTAGTCTTTTCATCAAATGTTGCCAATTGCCCTAATTCTAATGGCTCTGCAACCGACAATGAACTTTTTGATTCTGACATTGTCGAGGCTAATGCACCTCACGACTTAAGGAGGATTGAGCGCATTAAATATCAGGGCAATGGACAGGGGTTTGACAATAATCGAGCACCAAGGTTTAACAACAACTATAACCACCAGGAGGCGCGCAGAAACAATTCTGGCGAGTTTAACAATTTAGCTACTGATGTCCATCAGCAGGAACCTCACGGTTTTCAGAGACGCCAGACCAACGGCTCCAACAACCCGAGGACACCCAATCAACAGGGTCATCCTCGGAAGAGAAGGAACCAACAGAGAAGATAGTTGAGAACAAATCCCTTGCACCTCAAGTTTTAACTAATTCAGCAGGGGATTTTTTCTTATACAATTATTCTGACATTTCTTTCCCTCAGGATATTATTGACTTTTTTTTCTTTGGGTTTAACTTTTGTTCCTGACGCTAAGATGGACTTAGTAACCACCATAGTGGACCTTAAACTATTTGTTCGGAAAATTAACTTTAATGTACTTTTTAGTTTGCATTTGTCTTGTTTAGAACCTTTAAGAATTTCTAGTGTATTTAATCCACCCTTGCATCCGACCACTGTCTCTTTTGACAAGATGTGTGAGTTAGATTTTAGGACCTTTTATAACAGGAAGGCTAGTAAAAAGGTTAGCTCTTGTGAAGGAGCAGTTAACATTTGGAAGCACGAATGGGAGTTTATTCAACTTCTTAAAGACTGTCGTGTACGCTTAATGAAACCAGACAAGGGAGGGGGCCTAGTGTGCATGAACCATTCTTCTTATGTTTCTTCTATGTTGATTCATTTAGATAGTCCCTCCTATCAATTAGTGAGCATCAATAAGTTGAATCTTGCATATAGCAGAATTAGAAGGGTCCTTGATGATTTGTTTATCGAAAGATCTATCGATTTGGACCTGTTTAACTTTCTAACAATGCCAGCTCCCAGAGTCGCGTCCTTTTTTGGTATACCTAAAATCCACAAAAAGGTGGTTGAACCCCCTTTTAGACCGATAGTGGATGGCCGCGGCTCTGTCACGTATGGGTGTGCAAAGTACGTTGACAGTATTCTTAAACCCTTGGTTGAAAATGAAGCCCAAATTTGTAAACTTGGGGCTTTTTAAGAGAATTAAAAACCATTCCTTTTAAAGAAGAATACTTATTTTTGACTGTAGACGTAAGGGATCTGTACACAGTTATCTCTCAAACATTGGGTATTGAATGGGTAAGAGTGTTTCTTCATGCAAGAGGCATTGGTAACAACACGATTTACGTTATTGAGACACTGTTAGAGCTGGTTCTGTCAAATAATTTTTTCTGGTTTGAAGGGAATTTTTATTTGCAAACATCGGGAATAGCTATGGGGTCACCTTGCGGGGGCAGTTTTGCCAACTGCGTCCTTGCTCATTGGGAAACCTCCATGCTTTTCCAAAATTCCCTCTTTGAAGCAAATGTCGCTTGGTATACACATTACCAGGACGACATGTTTATGTTATGGAAGGGCTCTATGGTTGAAGTGCAAGATTTTATTTCTTCCATTACTAGTCTTACCAGTTTTTTGGAATTTACCTTTACCGTCAAAAATGATACCATTAGCTTTTTGGACATTTTGTTAAGCAAAGACATTACAGAAAGAAGATTTAAGAGCTCCATTTACAGGAAGCCAACTTATTCCAACTCCTTTCTTCATTTTACCAGTTCTCATCCTTACCATCAGAAGAAAGGAGTTGTTAAGGGTCAGCTGGTTAGAGCGGCCCGAATGATTTCGGATGAGAAGGACTTTTTAGAAGAATGTGGGTTGTTAGAAACCATGTTCTTAAAGAGAGGTTATCCCGCCTCTCTATTGGCGGCTCTCTCCTTTGAAGTTATCAACAAGAGACAATCGGGTTATTTTAAGCCACTTCTAGTTAGACAAGATGAAGATAGTTTGACCACGAGTAACGACGACAGTGTTAGGTGTGCTAACAATGATAACAGTTATATGAAGAAAGATCATGACACGACCATAAGAGTTTTTTGCACCTTTAATATTGATGTCCCTTTTATTAGGGACACCTTATATAAAAACTGGGCAGTTATTCAGGAGGACTCTGCTTTATTTAAAATTCTAGGTGATAGACCCAGTATCACCTTTAGGCGAGGTAAAAATTTGAAGACACTTTTGCAATACTCAAATATTCCTAGCACTAACAAAAAGAAGGGAATGGCGCAAATGTGGCAGATGTAAACAATGCAGGTTTCTGAATTTGGACAAGCAACTAGAACTAAGGGATGTTTTCTACAGAGTACAAATGTTTTTTTCATGTGACTCTGAGCGCGTTGTTTATTGTGCTTGCTGTCAGAAATGTAACTCGTTTTACATCGGAAAAACTGAAAGGAAGCTCACAAAACGCATTTATGAACATCTTTATGCCATAGAGAAGAACGATCATAATAATGCTTTGGCTAGGCATGTGAGTGATTTCCCTGAGCACTCTTTCAAATTTTCTGTGTTATATCAAGTTAGAATTGACGAAAGAGGTGGCCCTTGGCAATTAAACCTCGAATTTGAAGAATTAAAATGGAAAATTAGGACAGCCTCACACATTCCTCCAGGTCTTAATGAGACTGTTTCCATTAAGTGTCTACTTAAACTTCTAGCACTTAAAAGATAGCTGTTGGTTCTGGAAAAAGAAATTCTAAGTTATATAGGTTTAAACTTTATCGAGTTATATTTAATATACATTGTAGTTTTAGATTCATTTACATTTGAAGTGTGCACTTTTAACATGTTAATTTAATGGTGGCTTTCATCTTAGTGTTACTTTAGTATTTTTTAAGAGAATTGTGCTTTTTATTATGATTGTTTTGCTTTGATTTTAAAGCAAGGATTATCTACTTGTTGGTGGTTGTCATGGTTCTATAACAATTTTGTAATTAAGGATGTGTGATCATGCTAATTAAGTAGTTAATTAATTTATTCAAAATTCTTTAAATATGATGCGATGTCCATATTTTAATTTGTCTGAAGAAGGAAAGGTATCAACCGTGTTTCCGAAAGCGCTTACGCAATAAAACTTTTGAAGTTCGTTTCTTTTTGGGTTTGCTTGCCTCCCTTTTTGGTTTTCAGGACTCTTAGTATTAATATTTATTGGTAAAAGTTTTGTTTTGCTATCATTAGAATTAAGACTAGATTTTTTCTGAAAGATTTCCATTGCTTTAAAGGCAGCTGGAAATGAACTATTACATTTACTTAAGGTCAATAAAATGTCATCTGCAAACAACTGAATTTTAAATAATGAACTTTTCCCCACCTGAATACCTTTAATGTTTATGTTTGATTGTATACGATTGGCAAATGGTTCTATGACTAAAGTAAAAAGGTGAGAGAGGACATCCCATTTGGGTATCTGCCTGCAGGTAGTCGTCAGCTGGCTTGAATACCAGAGTCTTGGATTCCTGTGTCAGATGCTGTCTCCTCTTCCATGACGTCAGGTCGTCAGGGGTATAAAACATGCAGCCGACGCCATTACATCAGTCTTTCTTGCCGTGCGGTGCCCGAAGCAGAAGTAGTTCGCAAGTGCTGGTCCGGCCGACTCCTGAAATTTTCATTTTCAAGTTTCAGAACCGAAGTCTTCATAAAAAGATAAGTACCCCATTGGGGATTCTTTTTCTTGCTCCAACCGATGTCAGTAAAAGTTAATTGTCTTACCTGTAGAAAGCAAATACCTCATAAAGATTTTCATTCATACTGCATTCCTTGCTTGACCATGATGTACCTCGCTGTTGATTTTGTGCCATGTTCAGACCCCAAACTATTCGTCGTCAGGCTATTTTTGCAGCAAATTATTTTGGTACTCAGTATCAGTACTCCGAAATGGCTTTGTTAAGCCATCCGACTGCCGATCTTCTGAAAAAAAGTAAAGATAAAGACAGAGACAGGCCGCATAGGTCCAAAACTGCTGATGACACTTCTGTTAAGCCAGCTGCCAGTCCGCCGGTACTCAGTGAGGCGCTTTCGCAGCCCCTGATACCCGCTACTTCAGATTCGCAGGCCTCTACTGAGACCCATTCGGAGTCTGGTATGCCGTGAGATGCTTCTTCGACTATGGAACCTGCGGATGTCTCTACCTTGGATGGGTCTGGAGCCGCTGTGCAGGCACCGGCTTCTGAGGGTGTATTCAGGCCTACAGATTTGCATGTTAAACCGACGCCATCTTCTTCATCTAGGCCTAAAATTCGCTCCATGCCTAGAAAACCGACTTCCAAACCGCATGCTCAGGCCCATATGCCTAAAACACAAATGCTTAGAATGACTGAAGACCTTATTACTTTAATTAGGGGAAGCCACCCTTCCCCCTCTAGAGATAGAGGCCTAGAACTGATTTTCTTTCTGATTCTTCTGATCAGGAATCTGATTCTTCTGTTCCTTTTGATTACCAGAATTTGCCCTTATCTACCTATGAGGATTCTGATGCAGAGGACTCCATTCCCTCTGCTTCTCCTCCAGAAGATTTTTCTTTTGGTGAAACCTTGCACACTCTTTGGGAGCATTTCCACTGGGAAACCAGGATTACTCTGATTCCAAAAAAAGGCTTAGGGAATTTTTACACCTTCCTCAACACAGGTCTTTAGCTATCCCTCCTGTTTTGGACATTTTAGATAATACTTTCTTGGACTCTAGCCTTTCCCCAGACACTTTGCCTCCTGCACCCAGAAAACCTGACCGGTATTACAGAGTACCTGATTCTCTCAAGTTCCTCTTCAAGAATCCTACTGCGGATCCAGAGACCACTTCCCAAGGACCAAAAGGCGTTAAGGCAACTGCTGCCAAAAATCCTACCCCTTCTGATAGGGATTCTAGAGCCTTGGACAGATGGGGTGAGAAAGTATACACTTCTGGCACTTTGGCCATTAGGGCTTTAAATTGCCAGTGTCATATGTTAAAGTACCAGCAGCATACTATGGGACTACTTAAACAGAAAATTATGTTGCTTCCTGACTGTGCTGAACATAAAGAATTACAGGATTTAATGCATTCTGCTGAACAAGTTGGTAAACATACTTTGCAATGTGGTTTTGACTCTTTAGAAGCATCTTGCAGGGCTGCTGTCACTGGGTCTGTGCTTAGTAGGCATGCTTGGCTTAAGGAGCAAAACTTGCCAGATCATGTTAAAGCTAAATTACTGGATGCTCCCTTAAACCAAGACCGCCTGTTTGGCAACAAAGCAGAAGAAGTTCTCAAAAGGATGGAGGAAAAAGCTAAATATATGCAAACTGTTAAATATTTCCTACAAGTACAGTCTCCCAGATTCAGTAGACATTGGCCTTCTAAGAACTGGTCCTTTCCAGTCTCTTCCAGGCACTCTCAGTCCAAACCCAGGAACAGCAGACCACCTAGGTTACAGTCTCAGACTGTGCACAGGTCTAAGCAGTGGGGGGCTCCCACTTTCAAAGCAGGGAGCAGTAAACCACCCCCTACGGAAAAATGGCACAATGACTTAACCTTATCCCTCCCAAGTCCTGCTCATCTGCCTGTTTCCTTATGAGGAAAGCTCACCTTGCATGCAAAAAACTGAGAACTTATTACCCAGGACAAATGGGTTTTAAATATAGTTTCCTAAGGATACAGATTCCACTTCCACTCCCTGCCTACCCCAAATGGTTATCCAGACCTACCCACAAATCAGTGGGCGGAGGCCTAACAGCAGGTTCTCTCTCTTCTAAGTATTAAGGCTATTCAACCAGTCCCAGCAGAACAAAGAGGACAAGGTTTTTATTCAAGACTTTTCCTGGTACCCAGAAAAGACAGCTCCTGGAGTCCTATCCTGGACCTCTCTATTCTGAACACCTTTCTGGTAATCCCAAAATTCAAGATGCTAACACTTCAACAGCTGCTTCCTATGCCAGGCAAAGATGCCTGGTTGGCAGCTTACCTGCACATTCCAATAAGGGAATCTTGCAGGAAATACCTATGGTTCAGGGCAGGCTCCATGCACTATCAGTTCTCTGCATTTCCCTTTGGCTTATGTACTGCACCCAGGGTGTTCACAAAGTGTCTAGCTCCAGCCATTGCATTTTGCAGGCAGAGAAGTATTCGTATATACCCATACTTGGATGATTGTCTGATTCAGGCAGAAAGCCAGGACTTGCTATTACAACATCTGGCATTTGTAAAGAAACTTCTAACCTCTCTGGGGTACACCATAAACGAAAAGAAATTTCACCTGGTACCCTGCCAACAGATTGTATTCCTGGGAGCAAGCTTGAACATAACTTCCCAGATGGCTTTCCTCACTCCAGAGAAACAAGTTTATCTGACAACCTACTTCAAACTATTAGCCACAAAGACCCAGCTATCTGCAAGGAAAATTCTGCAAGCCCTGGGGTTCATGGCTTCTTGCATACTAATTCCATATGCATATGACTGCATATGAGGAAACTACAGTGGTATCTAAAAAGCCTATGGTGTCAACATTCTCAGGACCTGGAATCAATGATTCCTATCATTCCTTTTATAAAGACAGAGTTCCTTTGGTGGGCAGAGGCCTGCTACCACAACAAGGGGCTCCCTTTCACTCTACACTTTACTCCCTGCCACACAAACCCTAACAACAGACGCATCAGACTATGCATGGGGGGCTCACTTGGCAGGGCAGTGCATTCGGGGCAAATGGAAACTGAGACAGATGCACCCGCATATCAACCAGAAAGAAATGTTAGCTGTACAGAATTCCTTGACAGCCTTCAAAAACCGCATGCTTCCAGGACAACTATAGATAGACAGACAACACCACAGTTAGGTGGTACATAAACAAGCAGGGGGGAACCCACTCGTACCCTCTCTGCAGACTAGCCATGGCTCTGAGGAACACAGCTTTGAGCTTCCAAGTGCTCCTACAAGCTCAATTCCTGCCAGGCAAGCTAAATTCACTGGCAGACGACTTAAGCAGAAATCTCATTGACCCACACGAATGGAAACTGGAACCAAAAATATTCAACCTCTTGAGGAACAAATGGAGGACTCCAGAGACAGACCTCTTTGCCTCCCCTCAGAACTACCAATTGGGCAAATTCTGCACAAAGACTCCCACACTCAAGCTTGGAAAGTGGATTCCCTGTCCTTTATCTGGGAAAGCCTCTCGGTTTATGCCTTTCCCCCTCTGCCTCTCCTCTCGAAGGTTCTGCTAAAGATCAAACAGGACAAGCCAAGGACAATACTGATTGCACCAGACTGGCCACGCCAGCACTGGTGCCCCCTCTTGCACAGTATGACACTGCTGGAGCCATGGCACCTGCCTCAGCCCCCTTCCCTGCTGTCCCAGCAGGAGGGCCAGATTCTGCACCCTCAGCTTCAAACCATGAACCTTGCAGCCTGGCTAATTCCTTGACCTCCCCAATAGCGTCCCTCAGTAAGCAGGTGCTAGATGTCATTCTGGAGGTCAGGAGGCCTAGTACTAGAAGATCCTATGCTGAAAAGTGGAAAAGATTATGTTCCTGGAGCCAGACTCAGGGGATGGGCACAACGGTGCCCAGCTTACCTCATATTCTTCAGTACTTAACAGAAATGCTCCACAAGAGCCTATCCTGCTTGTCAAAGTTCATGCCTCTGCTATTTCAGCTCATTATAATACTGAGCCACCCCTCTTCTCTCACCCTCTGCTAAAACAATTCCTTAGAGGGGCCAAAAATTTAAGACCCCCCAGGAGAGCCCCTAATCCAGCCTGGGACCTTAACTTTGTATTGGAAAAGCTCACTCTCCCTTCTTTTGAGCCAGCTGCAACAGCAGAGTTGAAATTCCTTTCTTGGAAAACAGCATTCCTTCTAGCCATCACTTCAGCAAGAAGAGTGTCTGAATTACAGGCCCTCATGGCAGTCGAACCCTTCATTATCTTCCATGCAGACAGGGTTTCCCTCAGGACCAATCCTTCCTTTATGCCCAAGGTGGTGTTTAGTGTGGCCCTTAATCAATCCATTCACTTGCCTACTTTCTTCCCTAATCCACAAAACAAAGGAGAACAAATACTGCACTCTCTGGATGTGCACAGACAAGTTAGATTTTATTTGGCCAGGACTAAGCCTCTCGAAAAATCTGAATGGCTGCTAGTTGGCTTTGCTGCAGGGGCAGAGGGGAAGGGCATTTCAAAGCAAACCATTTCCAAATGGATAGCCCATTGCATTTATTTCTGCTACAAGCACCATGAGAAACCTACCCCACAGGGGATAAGATCACATTCCACCAGGGCTGCATCTACCCCTGCAGCTTTTCTCAGAGAAGCCTCTACCAGGGATATCCTAGAAGCTGTTACCTGGAGCTCAATACATACCTTCACCAAGCATTACCACATGCCTCTTTTTTTCTAACTTCAGAGCTGGGTTTGCCACTGCAGTTTTGCAGGGCTTAATCGCTGGCCCTAATGCTCTCTAACTTCCTCCTCCCTTCCTTAGCTTTGGGAATCAACCCAAATGTTATGACTGCAATAGTGAAACATGAAGAATATAGTACAGTTGTGTACACTTACCATAAATGTAGATGTTCGAGTGTATTCACTGTTGCAGTCCTGGTTACCCTCCCTCCAGCCCCCTGACTTCTCTTGGCTCTACCTTTCCTTCTTGTTAGGTGTATTTAAGCTTTCTGGTGTATTTGTTTTTTGTTGGAGGTGTACCATAGCATATAATTGCTTCCTATTCTGGGGCCACCTGACATCTGGGGCAAGAAAATCTGATGTAATGGCATCGGCTGCATGTTTTATACCCCTGACAACCTGATATCATGGAAGAGGAGACAGCATCCGACACAGGAATACAAGACTCTGGTATTCAGGCTGGCTGAGGGCTACCTGCAGGCAGATAACCCAAATGTGATGACTGCTACAGTAAACACACTCAAACATCTACATTTATGGTAAGTGTACACAGCTGTACATTCTGAATATCAGAAATGACTCATCTGTTACTATAGCTCACAATGACCAAAACCTCTTGAGCTTAGGTCTTACCCACAATGCCTTTCTCCCAGTTACCTCAGATCAAGTTTGCAGAAAAAAAAACAGAATGACAGAAATAACACCTTTATAGAGGCTCTATCTGGAACCTTTTATAAATAATTAGTATTAAAGTAGACATATTGCACATTCCACCAAAAAAAACTGCTAGGAAATGGGGAAGGTGGGAGGGGAGTCAAGGATAAATGAAGATGGACAACACAGATGGAATGTTATCATAAGTGCATATCTGATGATGTCAATCTTCATTTATCCTTGACTGATGGGAGTCCTCAGCTACCTTTGATCTTGGGAGGATTCATGGAAATATATTCCTCAACACCATTGAACTTAATGAGTCTCTTCCTCTCGAGACCAAATCTAATATGTAATAGGTGATAAAGGTGTGTGGAGTAGCCCATGTTGCTGCTGCACATATATTATCCACTGAAGCTGAAGATTAGAAACTGCTGAAGTAGCCACAGCTGTAGTAAAAACAGCTTTTATAGAAACATGCAAATCAGTTTGTTTTGTATTAGACAAATGAAATACAATATTTCAGCCATCTGGCTAAGGTAACCTTGTTAACTTGTCTGTCAAGTCTTGTACTTGAAAAGCAGACAAAAGGTTAATCAGATTTCCTTATGTCTTTTTGTTCTGTATAAATGCAAACATAACTGTTTGTGAAAATCTAATAAATGTAGGCAGTATACACTTTAGTTGACAATTTGAGACAAAAAACTGGCAAGTTGATGGTCTGATTAATATCAGTATCTGACATCACCTTAGGTAGAAAGGAAGGGTTTGTCCTGAAGGAGACTATCTTTATGGAAGATGAGGTAAGGAAGTGTGCATGATAAAGCAAGTATTTTTGAAATCCTTCTGGCAGAAGCTATAACCACTAAAAAGTAATGCTTTTGCAGGTTAAAAAAAATTAACTCGGTCAACAGATAGTTGGAAGGGTGCTCATACAAATGCCTGTAAGATTAAATTGAGATTCCAAGGTAGGTTAGGATCCTTATAAGGATGCTTTAATAATAGAGTTCTTTTAGAAAGGTCTTGCAAAGTCTGTGAGAAACAAAGAATATTCCTCAAAAGCATTATCAAAGTCAGACATGGCTGCTAGCTGGACTTTTAATAGTTGAAGGAAAAACTCCTGTACTGAAAAGGAAAGCTAAAAAAAACTAGAATTTTGTCCATAGGAGTTCTAAAAGAATCAATATCCCTCCCTTGAGCCCAAAAGGTGAATTTCTTTCATTTTCTAGAGCATTTGCATATGAAAGGCTTATGGGAGGGTAACAGAATATGACATAATAGGGAAGAAGGATTTGTCCACAATTACTGAAACTGTAGGAATCAAGCTGTCAGATCAAGGTTCAGAATGTTCAGGTGAGTTAAACCATGTGGATGGGACAGAAGGTCCAGAGTCTATGGTTTTCGCATCAAATGAGGCCAAAGAAAGGCTAATCATATCTGTATAGGCCAAAAAAGAGCAATGGGAATTACTCTCTTCTTCAACCAGATTGCTTTCTGTAAGAACATTGGAATTAATGTTTGTAGATGCTAATAAGGAGCAACGAAGATTACTTTGTACATCAACCAGATTGCTTTCTTTAAGAAAATTAAGGGCATCAAAGGAAAGGCATTTGGAAATCCCTGGGGGGGGGGGCAAAGTGTGTAGAAGGGCACCCTCAGTGGCTACCCAGAAGGGGGCCCAGGGCAGAATAGTTGCTGTACATTTTGTTTAGAGGCGAGGTAAAAAAGTCACAGAAAAGCTGGCACCCTTGACGAAAAAATCCTTTTCATCATGTTGGTATTGAGAAATCACTAGGGAGGCAGATGGGTAGACCTGCTCAGTTTGTGTTTTATTACATTGGAGCTCCCTGGTGTATGTGTTGCTGTTAGGAATCATATGAAAGAAATTGCCTATTGCTACAGTCTGAGTGCTTCATGATGAAGGGGGTAAGATTTGCTTCCTCCTTGGTTGATATACCAAACCACTGACATATTGTTTGTTGGAACTGCCCATATTCTGAAATGAAAAAAAACTTGCAACACTAAAAGCACTGCTGTCCTCGCTAAAACATTGATATGCTAATAGGCCTCTTTAGGGATCAAGTGTCTTGTAGTGTCTAGTCCAGATAATGCCCCCACCCCATGTGGGAGGCATACATGGTAGCTAAGGCCTTGGGCTGCACTGGGACAAGGGGACAGCCCAGAAGAACCTCTTCCAAGTGCAACCACCAAGCTATATCCTTTCTGCAAGGATTGGTAATTAGAAACTGATGTGATATATGTTGATAAAATATTGACCACTGAAAAGTAAGTAGCCATTGAAGAATTTTCATATGATATCTTGCCAAGAGGACTAGTGTAATCACTGCAGGCATTAAACCTAGAGCTTGTAAGTCTAGATGGGCTGATACTTTTCTTGTGTTGTATCCTTTGAACTTATTCTCTGAAATTGTCATAGCCCTGCAGGAGACAGAGAGAGAGAGCATATGAAAGTTTTCGTATTGAGCATGTTCCTATGAACTCTGAACTTTGAGTTGGAGTCATTTGTGATTTTTCGCAATTCATAGTTATTCCCACGTTTGTACAAGTTTGGAGAACATAGTGTCTTGTTTTTTATTAATAGATACCTGGTTGTAGCAGTAAAGAGCCAGTCATCCAGACATGGAGAGAACTAGAATCCTTACAGTCTCAAGTTAACTGCTACTTCTGCCATGTATGAGGAGAACATCTTGGGATGTGTAGTGAAGCCTAAGGACAGAACTCTAAAGTTGTAATGAGTGGCTACTAGCTGGAAGCGGAGGAACCATCTGGAGCATTAGTACATTTATTATGGTAATAGGCTTCATGAAGGTCTATGGAGCACACCCCATCATCTTTTTCCAAGAAAGGAAGACTAGGCTGAACCATGATCCTCCAGAATTCTGTTTCGTGAACCAAACTGGTCAGGAACTGAGATTCAAAATTGGTCCCCAGTCCCGTCTTTCTGGCACTAAAGGCATCTTGCATAAATTCTGGATTCTTTCTGGTCTGTTGGGACTTCTTGGATTACTCTTCTGTTTGTGTTTTTTTTTTTTTTTTCTGTACAGGAGGGAACAGGAAAGGGGAATGGTATAACCTTTGCATATATCTTTTGCACCCAAAATCTGTAGTCATATTCAGCCAGGTGTTTAAATGTAAAGGTAAGTGCCCCCTAACTGCCTCCTAATGAAGGCAATCAGACTTCTTTCCAGGAGCACTGGTATGGCCTCCCAAAGAAGAATCCCTAAAGCCCTAGTTCTGCGGGCTACCTCTGCTGCATGGATAGCATCTTCAATTGTTGTGTCCCCCTCTGCCCTGGTAGAATTGTTTCCATGTGTCTTGGAAAGGTCCTTTGGATTTTGAACATTTTTCAGTGCCCCTGTGATTCCTAGAAAGGATCTTGGGGGGGGTGGGGGTGGAAAAATAGATGTCCACGGCAGAAAGGGTCTTAACATTTATCTCACACCTGGACAATGTTTCTCAAACTTTTAGGGCAAAAGGAGATCATCTGTCAAAAAGAGCATTGACCAGTAAAGACATAAATGCCTGCGCAAAATGACATTGGCACATTCAGGTGTGACTCCTAATGGCAATGCCTGAACCTGCCACTCTCGTGGTCCCTTTGGCCACATGTGCAGAGCACCTCATGGATGAGTTGGGCACAGACTCCAAAGTATGTAACTGGTGAGCAACTTTCTCTTGTACCTCCTTAGAGACAGCTCCTGCAATGGTGTTGGATAACTTGTTAACCAGATCTCTTTGAAGAGTGGCAAAATGTGCCAAGAAATTTAAGTATCTTAAGGCAAAGGTCAATGAAGCAGAAACCCACTCTCCAAAACATATCCAGCACCTGAGGCTCTGTGTTAGGCGGACAGATCAAGGAAATTTCCTTAGTTAGTCCCCCCTTTTTTTTTTTTGATGGCCACAATGACCATGGCATCCATAGCTAAATCCCTGGCTAGAACTGTTTACTCTCAAGAGGGGAGAAATAATTTGTCAGGACTCCTAGTAATGGGCTCAAAGTTGTCCAGAGCTTTCCACCTCTACTGAGGAATCAAATTAATGAGCTCACTCTAGAGGTAGAGGGGGTGAGTTCAGGTATACTGAATCATCTTTCATCAATGTTAGTATCTTCAGCAACAGATTCCTCCAAGGAATCTAATGCTTCTTATTGCACTTTCTCTTCTGAGGGGCCTCCTTGGTGTGAAGGGCCGGGAGACTATCAGAGGAGGTTGGATCAGATATCCAGGGAATCTGCAGTCTGGGCACTGGCTGTTCCCGTGGAGATGCTGGTAAAAAAACTGAGCTTGGCTGTAGGTATTATGATCTCCGAGAAGTAGGAGCCAACTGGCTAGCTACAGTAGGCAGGGCTGTCATCATAGTCTCCATGGCTAAATCCCCCCAGAAAAGGAAGGGACAGCTGAACCAAGAAGAGCAACCTCAGAACCATGGTCACTCCCTGCCCCGAGGTGCCAAGGCAGAAGTCGGAGCCAAACTAATGCATGCTGATGCTCCAAGGTGCAGAGACCACTCTGAGAAAAAAGGAGTTGGCACCTGTTAACCAGAGTCAACAGCACAATTTTGATCCTGAGAGGTTTCCAAATTCAACATAGCTGAAACACTCAGAGTAATCCCCAATTCTAGAGGTAAAGGTATCTCTGGAATTGATGCAGTAGGTGCCAGGAAGTTCAGAGCTGAAAAGTCTAAAGACTCAGATGGAGTAGACTGTCCTTCCTGAATTGGTTGATTGGTGCAGAGGAAGTTAGCACTGAGAGAGGCCACCATTCTGATAGGTCTCCTTGACCTGTATTTGTTTCAGTACCAAAGGTCTCAGTGCCGAAGATGCAGATTTCAATAAAGCAATCCACTCCAAAGATGCTATCAGAACCAAAGCAATATGCTTAGAAGCAGTCGATTCAGAGGAACTTAAATGAACTGAAGCTCTGTACCTTCTAAATTAATTTCGGTACTGAAGGTCTTGGTACTGAAGATGCAGATTTCAATAAAGATGTCCTCTCCAAAGATGCTGTCAGAACCGAAACAATGTGTTAAGAAGCAATCAGTTCAGAGGAACTTAAATGAACTGAAGCTCTGTGCCTTCTAAAAGATGGTGTCAAGGAAGAAGGTGGCACTGAACTGATGTCCTTCAAGAATGCAACTAAAGTCATAACATGTGGGTTGTCCTGCCTCAGGCAGCCCTCGGTCGGCCAGATTCCAAAGTCTGGGTCCGACGTCGACTGATGTCACATTTCTCTCCGTCAGAGCGGCTGGAGTATATAAAGCATCAGCCGACGCCATCTTCTTCAGTCTTTCTTGCCACGCGGTGCCCGAAGCAGAAGCAGTTCGCAAGTGCCGGTCAGTCAGCTCCTGTATTCTTTGAATCCGAAGTCATCAAAAAAGCTAAGTACCCCGTTGGGGACCTTTTCTTGCCTCAGCCGATGTCAGAAATTACTGAAAAAGTAAATGATTGTTTGTCTTGTGGTAAACAAATACCTCATAAGGATTTCCACTCTTACTGCCTTCCTTGCCTTGGCCCAGACCATGACGTCTCGGCCTGTGCCACCTGTGCTCGCTTCAATAAGCGCACTCTCAGGCGCCGGGCGGAGTTCGCTGAAGACTTTTTTGGCGAAAAATACGATTATACAATGCCGTCGGAACTACAGACATCGCAGACTCCTAAGAAACGAAAAGACCGGGACCGACATCCTCGGCCCGAGTCTTCCTCCGACACCACGCCAAAACCAACTGCGAGTGCCCCGGTTCCCTTTGAGGCGGTTATTTCACCACTCCGAACCGAAGACACCGCGTTACCGATACCTCTGATACCGGAGACTACACCGACGCCAGTTATTGATTTTCCTCCGGATACTGAAACCGAGGAAATGCCCAAGACCATTGCTGTGGATAAGGTCACTCCTGCACGTGGAGCTGCTAGGCCTCCCATGTCCATGTCTATCAAGGCCTACACACGTGCTAAGGCAGCCAGCAAGACCAAGCACCTTACTGCTAAAGCCTTACCTCAGCCTACTCCTGAAACACAAATCATGACTATGGCCGCAGACTTAATTTCCATGATCAGAGGTTCCCAGGCCCATCCTGAGAGAGGATCCCAGCCTCCTCCTGATAAGAGGCCCAGGGTTGAACCCTCTGACCCTCTCCCTTCAGATGAAGATTCTGAGGACTCTGTTCACTCCGATAGCCAGGAAGAGCCCTTCCAGACCTATGAGGACTCAGATGCAGAGGACTCCATCCCCTTGGCCTCCCCTCCTGAGGATATTTCTTTTGGGAAAGTTCTGCATTCCATGAGGGAACATTTTAAGTGGCAAGGCCAGGAATATTCTGATTCCAGAAAGCGCCTTCGAACCTTCCTTAAAAAGCCCCAACACAGGCCCTTAGCTATACCTCCTGTGCTTGATGTTTTGGATGATCTATACTCTGACTCCAGTGTTACCCCTGATACTCTTCCTCCTGCTCCTGCCAAGCCTGACAGATACTATAGGGTCCCAGAAACACATTCTCATTTCTTTAGGGCCCATGCTGTTGATTTAGAAACAATTTCACAGGGACCGAAAGGGGTTTCAGCTACCACCTCAAAAATCCTTTGCCTTCCAACAGGGAAGCTAGGTCATTAGAGATGGGGAAGAAGGTTTACACCTCCACTACTTTATCTATGAGAGCTCTCAATTGTCTCTTTCATATGTTTCAATATCAGGATTACCTGTTAGATGATTTACAGAAAACTTTGGCCTCTCCTGAACCTTTAGATAGGAAGTCTTTACAGGAGGCTGTACATAATTCTCAGCAAGTTAGTAATCACTTTCTTCAGTGTGGATATGATGCATTGGAAGCTTCATGTAGGGCAGCTATGACAGGGGCGATCATTCGTAGACATGCATGGTTAAAAGAACAACCTCTACCAGATCATGTTAAGGCAAAACTTCTTGATGCACCCTTGGAAAAGAACAAGCTTTTGGTGCTAATGCTAAAGATGTGTTAAAGTCCATTGAGGAAAAAGCCAAGTCAGTTCAGACAGTCAAAGATTTCCTCCAGGTTCAGCCACCCAGATTCAGCAGGAATTGGCCTTCTAAAAACTGGTCCTTTCCTAATCCTGAAAGATTTCAAAGGGGCAAAAACAGGCGTGGCCGAGGAAGAGGACAATACAGAGGTTCCTACAGGGGCGACAATGGCAACCAGCAAACCAAAGAAGTGACACAGGGGTTTCTCCTGCCCCACAGGGACAATCTCAATGACTTTCCTCTACTTCCGCTGACCAAGGAGCAAACAGAAGCTCCTTTGGGCGGAAAATTATCTCTGTTTTCAGACAATTGGCACAGATTGACAAAGGACAAATGGATTTTGGACATTATAGACCAAGGTTACAGGTTCCACTTTCATACCTTGCCAAGAAAACAAGGCATGCCAAACCTACCACAAAACCAGAGGGCAGAGGCTATCAAGCAAATTTCTCTGCTTGCTCAGATCAAAGCAACAGAAAAAGTTCCACAACAAGAACAAGGCCGGGGTTTTATTCAAGACTGTTCCTTGTTCCAAGAAAAGAAACTCAATGGAGACCAGTACTGGATTTGTCCGCATTAAACACTTTTCTCATAGTACCAAAGTTCAAAATGCTGACTCTGCAGCAACTCCTTCCCATGCTGGGCAAGGGGTCTTGGCTGATTACTCTGGACCTCAAGGAGGCATACCTGCATGTCCCTATCAGACACAGCTGCAGAAGATACCTCAGATTTCTTGCAGGGCCAGAGCATTATCAATTCTCAGCATTGCCATTTGGCTTATCTACTGCGCCCAGAGTATTCACGAAATGCCTGGCTTCAGTAATTGCTCATTGCAGGCTCCAGGGGATCCAAATTTACCCGTACCTGGACGAACTGCCTCATACAAGCAGACGACAAACTGATTTTGACAAAAAACTTGAATTATGTCATACAGTTGCTACAGGCTCTGGGATACACAGTCAACTTCCAAAAGTCAAGACTTCAGCCATCCCAGCAAATAACCTTCTTAGAAGCCAAACTAGACACAGCCTCTCAAATGGCTTACCTGACAGAAGACAAGCAAAAGAAGTTAACTCATTATTTCAAAGGTTTGGCAAAGCTCACCCAGATGACTGCAAGGAGATTCCTACAGGCCCTGGGTTACATGGCATCCTGCATTCTACTGGTTCCATTAGCAAGACTACACATGAGAAAGCTTCAATGGTACCTAAAAAGCTTATGGTCTCAACACAGCAACAACCTAGAGACAACCATACCGCTCATTCCATGCCTACAAAAGGAATTTCTATGGTGGGCCTCGGTAAGCCAGGCAAACACAGGTATGTCGTTCAAAAAACCTCAGATAACACAGACCATGACCACAGACGCCTCAGACCTAGGATGGGGGGCGCACATGGAGGGCAGATGTATTCAAGGACAATGGTCTCCAAAGGAAACACATCTGCATATCAACCAAAAAGAAATGCTGGCAGTAATGCATGCCATCGAGGCCTTTCGACAACAACTTCAGCAAGGCCACCTGCTAATACGGACAGACAACACCACTGTGATGTGGTACATAAACAAGCAGGGGGGCACCCATTCTTACCCCCTTTGCAGCCTGACAATGAATCTTTGGGAAAAATCACTGAGCCTAAACATACATTTGCAATCCCAGTTTGTTCCAGGCAAAGACAATGTGCTGGCGGACAACCTAAGCAGGAATTTCCTGGATCCCCACGAGTGGAGGTTACATCCAGAAATCTTCATACGACTCACCTCGACATGGGGCAGGCCAGAAGTAGACCTATTTGCCTCCCACCTCAATCATCATCTACAAAAGTTCTGTTCAAGGACATATCATCCACAAGCATGGAAAATAGATGCTCTCTCATTCAACTGGAACTTCCTAAAAATCTATGCATTCCCACCTCTGCCACTGATGACCACAGTATTACTAAAGATCAAAGCAGAGAAGCCCAAGGGAATCCTAATAGCTCCAGACTGGCCAAGACAACACTGGTACCCACTCTACGGAGCATATGTCACAACAAAAAGTGGGCCCTTCCTCAATGGCCCCAACTTTTGACTCAACACAACTTCAAGACAGTACGTCCCAACATTCAGACGCTGCAGCTAACAGCTTGGGAGATCCCATGAATAACCTCAATCTATCTCTCTCTAAGGAAGTTCAGCGGATACGAACAGAAGCCCGAAGACCATCCACCAGAAAGGTTTACTCAGCTAAATGGAAGAGATTCAGCATTTGGAATACCAGCAAGGGTCATGATGCATCATTATTGAACATCCCACTCATTCTGAAATATTTGGCAGATATGCTACAGAATGGACTCTCATATTCTTCCATAAAAATACATGCTTCAGCTATTTCAGCTAGATACAACACTGATCCACCTGTGTTTTCACATCCTTTGTTGAGGCAATTCCTTAGGGGAATCAAGAATATAAAGCCACCAAGAAAGCCTCCAGTACCAGCTTGGGACCTCAACTTTGTCCTAGAAAAACTGACTCTACCCCCCTTTGAGCCAGCAGCTTCTGTGGACTTACAATTTCTCTCATGGAAGACAGCTTTCCTGTTGGCAATTACCTCAGCAAGAAGGGTTTCGGAATTACAGGCCCTAATGGCAATACCACCGTTCATAACCTTTCACAGATACAGGGTCTCCTTACGAACCAACCCTACCTTTCTGCCAAAAGTGGTATCTAGGGTTTCTTTAAATCAAGCAATTCACCTGCCTACTTTCTTTCCCAATCCTAAGAACAAAGGGGAAAGACTGTTGCATACCTTGGACATTCACAGACAACTTCGCTACTACCTGGACAGAACCAAGACCAGTAGGAAGTCTGATCAGCTTTTGTAGCTTACGCCCTGGAGTACAAGGAAAAGCAATTTCCAAACAGACTATTTCAAAATGGATTGGGCATTGCATCAGATTCTGTTATTCCTTCCATGGAAAGAGTGTACCAGCCAATGTCAGACCACACTCCACCAGAGCTACAGCCACCTCTACAGCATTCTTAAGAGGGGTGCCTACAAAAGACATTCTAGAAGCTGCTACATGGAGCTCCATGCATACATTCTCCAAACACTACAACCTTCCTTTATATTCCAGATCCAGAGCAGGCTTTGCTTCGGCAGTCCTGCAGGGATTGATAGCTACACCATCCTTTTCTTAGAGCATACCACCTCCCCCAGCTAAGCTATGGTATTTAACCCATATGTTATGACTGCAGTTGCATTCTTGAAGGACATAGTACAGTTTTGTACCTACCATAAATGTAGATGTCCGATAGATATGCAACTGCAGTCGGTTTTCCCTTGCTCCTTCTCCTCTATGCCTTGGGTCCACTCCTATCCCTATTATCCTTAGCTGGGGATATCTGTTATGGTGTATCTGTTTATTGCTTATTTATTGTCTGGAAACCTATTTTTGTCTTCCAATTTGATTACAGCCTTCATTGGAGTGCACCTGGCATCTGGGGCAAGAAACACTGAAGAAGATGGTGTCGGCTGATGCTTATATACTCCAGCCGCTCTGACGTCGGAGAGAAATGCGACATCAGCCGACGTCGGACCCAGACTTTGGAATCCGGCCGACCGAGGGCTGCCTGAGGCAGGACAACCCATATGTTATGACTGCAGTTGCATATCTATCGGACATCTACATTTATGGTAGGTACAAAACTGTACTTTTCTGTTTCCTAAATTTTGTCAAAACAGAAGAGAAGGCTGATGAGGGAGATGTTTCACTTTCCTCCCTGTCAGCACCAGAGGTGGCCTTCATTCAACTAGTAGTCTTTTTTAAAATGCAATGTGAGTGTGTTATCTCTTCCTTGCCACAAAAACAGATTTATGTAAAAGTACCAGACTTAAATAGAAAACACAGAAGGAAAAAGACTATAAGAAAATGTAATATTCTGGCTGCATTTGTGGCACATTTTAAAATTAGAAGGGTCCTTAGATCTTCCAACCATAACTTAAAATGAATCAGAAACTCACTTTCCCAGGAGAAACTGCTGGACACACTCAGGATAGTGAGGGAAAGCAGAGTAATAGCAAGGTTTTTTTTAAATTAACAAAAAGGAGGAACCTACTAACAATGGTAGAAAAAAATACAAAAAATGTATGGGAAAGAGAAAACTACCAATGATGGTACAGAGAATACATCTTTGTATTGACTAAAAGGGCGAGGGCAGAAATCACATTGAAACAAATAGAAATATATAGTGAAGAAAATTTCTTTGGGGAAAGGAAAGTTATAGATAGGTAAAATAAGATATAACTGACTTAGCTCAAGAGCTCTGACAAACACATCTGTCTTGAAGCAACAAACAAGATCTGAGGTAACTAGAAGAGAGGCATCGTGGGTATAACCTAAGCTCAAGAGTTTTTGGTCATCATGAGCTGTAATAATGGCAAAGTCGGTTCCGATATTCAGAACTGAACCCATCAGTCAAGGATAAACAAAGACTGACAACATCAGATTGAATTTTCAGTATGTCTTCAATTTCAGTCACTTTTTTTTTTTTTTTTGCTTTTGTTAGAATATATGTCTTTAATATGATTGGTTCTATTTAGGATTTGTATTATATTAGCTAAGTTATACATAGATTTAGGATTAACAGTGAAATGTATAACCTTTCCAAATTAATTTTAAACTGATTTAAAATGTCTAAATGTTTAGTATTTAAAATATTTCTTTTATGTTTCTTTTGCCTTTTGACTTTCTAGTTTTAACTTATTTTTTTCTTGCAACACAATTCTTTGTATCATAACTTTTTTAAAAACTATACCAAGACAATTCTGCCATATAAATAGGCCTTATGGGAATCCCAGACATAAATTTCAGAAGTGTTATCTGTGTAATTAATTTCTACAAAGGTCTGCATTTCTTTCATGAAAAAGTCTTTAAATTCTTTCAGGATGGTTATATAAGCAGGCATATATCTATTAGTTATATTATTGTCAGTTTTTAATGTTAGCTCAAAACTTATGGCATTATGATCTGAAAGTGGACATGAAACTGCCTTAACCTTATCTAATCTATCTTGTAGTTCATTATAAATATATACTGTATCTATTCTAGCTTGAATTCCATGTCTGTTTGAATAGTGAGTGAAAAAAGCGAATCTGTGTCTGAAAAATTGCTTGTATCTGTAATATGAAATATGTCTATAAACTTTATTAATTATTTTTCTGAGGCCAATATTTTCCTCTTTCTTGTGGAATTAGTATAATCAGCTTTTAATATGCAATTAAAATCACCTGCCAATATGATACTACCTTTTGAAATTTGGACTGTTTGGTTCACTTGATTCTTAACAGTACTAATTCCTATTCCTGGGATCCAGTATACACTAATGAGGGTATATATTCTTCTTTTAATTCATATAGTTACTGAACAAAGCATTCCCTTCTCATCATTATATGATCCAATAATTTTAGGCATAGGCTGAGTATTTTTCCATAGAATAGCTTTTCCCCTCTTTTTCTGGGTATAATGAGAACTAACACTGAATATGACTTAGTATTAAGTCTATCTAAAGCCACCTATAATAAATGTGTCTCCTGTAGAAATAATAGCTGTGAATGAAATAGTTTTAAATACCTATTTAAACCCTCTCGCTTACAACCATTGTTGAGGCCATTGATGTTAATTGAAATACATTTAAGAGGTGATGTGGAAGGTTTAACACATATTTTCAAAATAATAATAGCAACATCGTACCATTTTTGAAGTCAGGAACTGGATATTGGAACTCATATAGTTATTAAATTCTAAATTGTTAACTGTATAAATGTTAATAGTAGTAGCAGATAACCAAAAAGTATAAAACATTTCCTATATTGTTGAACATATATGCTTAAAAGCCCACAAATCCCTGAGGGAGTCTAAAATGCATAGTTTGGATATATAAACTATCAAACATTCCCAGCCATCGACCAGAGTGAGAGCACTCCTACCCCACTACTAAGATAAAGTTGTCATATTATCAAAATAACATTCCAGCCATTATTTACAAAATGTCCACTTTTAACCAATTTTATAAATGGTTATGAAACATTTAGCATTTGGAATATTTTGTATTTATATTTTGATAAGTTTTCTTCTTCTTTCGGCTTTTCCTGGTTAGGGGTCGTCACAGCGGATCACGTGTTCGCTCATGATTGGCAGTGGAGTTTTACAGTGTCGTGTTGCCAGCCTGGTGACCAACCTTCCAAAGAAGGCACAACATTCTGATAAGTATATCTCTATATATTAAAAAAAGACTATCATGTTCTGTTTTTTCTATGTTTTTATAAATATGTATAAAATATACATATGAATGCACTTATGTTTACTTTCTAATAAACCAAGTCTAAATATTTCTTGTAATGCCAAAGTCTACAATCAACAGAGTAAAGTTCTATATAGCTAGCAAACTTAGTTCTTTTAACATCTAACTCATTATTGTTTTTATATATTGTGAATCTAATAACTTAATGTACCATAAACAACTCTTATTTAAACTTTGAAATACCAAGAAAACATTTAAATTACAGATGCAGTCTTATATTAAACAGTGTTTTTTAAACGCAACTGTTCAAAATATAACATGATATTCAGCTAGTTAATCTGTTCCTTAAATAAGTTTGTATGTTAAAGAAATTGAAACAATTAAAAGAAACAGTAACCACATATTAAAAGAACTGAGTATAAATTAACTATATTACTTGAATTAGTTATTCTTTAATAAGTCTTTTTGTAACAAGGTTTTTTTTTTTTACTCACTTTTCTTCTAAGTGAAAATACCAGACATATCTGTAAGATCTTATGAATAAACATGAGATCTGCCCTTAGTGTTTTTATTGACAGGTAAGTTATTTAGCTTGTTCAGGACTCGACACTTAGCCCTGTTTGCTAAAGATCACAGAGAGAAGCTAATAACATCAGAAAACCTCGCAGTGAAAAAATGTCAAACAAAAGAAAACAGCAGCTTTGAACAACTCTTGAGCCAAGCAATTAGCAGTCTCCTTCAACACTCTCTATCCTTCCTTAGAAACAAGACCAATAGACCACAACAACCCATTCTCTGTCTCGCTGTAAAATATGCAGAGCCCCATTTGCTTTAGCAACTAGGAAGTAGAAAAGAAAGAAAGAAACCAAATCACATCCCTGCTGTAATGGACAAACTCAAACCAACATCCACACTTCACCTAAAGCACAATAAGACATGCCAGACCAGCCATAATGCCAAAAAAGGGCAATCCCCAAAACAAGCTATCTCCTTAACAGCATTTACATAATTGCCAGAAAACATCAACACACCAGCTGTCTTCAACCATAAGCTTACCACATATAACCATCGATCCTCAAAGCATCCTCTCCCCAAACCACAGACATATCTCACCATTTGCTAGCTTCAACATAAGCATAATGACCATGTCTCAACCAGTTCACAAAAGACAATAGGCATAAGAAAAAGAGAAACCAAAGAAAACAATAAAACCACACTATGTGCTGACTACTCGACTTCTCAAATAGAAATAAACAGTGAATCAGCATCATTAGAAGACCAATTAGTTTTCTGATTTCATAATAGAAATATGATTAAATTATGCTACCACATTTAAATTAGATATTATGCATTTTACATAAATATTTTGTTGATGAAACTTATGTCTATAAAATAAAGTATGTGAATAGATCTTTACTATGCCTGATGTGTTTGTTTACTAGAATCAAAGGCAAATTATTTTAAGTTCAATATAATGAAGCAAAGAAGACCTGGATTTTAAATATCTATTTATGCATAAAGTTATTGGATTTTAAATATCTATTTATGCATAAAGTTATTAGATAAGAAAAATATCATATTAGTGATTTTCTAGCAATATGAACTTTTCAAATATTTTCAAAATAATAAAATGTTATTAGAATTTAATGTAGATGGTTTAATGTAACATATATGTATATAGAATATTAAGAAAGGTAAGGTTAAATTACCTTATTATACAGAATCTCTAGATTCTTCCTACCTCAAATAAAGGCAGTTGAATGCAGCTTATTCATATATTAAAAACAAACATTAAAATGAAATGTAGACTGCCATTATTATGGCTTGTAAAAATTAAGAGATGTTAAATTATTTGTCTCTTACTTCTTTTTGTTAATCTTCCATCCTAGTTTTTCAGCCTATCTGCAAGGAAACAAGAGTTCCAGTCCATATCTTCCACTTTAAAAATTTTTTGAACATATGCTAAGGCAGCATCAAGTTCTTTAAAAAACTTGTCACCATCAGGGAGGAATACCTTCAGTCTTGCAGGGAACAGTAGATGAATTTCAATTTGCTCTTTCTTAAGTTCTCTAAGGACAGGTAACATTTTCTTTTGGATATGACAGCTGTAGAATAATCATTGTCAAAATTAATTGAGTGTTTAATTGTTTAGTTTGAGTGGAGATTTCTCCCAATCAGTTTTTAGGATTAGTTCCTTATCTTGAGTAGAAAAAATATCTCACTATTGTAGATCTCGGATTTTAGTTATTTTTTGTAGAAGATATAGTCAATGACCCGTGTGTTCTCTCAGTTCTGAATGACATTACTTCAGGCAGGTTTAGTATCTTTGGAAGCCAGGATGTCTGAAACCTTACCATGTTAGTCCTTTCTATTTTTTCTGGTAAACCAAATATAGGGATATTATTTTTGCAGGACTTATTTTCTAAATCATCAATTCTGTTCAGTAAAAAGAGTATTTTTGTTTTAATAAAAATTCAATGTGATTTTCATTTTCATTTAAGCCTCTTTCTCTGTCTTTCAGGGAATCCTCAATGCCAGATGTTTGAGACTTTTGTTGTTGAAGAGCTTCCTGGATTTGATTAATTTGTTTTGTGCATTTTTCTTTGAAATTGTCTAATTTAGTGTCCATTTTCAAGGATAATTCGTGTATATTTGTGAAAACTGACTAGTCTTTTTTTAAAGATGAGTCCCGTGTAGTTGTCTTTGAATGACTCTCTTCTAGACTGGATATATGAAGGATTTTCCAGATAAAATTTAGATAAAAAATATATGATAACAAAAACATTCTTTGATATAATCCTAGAGAGCACTTTAAATTAGTAAAAATATCTGTTAATAAACCTTTAGGATTATTTAGAAGATTTTTATCAGAAATATAAAAAGTAGCAGAGCAAAGGAGTTCTGCTGCTACTCAGTCAACATCCTAGCCACACCACCACCTCAGAAAACTTTTGAGTTTATCTCATCAGAAAACTTCTGACTACGTACTCAGGCATATCTTTTCAAACAGTGGTGGTGGTGGTTCTAGTCACAGAATCTGCACACTCATATGCACTCTCCAGAGCATGCTTAGACATCTAGATAAGATTAGAAATTGGAGGATTCAGACATGATCTGTCTTTTGAAGGAAGTGAGGCAGAGCTGTCCTACAAGCTGTTAACACCTGATAGAATAAACTGGAAGACAGAAATTCTGACATTCTTCTTGGGAATGTATTGACCAGGTTTTATTTCTGATACAGATTCCTGCTCTCCAGGATAGAAAGCTAACAATAACCTCCTGGTTAAGGTAAGGAAATCATTATGAACAGACAAAATGTCTTTGGATGAGAAACATCTAACCTTTTGTTTCCTTTTTGTCTAAGGACATCCCCAGAAAGAAATTGACTGAGAGATGTCACTTAATCCTGGGAAAGAGGTTTCTGTTTCCAGCATCGCTGTAAAGAACCTCCCAGACCCAAAGAAGAAGATGGTTCTCCCATTACTGATTTGGATAATGGAATAGTGGATTTGTCTAACCCATGGTGAATTACACCAGAGGAACTTGAAAGAAGTCTTAGGAATAACAAGTGGCCATGGTACAGTTGCTCACTAACAATGTTTGAGCCCATGCTGTAGGCAAGGGTTCCTATTCTGTTTCTTTATTTTTTTCTTTTTAGTTACATCAGCAGAAGAAACAGCAGGACCAGAGTAAGTATCTGTGCTGTAGCTGAGAAAGAACCCTTATTGCTGGTAAGCGCCGCTGAAAGAGTCGACTGGAAGGCAGGTCATCAGACAAGTGTTCACTAGCCGCACACATCCACTAACATCTCCCCACATAGTTCCTGCACAAAGAGAAAAGAAGAAATGAAGCTGAATTGTCATGAAGTGTATACAAGCAACAAACATAAATTTCTAGTCCTGAAATACATTTACTGATGCTTAAATATAACATCTTCAAGCAGTAAAGTAAGGAAGGGAAGTTGTCAGGAAGTGTACACAGGGACCAAAATTTCTAGTCCTGAAATACATTTACTGATGCTTAAATATAACATTGTCAAGCAGTAAAGTATGGAAGGGAGGTTGTCAGGAAATGTACAAAGGCACCAAAACACTCACACTGCTTAGTACATAACAACACTTCCCAGTCTTTAAATCCTTACACTTCAGTTAAAATATTTCAAAAGCAATACATTTTCCTCACAAAACAGGACCTTTCTAAAAACAGCAGTTTGACATGAACAAAATCACTGGTATTCTTAAAAATTGCAATGTTTTCTATGTGGAGGGATTCCCCTATGGGGGACTTTGCCAAAATTAAGCCTGTAGCAGATTGCTGCTCCTGTGAAACCTCAGAGTGGCTTTACCTTGAGGTGGTGAGAAAGTACTGAAATTGTCTACACTGACGGCTGATTTTCTTCTAAGAGGCTAAGCCAATCAACAGTCAGAGTACAGGTGTGGGAAGGAGCTAGCACTTTTTGAAGGCTGTCCAGTTGTGTCCTGGGCAGCATACAATCCAAATAGCCAAAGGCTACTGCGGTAGTGAGAATGATGAACATGTTATATTCCCAAGATTTCTTAGAAGCTGTTGTGCTGTGGTACCTTTTTGATTAGAAAAATTTCTCAGGACTGCTCAGATCTCTATTTGCTTATTCTCAGGGGGAAACCTTTTCATAAGTACTGAATGTGACTGTACAAAGAAATGTCATTGTTGAAGGGGACATATTTTATTATTTTCAGACACAGGAAAAGTATAACTATCTGTTCTCTGTGTTTTAATGGTTCTCTTGTTCTGTCACTATTAATCATCCAGTGAAGTAGAGAAACAAAGAAGTTATGTCTTACCATAATGTTCCATCTGTGCTGTTGATCTTTGTTCATTCATTACTGATAGGTTATCAGTTCCGTCCTCGGAACCGAGTCGGCCAATATCAAGCTTGAGTCAGCCAAAAACTCTTGAGCCAAGGTCCTACCCAGAATGCTCTGCTCCCTGTTACCTCAGATCAAGTTTGCAAGTTGATAGATAAAAGTAGAGGCTACCTCTGGTCATAACGGACCTACAAGAAAGGAGTAAGTGAGATCAACCAAGAACTTCCGGATAGGGGGTGGAGGGTGACTAGTTATGAATGAATGAAGATTAACAACACAGATGCAATGTTATGTTAAGACATAACTTCTTTATCTGATGTTGTTAGTCCTCGTTCATTCCTTGCTGATGGGACAGAGTCCCCAGTTACCTGTATTCCTGGGTGGCCCTCATGGAAGGATATTCCTGAGCACCATGGAACCAAAGGAAGCTCTACCTCTAGAGGCCAAGTCCAATTTGTAATGAAGAATAAAGGTATGAGGTTTGGCCCAAGTTGCAGCTGAGCAAATATTATGGGAAGCCTTAGCATGGAAGGCTGCTGAAGTTGCCATAGATCTTGTAGAATGTGCTTTGACTCTCTGAGGCAAAATGAGATTGTTTTTGTTGTAGATAAAGGTGATACAATTTCTCAACCATGAAGCCAATGTAACTTTTGATACAGGATGACCCCGTCTGGGTCCAGAAAAGGACAGAAACAGTTGGTCTGATTTACGGGTAGATTTTGTTCTGTTCAGATAAAAACAGATTTGCCTATGAACATCCAAAGAGTGCAGGCAATACTCTCCCTTGTTAGAATGGTTAGGAAAGAACACTGGGAGATTAATAGACTGGTTGATAGATCGCTCTGACACCACTTTTGGTAAAAAGGTAGAATTGGTTCTCAGTGATACCCTGTCCTTATGGAAGATAAGATATGGAGGTTTGATACATAAGGCCTGAAGTTCTGACAATCGTCTGGCTATCAGAAACAAAGCTTTCCAAGAGAGGTATCTTACATCACAAGAGGACGCAGGTTCAAAGGGTGGAGCTGTTAAAGCTTGCAGAACCAAAGCCAAATCCCAAGGTTGTACGGGTTCTCTAAAGGGAGGTTTTAGGTGGATAACCCCTTTCAAGAAAGTCTTACAGACTCTGTGTGACATAAGTAAAGAATCTTGAAAACCAGTATGAAAATTTGAGATGGCAGCTAAATGTACATGAATAGTAGAGGCAGACGCCCCAGAGTGGAAAAGATGTGATAAGTAATCCAATACCACTGAGACTGGGGCTAAGGGGTCTGTTTGCTTGTCTGCTGCCCATAGAGAGAACCTCTTCCATTTGTTAAGATAGATTAGTCTGGTGGACGATTTATGAGACACAATAAGAATATTGCAGACAGGGGATGAAAGGTTTTCATGCCTGGCAATCATAGGAAGTGGAGAAACCATGCTGTCAGTTTCAGGGATGTTAGATTGGGGTGAATCAGACATTGTGGATGGGAGATCAACATTGGGGATGGATTGAGGATCCATGGTTGATCTAGCAGGTGAGGCCAGAGGAAGGGAAATCAGACTTGTCGAGGCCAATATGGAGCAATGAGGATCACTTTGCTCTTCAACTGTCGTGCTTTCTTTAGAAATCAGGAGATGAGGGGAAGAGGAGGATAGGCATAAAGAAGACCCAAGGGCCAAGCGTGGACTAGAGCGTTCCTTGGTGACTGTCCCCGAGGGGGGATCCAGGGCACAGTAGTTGCTGCACTTGTAGTTGGTTGGGGAGGCAAATAGGTTGCAGCAAGGCTGACCCCGGCAGTAGAAGATTTTTGCCACTAGAGGATTAAGGGACCACTCGTGAGGCTGTAGAATGCACCTGCTCAATTTGTCCCCTATCACATTGGAGCTCCCGGGAATGTGCGTTGCAATCGGAAAGCAGTTGTGAGCTATCGCCCATTGCCATATTCTCAGGGCCACACAGCATAATGGGTAAGATCTGGTGCCCCCTTGTTTGTTGATGTACCAGACCACTGACATGTTGTCTGATTGGATCACAATAGTCCCTGACGGAAGGATGGAGTGAAATGCTTACAAGGCTAGAAGCACTGCCCTCAGTTCCAGGACACTGATATGCAAAAGGGCCTCTGTCTCCAACCAGGTGCCTTGGACCGAGTTTCCCTGACATAGCCCCCCCATCCCATCAGGGAGGCATCTGCGGTCACTGTGGCTATCGGTAGATGGGGGGGGTGAAAGGGCAAGACCATTATTGGGTATTTTGAGACGTCCACCAGAGGAAATCTTGCTTGCATCTCTGAGTCACACTTATTTGAAAAGACAAAGGATGTTATAGAGGGTACCACTGAGTGAGAAATAGCCATTGAAGAAGTCTCGTGGAATCTGGTTAGGGGAACAATAGTAATTGAAGCTGCCATTGACCCCAATAGCTCAAGTACAGCTCGAGCTGGGGATTTGTGGTGACAGAGCAGTGGTTGAACTTGTCTTATTCTCTGAAGTCTGTGTTCAGGAAGGGATGCTGTGCAATTTCTCATCTCCAACAGTAACCATATGAATTCCAAAGACTGAGTCGGGGTTGTGTTGGATTTCTCCCAGTTTATAGTGATTCCCAGGCTTTGAGCTGTTAAGAGAGTATACTGCAAAGCTTCTTCCAGTAGATGCTTGGTGGGGGCAGTAAGGAGCCAGTCGTCTAGATATGGAAATGCCTGGAATCTTTGAAGTCACAAGTGAGCGATAACCACTGCAATGCATTTTGTGAACATAGGTTCGTAGGTTTATACTAGGCTATCTGCCCTAAGGCATTTATAAGCCTAGCCCAAATTTTTGTGGCTTACGCCACCCCTTATATGAAAAAATACTGTGCCCATTAGTTTGTTGTGCCTCTGTCCAGCAGTGACACAGATATGATTCCCGGGGTAAACCTACGATCTCCCATCCACAGGTCTAGATTTCTCTTGAACAGAGTCAGCGAGGTGCTCTGCCTCACATGGACCGGGATTTTATTCCACAGCATAGGGAGTCTCTGAGTGATAAATCTATCCCTCCAGCACGTCCTATTTATATCCGTGCTAAGGTTTAAGTCGCTTGCTCTAGTGGTTTTGGTGGATTTGGATTTTTTGAGGTGGAGCATGTCCATTAATTCCGGGTTGGACATGGCCTTGTATGTCAGGCACATGTCACCTCTGAGCAGACGATATGCGACTGAATAGAGCTGGAGTTTCTTCAATCTGGCAGCATATGACAGATTTTGGAGTCCCTTTATCCTTTTGGTGAGGAACTTTGGGGTCTCTCCAATTGCTGCAGATGTCGGGTGAGATACATCCCGAATGGGGCATTGTACTCGATCATTGGTCTGATAAGTGAAGAGTACAGGGAACAATGACCTCACTAGATCTGGATGTGAATCCCTTCATGATCAGGTGGGCAATGTAGAAGGTCTTTCTAACCACTTTAGCAATGTGAGTGTCAAAGAAAGGCCACTGTCAACCTGGGTCCCCAGGTCCCTTATAACCTCTTCTGTGCTTAGTGGATTGCCACCTATATGGTAGCTTGGGGTTACCTTGTTTTTCCCGAAGGGTATGACTATACATTTTTTGGCGTTTAACTTCAGGCCATGGCTCTGGCACCAGCTATCTGTTTCCGTGAGTCCCTTCTGAAGGATATCCGTGTCCGATGCACTTTCCACTATGGCCCAGTTTGCAGTCGTCTGCAAACTTTGTCAGCCAAAGTCCTCCCATGTTGGCCTGTACTTCTGAGAAGTAGATGCCAAACAATAGGGGGCCAAGGACCGAGCCCTGTGGGACACCACTTGTGACCGGCTTGGAGTCTGACACAACGCCAGCAACTCTAACCCTGTGGGTTCTGTCCTTAAGCCGGTTTGCAACCCATCTTGTGACATATGGGTTTACATTTAAGCTGGTACGTTTTTCTACAATACCCGAGTGGGGTATTGTGTCGAAAGCCTTTGCAAGGTCAAGGTAGGCTGTATGGACTGCCTTTCCCTCATCAATGGCCTTGGTGACTGTTTCGAAGAAGTCGACCAAGTTCAAAAGGCATGATCTTCCCTTGACAAAGCCAAACTGGGTCGGGTCCAATGTCTGCAAGTCCCCTATATCTTTGTTTATGAGCTCCATTATGATCCTCTCCATAGCTTTGCAGACTAGACTTGTTAAGCTTATGGGGCGGTAATTACCAGGGTCCGTAGAGGCGCCGCCTTTGTGGAGTGGGACCACAGTTGCCGTACGCCACTCCTTGGGCACGTATCCTGTGGTGCAAACAAGATGGCAAGACCTTGTCTGCCATTGGTGTCAGACACTCTACTACTCAGAGATTCTATTCCATAAATCAGAGGACTATGAGGGCTGTAGAGAGACTGAAGGGCAGGGCTCGAAACTTGTAGTGACTGGCTCCTATATGGAAGTGGAGGTATCTTCTTGAGTGTTTGTCCATCTTTATGCGGTAATACACATCTTGAAGATCTACAGAGCACATCCAATCGTCTTCTTCCAGAAGAGGAAGGATAGACTGAACCATGACCATCTGGAATTTTTTTGTTTTCACAAATTTGTTTAGTGTACTGAGATCCAGAATTGGTCTCCAGTCCCCCTGTCTTTTTTGGCAGTAGAAAGAACCTTGAGTAAAATCCGGATCCTATCTGGTCTGGGGGGGGGGGGGGATCGTCTGGATGGCACTTTTTTTGTAGCAGCTTTTTGATTTCATGTACTGCTGTTTCCCTTTGACTGGGTGGAATCCCGGATAACACTCTTGATGAGACTGGGCAAAGATGGAAGGGGATGTGATAGCCTCTGGATATAATCCATTGTACCTATGAGTCAGTTGTTATCTTTTGCCAGGCAGCAAGGTATAAGGAGAAACGACCCCAACTGCTCCAGAGGTAAGCAGTCGGCAACACTATAGGAGCGCTAATAGGGTTGGCCAGAGAAAGTATCTCTGGAACCCCAGTTTTGCGGACCTCCTCTGCCCTGAAAAGGGCGTCTTCCATTTGAGTTTCCCCCTCTGCCTCTAGGGAAAAGTTGGCACGTGCATCCCAGAAGGAACCCTGTGATTTCTTGTGCTAGATCTTTCTGCTCCTCTGATTTATGGAATAGAATCTCTGAGTAGTAGAGTGTCTGACACCAATGGCAGACAAGGTCTTGCCATCTTGTTTGCACCGTGCCAGTGTATCCTTGACTTTAGGGCCAAACAAAGAGGCGGCTTCTATAGAGGCATTCATGAAGGAAATCTTAAAGGAGTTCGCAAAGTCACAAAGGTGCATCCAAGCATGTCATCTGGTGACAATCCCTGTGCTCCCTGTGCCTGCTGCTCTAGCTGCCCCTTAAATTGCATGTGAAATAAGACGCATTAAAGAGTTAGAAATGGACTCTAGGGTGGCTGTCTGAGAAGCCACATTATCACGGACTTCATCAGAAACAGCTCCTGACAAGGTTTCGGAGAGCTGGTTGATAAGATCTCGCTGAAGCCTGGTAAAATGTGCCAGATAATTCAAAGACCTTACGGCAAAGGTCGATGAAGCAAACACATGCTTCCCTAATCTGTCAATTGCCCAGGACTCCTTGTTGGGTGGATGGACAGTTTGGCTCTCTTCTGTCAAATCCTTCTTAGTAGCAGCTGCCACCACCATAGTGTCTACTGGAAGATCACGTGACCAGTGGGGAGTGCTCCACGGGGGGGGCGATAATATTTTGTCTGGCCTCTTAGACATCATTTCCATGGTACCAGGGGGGCCTTACATATGCGTTGCTATGATGAGCTGGATGAGGCAGGGTGACCCAGGAGGTAGCGGGCTGGGCATGAAAAGCTTGCAGAAATACGCATTCCTCAGAGGAAGGATTAGAGGGCTTTTAGTCACCCCTCTGTTTAAGGATCTCAAAGATGTCACCAAAGGACATCTCATCAGAGGGTGACCGTGGGGGCCCTTCCCCATCATCAAAATCCGTATCTTCAGTCAATGACTCATCAGTGGAGTCTATGTGCTTTCTCTTGTACGATGCTTTGCGGGGCGCTTCCTCAGAGGGAGGTTCTGGGGAAGACTGCAAAGAAGGGGTCTCCCGAGGAGGAGAGACCTGAAGCTCTTGCGCCCAGTGTCTGGAGGTTTAAGCTTGTGGGAGTTGTGGCACGATGGGGGGAAAGGACTCCGACAAATGAGCTTTGCCAGCGGAGGCAAGCGCCCTCTCCATGGCCTGGAAGGCTGGCCCACCCAAGGAGGAATGGGAGCCCGGAGTCAAGCATGACAACCTCGGAACTAGGGTCACACCCCACCCCAATGAGCCCCCCCCAAGACCAGGAGTCTCAAGAAAACCGTGAACCATAAGAGAGAGAGCATCCCTGGAAGGTGCCACAGAAAAAATCGGCATGGAGCCAGGAATGCCCTCCCCAGTGGCACAGCCACTGGCCTGAGAACAGCCCGGTGCCCAGTGCACCAAGGGCCACGGGTGACTCTGGTTCCAAAGTGAGATCCACTATTGAAGTCAGAGGTAGGGAAGCTGCTGTTGGAGTAATAGGCTTCGAAACTTGAATGGAAGTCGAAGGAGGAGTATACGTTGGGGTTTGAGACAAAATACACTCACCTGAATGAGGGATTGTGGACTTTGATGGTTGAGAGAGACCTCTGGTCACAAGCAACTGGTCAACAAGCTGCAACATTTCCTGCTCAGAAAGACTCTTGGTTGACCTCATGGAGAAGGCTGATGGTGATTCTGGCCTTTCTAGGAAAGTACTATACTGTCTGCTTGCAAAAGGATCCACTGAAGGGGAATATTTGGTCCTTGCTAATTCAATAGGTGCAGAACTTGGAGCTGAGGAAGTCTACACCGAAGAAAATGGTGTAGAAAAGGTCTGAGTCGAAGATGTCAGCACCATGCTAGTTGAAGGTGTCTGCACCATAAAGGCAAAGGTCTGCCCCGAAGGATACGGTGCCATAGTGGGAAGTGTCTGCATTGGCAATAAGGACGGTGACGAGAAAGACTGCACCGAAGTACGCCAGTGCTGCAAAAAGTCTGCGCCGTGGAGTACAGAAGAGTCATACTTGGAGCCGAAGGTGACTGTACCGGGGACTGAACCTGTATTGACGGTGCCATTAGGGGTTGTGACAGAACTGCTGGAACCATAGTTGTCTGCACTGGGAACTCAGGTGCTGATATCGATAAAGGAGACATGGCTGTAGTCAGGATCATTTGGGGTGGTGCCAAGCCTGGAGCCGACAGGGTCACAGGTGGCAGCACCGGAGTAGTAATCAATTTCACCTTTTTGTGAGTCGACTCCCTACGATCTCCAGAGGGAGAAGAAGGGAGTGACTTCGATGAAGAAGAGGAAGAATGCCTTTTGTCGGGTTGAACAGGAGGGGGTGAGCCCTCCAATCCAGAAATAGCCTCAGAGAAAGGAGACTTGAGGAGACCTTTCAAAATTAACTTATTCTTCCTCTCATTGAGAGTCCTGGTAGAGAAGTTTTTACAAATCCCACACGGAGGATCTATAATCAAGTGGGAGACATTAAGACAGTAGACATAAGTCATGGCCATCGGAAAGTGGTAACTTATGGGCACAATCCTTGCACTGCTTGAAACCAATGGAACTCTTCTTATCCGACATAGCTGGTGTGGAGAAGAAGCACAGTAGCAAAAGGAAGAATAACGCTACCCAAGAAAAGGGTAAAAAGTGAAAAGGAAGGAATACCAACGATGGTAATGGAGAATTACCAAAAGTAAGAAAAGAAGGTAATAAAGGGAAAAGGTTAGAGGGAGAGAGTCTAAAGTGTGTGATAGGGTAGGAAAAAGTTAGAATAAACTTTTGAGAAAAATTTTGGGTAATATATAAATTGTCAAAAATTAGACACTTAGCTGAGAGAGTGGCTTAACACAGCTGTTAAGCAACACAGCAAATGAGGTCTGGGGTAACGGAGCAGAGCATTCTGGGTAGGACCTTGGCTCGAGTGTTTTTGGCTGACGCGAGCTTGATATTGGCTGGCTCTGTTCTGAGGACAGAACCAATAACCCATCAGTAAGGAATGAACAAAGATGAACAACATCAGATCTAATGTTTTGCTTTCTGGTGTGTGTAGACACTGGAGCTAAACATTTGGTAAATAATTATATATGCATCTCCAGTTGATGACTGGGATAGTCTAGCAGGAAAACCAGTGGCCCCTGTCATCGAAGGCCCAGGAATAAAATCTCCTGTATCAAAATCATATTTCTCAAAGAGGTGATAAATAATACATTATTCAAAATTAATGATTAACAATAATAATATGCCTTTTTATAACAGCTACATAATTTGTAGTTAACTAGAGCTTTAGTTGCAGATTTGCAGCATGCATACAAGGAAAGATAGCTTGAGACTGAGGAGGGGGATTAAGAAAAAGAATATAAGTAATGGTTAGAATGAGAGTGAGGAGAAGGGGGAGTAAAGTAGGATGAAAACAAGAGATGTATATAGTGAGATGTTAATGAGTGAAAAGTGTGATAAAAGAAGGTTAGCTTGTTTTTGAAAAATAACAGAGGTAGGCTGAAAAATATACTACATGCAGTACAAGTATTGTTCAGAAAGATTCATAGGTTCATAGATAAGTACTAGGTTAGCTGCTCTTGCAGGCCATTTTAAGCCTAGGCAGTTTCTCTTTTGGTATTTGATTGTCCTTACTCATACTATGGTTGATAATTATGTATTACTCCTAGTGAGAATAACTGGGATCACACCATAGATAGTTTGAGGGGACCCATGTGATGTGTGTGTGTGTGTGTGTGTGTGTGTGTGTTGGGGGGGGTGTAATGTTAACCTGTCTTGGTTGGATTTTTGGTATGTTTGTATGTTTAGTGTCTAATAGCAGATTTGGTATTAGTTATTTTATGCAAGGGCAGCACTATTTGTTGTATATGTCTTACTCTAAGTTGGATGCACATTCTTTGTGAGTTATGGTATGAATTTATTTTGGGGTGAAAGTCTAATATCTATCTACTGCAGGAATTTCTCCTTTATTCACATTCTGCAGTACATAAAAATTAATTACTATGGTTGAAGGCTATGGCAAACTTTTCAACTGGATAGACATTACTTGGCCCATCTGAAATCCATTGTTAAACACTGGAAATACTCAGGGGGGGGGGGGGGGCTGTGCAAAGTCCACATGGCTGAGTTGAAAACTGAAAGTGATGCTGAACAATTCAGAATCTAAGATACTTTCTGTATAAATGTCTCACTGGAATGTGAAAAAGGGTCTCTTCCATGTCTATGGTTGTCATAGTGAGCTAAAATCTGCCTTATCTTACACTATATTGACTGACCCTGCCCCCTACATGGCCATTGAATCCACAGTCAGGATCTGTACAGGTAAGTGAGAGAGAAGCAATCAAGGTAAAACTGCATAGTCATAGAAAGTGCAGCTTCATTCTAGAGCTGCACATGTGCATAATCTTTTTATGGAGCTCTAACAACTGTAAATCATAGTATCTCTACTGTCAGTTAATTCAGACCATTAAGCCTACACTGTTTGATTTTATGCACTGACAGACGACATGCACCCCCCCAAAAAAAATCAGACTCCCATTGCAAGCCAAGTATCTGTTTCCATAGGTTCATAGGTTGATACTAGGCTATCGGCCCCAGGGCCTATACAAGCCTAGCCATAACAATTCCCTGGCTATTTCTTCCCACACTATTTACTTCCCTGGACCCCTGTCTAACAGGGTGACTGATGTGATCCCCGGGGTGAATTTCCTTTCTCCCATCCAATCATCAAGGTTCCTTTTGAAGAAGGCCAAAGAGGCACTCTGCTTGACATGTATGGGCAGTCTATTCCAAAGTCTGGGGAGTCTCTGGGTCAGGAACCTCTCCCTCCAGTATGTTTTGTTTGTTGTGATGACAAGGTTTAGATCCCTGGAGCGTGTGGCTCTGAGGGATTGAGATTTCTTTAAGTGTAGCATGTCTAAAAGCTCGTGGTTTGACATGGCCTTGTATGTTAAGCAGAGATCGCCTCTGTGTAGATGATATGCGACAGAGTATAGCTGGAGTTTTTTAAGGCGGTCAACATAGGGCATCTGCTTTAGGCATGTGATTCTTTTAGTGAGGTATTTCTGCGGCCTTTACAGTTGTTGCAGATGTCTTGAGAGGTACATACCAAACTGGGTGTTGTATTCTATAATGGGTCTAATGAGGGATGGGACAATGACCTCCTTTTTTCTGGATGAAAAGCCCGTAGTGATGAGGTGAGCCACATAGAAGGATTTCCTGACTGTTGTGGCGATGTGGTTATTGAAGGTGAGACCACTGTCCACCTGTGTCCCTAAGTCTCTTATCACACTTTTGGTGTTTAGTGTACTGCCACCTATGTGGTAATTCATGAGTACATGTTTTTTCCCAAAGGGGATAACTATACATTTCTTGGCATTGAGCTTGAGCCCATGGCTCTGGCACCAAGCATCTGTTTCTGTAAGGCCCTTTTGTAGAGTATCCACATAATTTGAGGATTCAGTAACTGCTCCCAGTTTGCATTCATCTGTGAACTTTGTTAGCCAGAGTCCCTTATTGTTGGCCTGTACTTCAGAGAAGTAGATGCCAAACAAAAGAGGTCCCAGGACTGATCCCTGAGGTACTCCACTTGTCACTTGTCTGGAGCTGGATTTAGAGTCAACTACTTTTACAGTGTGGGTTCTGTCAGTAAGCCAGTTGGCAACCCATCGAGTGACGTAGGGATTAATGCCCAGCTTAGTAAGTTTATCTATGATTCCAGAGAGGGGGATGGTGTCAAAGGCCTTGGTGAGGTCCAGATAGGCTGTGTGAACTGCCTTACCCTTGTCTACGGCTCTGGAGACTGATTCGAAGAAGTCATTCAGGCTCAGGAGACAAGATCGGCCCTTCACGAACCCAAACTGGGTGGAGTCCAGTGTTTTTAGTTTGCCAGTGTCTTTGTTTATAAGTTCCATGATAATACGTTCCATGGCCTTGCAGATCAGGCTTGTCAGATTGATTGGGTGGTAGTTCCCGGGATCCAAGGTGGATCCTCCCTTATGGAGTGGGATAACTGTAGCTGTGTGCCACTCAGTGGGCACGAAGCCTGAGGTGAGGGTATGATTAAACATGACACTTAGGTGAGGTGCCAGTTCATTTTGTAGTTCATGTAGTACACAGCCTGGGATGTCATCTGGTCCCATGGATGCTGTATTCTTAGCTTTGGAGAGTGTGTGTTTTACCTGTGTGGCCATTATTACCAGAATTTGGAAATCTTCTGGTATTGAGACGGGCCATTTAGGGGGTGAGAGGGGGTGAAGTTGGCACTGAATCGATCTGCTAGAATATTGGTAATATCCTTGGGATCGGTATATTTAATGCCATTCTGTTGTAGCTCAGAGCAGATTTGAGCATTGCCATTTATATTCTTGACATAGTTATAGAATGCCTTGTGGTTGTCTTTGGAATCTTTGGCAATTTTATTTTCTTAACTAGCTTTGGAGGATTTTATGAGGGATCTCAGCCTCTTACTGTGGCTGGTAAGGGAGTTTTTTACATCCTGTGATTTTCCTCTTTTCTGCAACAGTTTCTTCCTTTTGTTGTAAAGTTTGTTTATGGCAGGGGACCACCAGATTGGCTTCCTTTTTTGGAGGAGAGCATCTTGGTTCTATTTGGGATGGCACAATTCATGCATGAGTGGATGTGCTCATATAGTGCCTTAGTGTAGGACTCAGCAGTCGAACTTTCAGTTCCACAATGATTAGGCAGCTTCTCTAGCAAATTTATTCACATAAATTCAAGACATTACTTCCTTTCACCTTCTTCTTGGTTTTAGTCTCACTGTAACATCATGTTCACCTACTCCTTAGCCATGAAACACTCAAATCTTTTTACTGTATATTATCTTTTTCTGCTGGTGAAGACTTATTAAAACCTGAATTTATTCTAGTCTACCTAATCTGCCTTTATTTCTGCTCTGTTGTTATATAACTTATAAACCAGTCTCTACTTTGTTATTGGTCTTATTTTGCTCTATAAAATTGCACTGACTTTGTTGGCAGTCTCACATATTTACTCTGCACAGAAGCAAAGTTGACTGCTTCTGTAGCCCTTGATTGTTCTGAGAATTCCACCTTTGTAGTGTGGGATCTGCTCTGTTTGCTCTTGTTATGCTAGAGAGCAGTCTTCTTTCCTACCCCCAATTCCCATCAACTCCCTCTTACACTACCTCTGTACTGCTACCTCCACCCCAGACTCCTCTCTTCAATCTTTTCATCCTCCAATAAACCTGTAGAACACATACACATGCACACATCATTACAGCCCCTCCCTCTTTTTCTCCAACGCCTCTCTTCCTACCTCTGTCACTATTTTCATTCCCATCCTTGTAACCCCACCCATACATGAAACTACTCCATTCTCATATGCATTTTGCCTTGCCATCACTTTAATTTCATGGCAAGTCTCCTCCCACTTCCTAATTACCTACCCATGATGCTACCTAGCATGCTCATTATCTCTCTTTACTAACACACATTCCAACCCTTCATACCATAGCACTACAAAACCACAAATCAACAATTACCTCACCTAGGTACCACCATGATTTCTCTAATAGTTACTGTGGAATCTCTCCCAGCTTATATAACCTAGCCCCCTACCTTCATTGTAAACATGAAATACTTCATTACCAACTTACCATTTACAAAATAATGTACATACTCAGAAAAACTAAAACAGATACTATATATTGTATGCGTCATGAATCCCTCAGTGTAGTGATATTCCCCTAACCCTGGTCCTCTCACCCACCCACCCCATACAATGGATGCTACTATAGTGTCTTCAAATTACCGCATACAAAATAAAAACACTCAATCTACTCCAATTTCCACCTCAACTCCTCTACCAACTTTTGATTCACAATTCTTCTCTGCTCAACCTTTTGTCTCCAATTCTGATACTACTCCTCCTCTATTACTACCTAACTCCACAAAATATTACTCCTCCTCTTCCTCTCCTACTTCTTCTATAGGTCCACCTACAAACCTGAACCTCATTACATTAAATCTGAGTAGTATCAAGTAACAAAATCACTGAAATTCATGCCTGGATTTCTCTCTCAATAGGCCTGACATGTTAGCAATAACTGAAACTTGGCTCAAACTTAACATCAAAGACACAGAACTTCTCCTCCACCAACCACATCTATAATATAGAGCTGGCAGACTACAAAAGAAAACTGGTGGAGTAGCCTGTCTTTATCCTAACTACTATACTCTTTTCCAAATAAGTATAAATAAGTATCGGTATAAATATTCAAACCCCATTCCAAAATTTCATAATACTGAAACACTCATCTCCTTCCTAAACTTAAATAAAAATAAGCCTGAAATTATTGTATTTTTCATAATCCCTGGAAACAATAGCTGTATACTTGGAAGACACTCTTTTGGATGTCAAAACATACACTTAAATGATACTACTATACCGGGTGATGTAAATATTGACTGGCAGAACTTAAAATCAGACTGCCCACCTTCCAGTACAAACTTGTATGAGTTCACACAACTTATACAAACTCTAGGTAAAGTAAATCATATGACAAGAGTACCATTCTTGTCTGGATACTAGTTTCTGACCCAATAAAATATGTTACTGCAAGATCATTCCCAGATGTTCTAAGTGACCATCTCCCAGCATATATAGAAGTCTTAATCATCAGGCCAAACAGGACAAATTTAAAATCTCTTGCAAGCTATCAAAATTTAACCTGCAATCATATATTAATACTTTAAAAACCATTATCTGGTCTACAATACAATACCCCAATTTAGATATTTAGATCAATCATTATCCTTTAAGGGCTCAGCCTCCCTCTGTCTTCAATACGTTATTTCTAAATACACTAAATAGCTTCACTGTCATGCATAATAAAAGAATCAAAATCAATCATTCTCCCTGGCTCTCTAAAGAGAACATGAAACTCATGACTGCTACAGACAAAGCATGGAAAGAGTGGCAAAAACATATAACTAAGAATCTTCAAACCTACAAGTAACTGTAAAAAGGCCAAAAAATGAAGTTAAGAATGACAAAAAGTACAGTTGTGCAAATAAACTTACCATAACAGTAGCTGTTCAAATAATCACTGCTGCAGTAACCTTAACTCTAAAGGCTATATCCTGCCAAGGATATAATAGCTGGACAGCTTCAAAAGCTTCAGGGTATCTTCCATGCACTCAAACTGTCAGGAAGCTCGAGCTGAGGTGACAAAAAGTCAAGTTCATGGATGAATACTAGGTAACTGCCCTGAAGGGATGTTTTTAGGTCTAGCCAATATCCTAAGGTCAGAAACAAACTTTGTGTTGATGAGGTGAGGTCCATAACCACTATGGCAACCCTTCTCCCCTTTGGGAGTGAAGTATGGGTGCCAAGCCCCTCAAAGCTTTCCTGACAGAGAATGTGGCTGAGCCCTGAAAGGACAATGCTAGAAATAATAAAAAAAAATAATAAATGTCTGCATCCAGGAATAAAAGGTACACACACGCACACACAAAAAAGAGGGGGGAATGGAGGGAGGGAGTGGCCATTTCAGCAATGATCATTAGAACCTCTACTGTTAAGTTTACTTACACAATTGTACTATGTCCATCACAGTGATCACTGCTGCAGTAGCTTTTGCTAAACAAGTAGATTACCCAAGCTTACTACATTTGGGAGGGAATGGCCATTTCAGCAATGATCATTAGAACATCTACTGTTAAGTTTACTTACACAACTGTACTATGTTCATCACAGTGATCACTGCTGCAGTAAACTTTGCTAAACAAGTAGAATACCCAAACTTACTACATTTGGGAGGTAGAAGGAGAAGAGTCCAGGAACCCCTGGAGAATGGGCCTAGCAATGCTTGATCTTGACCTAGAGTAGGAATCAAGCTTATAGTGTTTTGTAAAAGTATGCACACAGCACCAAGTACCAAATTCTAGACTCCAACCTTTTCCAAAAAGCCATTGTTGAAGCCAAGGACACTGGTAGAGTGGGCCTTGACCCTGCCTGGAATAGTTTTGGTATGTTGATGATAATAAAAGGTAATAGCCTTTGACGGCCATTTGGAGAAAAATTGATCCAAAGATCTACAAATTTAATTCCGTCAAGATAGTGCGTGTGTTCTGTATGGACATCCAAGTATCCCTTCTCCCTCATTTTTAGGTTCAGAAAAGGAAACTGGGAGATGCATAGTCTGGCTTAAAATAAACTCTGATACCACTTTAGGTGTAAAAGAAATATTAATTTTCAAACTCTGCCCCTGTAGAAAATGAGATTTGACTCAACCCAAGAGCTTGCAATTCAGTTACTCTTCTTGTAGGGGTCAGAGCAATCAGTAAAACTCCATGTTAAGAACCGCAAGTTAGCCAGGTTAGCTGGATCAAATGGAGCAAGTATTAGCATCTCTAACAGAAAAAGTAAGATCTCAAAGGGGGGGCCACCAGTTTATTGGAGGCCTCTTGTGCAAAATCCCTTTCAAAAACATTTTGACATGAACATTCTTTGAAAGAGCAGGATCTATGGGCACAGATGCTGAAAAAAAGTTATGTACTCACCAGAGCATTATATTTGTGTTGTCCATTTTCATTTTTCCTCAACCAAGTCTTTGATCCGATCTGGCTGCTTCTTCCAAATCTTCGGACCCAACTTTTGAGCTCCTGCCTTTACCCACAATGCCCTGCCAGCCAAACATACCTCAGATCGAGTTTACTGCCCTTAGTAGACAATGAATATCTTAAGAGAACTTTAAAAGCTAGATTAAAAAAGGGCTGAAGCTCAAACACGGAACAGCAGTTCTCAAAGTGATGTCCTTTAGTTCTCTCCAGAAGCAAAGGGAAGGGGGTATTTTCACCCAGATGAAAGTTTAAAATATCTGCCAACTGAATCTTAATAGCAAAAAAACTAGCCTTGTCATAGAACATCGAAGCTAAAAACTCAAGTACAGCTGGTATATGGGCAGCAAAAGAGTCCAAATGGGCCCAGAAAACAAATCTGTTCCATTTACTTCTGTAAATCTTTCTAGCAGAAGCCATTTGACAAGATAATAAAATATGACAGACCAGGAAGGAAAGCCTGGGCCTGTCTAGCAATAAGGAGAACCGGAAGAAACCATGCAGTCAGTTTAAGGTTTGTTATGTCCAGATGGGTCATCCTTGTGAAGCCACAGGATGGGAAATTAAATTTGACAAGGCCAAAAGGATACAATGTGGATAACTGTGCTCTTCAACCAGTATACTTTCTGTAGAAATTTGGAGAATAGAAGTAATGGGGGTAAGCATAGAGGAGACTGGAGGGCCAATCATGGACTAGATGATCTCTTGATGACTTCCCCTTTGGAGGGAAAAGAACCTGCTGCACTTGTTGAGGGAGAAGCAAAAAGGTCACAACCCAATTGAAGGAAACTTCTTTCCACCACTTTGATATTGAGAGACCATTCATGAGGCATCAGAATGGACCTGCTTAGTTTGTCTGCAATCGCATTGGCTTTCCCCGGTATGTGTGGTGGTATGAGAAAGTGGCTGGAAGAGATTGCCTATTGTCACGCTCTCATTGCTTATCAACGTAGGGGGTAAAATCCGGTTTCTGTCTGTTGATGTATCAGACTACAGACATACTGTCTGAATAGCAACTGTCCCAGAGGGGAGTGTGTCTTGAAAGGGCTGCAATGCTAGGAGGACTGCTCTCATTTCCAGGACACTGGTATGCATCTTGGCCTTTCCTGCAGACCTTGTACCTTGGAATGTCCTTTCCAAGAAGTGCCCCTTCACCCCAGTTGGGAGGCCTCCATGGTTACTGTGGAAGTGGCGGGGGGGGGGATGGATGGCCATCAAAGAAGATATTTTTTTGCAAGATTGTGTGAGCTTGACTAAGGTGAGTAAAGGGTGCTGAAGAATAGACCACTATACCAATAGAGTCAATTACTAAATTTGCGTGTGAAACCTGGCTGAAGGAATTAGGGTGATAGCTGCTGCTATTGATCTCAGTGTCTGAATTCATGTTGGAGGAAGAGAGCCTATCTGACTGACCATGTCTAGATGAGCACCTATGAACACCAGACTCTGAGCAGATATGAGTTGTGGTTTGCTGTAATTGACTGTGATACCTAGGTGAAAACACAACTAAAGCAAGTAGTCCCTTGTCTGTAGAAGTAGATGCCTGGTTGGGGCAGTTAGGAGCCAGTAATCTAGGTACAGAAACACTCTAAATCCCAGCAGTCTCTGGGAAGCTGCTACATCCGCCATGCATTTGGTGAACACCACAGGGGCTGTGATGATGACAAATGATAGTGCTTTGAACTGGTAATAACTGGTTCTCAGCAGGAAGTGAAGATATCTTCTGGACTGCCTGTTCATTTTGATGTGAGAGTACGCATCCTGAAGATCTGTTGAGAACATCCAATCATCCTTTCACAGTATGGACAAAATGGACTGAACTGCAACCAACCAGAACCTTAAATATTTCACATATTTAGTTTGCTGAGATCCAGGATGGGTCTCACATCCCCTGTCGTCTTTGCCAATAAGAAGAATCTTGAGTATGTTCCGGATCCTATCTGGTCTGGAGGGACCTTCCAGATGACTCTTTTTTTCTGTGCAGCTTTTATATTTCTAATGCTGACATCTTCCTCTGATTGTGTGGAACATCAGGGATTCTTTTAATTCTTGCAGGGGAAATTTGGGAAAATGGTATGATATAACCTCTGGGTAAAATTCTCTGCATTCAGGAATCTTTTATGATGGATGCCCAGGCTTTTTGGTGCAAGGGCAGACATCCCTCAAATGCCACCAGAGGGAAACAGTCAGGTATCCTTTGAGGAGTGCTGGATAGATTTGCCTGAGAAAGTATCCCAGAAAACCTGGTTCTGCAGGCCACATCTGTTGTGGGGGTGGTGTCTTTTGTTACAGTTCCACCCTCTGCCTCTGGGAGAACTATTTCCTCATAAGTCTTGGAAAGGACTTTGGGATTTGTGGAACTATATCTTTCTACCTCTTTGCTGATTCCAGGAAAAAAAGCCTTTGAGGACTAGAAAAAAATTGATCCCCATGGCAGACAAGGTCTTTCCTTCTTGCTGACTTCTAGAGAGTGTTTCTTTAACTTTTGGGACAAATAAGGAAGATCCATCAAATGAAGCACTGATGAATGAAGACCTGAAGGGCTCTGCAGAATTGCACAGGTGCATCCAGGCATTTCTCCTAATGGCTATGTCTGAACCGGCTTCCCATGAGGTGCTCTCTGCAGCTTGAGATATTAACCTCATGGACACGTTAGCTATTGACTGAATGGTGGCCAGTTGTAAAGAGACTCTGTTTTTATTCCTCCACAGACATGGACCCAGAAAGAGATTAAAAGAGCTCTTTAGTCAAATCCCTATGCAATTTCCTGAAATGTACCAAGTAATTCAATGACCTCACAGCAAAGGTCACTGAAGCATAAATGCTATTACCAAATCTGTCCAAGGCCCTAGATCACTTGTTAGGGGGAAATGGACCGAAGAGCTCTGATCCACAAGTTCTTTCTTATTAACTGCTGCCACAATCACACCATCAACTGAGACCCCATCACTCCAGTGTGTTCTGTCCTTTGGGGGGGCTAAAATTTATCTGGTCACTTGGGGTTGGGCTCCGCAATATCTGGTTCTTTCCATGTCCGGTGTGAGGTGGGAAGTGGTGTCAGAAGACAAATCATATTTTTGCTTTAGGAGTTCAAGAATGTCTCTAAAGGAGATGTCTTCAGATAGAAAGCTGGGGGACCCTTCCCATTCATTGAAAACTGTATCTTCATTGCGACAGCCCAGACAAGAATCTAAGTGTCTCCTTTTGCATGTTCTCTTCCGAGGTACCTTATCAGTGGGGATGGTCTGGTGAGGTATCAGAAGTGAGAGGGGAGTCCTCTGGGATGGACTGGAGACTTGAATAGTTTGGCTGTCCCAGTGGAATTGAAGAATGAGGCTCACAGCAAAGATCTGAAGGTGGCAAAGATATGTGATCTGAGGGGGGAAGGATGTCCTTTCTCTAGGTAAAGAGTAGGCCCTCTTCACAATCTCAAAGGCAGAGTGCCTGAAGGAGACATTAGCAGAAGGTAACAGAGCCAATATCTCCTGTACCACTGACCCCTGAATCCCTCAAGGCCCTCCACTCAAGGATGGAGTTGGACCTGAGCTGTCTAGACACCGAAGCTCAAAGGGGCAATTTGGCTCTGATAATTTTGGAGACTGTGGATATCCGGCACTGATGCTTTAGGTCTGACAGTCCTCCTGCCATGAAAGGTTCACAGATGGCTTAGGGAAGTGATCAGAGTCAAAGAATGATCTGTCTTTGGATCTGACAAGGACACTCCTAGGGATCTTGGATTTGAGGGTTCCAAAACCACAGACCAGATCAGAGGAGGAGTAACTACAGGAGGGCAGGCTCATGGATCCAGTGGGAGATGGAGATGGAATTACTTCCAGCTGGATATGAGCTCTGAGGAATTTCCTCATCATCCTACCCACTTCAGCCTCAGACAAGCTCCTGAAGGATCTAAGCAAGGATCTACTAGATGGTGGCCTGGAGGGTTTGTGTAGAGACTGAATTTGAATAGGTATCGGATCTGGTGAACAATGAGGTAACCAGATCTGAGAAGATTTCATTTTTGGAACAGTACAATACATGGTAGTTGGATTTGATTTCTTTGAAATGTTGGATGGTGGCTCTAAATATGGAGCCAAAGATGTTGATGGATCTGGAGACCTCTTCCTGGTATCCTTGTCTTTGAAAGCTGAGTCAGGTTTTCCTTTGCCCGATATTTTGGAGGGGGTTTGAGTCCAGTTGAAATTGAAGAAGAAGAAGGAAGAATGCCCTTCCATAGTAATGTGTTCCTTCTGTCAGTAAGTGCTCTGGCATTTAAGCCAGCACAGATGTAACATCCTGAATCTAAATAAGTAGCACCCAAGCAATAGACACATTCCCTGTGGATATCTGAACTGGGTATTTTGTGCCCAAAAGAAATGCATTTTTTAAACCAGTTGGCTTATCTACCATAATGGAGCCCAAGGAATGTTTATCCAAAAAGAAAGGCAAAAGATATATTTTTTTTACAAGAAAACTACCAACAATGATAGTAAGAAGTACCCTGAAATGGTAGAAAAAGGACAAAGGGGAGGAAAAGAAAAGCAGAAGTACCAGCAATGGTATTCAAGAGAAATACTGAAGGTTCAGTAGAAGGGAAAGGGAATAACCTGACAAGCATAGAAAAAAAATGAACACTCTGAATTAAGACAGGGCACATGAAGAAGCTTAAAAGATAGCCCTGCTGAAAACTAAGTTGAAAAACTCACTGTTTTGTATTAAATTTCACCCAATAGCTCAACAGAGAGTGGATCCACATCTGTAGCAATATGGTGGCAAATGAGATCTGAGGTATGTTAAGCTGGTGGGACATTATGGGTAAAGGGAGGAGCTCAAGAGTTGGATCCGCGGATCTGGAAGATGCAGCCAAATCAGATCCGAGTTGGATCTATTACCCATTAGTTCAGGAATGAATGAAAATGACATCAAACTGGCTGATGAATGAACCTTGATAGAGGGATAAAAAAGGCCATAGGATAACTCCTCTCACAAATATTATAAAACCAGAGAACTGGGTGCTTGTTATGTTGTTGGTACCAACTAAAAAATTTACTATTTGCAAATAAATTATTTTCTAGTAGCAGACTCTCCCGTCTCCATTAGCACCTGCTGTGCATACAAAGTAAACGTGCCTAAAAGGAATTAAAACCTTATCATCCAAGCAGTTAATTGAAGTTGATTGATGTCTGGGTGTATCAGACTCCCCTGTTCTTTGGTGAGTAAATACAGTCTGTGAGAAAGCTTGTGGTAATTACTGGTGGTCATTTCCAAAAGGAGGAGGAACCATGGTTGCCTGGGCCAGAAGGGAGACACCACAATTATCTTTGGGGATTCCTTTTGAATCTTCAGAAGTACCCTGGATATTAATAGAAAGTGTGGAAAAGGATACCAGAGCATTCCTGTCCAAAGAAAAGAAAAGGCATCTGTCTTCAAATCTTCCTGCATGGAGTCCTGGGACAGAATTTTGCCAGTTGGTTGTTCAGAGGGAAGGCAAAGAGGTCTACTTGAGGAACTACCCACAGATGGCTGAAATCTTGGAAGACGCCCTGATCTAGTTTCCATTTGTGAGTATCTGCAACACAGTTTTGCTCTGATGGAGTGTTGGATGCCTGTAGAATGAGATTGTGCTTTAAAGCTATATCCCAAACTAAAATGGATAGTCTGCAAAGATGGTACAACTAGGTGTTCACCTCTTGTTGATATAGCACATAATTGTGGTATTGTCTGTAACAACTTGAAGAGGTCCAAGAGACCAAAGATGATTCATGGACTTGGACCAAAGACGATTCGGAGACTTGAGTGCTTTGATCTGGCTAACTCTCTCTTTGATATTCATGTGATTGCATCTGTCTTTGGTGTCCTATACACCCTGCACTTTTATCCCTCCTGAATTTCTCCCCAAGCAAAAACCAAAGTGTATGTGGTGACTGACTGCTTCGGAACAGGGAGGGAGAAGGGGAGACCTGGATTTAAGGATATCTGTTGTCTCCACCAAATGATTTCTGCTCTGAAAAATCCTAACACTGGGATTTGAAATCACAAAGAGTGTTGATGCTGGGATGAGATACCACTGTATCTTTCTCATAGGGGTCTGAATGGAGAGATGATAAAATCAGCAAAAGGACAGAAGTATTGCTGGAACTGAATTCACCCTGAAGTTTTGGTGAGTACCTTCATGAGATGGACCCTGTTTTTCACAAAATCTCACAAAGACAACACTGATATATCTATATAGATGTATTTTATGTAGAATATATCATGGACAGAAGTAGGTTATAAAATAAAAAAGATAGCTGAGTGCACAATTCCAAGGATAAAAAAGGGCCCAATCCTGGTAGGTGCACTGGTACCAGGACTGAAAAAAATGACAATGTCGGATCCTCAAGACATGGAAATATTCCTGTAATGGGGGTAGGCCAAGACCAGGGGGAGGATACCCCTCCTGTTGTAGAAGGAAATTGCAGTCCACAAAAATCACAAAAAATTGATAGGCCAAAAAAGGAGTCATACGGCCATACAGATGATAGACTGGACTGGACAAGACAGAAATTATGTATTATTACTATTATGCAAGAAGCCCAGAATTTCCAGACAAAAGATATACGGAAAGATTATGAGAGAAATTAGAGGAAAGAAAAATACTTCCACAAGAAAAATTGTTAGAAGCTTCAAATAAAAATGTGTGTTCATTAATATAACAGATCCAAGAAAAATACTATGCGAACCAAGAAACCCTCTGCCATTTGGAAAAAGAAGCGACCGAGGAAGTGAGAAAATGTAAAGAATAAAATTTAGAGACGTTTGAAAGGTATAAAAAAGAAATATGGACATGAGAAAGAAAGATCTGATATCGTCCAATATTTATGTAAAGGAGAAAGCCAAATTAATCAACACAAACAAGGCAGCCCCAAAGATATTCCAAGAAAAATATAGGCAAAGGCATCCAAATATGGAAAATTTCACAAAAAAAAAAAGATCACAAAGAGGGAATGTAGAATAGAAGATTAGCCAAGTAGAAGTTAAAAAATAGAAGCAGAAGTTATGGAATATTTGTGAAGTGAAGGATTCAGTGTAGAAAGTTTAACACAGGTCATATCACAGCATGATGGAATAACTAGTCCCCAAAGTAAGGAGAAACATGAGGAGCAGGAGACATCTGAAGAATAAATATAGACATGGGAAAGAAAAAGAGATTTAATATAGTCCAATATTTATGCAAAGGAGGAAGCAAAACTGATCTATGCAAAAAGGACAGCACCAACAATATTTGTTTGAAGAGAAATACAGGCAAAGACATCCAGATACGGAACATTTCACAATACAAAAAATAATAAAAAGAGGAAAAGTTGAAAAAAGGATTAGCAATAGAGAAGTTAAAGAAATAGAAACTGAGATTATGGATTACCTGCAAAGTGAAGGATTTAGTGTAGAGAATTTAACTTAGATACTCAGATAACAGCACAACAGGATACAGCAATGGACACCCAAAGTAAGGAGAAACCAGTGGAGCAGGAAGCATCTAATCACTTGACATGTGAAGATAGTTTGGAGCCTCCCATACGAAACCAGTACAAAGGTTTAGCTGGAGCTATACAGCAAGGGAAAGAACAGGTAACTGTGACACCTCTGACACAGTCAGTGTCAGGGAGTGGGAAATCACAAGGCCTGTGATTTCCCATATGAAAGAGCAATGGATGACACAGGGTGAAACTGAAACGAATGTGGCACAAGAAGAAGCTCTCGAACTTTCTATAGAATGCCCTCAGGAAATGGTGAACAAAGAATGTGCCCCTAATTTAGAAGAAAATTATCTAAGAGAAGAGTTGCTTGATTTAATAGAAATGGATAGGCATATTAAGATCAATGAAAGAAATAGACTGCATAAGGTCAATAAAACCCCAAAAGTTATAAGTTTGATAAAACAAATGAATACAGTAATTAGGACTGTCCATAAAGATTCATGCGACATAACAGAAGTAAATAGGATGCATTACTGTGCAGCCAAATTAAAAACAGATGAAGTCGTACCACAAGAAGACAGGGTAATAAGGGAAAGGACTGGGAGAAATCAAATGCTATCATGGAAGTATCGAATAAAGAAAATGATAAAGCAATTAAGACAAGTGTCACTGTTAGAAGAGTACAGAATAGGGAATAGATCAACAAAAATAGTCAGTAAGACAGACGTGATAAAAGCAATGTGCAGTATTATGGATCAGGATTTATCATGCACTATCACAAATAGTAAACTAAAAATATCAGCACAAGCAGAACAACTTAATAAAAAGGAAAAGTACAAAATAAGGAATTTACTGAAGACCTAAAAAAAAGTTTTATGGAGAAGTGGGAAACAAGGTAAAAAGATTTGAAAGACCATAAAAAAAAGAAATGGTTACATTTTGCAGAAATATTAATGAAGATCCTGTGGAACATAACATTGATGCTAAATGGACAAATGAAATAAAAGAAAGAATAAAAAGTTCATGTGCACAGAATATGAAATGGAATGAAGTAACAACCAGAAAGATTAAAACAAAGTTGAGAAAAGCCTCTAACTGGAAAATCCCAGACCCAGATGCAGTACCTAACTTCTGGGTAAAAGTATTAACATCTCTGCATGAAGATTTAGCCATGAGTAAGAACTATTTATATGTGCACCCCGATAAGACACCAGCCTGGCTAACAACAGGAAAAACAATGTTCCTATTTAAGAGTAAACCTGCAAGCTACCCTAAAAACTATAAATCAATAACTTGCCTTCCAATGACGTATAAACTATACAGTAGAATTGATGCCGACAAAGTTTACAGTCATTTAGAAGAAAACTCAATTATGGCAATTGAACAAAAAGGTAATAAAAGAAAGTCATATGGAACAAAGGACCATTTGTTGTTAAAGTCATAGTGGAGAACTGTAAAAAGGGGAAGGAATCTAAGTATGGTATGGATAGACTACAAAAATCATTTGACAGTATCCTAGATTCATGGCTAAAAGAGTGCTTATAAATGTATATGATACACCCTACACTGATAAACTACATCACAGCGACCATGAAATAGTGGCAAAACACTTTGCAGTTAAGCCATGATAAAGGACAAATTATTATTCAAGGGATAAAAATCCAAAGGGGGATATTCCAGGGTGACTCTCTGTTACCACTGCTCTTTTGCCTTGCCATTAACCAATTAAGCTGTCTGCTTAACAGATTAGGTCATGGCTATAATCTGGCTCCCAGAAATCAACAAAGTGTAAAGACTTATCTTCTTGCTTTAAAACTGTATAGATAATTAGATGAGGAACTGAAAGCACAACTGCAAGTAGTCAAAAACTTTTTTTAGATGATATAAGAATGTCAATTGGTCTTGATAAATATGCAAAAGCAAACTTTAAAGCAGGAAAGCTGCAGCACCCAAAAAACATAAGTTTGGGACAATAATGTGATATAAAAGAACTTGAGCAATATATATATATATATATATATATATTTTTTTTTTTTGCGGGGGGGGGGATTGATGAAGGATCAACAATAAAACATGAACAAATGCAAATAAAACTCAGTAAGGACTATTTTAGAAGACTTAAATTAATCCTGAAAATGGCATTGACGTCTAGGAACAAATTTCAAGCTGTAAGCCAATTTGCTCTTCCTGTCCTAACTTACAGTTTTGGAGTGATTGACTGTCACCTAAAGGTGTTGGATAGATTATATAGGAAAACAAGAAGGGTGCTTTATGCTCATCAGATGATTTATAAAAATCAATTAATAAGCCGCAGTGGTACAGCGGTGGCATTGTTGGCTCACAGCAAGAGGTTCTCCTGTTCGATTCTCGGGTGGAGTGCCTTCTGTGTGGAGTCTGCATGTCCTCCCTGAGGTCGAGTGGCCTCCGAAAGACATGCGTAAATGGGCGTGCCTTCTCTGAAGGTTGGGCATCAGGCTGGCAACTTGGCACCATAAAAAATCTACTGCCAATCATTAGTGGATCGGAGTTCTGCTGTGGTGATCCCAACCAGGAAAAGCCAAAAAGACAAACAACAAGTGGATACCAATATTATATATTCCCCATTCTGAAGGAGGTATGGACCTTGAAACTGATTACATATATAGATCTGCAATTATGGAACTGCATATATATCTGCTGATCTCACAAGACTTAAACATAGTGAAAGTTTTGAAATATGAGGAGAATAAATCTAAGATGACTTTCTTACTTAGCAGAAGCATATCAGCATCAAGCGGGAATGGAAATTAAACCAGAAGTAGATAAAAATCAGGCAGCGACTGAATGTGCCAAAAAACAAAAGAAAGGATATAAGTTGAAGGATCAGATGAGAAGGCAAGAAATGTGGAAAATACATAAATCTAGCTGCAAGTATAGAAAACTCCTGGAACAACCTCATGTGGATCAGGATCAAATGCAGGAATGGTTAACGAGAGGCAAATTCAAACCAAAAGATGAAAGGTTAATATTGCCGGCCCAAGATAGTGGACTATGTACATGTTAGTTTACAAAGTTCATTGAACATGTGGGAGAAACAGACAAATGTAGACTTTGTAAAACAGAATTGGAAACAGTTACACACCTTGTTGCTGGTTGTGGCATACTAATGGCAGGAGGACTGTATACTGAAAGGCATAATAATGTGGCAAGACTGTTACACTGGGGGCTGTGCAAACATTATAATACAGAAGTAGCTAAAAAACATTGGAAACATGAGCCGCAAAGCATCACAGAAAATGATGAAGTCTACATCACATGAGATCACCCATTGTCAACAATTCAAAGGATGGGAGAAAATGAGATATAGTTGTCCATGAAAAGAAGAAAAATGTAGCATTGATTATTGAAATTGATACACCCAGTGACTACGGTGTCTTGCGTACAGACACAGTCAAAATATACCAGGATTTTCAGGCAGAAATTAGAGAAATGTGGAAGAAAGATACCCAGACAGTTCCAATAGTACTAAGAGCAACGGATCTTATAAAAGATTGAAACAATATGAATTTCATGAACTTTAATTGTACTTTCACTTAAGAATGGGGTCCATTCCCGTCATGCTATTAGAAACCCAACACACTGTAACAATGGTCCCAGACAGCATCCCAGGATGTCTTCTAAATAGCATGAAACATGACCTATCAGGGCCTCTGGAATTACTATTTAACTGTAGTCTCCAAACAGGTTTCATGCCTCATGAATGGAGAAAGGTGACAGTCATCCCTCTGTACAAAGGTGGGCCATCTACAGACCCATAAGTCTCACTAGTCTTATATGTAAAGCTATGGAAACAATTATCATGCAGATGATCATCACAGATATAGTAAACCTCCAGACACTGGACCCAACCCAGTTTGGTTTAGTCAAGGGTAGATCATGCCTACTCAACCTGGTGAATTTCTTTGAGAAAGTCACCAAAGCAGTGGATGCAGGCAAAATCATTCACCACCTACCTTGACCTGGCCAAGGCATTTGAAACAATACTTCACTCCGGCATTGTTGACAAACTCAAGAAGTTAGGTACAAACCCATATGTCACCCAGTAGATAGCTAACTGGCTCACAGACAGGACCCAGGAAGTTAGAAAAGGGGAGTCCACCTCTACAAAGAAGCCAGTCACAAGTGGAGTCCCTCATGGATCAGTCCTTGGACCATTCCTTTTTGGCATTTACTTCTCAGAAGTCAAGGCCAATGTTAGTGGTGTCTGGCTGACTAAACTTGCAGATGATTGCAAATTAGGAGTTGTTATTGAATCTTGCACTGACACAAATGTTCTCCAAGAGGGGCTGACACAGACAAACAACTGGTGTCAGAGCCATGGACTAAAACTAAATGCCAAGAAATGCATAACAGTATCTTTTGGGAAGTCATCCATCCTTGGTAATTATCATATTGACAACACATGATTTTAGAGTTGACCCAGTAGTCAGGGACTTGGAGACACAGACAGACAGTAATCTAGTTTGAACGTCACGTGTCAACAGTGGTGAGGAAATCATTCTATGTCGTGCAACTTATAAACAAAAGTATGGCATCTAAGTCCAAGGAAGTCATTGTTCCACTGTATTTTGCATTCATCAGACCTCTCATTGAGAACAGTGCCCCCTTTGGTATGTACCTAACCAGGCTATCCAACAGCTGGAATGTCCACAGAGGTTCCTCACTAAAAGAATACAGGGAGTAAGTAAAATGTCCTGTGCAGACCTCCTCAAGGCCCTATCCCTGTATTCTGTCTCCTACAGGCTTTTGAGGGCAGATCTATGCCTGATATACAGGGCATTGTCAGACCCCACTCTGATGGACCTCCTGCATATCCACAAAACAAACACCACAAGAATTACCCATTCTAAAGACTTAAACCTTGCCTGTGATATAAATAGTACCTGCTGGAGAGATAGGTATGTATCCCAAAGACTACTGCATATATGGAAAAGGCTCCCCATCCATATGAAGTAGAGTATCTCCCTAACCGAATTCAAGTGCGACTTAGACAATTGGATGGGAAACCGGAAATTCATCCCCGGTCTCTAATAGACACAGGTAACCTGTAAATGGTTCATCTCCCAAGCCCCTGCTTACACTTATCAAGGGTATCAGAACTTGTCAAGGATTTGGGATGCATGGCTAGGCTTAAAAATACCCTTGTGGTCATTAACCTAGTACACACCTATGAAGCTATGGAACCAAAAGATTTGGAGAAGTTAAAAAAGGGTATAATGAGAATCATAGAAGCCATTAGACCCAAAATCCTGATATATTCCCTCACAGTGACCAAAGTTCGAGTAGAAAAATGTAGAAAGGGGTCAAGATATAGATCTATTTTTTTTTCCTTTGGAAGAAAAACTCTTTGAGCTGATATGTCTAGTTGACATCCCAGGAACTGAATCCTTTGTCAAGGAGTAGGAAAGACTTTTGAATATTCTTTTGGAATCCCAGCTTGTGTAAGAGATTTCTCACCCAAGGGGGATATTCCTGACACTTTGAAAAAGTCCCTGCAAAGGTAAGCAAGTCATATAAATATGGAAAAATTTGGATACCCTGTGCAATGAGTTATAACTGAAGCTAAACACTTTGTGAACACTCTTGGTGCAGTGGATAGTCTAAAGAGTAAGGCAGAGAACTGATGATGTGCTCCAGATTCTCAAAATGTTAAGAAATGCCTGAAGTCTGGATAAACAGAGATGTGATTATGAGCATATTTTAAATCTAGTAGTGTTGCTAAAAAACTTAAACGAGGAAGAAGAGGTAACAGGTTGTGAAGTGAGCATATTTTAAATCTAGTAGTGTTACTAGGAAACTTAAATGAGAAAGAAGAGGTAACAGGTTGTGAAGTGATATCATTTTAAACTCTGGCACTATCACAAACAGTTTTATGAAATAAAGGTTCAGAACTGGTCTAAAAGCATTTTCTTTCATTGGCACTGTAAAGATAGGTGAAGGCTGCCAGATAGAATTTTGTAGATAATTCTGTCATTTGTAAATATTAATATAAGGCACAGGCTTGTTCTCTTAAATGGGAGTAAAATGGTGTTAAATGTGGAACTGCAAAAATGTAATAACAGTGCACTCTGCTGTAACAAAGCTAGTAAGTCAATTTGATGTCAAAACTCGGAGCTGAGATGTCCTACTGTTTTGAGGCCAGAGTTCATGGCTAGAATTTGCATGTATAATTTATTTTATTGTTCTGACATCCTGACCAGCTGAAAGATCAAAAGGGCTATTAACCTCTGAGATCTGTTAGCCTGGGAACCAGAAAGAAATGATTTAATCTGAAATGAATCAGTGGTACTGTGTTATCAATTTAAGGACAGAAAGAATGAGAGCATTTGTCTTAAGAACATCCAACTCACCACTCTGTGTCTGTATGTAAGTAGGATTTTAAAACTATGTTTTTCTCTTTGATATAGATAGGAAATAGGAAGATTGGACTAGTTTGTTTTTCTGTGATGTCAGAACTTTTCTACTGCATTATTTTAAGTATTTCTCTGTGATCTTTAGCTTTACTAGAAAGGCTCACCCAGACTCTGCTACACTTTGCTGTGAGGGAAAGGTTAGTTTGCTTTTTATTTGTTATATTTTGTATTACTTTATTGCCTTTTTCTGTTTTGAATACAGTGATTTGTTTTCTTTACCTTGCGTTTTACCTGTATTCTGATTTTGACCACATATGAAGAGAGATGACAGCTCTGTCTCTTGTGAGTCAGGCAGAAATCAGAACAGATCAATTAAGGGCTCACACATAGATAGAAAAGGTCAGTTAAGGTTAATCATCTGTGAACTGAGGGGTTGGAGCTAGGAACTAAATCTTCTATTTAAGGGGTAAAATAAAACATTTCAGGGCTTTACTAGAAAGGCTCACCCAGACTCTGCTACACTTTGCTGTGAGGGAAAGGTTAGTTTGCTTTTTATTTGTTGTATTTTGTATTACTTTATTGCCTTTTCTATTTTTGAATACTGTGATTTGTTTTCTTTGCCATGTGTTTTATTTGTATTCTGCTTTTAACTGCATATTGCATATTAAAACTTGAAAAGAGACCACAGCTCTGTCTCTTGTGAGTCAGGCAGAAATGTTTTCCCCACACTCCCTCCCGGTTACTACTGTTTTCTTAAACACCACTGTCTTTCTAGTTGCTTTCCCCTTATGTTAATTTGATTATATATCTCATTTCCTCTCTGCTTTCACTGGCTTGTGTGCGTAAGTGCAAAATTATCATTTTGTGAAATCACTTCCCTTCAACTACTTCGTTTTTGGTATTGGCCATCCTACTGTATACCATAGTATCAGAATACAAAAATGACCATCCCTACCCTTTCAATCTATCTTGGTGTTTTAAAAATAGTGACTCTCCACTAAAACTTAACTTTTTAGACAGGTGAAACTTAAGTTACCTACTTTCACATCTAACTCCACTAGTGCACACTGGAGTGTTTAGGATAAACAATTTTATTTTCATCTTAACTTTAAGCATCCCTATGACTAGCACATGCTCTAAAGCCTGCTGGAAAGCACTAGGAAGCCTTAAACTGATACAAGCACTCACCTCTCCTTGTTAATAAGGAGAAATTAATTGTAGGCACTAAACAGCCTATAATTGCAAAGTACCTTGCTAAGGTAAGGGAAAACAGATCTTGTACTTTACAAAAAAAAAAAAAAAGCACCAAACCAGGCATGTCCAAGGGTCAGCTTCTGGTAATTTCTCCTGTCCACCTGGTGAATCTGGGCATACTGGGGCAATGCAGCAATTGCCTCATGTACACAGACATCCCTCTCCTCCTACCACCCAACACTGCAACCTGCAAGAAATGCGCTTACATAGCCAAATTGGAAGCCAAGTTCTCTCCACCCAAGATTGTGCTAGACAGTCAAGAGGAGAAGGTTAACACCCGCACTACATCTCAAGCAACACATAGCCCTTCTAAACCCACACCACCAAAACCCTCACATAGCAACACTAAACCCTCATATGTGGAGGCCCTTAACAGTAACTTGCCCAAGCAATAAGGACCTCCGAAGCTGAAACACAAACACTAATCACAAAGTGTCACATAGCTCACAACACCAGTGTGCCACCCAGCAATAGCCCCTAAGGCAAGACAACATACCCAAAACTTTAGTCATAGGTGACTATAGTCAGGCACACTGATGTCCCACTCACCGGGCTGAACAAGGAGAAAATTACAGTTATCTGCCTGTCAGGTGCCAGGATCCGCCACATAATGCATGCACTCAAGTCACTCCACAAGTACAAATATGACTCTGTCATTGTCCATGTTGGAGTGAATAACTTGAGATGTACCTCCCTGGACTACATGAAAAGAAACATGGAAGAGCTCTTGGATCATGTGGCCTAGGCAGGTATGATCCTAGCCCTGAGTAGTATCCTGCCTTCGCCCAGAATGATACCACAGTATAAGGACAAAATCATTGACTTCAACAATTGGCTAAGCTTCTGGTGTCATTCAAAGGGGATCCAGCATCTGTCTGCCTGGGACGACATGATCGACAGACCACAATGTTTTGCCAGAGATGGTCAGCAACTGTCATCCCTGGGATACAGGTTACTGGCTAAGGCTCTTGCCACCCCTATAGTGCCTTTTTGTAGGCAAAGTTCAAAGGACAAAACCACCACCATAGCGGGTACAACCATGCAAAATTTGAAGGTAATGCTACTCAATGCTAGAAGTCTAAACCTCAAAATGCACTCTCTCGAGGCACTCCTAAAAATGGAGAACATCGATATCTGTGCAGTAACTGAGACCTGGTTCAAGGCTCCAGAGAGCACCCCTGCAATACCAGGCTACAACTCTTGCCACACCTTTCATCCACAAAACCAGGACCGAAACAGTAAAGGTGGAGGAGTGCCCATATTCACCAAGGATATTCACACCACCAGGCTAGTTGCCCAACACAATGCATCTGAAATTCTCCAGGTGCAACTAACACTAGTTAAGACTGCAATCCAAAGTGTAGCTTGCTACAGATCCCCTACCATGCCCCAAGATTCTCACTACACCTTTCTAAACATACTAGAAAATATTAAGATACAACAATACACCCTAATATTGGGTGATTTCAACTACCCTGCCATTAACTGGGAAAACTACTCGTGTACCAACACCTTTGCTCAATGGTTCTTGGAATTCAAAAATTCCAATGCCCTAGATCAACTAATCCATTGTCCCACCAGGGGCACCAATATCCTAGACCTGGTCAATACCAATATGGGAAATCGATGCTCCACACCTATGGTCACTCCCTCGTTGGTTAGGTCTGACCATAAGCTAATCACCCCTGGCATCTACATCCCACCTCCAGTAAGAAAACCTCTGTAAAAAACTTCTCCAAACCCAACTTCATGCTACTCAAGTCAGAAGTGACAAACTTCATGACACCCATGCAGACGGGAACTGAATGTTTGACTGCTGAATCCTACACTAAGACACTGTATGAGCACATCCACTCGTGCATGAATCGTGCCATCCCAAATAGAACCAAGATGCTCTCCTCCAAAAAAAGGAAGCCAATCTGGTGGTCCCCTTCCATAAACAAACTTTACAACAAAGAAGAAACTGTTGCAGAAAAGCGAAAAATCCCAGAATGCAAAAAACTCCCTTACCAGCCTCAGTAAGAAGCTGAGATCCCTCAAAAAATCCTCCAAAGCTAGTTACAAAAATAAAATTGCCAAAGATTCCAAAGACAACCACAAGGCATTCTATAGCTATATCAAGAATCTAAATGGCAATGCTCAGATCTGCTCTGAGCTAGAATAGAATGATTAAATATACTGATCCCAAGGATATTGGCAATATCCTAGCAGATCAATTCAGTGCCAACTTCACCCTCCTCTCACCCCCTAAAGGGCCCATCTCAATACTGAAAGATTGCCAAATTCCGGTAATAACGACCACAAAGGTAAAAATCACATTCTCCAAAGCTAAGAATACAGCATCCATGGGACCAGATGACATCCTGGGCTGTGCACTACATGAACTACAAAATGAACTGGCACCTCACCTAAGTGTCATGTTTAATCATACCCTCACCTCAGGCTTTGTGCTCACTGAGTGGCATACAGCTACAGTTATCCCACTCCACAAGGGGGATCCACCTTGGATCCTGGGAACTACCACCCCATCAGTCTGATGAGCCTGATCTGCAAGGCCATGGAACGTATTATCATGGAACTTATAAACAAAGACATTGGCAACCTTTAAAAACTGGACCCCACCCAGTTTGGGTTTGTGAAGGGCCGATCTTGTCTCCTGAACCTGATTGGCTTCTTCAAATCAGTCTCCAGAGCTGTGGACGAGGGTAAGGTGGTCCACACAGCCTATCCAGACCTCGCCAAGGACTTTGACACCATCCCTCACTCTGGAATCATAGATAAACTTACTAAGCTGGGCATTAATCCCTACATCACTCGATGGGTTGCCAACTGGCTTACTGATAGAACCCACACTGTAAAAGTACCCGACTCCAAATCCAGCTCCAGAGAAGTGACAAGTGGAGTACCTCAGGGTTCAGTCCTGGGACCGCTCTTGTTTGGCATCTACATCTCTGAAGTACAGGCCAACACTAAGGGACTCTGGCTAACAAAGATGACCGCAAACTGGGAGCTATTATTGCATCCCCAAATTATGTGGATATTCTACAAAAGGACCTTACAGAAACAGATGCTTGGTGCGAGAGCCATGGGCTCAAGCTCAATGCCAAAAAAAGTATATTTATCCCCTTTGGGAAAAAAACATGTACCCATGAATTACCACATAGGTGGCAGTACACTAAACACCGAAAGTGTAATAAGAGACTTAGGGATACAGGAGGACAGTGGGCTCACCTTCGATAACCACATCACCACAACAGTCAGGAAATCCTTCTATGTGGCACATCTCATTGCTAAGGGCTTTTCATCCAGAAAAAAGGAGGTCATTGTCCCACTGTACTCCTCCCTCATTAGACCTATTATAGAATACAATGCACTGCTTGGTATATACCTCTCAAGACATCTGCAACAAATGGAAAGGCCACAGAAATACCTCACTAAAAGAATCACAAGCCTAAAACAGATGCTCTATGCTGACCGTCTAAAACAACTCCAGCTATACTCTGTCATATATCATCTACTCAGAGGCGATCTCTGCTTAACATACAAGGCCATGTCAAACCCAGAGCTGTTAGACATGCTACACTTAATCCCTCAGAGAGACACGCTCAAGGGATCTATACCTTGTCATCACAATGAACAAAACATGCCGGAGGGATAGGTTCCTGACCCAGTGACTCCTCAGACTCTGGAATAGACTGCCCATACATGTCAAGCAGAGCACTTCTTTGGCCATCTTCAAAAGGAACATTGACGATTGGATGGGAGATAGGAAATTCACCCCAGAGATCATGTCAGTCACCCTGCTAGACAGGGGTCCAAGGAAGTAAATATTCTGGGAAAAAATAGCCAGAGAATTGTTATGCCTAGGCTTGTATAGGCCCTAGGGCCAATAGCCTAGTACCAACCTATGAACCTATGTCTGAACTCTTGACTAGCACTGTGTAGTAAGAAGTATTGTCTTGTGTTTTTTTTTATTTATTATTAAATATTTTTAAACATTTCAACTGTGGCTGTTTTGTGTAGAGATAATTTAAGCTCTAAGAGTACATTCCATGTATATAGTGATACTGTACAAGTCACTCCAAATAAGTCTTGACTGTTTGGTTGCACTTACCATTTGGATAATAATATTGCACAGTATAATTGGACACCATTTCATAAGGGCCTTTTCATAGCTGATAAATATTAGCTGGGTGGTGGCAGTGATTTCTACTGTATTGTCTGGGTAAAAGGGGCACAGCTGAAGAACCTGTGCCAGCCTTCCCCAGGAGTGTCTGTGTGGCTGTATAAACTCTTATCTCAAAGTGTGTGTGTGTCAGCTACTTGTGCAGGGACATGAAGCACTGGTTGGACAGAGAGGGTGCTGGAGGTTTTAGCTTGCCCACTAGGCTATCTGGACCCTGTAGCTGTGCCAGTGGGGAGTCTTATTTGGGGACCTGGAGAGAAAGGGAGAAACCAGACCCAGACTGACTGTGATCTCTGTGTGCTCTTAAGGGAAATTGTACTTTACTGGGTATTTATTATCTTTTCCCTATATGGATGCCCTTCACTAGTGTTAGTGGTGAGGTTTGAGTCTCCTTGATTGCTGGGCCAGTGCACGGGCATCACATATTAATTGTTTGGCAGTGGTGGGATATCCACACCACATATTAATTGGTTGGCAAATACTAATTAGCTTGTAGTGGTGTGGGTAGAATGAATTTCAGCAGCTTGTGTACAGTGATCACTGAAGGTGATTTGTACTCTAAATCAGCCACGCAGTGAATACTCAGAGTTCAGATCACAATTGTTTTATTTATTTTGTTAGCTTAGTTAGTCAGGGAGAGCAGGCAGCATGTCAGCAGAGGAGTACGGAAAGCTGACAAGGAGCCAGCTGGCTGAGATGTGCCAGGCTAGGGGACTAGTGCATGGAAACCTGACTAAAACAGACATGATTGCAGCTTTGGTCACAGCTGGATCAGAAAACAGCAACCAGGAGAACAATTAGACTGGCAGTGGAGATGTACCAGCCTCAGAGAATAGATAGCTCAACCTTTCTGCAGAGGACTTAAAGTCCATCTGGAGCTAAAGAGACTTGAGTTGGAGGCCAGGCATTTGGAAATAAAAGCAGCTGAAAGACTGAAATGTCTGCAGGCTGAAGAGAATGAGAAACTGCTATGCCCGGAAGTTGAGGAAAAGGACAGGCAGAGGCAGCATGAGAAAGAGATGCTGACTCTTCACCGGAGTCATGGAGACAATGGGGAAGTGAGTAACTGGACCCTAGAAGCACAAAAGGTCAGTAAATTTCTTCCACAGTTTAAAGAGAGGGATAATATTGATAGTTTCATTCATATGTTTGAGAGGGTATGTAAACAGTATGATGTTGACCAAAGGCTCTGGGTACTGTTCCTGACCCCCTTATTCCATGTAAAGCTGCAACTGTGTTGTCTAAAATGTCTGATGTTGACTGTTTTAATTATACTACTGTTAAGAATCACTTGTTAGAATGTTTTAAACTAACACCTGAAACTTATAAGAAAAAGTTTTGTGAGCATAGATGCAAGGCAGATGAAAGTGTGTGTGAATATGTTGCTAATCTGAGTACTTATTTTCATAGGTGGGTTAGTGGATGTCAGGTCACCACTTTTGAAGGGCTGGCAGACCTTTTGGTGAGGGAACAAGCCATTAGCACTTTGCCTAAGGACATGAGGATCTGGTTAGCTGATAGACAATGTGCTACTTCAGATGAGTTTGGGAAGAAGGGAGACCTATACCTAGCAAGCAGGGCATCCCTGCACAGTAAAGGGAGCCCCAGTACTGCCCATGGGTTTAAAGCAACCCATGGTGGGCAGCACAGACTGCCCTAATAGAATCTGCCAGTAGCAGGGGAAGCCACTAGTCCAGGTACACAACCAGGACCTAGGGTTAAATGATTTGAATGCAACCAGTGAGGACATGTGGCATACAGATGTCCACAGAGGCAAGGTGGGACACAAAAGTTGAGAGAGACAGCAAGTGGGAAAGACAAAATGCCAATAGTAGGTTGTCTTGAGAAAACAGGGGTACTGAACTACCATCCTGCAGATGTCCTGATAGGGAAGGATTTGGATGAGGCAGTACCATGTGTTTATGCAGTTACACACAGTCAGGCTAGGAGACAAGCATGTGGGTCTGGTAGCCTGGGGGAGACCCAGACAGACTGCATACTTGCAGCCAGGACTCATGAGGTGTTTAATTCAGGGAGGGGGCTAATCTGCAGCAGGGAGACTGAATGTGAGCCACAGCTGGTTGTGGGTACTGATGTTCCTTTGGACAGAGTGACTGCAAAGGTAGAGGTGAGTAGTAGTATCTAGGCTGACAGTGAGGCACCACTGTCAGAGGATGCCAGACTTCCTGTGGAACGGGAGCTGGGAAGGGTTACAAAGAGAGAGAGTTGAGGCAGGCTAAACTCTCAGACCCTACATTGCAAGGCCTGAGGCAGGTAGCTAGTGAGGCACCTGATTCTCAAGGGAAGGGGGATTCTGTATACTGGGACAAAGCGTTACTGTATAGAGAGTGGACCCCTGAGGGAGGGCTAGAAGGTGAGAGAATACAGCAGTTGGTACTGCCTAGAGCCTACCTTCTGGTGCTTCTAGCCATAGCCTATGATGTGTCCTTTGCAGGTCATATGGGCATAAAACGTATACAAGGAGACGTATTATGCAGAAATTCTATTAGCCAGGAATTTCCAGAGATGTAATAGGGTACTGCAGGACCTGTGAGCAGTGCCAAAAGGTAGGCAAGGTAGGAGACAAGGTGAGAGCTCCTTTGATGCCTTTGCCTGTGATTGAGGAGCCATTTCAGAGGGTAGTTGTGGATATTGTGGAGCCTCTTCGTACCCCAAGTTCCTCAGAGAAAAAGTATATCCTAGTGGTAGTGGATTATGCTACACGATACCCTGAGGCAGTGGCTCTGTCCTCCATTGAGGCAGAAAAGGTGGCAAATGCTTTGTTAGAGGTTTTCAACAGGGTAGGTTTCCCAAAAGAAAGATTGACTTGACAGAGGTGTCAATTTCATGTCAGACCTGCTGGCCTGTCTGTGGAAGTACTATGGGGTGAAGCACCTGAAGACCACCCCCTACCATCCCCAGACTAATGGTCTGGTTGAGAGGTTAAACTCTATGATCAAGTCCATGGTACGGGCATTTGCAGACCAGTTTAAAAGGGAGTGGGATAAATATTTGCCCCATCTGTTGTTTGCTTACAGAGAGGTTCCCCAGGAATCCACAGGTTTTTCACCCTTTCAGCTGTATGGGAATAGGGTGAGGGGACCTCTAGATTTAGTTCAAGATGAGTGGGAAGGTGAGTGTGAACCTCACAAGGAGTCTGTTGTGGCATGTGTCCTAAACCTCAGGACAAGGCTCAGGAAACTCATGGGCTTGGCGCAGGAAAACTTGGCAGAAGCCCAGCAACAGAAAAAGGTGTGGTGTGACATGAATGCTTGAGCTAGAGAGTATGCTGTGGGACAGCAGGTAATAGGTCTCATTCCTGTCAGACACAACAAGCTGCAAGCAGCTTGGTAGGGACCCTACAAGGTGGTAAGAAACATAAGTGATGTTAACTACATGGTGGAACTGCTAGGCAGAAGGCAGGGGCACAAATTGTACCATGTTAACATGATGAAACCTTACCATGATAGGGAGGCTCTTGTGCTGAGCATTTTCTCTGGATTGCAGGAGGAGTCTGAGGGAGATCTGGTGACTGATCTCCTCAGTGAGGCTTAGACTGACACCTCAGTGGAAGGGGTAGCAATGTCTCAGCAGCTATCTCCTACCCAAGTTCGAGAAATACTAGCAATGTTACAGGAGTTTGGGGACATGTTCACTGGGAAACCAGGGTGCACCCACCTGGTGCAGCACCAGGTGGGTACAGGACCCCTAAGGCCTAGTAGGCAGGCCCCTTATAGGGTGCCTGACAGAGTCAAACAGACTCTGAAGGAGGAGATGCAGGAGATGTTGGAAACTAGGGGTGATTCAAGAGTCCAACCATCCCTGGGCCACCCCAGTGGTGCTGGTGCCAAAGAAGGATGGCAGCACCAGGTTCTGTGTGGACTACAGGAAATTAACTAGTCACACAGAGTCAGATGCTTACCTTATGCCTAGGACAGATGAGGCCCTAGAGCAGATGGGTGGAGCTAAGTATCTTACAACCATTGATCTTACCAAGGGTTACTGGCAGGTGCCCTTGACTCCCAGTGCTAAAGAGAAGTCAGCCTTTGTGAATCCTTTTGGCTTGTATGAGTTCACAAAGATGCCCTTTGGGATGAGAAATGCCGCAGGGACTTTCCAGAGGCTGGTAGATTATACCCTAGCAGGAGCAGGAAGGTTTACCCTTGCTTACCTAGATGATATTGCCATTTACAGCCATTCCTGGCAAGAGCACCTACAACATCTCAGGGAGGTGCTGGGCAGACTACAGAGGGCACGGTTGACCCTTAAGCCGAGCAAATGTCAGGTGGGTATAGCAGAGGTCTCCTACCTGGGACATAGAATGGGGAGTGGTAAGATCAGGCCAGAACCTGCCAAAGTAGAAGCCATTCAGGCATGGCCTGCACCTGTTACCAAAAACAGGTGAGGGCATTCTTAGGGACAGCAGGGTACTACAGAACGCCCATCCCCAGTTATAGTACCATAGCTGCTCCCCTCACAGACCTGACAAGGAAGAACAGGCCAGATAAGGTAGTGTGGACCCCAGCATGTGAGCAGGCATTCCAGGAGCTTAAGGAAGCTTTGGGAGGACCCCCTGTGTTAGCCAGTCCAGATTACAGCAAATCATTTGTTGTGCATGTGGATGCTTCAAACCATGGGGTGGGGCTGTACTTAGCCATATTTCTTCAAAGGAGAAGAGCACCCAGTGGTTTATCTCAGTTGTAGGCTCCAACCCAGGGAGGAATGCTATGCAGCTGTAGAAGAGGAATGTCTAGCCATAGTCTGAGCACTGCAGAAACCTCAGCCTTATCTGTAAGGAAGAAAATTCACTGTAATGGCAAATCACAACCCCCTAACATGGTTACACAGAGCCAGCCAGCAAAATGCCAATTTGCTAAGATGGGGCCTAGGGTTGCAAGCATATATATCAGTGTAGCACCGCAGTGGGATTAGCAATGCCAAATCAAATGGGCTCTCAAGACAGGGAATGGGGTAAGGTGTACTCAGAGAGACCTACCCTCTCAAGCAACATTTCCAAGGGTCACTTCAAAAACTAGCTTGAGTTCCCCAGGGAGGGAGATGTGTGAAGATAGGTGAAGGCTGCCAGCCAGATAAATTTTTTAGACAATTTTGTCATTTGTGAATATTAATATATGCCACAGGCTTGTTCTCTTAAATGGGAAAAATGGTGTTAAGTGTGGAACTGCAAAATTGTAACAACATTGCACTCTGTTGTAACAAAGCTGATAAGTCAATTCCTTGATGTCAAAACTCGGAGCCGAGATGTCTAGATAAAGGCATTCTGCCTATTGTATTGAGGCCAGAATTAATGGCCAGAATTTGCATGTATAATTTATTTTATTGCTCTGGCATCCTGACCAACTGCAAAGGGGCTACTAACCTCTAAGAGTCTGTTAGCCTGGGAACCAGAAATAAATTATGTAATCTGAAATGAATCAGTGGTACTGTGTTACCAATATAAGGATTTGTATTAACATCTAACTCACCACTCTGCCTATGTCTATATGCAAGTAGGATTTTAGAACTTTTAGTTATGTACTTACCATAACTTTAGATGTTTGGGATTCATCTCGCCTACATTCTGTACTGATGGGTTCGGAGCCGATCCTCGGCACGCTATACTATAGAGCGAAGTCTCTAATTGGCTGAGCTATCTTACATCCCAGGATGCACCACCACTACTTCCCCAGATCTTGTTTGTCCGCACACATGCCCACACTCATAGACAGTTGAAATAACATTGCCAGGTGTTTCAAGATGAAACTGCTAAACTGAACCGTCCGGTCTCTTCTGATCTCCAAGGCAGGGGGAAGGAGGGTGGGTTATTAGGAATGTAGGCGAGATGGATCCCAAACATCTAAAGTTATGGTAAGTACATAACTAAAAGATGTTATGTGATCCTATCTCGCCTGCATTCTGTACTGATGGGACAGCGTCCCTAGCACCTGATTCCTGGGTGGCTCACTGGAAAACACTCCTGAGAACTGTGGAACCGAAGGAAGCTCGCCCCCGAGATGCCACATCCAATTTGTAATGAGAAATGAAGGTGTGAGAAGACCAGGTAGCTGCAGCACAAATGTCACTAATGGCAAGCTTGGAATGAAAGGCTGTCGAAGTAGCCATAGCCCTTGTAGAATGAGCTTTCACAGTGGTTGTAAGCTCTCTATTTGAAAGAAGGTAAGTATGACTGATACAGTCTCTGATCCACTTGGCAATGGTGACCTTCGTGACGGCTTTGCCCAATTTATTGTCCGAAAAGGACACAAACAACTGATCTGTTTTCCGTGTTTGGTGCATCCTAAGTAGAAACGCAACTGCCTGTGAACATCCAATGAATGGAAGATGTATTCCGCTCTGTCTGAGTAGTCTGGGAAGAAAACTGGGAGTTCCAATGACTGTTGAAGACAAAGACTAGAACAAACTTTAGGAACAAAGGATGGATTAGGCCTGAGGGATACTCTATCCTTGTGAAAAACCAGGTACGGTGGTTTGACACATAGGGCTTGAAGTTCCAAAACTCTTCTGGCTGATGTAATTGCCACCAAAAAAGCTGTCTTCCAAGAAAGAAATTTCAAGTCACTAGTTGCTGCTGGTTCGAAGGGGGAAGAGGTCAAGGCACCTAATACGAAATTAAGATCCCATGGTGGAGCGGGATGAGAAATCGGAGGTCGTAGCAGCCCAGCACCTTTCATGAAGGCTTTACACAACTTATTGCTCATCAAAGGTGGGTCTATACTTTCATGAAAATTAGAAATAGCTGCCAATTGAACCTTAATGGTAGAGACCAAAGAACCTTGATTGAATAAGGAAGCTAAAAATTTTAAAACTTCTGACACTGGGGCAGTAATGGGATCTAACCCCCGGAGTTGGGTCCAAATGGCGAATCTCTTCCATTTGCTGTTATACATTTTTTTAGTCGAATTCTTGTGGGCCGAAGACAAGATATGTATAACTTCCGAGTCCAAAACCTGGTTCCTGACTATGGTCGGAAGTGGAGGAGCCAAGCTGTTAACCTCGAGTGAAGGGACTGATGGAGCTGTCCCGACTGGTGGATCAAGAGGTCTGGAACCTGGTCCAGGAACCATGGACCGTCCAGTGCGTATTTCCGAAGAAAGGGCAGCCAGACTTGACGAGGCCAGTATGGGGCAACTAAAATCATCTTGCACTGCAAGTGAATCGCCTTCTGGATCACCCTGGGAAGAAGGGGAACCGGTGGAAAGGCGTACAGTAGGCCGGTGGGCCAAGCTTGGACTAGGGCGTCCTTGGGAAACCCCCCCAGAACTGGGGTGAGAGAGAACTGTAGACATTTCGTGTTGAGGGGGGTTGCAAAGAGGTCGCAACAAGGAGTTCCCCATCTTCTGAAGATCTGAGTTGCCACTCTGTCGTTCAGTGACCACTCGTGCAGGGAGAGAATAGTTCTGCTCAGTTTGTCGGCTATCACATTGCATCTCCCCGGAATGTGTGTTGCTACCAAGAAACGGTTGGTTGCAATAGCCCAATCCCATACTCTCATGGCCTCTCTGCAAAGAGGGTAGGACCTGGTCCCTCCCTGCTTGTTCAGGTACCAGACTACTGACATGTTGTCAGACTGAATGGCAATCATGCCCTGGGGGAGGTAACTGTGTAGTGCCTGAAGCGATAGAAGCACCGCCCTCATTTCCAGTATGTTGATGTGTAGGGAACTCTCGTGGGGGTGCCACTTGCCTTGGACTGACCTGCCCAGGGAATGCCCCCCCCACCCCGTCTGGGAGGCGTCCGTAGTCAAAGTGGCCACTGGAGGTGGAGGAACGAAGGGTCGCCTCTGATCCAGGTTGGAGGACAGAAGCCACCAACGGAGGTCCTGTTTGCACGTCTCCGTGATTATAATGAGGTGACTGAGAGGGAGATCCTGATATGACCACTGGACTGACAGGAGCCACTGGAGAATCCTCATGTGCAATCTTGCTAAGGGAACTAGGAGAATGGTAGCTGACATGGAACCCAACAGTTGTAGGACCATCCTTGCTGGGGCTCGGCGTTTGAAGAGCAATGCTCGGACTTGAGATTGTAATGTTTCTATCCTCTCTGTAGGAAGATAGACCCGCATTTGCTTTGAGTCTATCTCTACTCCGATAAACCGTATGCGCTGAGATGGCAGCAACATAGACTTTGCCCAATTGAAGGTGATTCCTAGGGAGTTGCCCAGAGAAATAGTGGCTGTTGGTTTTGTAAGAGTAGACGCCTGGAGGTGGCAGTTAGGAGCCAGTCGTCTAGGTATGGAAACACCTGGAATCCTAGACTTCTCAGGTGAGCAGTCACCACCGCCAAACATTTGGTGAATACCCTGGGGGCTGTGGTGAGACCAAAGGGCAGTGCACAGAACTGGAAATGACTGTCTCCCAGGCTGAAGCGCAAGTGTCTCCTGGACGCCTGATCTATCAGGATGTGATAATAGGCGTCCTTGAGATCTATGGAGCACATCCAAACACCTTTCTCCAGCAGCGGGAGAATGGATTGTAAGGTGACCATCCGGAACTTGGACTTCTTGACAGAACGGTTGAGCTTGCTGAGATCCAAGATGGGCCTCATGTCCTCGGTCTTTTTTGGCACCAAAAAGAATCTTGAGTAAGTCCCTAATCCGGTCTGGTCTTCGGGGACCGGTTGGATGACTCCTTTTTGAAGCAGCTTTGAAATTTCGATGGCTGCAAGATCCCGTTGACTGGGTGGTGGGTCCGGGATTTTCCGGGATAGTGGAGGGGGCTGAGAAAAGGGGATATTGTAACCTCCGGCAATGATCCGGAGCACCCATCGGTCCTGAGTGATATTCTCCCAGGCCTTTAGGTGCCTCGAAAAACGACCCCCGACTGGCTCCGGAGCGGCGCAGTCGGGCAATCCTTCAGGGATGCTGGAAGGTTAAGGAGCCACGAAAGGACTCGCGGTCTCCAGTGTTGCGGGGGCCTCTGCCGCCTCTGGGACAGCGTCTTCCTGAAAAATTTCCCCCCCCCTCTGCCTCTAGAAGGGGGATCATCCTGCTGTGAGGGGTAAGTCTTCTGAGATTTGCGGAACCACATTTTCCCCCCTCTTCTAGCCTTGGGATAAGGCCGGAAGGGAGTGGAAAACCGTGCCCCTACGGCAGTCAAAGTCTTACCCTCTTGTTCACAGCAGGTCAAGGTGTCCTTTACCTTGGGTCCAAACAAGGAGGACCCATCAAAGGGAGCATCGGCAAAGGAAGACTTGAAGGCCTCCGCAAAATGACACAGGCAGAGCCAGGCTTGTCTTCGAAGAGCAACACCTGTGCCCGCCGCTCTACTCGCCCCTTCGGCCGCATATGAAATGAGCCTCATGGACAAGTTCGATATTGATGACAGGGTAGCCAACTGAGAGCTAACCGTCTGGGCCAACTGCTCAGGTAGGTTACCAGAGAGGGTATCTGAAAGCTCCTTGACCAAATCCCTCTGAAGTCTGGTGAAGTGCGTTAGGTAATTCAGAGACCTTAAAGTACAGGCTGCTGAAGTAAGGGTGCGCTTCCCGTACCGATCCATACTCCTGGACTCTTTATTAGGAGGATGGACGGACGTCGAAGCCTCTGCCACATCTTGCTGGGTAGCAGATGCCACCACCAGGGCATCTACAGCCACACCTTTAGATAAGAATTCCTTTTCAGGGGGGGCTGACAGAAATTTATTCGGGCAAGCTGGCACCGGTTCCACAGAATCTGGGTGCTCCCACGCCCTTCGAGAGATCAAATCCAGGAGCTCATCGAAGGGCGGAGACACCCAGGAGGCGGAAGGCTGAGCCCCGAAGGCCTTGAGGAAGACCAACTCCTCAGCGGAAGGGGGTTTGGACTGCCAGTCGCCTCGTTGCTTGAAGATTTCTAAGATGTCCACAAAGGAGACATCATCCGAGGATGACTTGGGGGACCCCTCCGCATCATCGAGGTCAGTGTCCGAGGTGAGAGACTCATCAGGCGAGTCAACGTACTTCCTCTTACACTGTCTCTTCCTGGGAGGTTCCTCCGAAGAAGCCTCTGAAGGGCCCCCAGGAAGGGAGGAATCCCCAATGGGGGTGACCTCAGGCCCCAGGGCTCCGCTGTCTTGAGACAGGGGGACAACAAAGGAACAAGTCTCCATGCCAAGGGAAGGTGTTGGAGAGATAGTGGAGGTAGCCAAGGAAGATTTGGCTAAAGCACTCCTCATGGTCCTGAAGGCCGGACCCCCCGAATCCTGGGAAGGTCCGACCCCCGAGGCCACAACAGTAGAAGGCACTCCCGCAGCCGACGCACCGAGAGGGAGGCTTGGAACCGAAAGTATCGGGCCCAAAGCGTCACCCCCGGGGCCGACCGAGGAGGTCCGTGTACCAAACTCCGACCCCAAGGTCGGGGTTGGAGTAAGGGTCGGAGCCGACCCAAAAACCTCCACCGGCTCTACCAGCACCGACTCCAACGGTGCCGAGGCTGTTGGAGGAGGAACCAAGACAACAGGGTGGACAATCTGCTCCGGAGCCAACTGGGCTGGAGCCGAGACTAACTTTTGGAAGACTGGAGACTGAAACAGCCTTTGAAGCACCCTGTCAATATCCGAATCGGACATCCTCGAGGACCGAGAAGAGACCGATTGGGCCCGAGTTGACTTCTCCGCCGGTTCCGAAAGACTGGGGGACCGGCTCCAAATAGTCTCAAGTAGTATCGGCGCCGAGGGAGATCCCACCAGCACAGCGATTTCCCTCGGAGCCGACGGGGACTTCGGCGCCGAGGTAGAAGAGTCTGAGTGTGCGACCTTTCTCGGCTCCGAAACCATTGGAGCCGAAGAAGGTGACCCACCTCTCGATGCTCGAGCGCTCGGCTCCAAGGACAGAGGAGTCGAGGCTGGAGGCACCGAGGCAGACCGTTCCGACCTCGGCTCCGAAGTCCGTGGAGCCGACGGAGAAGCCTGCCTTGATTTCTTTGCTGTCTGCTCCGACGGACTGGTCGGAGCTGAAGACTTTTTCTTCCTGGAAGGAGAGGGGGAAGAAGATAAAGCCTCCTCAAAGGAAGGGGTGATCATCCCTTTCAATATCAATTTGTTTTTCCTCTCTTGGAGGACACAGGAAGAAAAAGCGTGGCATACACTGCACGACTCTTGAAGGTGTTTAAGCCCTAAGCAATAAACACATAGCGAGTGATCATCCGTTATAGACATCTTGTACCCACACTTGGTACATTTTTTAAAACCCGAAGGTCTATGTTCTTTCGACATCACTAGAAAGACACCAAAAAACAACTAGGGACAAAAAACTAAGCACTAAGAGAGCCAAATCCCTCTAACTTAAACAGGATTCGAGCTATAAGCTCAGAAACAGACACACAGGTAAAACTATAACAACGCTCTAACAGAGCCCGAGGGCAAGGCCCCTCTAACTAAAACGGGACCTAGATGTTAGAGGAACAAGTAACACAGAAAAAAATTTAACAACAATTTAAACAACAATTTTACACAAAAGTCTGACTAGAGCGCGAGGAAACCCCTACCAGTAAAAGCGGGAACCTAACGCTACGAAAATACACACAACTTTCCTCACAAAAAACACTCAACAAGTGATAAGTAGCTGTTAAAACAGCTTTTGGGTGAAAAATTAGAGAAATTCTGACAGAAAACTTGTCAGTAAATAGTACTTAGCCCAGCCAAGTCGAGACCACGTCTATTGCTATCAAGCGGCAAACGAGATCTGGGGAAATAGTGGTGGTGCATCCTGGGATGTAAGATAGCTCAGCCAATTAGAGACTTCGCTCTATAGTATAGCGTGCCGAGTCGGAGCCGAGGATCGGCTCCGAACCCATCAGTACAGAATGTAGGCGAGATAGGATCACATAACATCTGAGTTTTCTCTTAGATATGGCTAGGAAATAGGAAGATTACACTAGTTTGTTTTTCTGTGATGTCAGAACTTTTCTACTGCATTATTTTAAGTATTTCTCTGTGATCTCTGAACTCTTGACTAGCACTGTGTAGTAAGAAGTATTGTCTTGTGGTTTTTATTTATTAGTAGATATTTTTAAACCTTTCAACTGTGGCTGTTTTGTGTAATGATAATTTAAGCTCTAAGAGTACATTGCATGTATAGAGTGATACTGTACTAAGTCACTCCAAATAAGTCTTGACTGGTTGCACTTAGCATTTGGATAATAATATTGCACAGTATAATTGGACACCCTTTCAATAGGGCCTTTGAGTAGCTGATAAATATTAGCTGGGTGTTGGCAGTGATTTCTACTGTATAGTCTGGGTAAAAGGGGCATAGCTGGAGAACCTGTGCCAGCCTTCCCCAGGAGTGTCTGTGTGGTTGTATAAACTCTTATCTCAAAGTGTGTCTCCGTGTCAGCTACTTGGGCAGGGACACAAAGCACTGGTTGGACAGAGAGGGTGCTGGAGGTTTTAGCTTGCCCACTAGGCTGAGATCTGGACCCTATAGCTGTGTTAGTGGGACGTCTTATTGGGGACCTGGAGAGAAAGGGAGAAACCAGCCCCAGCCTGACTGTGATCTCTGTGTGCTCTTAAGGGAACGTGTGCTTTACTGTGTGTGTATTTATTATCCTTTCCCTATATGGACGCCCCTCACTAGTGTTAGTGGTGATGATTGAGGCTCTTTCATTGCTGGACCAGTGCACGGGCGCACAGGCACCAAAACATCCTTGGCAAATCCTTTCTCCACTTGGAAAGGAGGATCTGGTTCTAACACTCCTTCGGACAGCATGTGATGAAGAATTGGAAACAAGAGAATTTGATCTGATGGATGAGGAATGACACCCTGGAACGGAGGATTTTATGACCATTGCTATCTGTACCCTTGATGAATTATCTGCAGAACCTATTTGTCTGAAACTATCTATTGCTAAAAAATAACAGAGAATCAGACTTTCTGAAAGAAAAATGGGGTCATGTAGGGAGGGAGGTCATAAAGTCTCTTGATTAGTCATTCACACTTGTTGGACTGTCCTTAGTTTTGAGAATTTCATGGTTTCTTTTTGGAACCCCCCCCCCTTGCCATTTTTTCTTAAACATCTGTTTGCCTATATTTTTTGAGACTGTTTATTCTGCTTCTTGCCAAAACTGGATGAGGAGTTAGAGAATCCCTTTGAAAATTTGGAAAAGAAGGATTGAAAATCTTAAGAAATTCAATGGATCACCTTACTGCTTTCATCACACTTTTTGCTCTCCTTTGCAGCAGAGGGGCCAAAAACTAAATTTCTATCAAAGGGGAATTTAAAATCTTGTTTTAAATATCATGTGGGAAGTTCTGAGAATGCAGCCATGCAAACCTCCTCAAAACAGTACCATTGGCCATTGTCCTCGAACAAGTATCAACGGAGTCATACACATACTGTAAACAATGAGTAGTGACTTGTGCAATAGAAGAAACTAATTATTTAGAGCAGATTTTTCCTCATAAGAAGAAACTGCAGATAAAACATTTGTCATACTTTCACAATTAGTCAGAGCACTTTAACATATGAGCTTGACAATTAGAAAATTCTGAAAATAAAAGTTGCAGAAGTATAAACTTTTTCCCATACTTATCAATAACCTTCCCATCCTTATCAGAAAGAGTAGGATTGGAATTAAATGATAGTTATGTACTTGCCATAACATTAGATCTGTGTTGTCTCATTTTCATCTGGTTCAACATTTGGGTTGTCTGATCACATTGGATCTGACCTTAGTGCCTTCTACCAGAACTTTGGATTCATGATTCTGACTCTTCCCCTACCCATAATTTCCTATTTCTTTGTGCTTTACCACAGATCAAGTTTGTTGACTATTCTAATTATATAAAGAAAATATTATAGAATGAAGTAATAATCTAAAAGCGTTTCATGCTAAGAGATTATGTGGAATAAACAGACAGTGTCTTAGTCAAGATCTCTCTAAGTCCCAGAAGATGCAAATGGCAATTTAGAAGGGGGAAGGAGAGGGATGTTGCGCCAAACGAAAATGAGGCAAGGATCTGTTTTTATAAGTGCATAACTTTTGTATCCAATGTTGTCTATTTTCATCAGATTCAATATTTGGGACAGATTTCCAAGCTTCCTAAAAAAATCCTGGGTGGACTCAAGGAAGGACATTCTAAGCATTGCAGTGTCAAAGGGTGTGTGAGCTCTAGATTGCACATCCAACTTATAATGAGATACAAAAGCATGAAAGGATGACATAGCTGCTACTGCACAGATGTTACTGAACTAATGTTAGATGTTGCTAATGTTAGCTCTAGAGGTAGCTATTGCTCTAGTGCAGTGAGCTTTAGGTTTTGAATGGAAATGCAATCCTTGAGTTTCATAAAAAAAGGAAATGCAGTCTGCCAACTTTTGATACACGTCCTATTTTTGTTTTGGAAAAGGAGACAAATAGCTAGTCTAATATCTTTGGTATGGTGCAAGTAAAATCTGAGCTGTCTGTGAACAACTAATAAATGAAACATGTATTCACCATTGGTTGAGTAGTTCAGGAAAAAACACAGGTAAATCAATGCATTGATTCAAATTTGTTTCAGATAACACCTTTGAGAGAAAGGAAGGGTTCATTCTCAATGACTCTCCATCTTTGTGGAAGTTGAGAAAGGGAGGCTTGCATTAGGGCACCTGTAATGCCGAAACTTGTCTAGCAGAGATAAAGGCAAGCAGAAGGATGGTCTTCTAAGAAAAAAAGAAATTTTAAGTTGGCTAAGGCTGTGTTGGTTCAATGGGTTTTTGAGTCAATGATTGTAGCAATAATGTGATATTCCATGGAGGGACATGTTCTCAATCAGCAAAAAAAGTTCCTTTGAGGAAGGTTTTAGAAATCCTAAGAGAAGCAGAACATAAGTCATTATATTCTGTGTAAATTTCATTTGGCAACCATCTTTTATAGTAGAATAATTGGAACACTGACAAAAGATCTGAAAGAAATTCCAGGATTGATGGAAAAGGGGCTGAAAAAAGATCCAATCCTTTTGAGGATGCCCAAGTAGAAAATATTTTCCATTTGCTCGTCTTTTTTTTTTTCAATTCTTTCTGAGAAGAGATATAACATGGACTACCGGACAAAACAGCCTGGCATTTCTGACTATCATTAAAACTAGGGAAATCATTCAGTTAACTTTAGGGTTTGAAGATCTGACAGAGGCATTCCAGATGGGTGACTCAGTACCCAAGGTGGGCACTGTGAAGCCAAAGGAAGGGGGAACCATACCTGCCAGGACTGAAATGGGGCAATGAGCATCATCTTGGTCTTCCACCTTGTGGCTTTCTGTATGAATTTTGTCATGAGAGATATTAGAAAGGCATAGAGGAGACCTGGGGGGGGGGGGATGTGGACTAGAGCATCTCTCAGTGATTGTCCCTGAGGAGGTACAAGGACAAAGTAACTGCTGCATTTGTTGTTTAGGTACGAGGCAAAGAGGGAGCAGGAAGGTTGGCCCCAGCAGCTGAAGATCTCTGTTGCCACTGTCTGAGACACCATTCGTAAGATAATAGGATACACCCACTCAGTCTGCCTGCTAGTATATTCAGTGTCCCAGGAATGTGCATCCCAGAACTTTTCATGAATCTACTGCATCCAGGCCCTGGCTTCACATGGTAATGCCTGTACCAGCTGCTCTTGATGTGCCATCTGCTGCATTTGAAAGCAATCACATAGCAACACTGGAAGTAGACTGAAGAGTAGACATTTGGGCACCCACTGTGTTTTGGACATCTGATGGTAAGTTGCCTGAAAGCGACTTGGATACCTCCTTTATCAAGTGCCTCTGGAAACAAGTTAAATTAGCAAGATAATACAGCACCCAAAGTGCAAAAGCCACTAAAGTGTATGTCTATTCCCCTATTCTGTCCAACTCTTTGGACTCTCTGATAGGAAGATGGACAGGTGAAATTTCCTCAGATAGCTTTTTTTTGCAGCTGCTGCTACCAGCATGGATTAACTTAAGGGCCTTTAGACCAGTGTTTCCTGTCTTTTGAAGCTATGACGATTCTGTCTGGCTTCTTGGGGATTCTCTCTCTCTAACATCAGGATCCATCCAAGCTCTCTGTGCTATGAAGTCTATCAAAGCATCAGGAGGGGGAACTACGTAGAGAACACTTTAGCCAGCCCCCCTTCTGCTTCATCAATTCTAGGATGTCCTCAAATATGATGTCTTCTAGGAGTGGCCTGGGGGATCCTTCTCCTTCATCCAAATCTGTGTTCTTAGTAACCAACTCAGGTGAGTCTGTGCTTCTGTCTGCACATCTGTTTTTAAGGAACATGTTTCTGGAGCTCTGATGGAGACACGTCAGAGTCAGACTTTGAGCTCGAATCTACATTTGTCCAGTTTGAATCCAGTATGTCACAATGGTCCCTCCTGTACTTTAAATCTTGCCCATATCACAATAAAAAAACTATTACTTGATCTCAGAACCTGCTCCACCTCCTCCAGAATATGACTAGGTGCTGAGGTCATGGCATATCCTAATCCAGAAATCTGTAACTGAAGTCTATGTCCCATATAAATAGGAAAAAAAAAGTTATGTACTCACTATAACATCCCATGCGTGTTGTCCATCTCTCCTTCATTTTTTACTGGTTGGGTTCAGAACAGATTATCGGTTCTGGCTTGGCCTATACTAAAGCTTGAGGACTTCCTCCGGCTCATGACTGCAGCTTTACCCCATCATGCTTTGGGAAGATTACCCAGATCTTGTTTGCAGATATTAGACCTACTGTCCAAAAAAAGCTATTTACATTTGTAAAATAGACTAATGAAAAGAATCAGAGAACATTATATCCCAATCAGAACTGCTCAGTTCTCCAGGAGCGAAAGACTGGGGGAAGGAGGGTGGGATGTAAGAATGAAGGCGAGATGGACAACAAACATGGGACGTTATGGTGAGTACATAACTTCTTTATGTAATGTTGTCCTATCTCACCTTCATTTTCTACTGGTTGGGACAGCATCCCTAGCACCATCTTTCTTGGGTGGCTGAAGGGAAAATACTCTCCAGAACAGTGGACCCAAAGGAGGCCCTGTTCCTGGAGGCCAAATCCACTTTGTATTGAGTGATAAAGGTTTGAGGCTTTACCCAAGTTGCTGCTGCACTAATAGAATCCATAGGTAGCCTCACCTGAAAGGCAGATGTGGTTGCTGTAGCCCTTGTAGAGTGACCTTTTACCTTTCCTGGAAGTTCTCTGATTTGAGATTTGTAAGTGAAAGTAATGCAATCTGTAAGACATTTTGAAAGTGTGATCTTTGATATGGGGGCATCTTTCTGTTTGTCTGAAAATGATACAAATAACTGGTCCAATTTCCTGAAGTCCTTTGTTCTATTTAGATAGAAACATAATTGTCTATGCACATCTAGTTAGTGTAATTTATACTCTGCCCTGTTGCCACAGTTGGGGAAAAACTGGTAAGTCAATGGATTGATTCAAATTGGATTCTGAGCACACTTTGGGTAGGAAGGAAGGGTTTGTTTGCAAAGAAACTCTGTCCTTGTGAAACACCATGTACGGGGGTCGTATTGACAATGCTTGAAGTTCTGATACCCATCTAGCAGACGTGATAGCTACCAGAAAAATTGTCTTCCACATTAAAAATTTTGGTCACAGGATGATGCAGGTTCAAGGGGGGGGGGGATCACACTGGATAAAAAAATAAGTTATGTGCTTACCATAACATTCCATGTGAGTTGTTCTTCTCGCCTTCATTCTTACTGATGGGTTTGGAGATGATCCTCGGCTCCGAGTCAGCCTATTTGCAAAGCTCGAGGTCTCTAACAGCTTGAGGCTGAAACCCTATCCCATAATGCACCTCCACCTTCCCCAGATCTTGTTTGCTGCCAAACAGTGCTAATATCTATATCAGATATCAAAAGGAAATCACATACACAACTTGTGAGAGGAAACTCCTCAGAAGGACCAAAACCAAACATAGAGCCCCTCTCAAACTTCCAGACATTGGAAGGGGGTAGGTGGGGGTGTTGTAAGAATGAAGGCAAAAAGAACAACTCACATGGAATGTTATGATAAGTACATAACTTCTTTATGTGAAGTTGTTCAATCTCGCCTTCATTCCTGCTGATGGGTAGCCTCCCCAGCACCACAATCTTGGGTGGCTCATGAGAGTACCTGTCTAAGGACAGCAGAACCAAATGAAGCCCTGTCCCTAGAGGCCTTGTCTGCTTTGTAGTGAGTTATGAAGGTATGTGGCCTAGACCATGTGGCAGCTGCACAAATAGGATCAATGGGTAGACTGGCCAAAAAGACTATGGAAGTAGAAACAGCTCTGGTTGAATGAGCCTTGACTTTATTCCCCAAATACATGTCTGCAGTGTGGTATATGAAGGATGTGCAATCAGACAGCCATTTAGATAAGGCAGATTTAGATACTGCTGCACATTTCTTGGAATCTGAGAAAGAGACAAATAATTGATCAGATCTCCTATGGTCTTTTGTCCTGTCTAAATAGAAATTAAGCTGTCTATGGACATCAAGCTTGTGAAGCATATATTCCAAATGATTAGTGTGATTGGGAAAGAAAACAGGTAAGTCATTCTCTTGATTATGGGTGTATTCTGAACAGACTGGGTAAAAAAGAAGGGTTCGTTCTGAGGGAAACCCTATCTTTGTGGAATATCAAATATGGGTTCTTAATTGAAAGGGCTTGCAACTCTGAAAGTCTGCATGCGGATGTAATGGCCACCAAGAGAATAGTCTTCCATGAAAGGAATTTCAGCTCACAGGAAGAAGCAGGTTCAAAGGGTGGAAGAATAATCTTGGATAGGACTAAATTCAGATTCCATGAAGCGGTAGGTGATCTAATTGGTGGTCTTAGATGCGTCGTACCCTTCAGAAAGGCCTTTGCCAACGTGTGAGACATAATACCGTTTCCTGATTCACCTATATGGAAATTGGCTATAGCAGCCAGTTGCACACGAATGGTTCCTGCTGCAGCTCCTTCATTGAACAGTTTGGTCAGAAACTCTAAGATATTTGATATACAGGCCAGAAAGGGATCAGTGTTATTCTGCTGAGCCCAGATTGAAAACCTCTTCCACTTACTGAGGTATAGTTTCCTGGTTGAAGATTTATGTGAGGACAAAAGAATATGTTGTGCTTCCGCTGATAAATTTTGGAACCTGGCTATTCTGGGAACTGGAGCAGCCAAGCTGTTAGTTTGATGTATTGAAGCGAAGGGTGAAGAGCTCCTAACTAGTGGGACAGAAGATCTGGCACTGGGCCCAGGATCCAAGGTTCTTCTACTAGATGAGGTTTCAGAAAGGGGAAAGAGATTTGACGAGGCCAATATGGGGCTATTAAGATAAGCGTCCTGCCCAGAAAACTGGCTTTCTGCAAAACATTGGGAATCAGGGGAAAGGGAGGGAAGGCGTAAAGGAGTCTCGGGGGCCAATCGTGTACGAGCGCGTCCCTCAGTGACTGTCCCTGTTGAGGGATTAGGGTAAATTAGTTGCTGCATTTGGTGTTTGTGGGAATCGCAAAGAGGTTGCAGCAAGGCTGGCTCTATCTGCAAAAAATCATTTCTGCGACTTCAGTTTTGAGGGACCACTCGTGTGACAACAGATTCGGACATCAGCTACCACCGAAGATCCTTCTTGCAAGAGTTAGTTATCAGAACTGGGTGATTCATTGGTAAATCCTGAAAAGTCCATTGAGTGAATAGCAGCCACTGAAGAATGCGCATGTGTGATCTCACCAGAGGTATTGCAATTACAGCTGCTGCATTGGTGCCCAGCAGCCTGAGAATCTGTGATGCTGGTGCTTTGTGTTTTGAAAGATCTAAAATTTGATGTCGTAGAATAAGCACTCTTTCTGGAGGAAGTCTTAAGGACATGTTGACTGTGTCTAAGTCTGCTCCTATAAATACTGTACGCTGCGATGGCAATAAAGCAGACTTTTCTATTGTGATGCCCAGTTGAAAGCAGAGATCTAAGGTAATGTCCCTTGCCTGAATTAGCTGATGCCTGGTGGGTGCGGTGAGGAGTCAGTCGTCCAAATATGGAAACACCTGGATTCCCTGATGTCTCAAGTGAGCCATGACCACTGCCACACATTTGGTGAACACTCTGGGGGCTGTAGTGAGACTGAAGGGCAGGGCATGGAACTGGTAATGACTGTCTCCCAGCCTGAATTGCAGATGATCTCTGGATGGCCTGACCATTTCGATATGGTAGTACGCATCCTGAAGATCTATTGAGCACATTTAGTTGTCTTTCCCTAGGAATGGGAGTATTGACTGAAGCATGACCATCCGGAACTTTGTCTTTTCTACATACTTGCTGAGTCTGCTGAGGTCCAAAACTGGTCTTCAGTCCCCTGTTTTCTTTGGCACTAAAAAGTATCTTGAGTAAGTTCCGGATCCTTGCTGGTCTGCCGGGATTGGCTGGATGACTCTTTTTTCCTAACAATTTTTGAACCTCTACTGTTGCTGCAACCCGTAGACTGGGTGGAACGTCTGGGATTCCTTTTGTTGGTTTGGGGTGGGTATGAAAGGGGATGAAATAGCCTCTGGATATGACATTTTGTACCCATTTGTCTTTTGTAATTTTGAGCCAGGTGCCTAGGTGCAAAGATAAATGTCCCACGACTGCCTCCAGAACAGGGCAGTTGGGCCTCCTTTCAGGAGCACTGGTAGGGCTTCCCAAGGAACTGATCTCTGTTGCCCTGGTTCTGTGGACCCCCTCTGCCACATGGGCATCGTCATCCATCATTGCCCCCTCCTCTGCCCCCGGAGGCTTCACCTCGTGAATCCGGAAAGGCTCCTTGGGCTTTGGGGAACCACATTTTCCCTCCCCGTTGAACTTTAGGACAAGGTCTAGCAGCGGTGTAAAAATAAACTCCTATGGCAGATGGTCTTTCCGTCTTGCTCACATCTGGTGAGGGTCTCTCAGACTTTCGGTCCAAAAAGGGAAGAACCATCAAATGGGGCGTTTACAAAGGACGACTTGAAAGGTTCCGCAAAAAAACATAAGCACATCCAGGAATGTCTCCGAAGAGCTATTCCTGTACGCACTGCCCTATTCGTCCCATCAGCTGCATATCATACGAGGCGCGTGGAAGAGTTAACGGTAGAATTAAGGGTAACAAGCTGTGATGTTACTTTGTCCGCCACTGTATCGGCTACTGCACCCTGGAGAGTATTTCCTAACTCTTTGAGGAGATCTCTTTGAAGCCTTATGAAGTGATAAGATAGTTCAAAGACCGAAGAGCAAAGGTCGTAGAACTGAACATGCACTTGCCATATCTGTCCATAATCCTAGATTCCCTATTAGGAGGACGGACAGAAGTAGAGGTCTCCGACATCTGTTTCTTAGTGGCTACCGCAACCACCATGGTATCAACAGGAATTGGGTTGGATAAAAAAGTTTTATCATGAGGAACTGAGATTAATTTGTTGGGGCTCCACAGTATCTGGTGACTCCCACACCCTTCGAGATAAAAGGTCCATCAACTCATCAAAGGGCAGAAAAACCCAAGAGGTGGAGGGTCGAGACCCAAAAGCCTTCAGGAGCACTGATACATCCTCAGTAGGGTGAATGGGCTGCCAGTTGCCCCTCTGCTTAAGGATCTCTAGGATATCCTCAGAGGGGGACTCTGGGGACCCTTCCAATTCCTCCAAATCGGTGTCAGATGTGATGGATTCCTGAGGGGAATATAAATGTCTCCTCTTAACCTCTTCCGAGGAACTTCTGGGGAAGTCTTGGAAGAGCTGGGTTCCCCCCAATGGGGCTTCCTGGGGCTCCGGGTCCCTAAGCTTACGGTTGGTCTGCAGTGACGGAGAATATTCTGGGGCTTTACAGGAGAAGGTGACCATCTCAGAGGTTGTGATTGTCCAGGGGACAAAACCCTCCTCATGGCATCGAAGGCACCACGGCTCAGATGCGAGGAAGAACCTGGGTCCAAAGACACCGATGACTCTTCACGCACCAAAAATACAGGCTCCGAGCCATCCATTCTGAGGCCCCAAGGGAAGAGTCAGAACTGACGCATCGTTTTGACTCCACTCCCCGGAGCCGACGGGAGAGTGTTGGCTCCCAGAGTCCGCTGCCAGAGCAGTAGACATTAGGGTTGTAGGTGGCGACAGGTCCGAAGCGGGTGTCGGAACCGATGGTTCCACAATCAACTGAATGGCTCCCTCCGGCTCCGATGTCTCAACTTGAGTCGGAGGAGGAGCAGAAAGTATGGGAGGTGACTTTATCGGCTCTGAAGCTGCCTGAGTCAAAGCCGAAAGAATTTTAACCAGCGCTGGATTCTCAAATACTTAGTACAAAAAACATAAAGAAAGGATAGCCTATCCTGGCTGAATACTCTGAATTATTTATCCAGAAAGAAAACTACCAAAAACTCCAAAAAGAACACACTTATCTGCAGAAATATGGCCTGAGCTGTAGAAGATGCACGATCTGTTGCAGCAGCAAACTAGATCTGGGGAAGGTGGAGGTGCATTGTGGGATATGGTTTCGGCCTTGAGCTGTTAGAGACCTCGAGCTTTGCAAATAGGCTGACTTGGAGCCAAAGATTGGCTCCGAACCCATCAGTAAGAATGAAGGCGAGATTGAACAACTTAACATCAAAGTTTAGGTCCCATGGCGCAGGGGGTTCTTTGACCGGAGGCCTGAGTAAAAAGGTACCCTTCAGAAAGGCTTTGCAAAGCCTGTGGGACATCATTTATAGTCCCATTTCTCTGATATGATAGTTTGATATAGCTGCTAGTTGAACTTGAATAGTAGCTGCACCCTCATTAAAAAGCTTTGCCAGAAAGTCTAATGCAGATGTTATAGGGGCAGTGAAAGGATAAATGTGATTGCTGAAAGCCCAACGGGAAAATCTTTTCCTTTTGCTTGGATATAATTTCCTGGTTGAAGCCTTATGAGACAAAATCAAAATATGTTTCACAGCAGGGGAAATGTCAGGAAGCCTGGCTGTGTGTGGAACTGAAGCAGCCAAGTTGCCAACTTGAGAGTTTGAACTGATGGATGGAGCATCCCTGAGGAATGAGTCAGGAGGTCTGGAACTGGGTCCAGAATCTACGGCTCCTCCTGGAGATGGGGCCAAAGAAAGGGGAACCAAATTTGACAAGGCCAGTATGGGGCGATGAGTATCAATTTCTTCCCAATGAGCTGGCTTTCTGAAGGACTTTGGGAATCAAGGGAAAAGGGGGAAAAGCATAAAGGAGACCCGGGGGCCAATCATGTATGAGTGCATCCCTTGGTGACTCCCCCAGGGGATCAGGGCAGAACAGCTGTTGCACTTGGCATTCATGGATCTGGCAACGAGATTGCAGCAAGGCTGGCCCCACTTTTGGAAGATCTTTTCCACTATTCCCGGCTTCAGGAACCACTCATGAGGCATCAGAATAGCTTTGCTGAGTTTGTCCGCTATCACGTTGGATTTCCCCGGGATGTGTGTTGCTATCAGAAAACATTGGGAATTGACTGGCCATTGCCATATTCTTAGGGCCTCTTGACAGAGGGAGTAAGACTTGGTTTGTCCTTGTTTGTTTATGTACCACACTACTGATATGTTGTCTGTCTGTATTGCAATTGTTCCTAGCGGAAGGGAGTCTTGGAATGCTTGCAATGCTAAAAGCACCACTCTCATCTCTAGGACGTTGATATGCAAGTGGGTCTTGTGATCCTGCTAAGTGCCCTGGACTGTTTTTCCCAGATAATGCCCTCCCACCCTATCTGAGAAGCGTCCGTGATCATTGAGCTAATGGTTATGGAAAAACAAATGGTCAGCCTAGGGTCACCTGAGTGGAATGAATCCACCAATGAAGGCCTTTCTTGCAGGATTCTGTAATAATAATTTGGAGAGACATGGGTAGCTCCTGCATTGACCACTGAGTGAACAGGAGCCACTGCAAAATTCTCATGTGCAGACGAAGTAATGGTATCAAGGTTATTGCTGCTGCCATGGTACCCAAAACTTCCAGAACCTTTGCTTGCACTTTTTCTTGGTCAGAAGATTTTTTACTTGATGATGTTGGGTTTGAATCCTTTCGGGGGGAAGCTTGGCCAACATTTGTTTTGTATGCAAGTCTGCCCCATAATCACGATATGTTGTGATGGCAACAAGGCAGATTTTTCAGAATTTATTGTGATCCCTAGGTGAGAGCAAAGATGAATGGTGATGTCTCTCACTCTTGTTAGTAGATGCTTGGTGGTGGTGGTGGTGGTGGTAAGGAGCCAGTCGTCTAAGTATGGAAACACCCAGAATCCTAGATGCCACAGGTGAGCCGTAACCACTGCCATGCATTTGGTGAACACACTGGGGGCTGTAGTGAGACCAAAGGGAGAGCACGAAACTGGTAGTAACTGGCTCCCAGCCGAAAACGCAAATGTCTCCTAGATTGCCTGTCTATTTTGATACAATAATATGCATCCTGGAGATCTATCGAGCACATCCAATCGTTTCTTCCCAGGAAGGGGAGTATTGACTGCAGTGTCACCATCCAGAACTTTGATTCTTTTATGGACTTGTTCAGCCTACTGAGATCCAAAATGGGCCTCCAGTCCCCTGTCTTTTTTGGAACTAAAAAGAACCTTGAGTAAGTTCCGGATCCAATTTGGTCTGCAGGGACAGTTTGGGTGACTCTTTTGTCTAGCAACGTTTGTACTTCTAGAGTTGCGTGATCCCTTTGATTGGGTGAAACATCTGGGACTGGTTTTGTTTTTAAGGGGGGAAAGGAAAAGGGAATGTAATAACCTCTGAATATGATCTTTTGTACCCATTTGTCATTTATTTCCAGCCAAGCACTTGGGTACAAAGATAAGTGTCCCCTGACTGCCTCCAGAAGTGGACAGATGGGCCTCCTCTCAAGAGTGCTGGAAGGGCTTACCAAGGAAGAAATCCCTGCCACCCTGGTTCTGGGGACATCCTCTGTCACATGGTCAGCGTCTTCCATTGCTACGTCTCCCTATGCCACTGGAGGAATAATCACCACGTGTCCGGGAAACCTCTCTGGGATTTTCAAAACCACATTTTTCCCCCTTCTGACCTTTGGGATAGGGTCAGGTAGGTAGGGAGAAACGAACTCCAATGTCAGAGAGAGTCTTTTCTTCCTGTTCACACCTGGTTAGTGTCTCTTTAACATTTGTCCTGAACAAGGACGAGCCGTTAAAAGGGGCATTAATAAAGGAAGACATAAAGGGTACTGCAAAGTCACATAAGCGCATTCAGGAAATCCAGGAATGTCTCCTTAAAGAAACTCCTGTACCCACTGCCCTACTCGCTCCATCATCTGCATAAGAAATGAGCGTCATGGAGGAGTTTACCACAGAATTTAAGGTGGAGAGCTGGGAGGAAACCTTATCCAAAACCCTTGCAGCTACAGAACCTTGGGGAGTATCTCCTAACTCCTTCTGGAGATCCCTCTGAAGCCTAGTGAAATGGGTCAGGTAGTTCAGAAACATGAGAACAAAAGACGCTGAAGAAAACATGCACTTTCCATATCTGTCCATCATGCGATACTTCTTGTTCGGCAGACGGAAAGACAAGAATGTTTCTGAAAGCTCCTTCTTGGTGGCTGTCGCCACCACCATAGCATCTACTGGGCCAGCCTTGCTAAGAAATTAGAAGTTATGTACCTACCATAACGTTCCATGTTAGTTGTCTTCTCTCGCCTTCTTTCTTGCTGGATGGGTTCAGAGCCGATCCTCGGCTCCGACTCGGCACTTGCTTTAGCTCGAGAACTCCTTTTACCAGCTCGAGGCAACCCTATATCCCATGATGCAAGGTGGAACTACCTCAGATCTCATTTGGCAGCTAACTGACCCTGCTAAAGACTATCCTAACATAATTAGGAACCATGGTTCCTAAAAGAAGTCCTCATAACCATGCTCCAGAGGGAGCAATCTAATAGGAACTCTCCAAGATCTGTCCAGGCCAGGGGGAAGGAGGGAGGGACGCAAGAAAGAAGGCGAGAGAAGACAACTAACATGGAACGTTATGGTAGGTACATAACTTCTAAATGTTAAGTTGTCAATCTCGCCTTCATTCTTGCTGGATGGGACCGCGTCCCTAGCACCTGTATCCCGGGTGGCTCAATGGAACAGACTCTTGAGAATTGTGGAACCAAAACTGGCCCTATCTCTGGAGGCCAAATCCAACTTGTAATGAGACACAAAGGTATGAGGCGTGGCCCAAGTAGCTGCTGCACAAATAGTGTCAATGGGAAGTCTATCCTGAAAGGCTACAGAAGTGGATAGACTCCTGGTCGAATGTGCTTTTGGCTTAGAAGATAGTTGTTTGCCCCTGAGAGAGTACACATAGGAAATGGTGGAAGTCAACCATCTAGATAAGGTCACTTTAGAAACTGGAAGACCTAACCTGTTTTCTGCATAGGAGACAAACAATTGGTCTGATTTTCTAATTTGTTTAGTTCTATGCAAGTAGTACCTGAGCTGACGATGGACATCCAAAAGTGCAGCTTCTGTTCAGCTCTGTCAGAATAGTTAGGAAAGAAAACTGGTAGATCTATAGATTGGTTAATATTGGTTTGAGATACAACCTTGGGAAGAAAGGAAGGGTTAGTTCTTAACGAAACCCTATCCTTATGAAAAACTAGATAAGGTGAACGAATACAGAGGGCCTGAATCTCAGAAACTCTTCTTGCAGAAGTAACAGCCAGTAAAAATATAGTTTTCCACGTCAATAACTTCAAAGAACATGTAGCAGACGGTTCGAAAGGAGGTAGAATTAGGGATGCCAAGATTAAGTTTAGATCCCATTGCGGAGGAGGATGTTTCACAGGCGGTTTTAGGAGAAAAACTCCTCTCAAAAAGGCCTTGCATAACCTATGAGACATGATGTTATTGTCATGCAAGCCAACATGATACTTGGAAATAGCAGCCAGTTGTACTTTGACTGTAGATGACGAGGATCCTGAATGAAAAACCTCCGCCAAGAAATCCAAAATAGAATGTACAGGAGCAGTAAAAGGATCAATATTTCTGGCGTTTGCCCAAATTGAAAAACGTCGCCACTTGTTAGCATAAATAGTTCTAGTGGACGACTTCAAAGAAGACACTAAAATGTCTCTGACTGAGTCAGAAATCATTGGTAGCCTGGCTAGGGAAGGAAGTGGAGCAACCAAGCAGTGAGGTTGAGAGAATGAATGGCCCGGTGCTGCGGACCCGACTGGTTGATCAAAAGATCCGAACTGGGTCCAGATGCCAGGGCTGCACCAGAAGATGACGATGTAGAGACGGAAACCAAATTTGTCGAGGCCAATATGGAGCAATGAGGATCAATTTGGCTCTCAAACGGTGGCTTTCTGAATGACTTGTGGAATCAATGGAAAGGAGGAAAAGCATAAAGAAGTCCCGAGGCCAATCCTGGGTTAGAGAGTCTCTCAAGGGTTGGCCTGGAAGGAAATAGTGTGAAGTAATCTGGGCACTTGCTGTTTTGAGGGTAGCGAAAGATCGCAACAAGGAGTGCCCCACTTCAGAAAAATCTGATCCACTACAGATTGATTGAGAGACCATTCGTGAGGCATCAGAATAGATCTGCTTAGCCTGTCCACCAATAGGTTGGACCTGCCGGGGATGTGCGTTGCTATCAGAAACCGCTGAGAAGAGATCGCCCATTGCCAAAGTCTGAGAGCTTCTCGACATAACGGATAGGACCTGGTTCCGCCCTGTTTGTTGATGTACCAGACCACGGACATGTTGTCCGTTTGTACTGCAATAGTCCCCGTGGGAAGAAAGTCGTCGAGGGCTTGCAACGTTAAAAGCACTGCTCTCATCTCCAGGACATTTATGTGCAGATGGTATTCTATGGGTTGCCACGTTCCGTGGACCATCCTGCCCTGATAATGCCCCCCCCACCCGATCAGAGAGGCATCTGTGGTGACGGTGGCAACTGGAGGAGGGGGAATAAAAGGTCGACCCTGATGAAGAAGAGGGGAAGATATCCACCATCGTAGATGAGCCCTGCACGACTGTGTTACCAAGATTTCGTGTCTCATAGGCAGATTGTGGTACGACCACTGCGTGAATAACATCCACTGCAGGAGACGCATGTGGAAGCGAGCCAGTGGAAGAAGAACAATGGCCGCAGCCATTAGGCCTAGAACTTTCAAGACAAACCTGGCTTTGATCTTGTTGCTTAGTAACAGAAGCTGAACAAATTTCTGGATGTCCGGAATCCTTTGATCTGTTAGCCTGGCTAACATTTTGACGGTATTTAACTCTGCGCCTATAAAGGTGATAGATTGGCAAGGCAGCAGAGAGGATTTTTCGAAATTTACCGAAATTCCCAGTTTCTTGCAAAGCTGTAGGGTGTAGTCTCTGGACCGAAGAAGCTGATGCTTGGTGGTGGCGGAGAGGAGCCAGTCGTCCAAATAAGGAAACACCTGGAATCCTCGACGTCTCAGGTGAGCTGTGACCACTGCCATGCATTTGGTGAACACTCTGGGGGCTGAAGTGAGGCCAAAGGGCAGTGCTCTGAATTGGTAATGACTGGCTCCCAGCCGAAAGCGGAGAAACCTTCTGGAGCGTCGGTGAATCTTTATGTGATAGTACGCATTCTGAAGGTCTATAGAGCACATCCAGTTGTCCTTGCCCAGAAAGGGCAGAATGGATTGCAGCGTGACCATCCGGAATCTTGCCTTCTTGACAGACTTGTTTAGCCTGCTTAGGTCTAGTATCGTTCTCCAATCTCCTGTCCTTTTGGGGACCAAAAAGAATCTTGAGTAGAAGCCGGATCCTACTTGGTCTGCCGGCACTGTCTGGATGGCTCTTTTTTCCAGGAGTTTTGAAACCTCCTGTCTTGCCAAATCCCTTTGACCGGGTGAGATGTCTGGAAGGGATTGTAGAGGTACGGGAAACCTTTCGAAGGGAATTTTGTAGCCCTCGGATATGATCGACTGTACCCACTTCTCTTGGGATAGGGATTGCCAGGCTACTGGGTACAGTGAAATTCTTCCCCCGACTGCCTCCAAGGGTGGACAGTCGGGCAACACCTCAGGGATGCTGAAAGGGCTTCTCAGGAAGAGATTCCCTGTTGCCCTGGTTCTGAGGACCCCCCCTGCCTCTAGGGCGGCGTCTATTATTGTTACCCCCTCTGCCTCTGGGGTAAACTGACCACGTGTGTCCGTGTAGCTCCTTGGGCTTTTCGAACCACATCTTCCACCCCTTCTGACCCTTGGGATAAGGTCTAGAAGGAGTGGAAAACTGGACTCCAACGGCAGAAAGAGTTTTACCGTCCTGCTCACATCTGGTCAAAGTATCCTTCACCTGAGGTCCGAACAAAGCCGAACCATCAAAGGGGTGTTGGTGAAGGGCCTTAAAGGGTCCAAAATTACACAGCCGCATCCAGGCTTGGCGTCTAAGAGCAACACCTGTGCCTGCGGCCCTGCTCGCTCCATCGGCCGCATAAGATATGAGCCGCATGGAGGAGTTAGATATGGAATTCAGGATAGCAAGCTGTGAGGCAATCTTTTCCTGAGCCCCAGCAGCAGAAGGATCCTGGACTACTTCTCCCAGTTCCTTGAGAATATCTCGTTGAAGCCTGGTGAAGTGACAAAGGTAATCCAGCGAGCGATAGCAAAGGTCGCTGAAGAAAACATCCGCTTTCCATACCTGTCCATGGTCCTAGAATCCTTATTAGGAGGATGGACAGGTACTGAAGGATCCGCCAGTTCCTTCTTAGTGGCCGCCACCACCATAGCATCCACAGAGACACCTTTGGAAAGGAACTGTTTATCCGAAGGGGCCGTGATGAACTTGGATGGTCTCCTGGGGACAGGTTCCACAGAATCTGGAGCCACGCCTTCCGAGCCACTACCTGCATGAGTGGGTCGAAGGCGGAGACACCAGGAGGTGGAGGGTCGGGATCCAAAAGCCTCCAGGTATACCGACTCATCCTCGGAGGGGTCAATGGAGGCCAATTCCCCTCTGTTTGAGGAGCTCAAGGATGTCTGAAAAGGAGACATCCTCAGAGGGGACCGGGGAACCCTCCGACTCATCTAAGTCGGTATCAGATGTAGTAGACTCGGGAGTCTGTGTGTTTCCTCTTACGTCCTCTTCCGAGGGGTTCCCCTGCAGGATCAGGAGAAACCTCGGAAGAGGAGGAAATTCCCAGTGGGGAAACCTGGGGCGATGGATCCCTGGGCCTGAGAGCAAGAGGCTGGCAAGAGGCATCTGCAGGCACTGATGAGGGAGGAGCTAGAGGGACGGACCGCTGACCTGGCTCTGAGGCCAGGACACTCCTCATCACCTCAAAGGCTCCTCTCCCCGGGAGACCAGAACACACCCGCTCCGAAGAGACAGGAATGGTCGGCTCCAAAGAGAGAGAAGGCTCCGAGGCCGATGTCGGTGCCGAGCTTACCAGAGCCGAAGCCCGAGAGGAGGCGGGGTCGGACAAAGGTCCGATGCCACTAGCCCCTCGGAGCCGACAGTGGAAACCCGGCGACCGGATCCTTCCAAGGAAGGTCTCAAGGAAGAGATCGGAGCCGAGGGCAGCGGGCCGAAGGATGTATCGGCTCCGGCATCAAGCAGTCGCTGTCCCAAGAAGCTCCGGCTCCGAACTCTGGTGTGGAGTCGGAGGAGGAAGCTCAATGATAGGGGTTATAGCCGCAGTCTGCTGAGACGGGCTATGGAGCATTTGGGCCAGTGCCTGAGACTTCAACAGCCTGCTTACCACCCTCTCCAAGTCGTGGTCAGACAGCCTGGAAGATCTCAAGACCGGCTCCGATGGCTCCGCTCCGATAAAAGAGGAGACCCGGGCCGAGTGAATACTCATAATAGAAGGGGACCGGGATCTCTTATGGGTTGAAACCATCGGAGCCGAAGTCCCTTGAACTCCAGATGGAGCCGAGGATATCTCGGCTCCGATGCTGGATAAGGTGTCGGCTCCAGCCGGAGCCGACAAGGCCACCGTAGTCAGGGTATCGGAGCCGGCCGGCACCGAACCCACTACTTTGGAAGAAACAGTATCGACTCCAGCCGGAGCCGATGTCGGCTCCGACGGAGCTGAAGCCACCGGAGGAGGCTTGGACACTGTAGCCTGAGCCTTCGGTGGCTTATGAGGTTTTCCTGACTTAGGAGGAGAACCTTCAGGTTTAAGTAAACCTCGGAGGATAAGTTTGTTCCTCCTTTCCTGCAGGACTCTCTGGCTAAAAGCATGACACAACGCACAGGAGTCCTGCAGGTGCAAAGGCCCCAGGCAATACACACAAGAAGTGTGACCGTCTGTCAGGGACATTTTCTGACAACACTGGTCACACTTCTTGAAGCCTGAGACCTTGCCTTCTCTAGACATCCTAACAAGGATACCACAAACAGTCCCCACAAACACACAACTTAATCCCTACACAAACACACAGGAAGGGATAACCAAGGGGAACTAGGCCTGACTAAACTACTGTAACTTAAAACTTATAAAAGTTTACAAAAGGACTGAAAAAGAGGGAAAGGGTGGGCTGTAACTAGATTACAGACTAAACTGATGCTCAAAAAGGGAAATAAACTCCTAACTACACTTTTCTTATTTTACTAAGAAAAACTCACCTCAGCTGGCAAAGGAGACCTCTTTCGCTAAGCGGCAAACGAGATCTGAGGTAGTTCCGCCTTGCATCATGGGATATAGGGTTGCCTCGAGCTGGTAAAAGGAGTTCTCGAGCTAAAGCAAGTGCCGAGTCGGAGCCGAGGATCGGCTCCGAACCCATCCAGCAAGAATGAAGGCGAGATTGACAACTTAACATCTCCTTATCCGAAGGCACAGTGATGAACTTATTTGGCCTCCTAGGAACAGGTTCCATGGAGTCTGGACAGTCCCACGCCTTCCAACTGACTACATTCATGAGCTGGTCGAAAGGCGGAGACACCCAAGAGGTGGAAGGGCGAGACCCGAAAGCCTCCAGGTATACAGACTCATCCTCAGAAGGGGTGATGGGCTTCCAGCTACCTCTCTGTTTAAGGATTTCAAGTATTTCTGCAAAGGAGACATCCTAAGAGGGTGACCGTGGGAACTCTTCTGACTCATCAAGGTCCATATCTGAAGTGAAGGACTCCTCTGGGGAGTCTAAATGCTTCCTCTTGCATAACTCTTCTGAGGGACCTCTTTGGAGGAGTAATCCGGAAGGTTTCAGAAGACAGAACTTCACCTAATGGGGCATTCTGAGGCTTTGGGTCTCCACACCTGTGTGGATGCGATGGTACTAAGACAGACACTAGTGCTTTAGGGGGAGAAGCGCCTGAAACTAATGGCAGAGCTATCTGTGGTGACAGCACTCTCCTCATCAGCTCAAAAGCCCCCGGCCCTGATCTGAGGAAACCTCCGGCTCTGAAGAACCGGAAGGCCTCTCCGGAACCAAAGCAGTGGGCTCCGAGGCCAATGTAGGAGTCGGGCTCATCCGTGCCGAAGCCCCAAGAGGCAAGTTCAGATTGAACAGCTGTCTGACCCAACTCTCCTCACCAGACCCGACCGGAGAGTGTTGGCCCCTAGAAGACCCCTCAAATTCCAATGTAACTGAGGATCCTGGTGCAGGTCTCGGAACCAACTGTTGCAATACTATTGGATCGAGGGACTCTGGCTCCGAAGTCCCAGACCGAGTTGGAGGAGGAATCGATAAAGGGGAGGTAGTCTTCGTTGGCTCTGAATCCCTCTGGGTTGGAGTCGACAGTTTCTTGGCCAGTGCCAGTGTCCATAAAAGTCTCCTCACTATACGATCCACATCGTCGTCGGAGATGCTCCTGGAGGACCGAGAGGAAAGGGTAGGAGATCTCATTGGCTGCAGTAATGGAGATATAAGATGTGGGGGAAACCGGTTCCAAAACAGGAGACCGGCTCTGAAACTGAAATTCCATCGCCCCTGAAATCACAATAAGAGCTGAGGAGGAAGATTTTTTGGGCCCGAAAGCCTTCTGGTGCAAGGATGAATCTTTTGCAATTTTTTTAGTCAGTTCTAAATGAGGAACAGAGGGAGATGCTCTCTTGCCTGACTTCTCAGACCTTGAAGATGGGGATTTCTGCGTTTTTAGGTACTCTTAGTCTCTTCTAAAGCCTCTGTGAAAGGAGTCTTTAACAGGCCTCTTACTATTAATTTGTTCTTTCTTTCCATCAACACCCTGGAGCTGAAAGCATGACAGAAAGAACAGAATTCCTGAAGGTGTACTGCACCTAGACAACAAACACAACTGGTATGTCCATCAGTTAATGACATTTTCTGACTACATTTGTCACATTTTTTAAACCCTGAAGGTTTATACATTTTAGGATCTTTCAACATTTTGAATAATAACAGTATCAAAAAACAATCAACACTGAATGAACTATACTAAGGGAACCCCTCTTTTTCTTTTTAAACAAGCAACAGAACAACCTCACAACAGTAAGACAAGGTTTTTACTATGTAAGAGGACAAGGAGGGGCAGTTCTCTAAGTAAAACAAACTGGACCCTCAACTAGGGTAGAGAAAAAGAAAGGAGGAGGAAGGCCCACTGAGTTAAACAGGCCAACATGAGCCCTCTAACTTAAACAAGCTACCAAAGCACAAGAAAAGATTTTTATCTCCAATCTCTCTAACTTAAACAGCTTGGATGGCCGGGATAGGGAGAGAGAAGAAAACAGGCCTAGCGGTAGAAACAACGGCCACAAGAAAAAAAAGCCAACAACAAAGCGTAAACTACTAATATTCTAAATTCTTAAACAACAATAAAAGGGACAATTTTGATAATTTTCAACAATTAAAGAAAAAATTTTCCACTTAGCCAGAGCCTGAATGGAAGCACCCAATCTTGTTTAGCGGCAAACTGAGATCTGGGTAATCTTCCCAAAGCATGATGAGATAGGGCTACAGCCACGAGCCGGTGGAAGTCCTCGAGTTTTTGTATAGGGAGAGTTGGAACCAAGAATGAAGGTGAGATAGGACAACATAACACCTTGCGTTATTCCCCTTCGAAAGGGCAGTAGCTCAAAATATGTATCCAATTTTCATCCTACTGTACTATCCCCTCTCTCTAACATCTTAGAAAAATGTGTCCACAAACCCAACATGTCCTTCATAAACTACTCAACATGGCTTTTGGCATACCCTGAGTACAACATTTACATTACCGTCCTTCACAGGCTCTGTAGATAATGCTAGGTACTCGGGCAAACTTGTCTTCTTTGTATTCCTTGACCTCTCTAAGGCTTTTGATACCAGTACCGTTTCACACACTAAACTCCTACAACGAGTATCTATAACTTCCCACTCTAAACTGGTTCAGTAGATACCTAGACAGCAATCTCTAAAAAGGCTGGGCTCCCCTTTTTGCAAACATTACAGGTGCTCCTCAAGGCTCCATTTTTGGTCCCTTCTTTAACATCTTCATTAAGAACATTCACACATCTTCCTACCAAGCCCCACTAATTCAGTATACAGATGACTACACCCTCATATTGTTCTAATAAAGTAGAAACAAAATTTATTTGGAAATTTAGCACTTTTGTTTCAGTAGGTTTAAATAATGAAATAAGTTGGTCTAGTTTGTTATAATTTACTGTTAAATACATTATTACTTTGTTATGAAGGTTTTGTGAATATTTTTGCATCATGGTTATTCATAATAGTTAAATGTTTAATTAATTGATTCTCTGAATAACTGGATGTATTTAAACTGTGAACTCTCTTTTTACTTCCCTGAAAAGGCATAAACTGGGGTGCTAAGGGGTAACACATTTGGTTGGACTTCCAGCATTTTGTGGTGTGGATCTCTTATTTTTGTTTATGGTGTATTTATAGTGCTCCTGTAATAATCTCACATCTTCAACAAATCACACAGGAAACCTTTGCTTCTGTTGCGATTTGACCTCCAGAAAACAAAGCTTTTCCCATTTATCCTAAAACTTGTTTATTGTCAAGATAAACTAAAATTCTAAATCTTTTCACTAAATACAGAAATTAAAGCAGTCTCCCACATTAAGCTGCTAGGAATGATAACAGATGACCATTTCAAGTATTCACAACAATATTAAAAAAATAAAAGAAAACTAAAAACTTAGAAGGCTCTACATAAACATTCCCTAAACACATCTACGGAAACTACCCTTGCTAACACATTCCTCTTACCCCTCTGCTTTACAAAGCATCAATCCTCACTAATATACAACTACCTTTAAAAGATAAACTATAGCTATCACCCCAATAGATTTCTTTGATATGAAGACAAACAACTCTTAGACATTCATAAACCTAATGGACACAGCCTCTACTACTGCTCCGTAACAAAAAGTTGGAACACATTAGCTCTTTCCTTAAGATCTAACTCCAACAATTGAACACACACCCTAAAATAAATTCTTACCAAAATCATAGCTGCACTCTTGCATCAATCCAGGTTGCACACTCTTTTCACCAAATTACTACCCCTTTTTCATTTCTCTTCACCCCTAGTCCAAACTTTCTTTTAATTAATCTTGCTTTCAGCTCTTCTAACACTTTCTTCCCTTTCACTTGCATAGCAGTCCCTCCCATACTCACTTGTATAACAGTCCCCCCTCCCCCTTTATGGCCATGAAAAATTTGTGCATGTAGCTAACTACTTCTAATGCTTTTCCTTATTACTGTACTCTATTTTGCTTGCTGTGCTATATCTTAATTTTATCTATTTTATATATATATATATATATATACACACACACACACACACACATATGTCTGTGTGTGTAAAAAGCTTCTAGCTCTAATTTCAAAGTATAGTTTATATGTAACCAGCAATTTCTGATGCTTAGCTTGCACTGTAAGGAGTGTAAAACCAATATGTAGCTAATATGTATCAACACTGGAGCTTTTCTCCCCGGGCCTCTGCTGAAAATGGGTTCCACTGGGTAAAGTCAAACTATCCTTCGGTTACCAAGTTGAATGAATTGTATTTATGAACTTGTTAAGTTTTGATACATTTAGAACCAATCTTGAGCTTTTTTCAAACTAGTAGCAGTCTCTAGTAAAAAAACTTGATCTTTTTAATTGGTAGATCTTTTCTGCATTCTGTACTACCCCCCCCCCACCCCACCCCTTAACTAACTAATGGTCAAACAAAATTACTCTGGGACTAATACTGGAAATGAAACACTGAACAGGAAGAAGAAATGAGGAAGGCTCCTAACAACACTGCCTTACACAAGTGCTCTATGCAGCAGTCAAGGATCTGTGGAGCATTAGCATAAAATCAGAGAAGACCGTCATTGTAAAGATATAAACAGAACTGACAAAAACTCTAGCTGTAAAAGAAGAGTATGCAAGAACATTAAAACCAAATGTTATAATTCACTGTTACACTGACCCTCCATGAAATTAAAAAGATATCTCAAAAACAACTACAGTGTGAGATCACTTCTGTGCATCCTTCTATCATGAAATCTTGGAAATTGTGCTTGCTCATGTGAAACAAATGATTCTCCAAGAAAAGTTCTGGGGACTTTTCCCTGATGTTACGTGACTATGCACGTTTACTAAGGGTGTGGGACTTGCCCCCACCCCAATAAATAAATACGTTTTGAGCTGCTCAGTTACTTTGTATGTAATGTGTAGCATTCAAGACCGCAGCAGCAAACATCTACAATACGAGGGATTCTGTTAAGGTGTTTCACAGGTGAAATATCTTAAGACATGTATAACTGAGGAAATGACAGCACTCTGCAATGGCAAGATCTGAAGACAGTGAAGAATAATGTGACGTGTATGTAAGGGAGCTTTGTGACACATATGTCATTTTCTTGCAAGGCAACAGAACTGAAATGTGTTGGTTCCTGACAGGGAAGACAGTGACTACTTGGGAAAATACAGCTGGAAAATTGGACATAGGAGGTTGGTTGAACCCAGATGTTACAATTTACTATTATAGTGTGTCTTCCCAAAGAATGTAATTTGATTTGTGCTCAGCATTGCTGCTGGGGATATGATATAGCTGTTTAACTCTCTTTGTGTGTATGAGTCCATGCATGCAGCTAAAAAGGAACCAAACAAACACAGTTTATACGTCACTGTTGCTCATCTACTTAAATTAGACAACTAATTCTGAGCCTTCCTCTCCTCTGCTTTTTCCTTATCTTCCATTTCATCTACATATTTATCTTCCAAACTTTCTGTCATTGTTTTTGGCTGTGTATGTCCTCCTTTACATGATACACACAAACTCAGAACAATAAATATATCTATTCAGAACATAATTAGCCTAAGCATCTCTGTAACTCATGGTAAAAATAAACACAACTTAGTATGTTCACTCTGAGAAGCAATTAGCAACACATTCTAACCTACACTGTCAATAGCTTTAGCTGCCACTGGAAAAAAAAAAAGGCCTCAGATTACACAGAATAGTTCTGTATGATGTGCAGCACAACACAGTGATATGATGAAAGTAGGCAGCTGTCCATAATAAAAAGCAGCTTCTAAAAATAATGTCTTTTGATTTTGAACAATTGGCAGTTTCAAAAAAACTCAAACACTTCACAGTCCTTTGTACAGCACAAGCTTTGGTGTCATCAGCTTTTTGAAGCAAGAAGGTTAATCAAGAATCAGATGAGTTAGTGTTCAACACTGTGATCAATTCCTTGATATCTAAGGCAGCAGCAGCACTCCCAAGCTATAAAACATTCACAAACCGAAAAGAATGCTTATTTATGATTAGGAACACTGACTATATTTGATTCAAAATCCAGTTCTTATGATGTATTGGCAAGGGGGGTGTTTTAGTATGATCCATAGTTTATCAAGCATACAAGGCAAGAGGCAATGTAAGTAGACCAAAGAGTTGTTCTAGTGGTGCAGGAAGAAAAAAATATGTATGATGTGGTCAAACAATGGGAGAAGTAAAAGTGACAGTTCAAGCTGAAAGCAAAACAAGCTTCTCATTGTGACGAGAAGGTCAAAAAGTTGAATACAAATAACTTAGCTTTACTGACAGACTTCTCAAAGTTGGCATTTTGATTTATTATTTGATCCTGCCATTAAAGTCTGTGAAAATGAAGAGTTAAGATGTAATCAACTGTGAAGCCTGACAAAGTCAGATCTGCCCTTACCTATACTGTCAACTGCAGTTTACTCAGCAAAACTATTTTCTTATTTGCCTAAATATGAGCCTTCAGGCATATCTTTTTCCCTCTCTTGATTAACAGAGATGACCATGATTCCATGAATCAAACATTTCAATTAAAATGCTCTTCAGAAGCAAGTTAAACAATGCTCATGATAAATTAAGATATAGTCCATTAACACTCCATACTTTTTTTCCAGTGAACATCTGATTTATTTAACATTTCACTTCTAAAGGACACTGACAAAATGGCATACAATTACTCTTCAGTAGTCTAACTTGAAGGATTATGCTAAACTTAACCATTGTCATACATAAATCAGTCGTGCTTTGTGTATCTATTAATAATTGCCTTCATGTTCTTCCACATTTTAGCAGGATTAAAACATTTTCACTAATCAAAATGGTTTCACTGTACAATTACTTTTTGCATCATATAAAAATCTACAGCATCTGACTGAATTTTCAGGAAACGAGTTGCATATCATACTGGAAATTATATATTAAGGATGAAATGTAAAAAAAAAAAGTTCTCCACGGGATAGTAAAGTTAATTCCTATGATCATTGTAAATGACTGCTAGAACTGTTAAAAGCTCTGTTTCTGTACCACATAACAGTGATAATTTCTAAGTAATCTGTTTGTTTACAACTTAAAAAGGTATTAAGAAAGTGCATACAGCACCCCACATTCAATAGCAGTCTACAAGCAACAAATGACATATTTCAAAATGCCAAGATATATTGCAGAAAGCTTTCAAAACAAATATGCCGATGCTAATAAATGTTTCTTTTGAAAAACTAAACAAGCAGAAAAAAAATCACACATGTATTTTAACAGAAATACAGTATGAATGCATCTGTTTTTTCAAGTCATTATTTACTTGTACCTTCCCATGTAACAGAATTGTTTCTTACTGATCTGCCTTTAAATAAATACATTTAAAATTGAGTTCCAAGATGCAGAGTTAATTTAAAATTTTTAACATGGATAACGAAAATAATGACAAAACAACCGCACATTTGCTGAATGTCTAAAAAAAAAAAAGAGTACTAGCATACATGTCCTGCATAGTGCCATAACATAACCTGTGCAAGGTTAATGCAACTGCTTAAACATTTCAGGTGTTTGGCAGTATACTACAGAAAGTGTGTTATAAATACTTTTGATTATTAGAGAATTATATCATAACGGTCAATTTTCAAAATTCTGTGCTGCAACAATCAACAATTTTCTAAGCAAAGTTTAATCATTCAGTTTGAATAATTTTTAGAGTTCATTTCCCTTTGTTAAAAGTTAGTAACATACTATAATTTTAAATATAATTATATGTTTTGTTTATTAGTATTAACTCAAAACCTGAAAGTAAAAACATTTTACTAAATCTTTGTATGTATGCACTTAAGTATTTATTTAACTGTGATGCTAATTATGTTTCCTTTCTCCTTTATCATCAAAAGACTCACAAATGCTCATACATATGTAGCTTTGTTCTTCAGGATTCAAAGTGTCTTGTAAGCTACTGCTGGCATCTGTGTGTCCCTCTGTGGTTATAGTTGTAGTTTTTGGCAGTGTCATTTGAAGAGCACACCATAAGGCAGTGCGAGCTTTCCGAGTAACTGCAGATAACTCCTTAACTGCTGATGCCAGGGCAAACACATCTGTATAGAAAAAAAAGAAACATTCATCCGTTATTAAGGAGTGTTTTTTTACATGAAGCTCAATGATGAAATCGTAGTTTCTGATTAGATCATAATGGGATGCTGATAACATAGATTGTTAAGCTGTCATATGGTCATCAATAACATCAGTTACATAAATTCCTCCTGTGTTGTAACACCAATATTACTATGAAGCTATTTCTGTGTAAATGGCTACTAATGGGAGTAGTACAACATATGGTGAAGCATAACATTTTAGAATTTTAAGTCTGATAATTCAGGGCACTGGTAAAACTCCTGCCAATGCCCTCAACAGCTCTTCATTACACATCAAAAATAACTGTAATAATGACCAAAAAATAAGAACACGGAAAGTCGGATAGTTATCTATGCATCCACATTTTGGCAAGAAATAAAAACATAGATCCCCTCCTCATTTCACAGAGGAATAAATACCTTATTACAACCCAGATGACCGAAGTTCAACTAAAATCTTGGGTGATGGAAGAGATAAACAAGGGAAGATGGGCCAGTTTTCTCACCCTGGGAGGAGGGAAATGGAGATTCTGGTTGGCCAAACTGATCCCATACAGACACTTGTAAGACAGCACTAACTACAGGACTAGAGGACGTGGATTTGATGTTACAAGCCAATGCTGATGGCTACTGTTTGGGAGGTAATATGGGGTTATAAGACATATACACACACTTACATACATGTATATGTCTGTATGCTTATATAAAAATGTGCAAGAATAGCCATGGAAGTTGTAGTACAAATATGTAAAACACTTCGTATAACAGCAGATATTCTAGGAAAGGTCACTAATAGTAAATCATAACTTTTGGGTTTACATACTTTGTCTGCCCTAAGCTGGGCTGTGATTTTCATGCTATTCCTTTTACCTGCAAAGGGTAATGCTGGTTTCAAGCCCTGTAATGTACGAACAGTGGTGGTATGAAACTCCTACGTATACTTAAAGTTGGTATGATCTCTTTAGTTCTCTGTCTGCCACAAGCACACTGTCCATGAAGGAACTTAGCTTAAATATTAAACGTGGAGTCACATACAAGAACTTGCATCTAATATTATAACATTAAGCCACTTAAAAAGTTGAATAATGACATAAAACGTCAAATGTAAAAGAACTAGGAACAAAATTCCCATAAGACTTAAGAATATCCTGACACATTGGCAGATAAGTACCACCATTCCTTACTCAGGATGAGTCAAGCAGGCATTAAGACTCAATTCAATCTCCCTACCAGCTACTTCATTACCCTGGCCATTATTCAAACCTGGGTTGTCGGGGTCATAATCAGGGCTTCAATCATCTATATCATCGAGCCAACTTGCAGAGATATATACTTTCACATAAACATACACCAAGTTTAATGCAGACAGTTAAGATAATCCAATATTCTTGTATTTAGAGAATTCAATGGGACGAATCCTTGGAGGATATCCAAAGTATTTTCCATTTTTGAATATAAGATTTTCTTGTACTTAGCCTCTTGACTACTGCTTACTGGTGCCCAGTTAGGTAGTCCTGGAATCAGGAAAGTGTAGACTGACATACGTTTAGCTTAGAGAAGACATTTAGAAGTTCATTATGTGAGACAATATCAAAGGCTTTCGATAGGTCTAGGAAGATAGAGGATACGTAACTCTTGTTTCTGTGAAAGTTGACAGTATTCGTAAATGTCATTTGTGCGGAGGTAGTACTGTGATATGGTCAGAAGCCATGCTGAGTATCGGTTAGTAGTTTCTTAGTATGCAGGTAATCTGATATGTCTGTGAATGATTCTCTCTAGTATTTTAGGCAGTGGTGATAAGATTATGACTTGGTGGTAGTTGGACATATCTGTTGATGAGCCTCTTTTATGAAGTGGTATAATGTGAGAGGTTTTCCAGATGGTAATGACTTGGTGTTCTGCTATGGATCTATTGATAAGAATGGATACTGGGTAGGCAATACCATCAACAGTTAGTTTTAGGAATTCTGCAGGTTAAGTTGTAGCTGGTGTGGTGGGTTTTAGTTTTTTAAGCAATTTTTTGATTGTTTCTGTAGAAGAAGGTTGCAGGGAGAAGGTGGTCTTGTTTTTGGCTGGCACAGAAGTTGACTATGATAGGACAGGGGGTATGATTGTTGGACAGGGGTAAGATAGTCTCAGTAAAGTATTTACGGAATTGGGTAGTGATATTGTCTATTATTATTATCGGTTGTGTGTGTTGACTTTGTCAGGTACAAGTATATTATTTACTGCTGACCAGACGTTTTGTGGGTTATTTCGATGCTTAGTTTGGATTTTGGAGTAATAATTTATACTGTCTTGTTTAATTTGCTTCTTTGTTTTATTGCTAAGTTCCTGGTAGGTTTTTAATACAGATTGGGATTATGTTTTGTACCAGTTTTCCCAGGCCCAGTCTCTTGTTTTTAGTAGAGACCTAGTTTGTTTCTTTAGCCATGGGGCATAGTTAGATTTAACCTGAATAGTTCTGGTAGGGGCCTGTGTGTTTAGAATGGTCAGGAAGATAGTATGAAAATAATCTACTTCTTCTTCTTGGGGAAGTAGTTTAAGTAGTGACCAGTTACAGTGTTTAAGGATGTCTATGAAGTCATTGGGGTTATGGTGTTTTTTGTTTCTTATTTGTTGGTATACAGTTTATTTTAATGGGTTAGTTTGTTGTCTAAGTAGAATAGTTGGGAAATGGTCACTGAGGCTGTCTGGGAGACAACCAGAGTGAGAGGAGAGGGCTGGCCTATTTGTTAAGATCCAGTCAGCAGTGGAGTACATACTGGATGTTTTATTAATCCTAGTGGGTGTTTGTATGAGTTGGGTGAAGCTGCGTAGATTAATGCAATTTTTGGGATTATGGGAATTGCAGTCTGACCAGTCTACATTAAATTCACAAGTAAAACCAGCTGCAAAACACGAACTCAAAAGAGAAAACTTGCAGAGAAAACCAGTTTAATAAAAAGCAAAGCTTTCGGGCGTAACCCTTCTTCAATACTAATACATTCAAACACTAAACTCTAGAAGCTTAAATACAGGTCTAAAATCACATGACCAGTAGCCAAATGAAATCATGTGACAGAAAACAAATTATAAATTAAAGACATATACATATAAATATATTAAAAGATGTGTAGATACACAGTATAAAATATTTACTTTACAATATTACGTAGCTTAACTAACACAGGTTTTAAACTGACAGTGCTATTTAAACCAGGATGAGTGTCAGCAGCTAATCTCAATATCCATTCAAATTCTTTGAGCTCAAGGCGGTTGTTGACATTACCACCTCTTTCATTTGGACATAGAGCATCAATCACTCTAAACTTAAATGTATGTGTTTCACCACAAGTTTTAATATGTTTACATAGTGCATTATTGTCACAATTTCTCCTAATTTCAGAATTATGGTCTATAACACGTTCCAATAATTTGAAGGGTTACGCCCGAAAGCTTTGCTTTTTATTAAACTGGTTTTCTCTGCAAGTTTTCTCTTTTGAGTTCGTGTTTTGCAGCTGGTTTTACTTGGGCTGTTACTGTTTCTGCTGTTATTGGGAATTCCTGTTGGAGGTGTATCTCGCAGCCCTTAGCCTGGATATGGCAGTTGGAACTAGCTTGAATTCTTTAAAGTCTCTGATTAATATTGAGACCAACCCTTTACTCAACTGTGTGGACTCTACAAACTCTGCTACTTCGTCTGATGTTGTTCCTGAGCCAGAAAGCCTGGCAGAGTTTCATAAAATCTTGCAACAATTAGAGAGAAATCTATCCATTTACTTCTATAAGGTAGTCTAACAGAAAGGTTTTTGACAGAAGTTAACCTATGGATCACCCTGGGGGAATAAACAGGGTCACTGTTCATCAGTGGAACTGAGCAATGCATGAATTTAAATGAACACAGAAAATGTTTTGGTGAGATTTACCAGATGAGGATGCAGGAAATGCTTGAATGGTCTTGGAAGAAGACACTTCTCTGACAGGTAAGACCATAACAAGAGGAATGCTTCAGAATCACTCCACCACGCACCAACTCACCAAAATGCAAAAAAACACACTGACAACTGCAGAAATGGTCACCATCCAAATTTACTGTTCTCCTAATACTTTGGCATAAAGCCTTCAAGGGAATACTTTTTCACCAGAATGGTGCAGTTTAAATACATTTCATTGCATCAATTATTCAATTATACTATGCAATAATTGATTAATCAGTGAGTCAGGAAAATTTAAAGTGCATGAACATCAAATACCTATTGCACTTAACATAATGTAATATAACTACCTACTGTTTTCAATACAAAACATGCCTATACATCATTTAGAATAATGAAAAATATATAATAAAATATATCTCATGTTATACATGCAAATCTAACTCCATGTTAAACCCGTGGGGCCAAAGTGTTCCAAAGTTAATAATGAATCTACTTTCCATCCTGAAAAGGATGCGCTCATATTCAACTCCCTGTACTACATAAGGTTTGTTCAAAACAGTAAAAAATAAACTACTGGTATTCCCATTATGAACAGCATGAAAATGTTGAGCAACTGGATAGTTAAGCCTAGCATGCCTCACATGCCCCAAATGCTCCATAATTCTTCTTTTAACCATTCTTTTGGTTTGACCTACATACCATTTTCCAGGTTGACAATCATATCCAATGGCATAAACAACCCCAACTGCTGCTACAATTATAGGATCCCAGAGCTGTAAACTTTTTTCCATTAATCAAATTACCTGAAATATTTCTAACTTTGTCACACACCTTACACCTCCCGCATCTAAACATGCCCACTGTATTTAAATTTTCCTCCACCCTGCAACTCACCCTAGTATTGAGTAATTCTTTTAAATTGTGAAACCTGCTATGTGAAAATATAACTTTGCCAATAAAAACATTGCCCACTTCATCATCTTGCTGGATGATAGGCCAAAACTTATATACCAATGCCTTTAATGTTGCTGAAAAAGGGGAAAATGTATTAACAAAGAACATATCATCCTCAGACACTTTTTTTTTTTAAACCTTTCGTGTCCATAATACATCCTGTTGCCCCCTGTTCTCCCAGGAGTAATCTGCTTTCTGGCTCTCTCTTCAGCCTTTTTTAACACCTGTCTAGAATATCCTCTACTGGCCAATTTGGATCTAACAACATTAAAATTATTCATCTAATGTGGTTTTGTCATAAACATTCTCCCCAGTGCGCTTAAATTCACCAAAGGGAAGAGAATTAAGCAAATGTTCTGGATGCATACTATCTGTACTCAAAACATTGTTGGCTGCTGTTTTCTTATAAAATGGTCTGAAAGACACTAATCTATTCTTATCAACAAAGAACTCCAAATCTAAGAACTGTATCTTATTCCTATAGGTTTGAATAATAAATCTTTATTCTTTTCCAATTGTTAATACAATACTACAACATATATACATTATATACATGAATGCTTCCAACAGTTACATAAGATCATTATACATTGAGATACAATTCTGAAAAGAGTATTAAAAGATCTAGTATCAATATACAGGCTTATCAATACTAACTTCCATATTAAGTATGTACTTCCAGGGGAGAACTGGATTAGAACATTAAGCTAACACAATATTAAAGATTTGCTCCCATATTTTTGTATTATTTATATTTTTCTTATGATCTTTGATTAGTAATTTATGTGCTAAAATATGTTTTATCGCTACACTTTTAAAGTTATCCCATGAAGTCTGAGATGGATATATCATACCGATTCTGATTCACTTCCAACATAAACTGTTTAAAGAGACTAATTTCCCCTCTACACACAAAAAACAAATCATCAATATATTGTTTGAAAACTATGACATTTTCTGCAAAATATGTATTCATGTAAACACAACTATCCTCAAAAAAAAAACATAAAAATTATGCCATATGATGGGGCAAATGATGCCCCCATAGCGGTGCCTGTTTTTTGTAGAAAAAAAGTGTCTTCAAACCTTAAAATGTTATGTGTTAGTGCAAACTCTAAGAGCTGTAAGATATAATTAGTTCTAGGACCTTCTCCCAATAACCTAGCTACTGCTTCTAGGCCCCAACGATGAGAAATATTAGTATACAAAGACTTGACATCAACAGTTTCCCAGAAAAAAATCATCCTGCCATTCTCTACCTCCTAGTGTCCCAGTGTCTGATAACTCTAATAATTCTTAATATGTGAGGGGACTCGCTTCAGATAGTCCTTTAACTGTGCATCCAGAAAAATGCCTATTTTCTGAACATACCCCCTACCTCTGACACTATGGGCCTTCCAGGAGGGTTTGACAAGTCCTTTTATACATTAGGAATGGCATAAAATTTAGTCATCCTAGGATATTTAATATGCAATTTTTTGACATTTGTGGAAAAAAATCCCAGTCTCTCTCCCTTTTCAAGCAAATCCAGCAAAAAATCATTGTACACATCCAAACTATTTGACTGCACCTGTTCATAAACACCATCTTCATGTAATAAATCTTCCACCATGTTGTTATATCTAAATCTAAACATTGTTACCCAATTATGTATTATGGGCATGAAAGTTTTAAAAAGTGTCTGAGGATATATTCTTTGTTAATAAATTTTCCCCTTTTTCAGCAACATTAAAGGCATTGGTGTATAGGTTTTGGCCTATCATCCGGCAGGATGATGAAGTGGGCAATGTTTTTATTGGTAAAGTTATATTTTCGCATAGCAGGTTTCACAATTTAAAAGAATTATTCAATACTAGGGTGAGTTGCAGGGTGGAGGAAAATTTAAATACAGTGGGCACTTTTAGATGTGGGAGGTGTAAGGTGTGTGACAAAGTTAGAAATATTTCAGGTAATTTGATTAATGGAAAAATGTTTACAGCTCTGGGATCCTATAATTGTAGCAGCAGTGGGGTTGTTTATGCCATCTGATGTGATTGTCAACCTATAAAATGGTATGTAGGTCAAACCAAAAGAATGGTTAAAAGAAGAATTATGGAGCATTTGGGGGATGTGAGGCATGCTAGGCTTAACAAACCAGTTGCTCAACATTTCCATGATGCTCATAATGGGAATACCAGTAGTTTATTTTTTACTGTTTTGAACAAATCTCATGCAGTACAGGGAGTTGAATATGGGCGCATCCTTTTGAGGATGGAAAATAGATTCATTATTAACTTTGGAACACTTTGGCCCCACGGGCTTAACAGGGAACTAGATTTGCACGTATAAGATCAGATTTGCATGTATAAGATGAGATATATTTTATTATTCTAAATGATGTATCGGCATGTTTTTGTATTGAAAACAGTAGGTAGTTATATTACATTATGTTAAGTGCAATAGGTATTTGATATTCATGCACTTTAAATTTTCCTGACTCACTGATTAATCAATTATTGCATAGTTTAATTGAATAATTGATGCAATGAAATGTATTTAGACTCCACCATTCTGGTGAGAAATGATTCCCTGGAAGGCTTTATGCTGAAGTACTAGGAGCACAGTAAATTTGGATGGTGACCGTTTCTCCAGTTGTCAGTGTGTTTTTTTGCATAACAAGAAGAACCAAAATGCTGAGATTAAAATGGGGCTAGGATAATGACTTTAGCCTTGCCCTGGATGGCTTTCTTTAGGAATTTCAGGAAAAAGAGAAATGGGGGTGAGTATAAAGAAGACCTGAGGCCACTTTAGGATTAGAGTACCTTTGAATGTCCCTGTGAAGTGATGAGGGAGGAAAACGATTCTACACTTGACAATGGTCAGGGAAATGAGGCTACCACAATATTTGCCTTAATGACTGAATATAGATTTCACCACAGAAAGACATGGAGACCACTCATGCTGAATCACTTGACCTGTCTGTGTTTGTGGGTCGTTATTACAAAGAGGCATGAGAAGACTGCCCACTCCCATAGCTTCATGGTCTTTTGACACACACACACACACACACACACACACGACATGAATGTGCCCTCTTTGCTTGTTGATACACCATGCCACTGCCATACTGTCCAAGTAGACACCAGCTGTACCATGGGGCAGGGAATGCCTGCAAAGTGCAGAGAATCAGTCTCATCTTCAAGTTACTGATGTGATGACTGTCACTGTACTGTCACCAAATCCTTTCAACTTTTTGCCCTAAACAGTGTCTCCGGCCCAGTACACAGGCATCCATGGTGACTGTCACACTGTGGGTAGAAAGAGTGAAAGGACTGCCAGAGACAAACTGGAATGGTACAGTCACCAACACAGATGCTGGCAGTACACATCTGACAATTGTATTACACTTGTCATGGGATGTATACATTGAGACCATTGAATATTTATGGCCCATTGCAGCAACTTCATCTAATAACTTTAGAAGGGTATCAAAAAGATTGCTGCTGCCATTAAACCCAAAACTTTGAGGCAGAAAGATGACTTAAAGGGATAAAACCATGATTTTAGCCAAGGTGACCCAAATTAAAGAAACAGCTCAGCTATTTAAAGGAGATGGCAAGGAAGATGGGAGTGCCAATGTGGGGTTGGGGGAAACACTGTCTTGCTGATTTTCTGAAGTAGGCAGAAGCTTGCCTGCAGCAGGAAGCCAGTGCAGGGAGGAAGTGAGCTGTGGCCACTACGCCTGTAATGGTAGACCTTGCTGACACGTGTGAAGGAGAGTACAGGAGTGAGACTGAAGGGCATGGGCAATCCCTGTGATAATGCAGGTACTTATGTCACCACCAGTGGTGGAAGTAGGGCCAAAATATCTGGCCTGTATTGCTGCAGACGGCACAAGCAACCCTCATAACTACCTGTATGACTGCTTCCCCTGGACAGCTCTCACCTCAGTAAGTACTTGGCAAGTATCCCTCATATACAGGAACAAATAGGCGACACTCAGAGGAGAGACAGGTGGTCAGGCATAGGGTAAAAAAGGAGCAGAATTAAAAAAAAAAAAAAAGATGCTCTTCTAATTGAAGTATCACTATCCTGTTATGTGGGGATGTACCTACCATAATAGTAGATGTACGAATGATCACTGCTGCAGTGGCCTAAGCTATATGGGTTATGTCCAGCACAGGATATAACAGACGGTCAGCTTCCTAAACTTCAGGACACCTTCCATATGTCCAAACCATTAGTCTGTCAACTGAGAGGGGGAGGATGAACCCTGAAAGGACATTACTATGAATAACAAAAAACAAATGTACACACCCTGGTATAAAAATACACCAAAAAACAAAGTGGGATGTAGGGAGGAAGCTGCTACTGCAGCAGTGATCATATGAACATCTACTGTTATGGTAAGTTTACTTACACAACTGTGTTGGTTTGTGACTGATTGTACAATTGCCTGGTAAGAGAAGATTTATTTTGATTTATATTTTTTTCACTGTTTGTAGGAAGAAAGTAATAGCTTGCAGATAGAAAGATTTACTTTGATTTATATTTTCTTGTTTTACCTCTACTTTTCACTGCTTTTAGAAAATGATTTATTGATCTTTACTGTTAATAATGAGGTGTGACTGTGAGCAAAGTAAAGGAAATCCAGCTTTTGTGTGACTGTCATACGTAGTACATTACATCAGAGCCATGACTTTATGGCACTTAATTTAATATTAGTTGTACACTGTTTGTGTGACTTTTCTCATATAAGTTGATTTAAAATCTCTTTGAATTCTATGGTAACTGATTTTGATTATCCTTTTCTTTTGGAACTCTTTATTCAACTGTAGCTGAAAATGGATTCCTAAACTGAGAATACCATTAATGGTTTAATAAACCACAAGTATCTTGTACAGTGTACTAAGTGAAATGTATATGTAAAGGTGATACCTGATAGCACTGTGTTCCTCGTATCAAAAGTTTGATGATTTCCTTAGCATTAATCTATCTCCATCCACAACTCCCTTTTCCAGCTTCTGCACATGGGGTCTGGGTGTCACGTCAACATTTGCTTACCATTATTAGTAGTAGTAAATCTAGACTTAACTGATGATGATTGCACTTGTGCAATTGGCTCAGCTTGGAGAAAGTAGAGTTGTAAACTTATAACAGTAGATGCTCAAATGATGACTGCTGCAGTACTCTTAGCTATATAGGTTATATCCTGCCAAAGATAGATTAGCTGGCCAGTTTCCAAAACTTCAGGGCACCTTCCAAGCACCCAAACTATCAGGCAGCTTGAGCTGAGCTCACTAAAAGACAAGTTTGGGCATGAAGGCCCTCAGAGCTTTCCTGCTAACAGGCAGAGAGAAGCTGAGCCCTGAAAGGGCAAGGTTAAGAACAACAATAAATGTCCACAGCCTTGCACAAAAAGCACCCCAAAAACAAGGGAAATGGAGGGAGGGAGTGGCTTATTTACCCAACTGAACTAGGGTTATCATATTCATCACTACAGCAGTGGCAGTAGTGATGAATATGATACACATAGTACAGTATTACTGCGGTAGCATTAGCTATATGTGTAGATTACCCTAACTAAATAATTTTGGGAGGTAGAAGGAGAACAGTCCAGAAGTCCCTCGAGAATGGTCCTACCAAAGCCTGATCTGAACCTGGGGAAAAGAATCATGTTTATAGTGACTTGTAAAAGTATGTACAGAGGACCAAGTAGCAGCTTCTAGAATACTGGTAGAATTCAACCTTTTCAAAAAAGTCACAAATGAAGCCAAGACCCTGGTAAAGTGGGCCTTGACCCTGTCTGGGATAAACAGTTTATTATGGTGAGTCGACCATTTGGAAATTAAAAGTTATGTACTCATCATAACTAGGCATCTGTGTTGTCCATTTTCATTCTTCCTCACCACATGGATTCGGATCTGAACACTCAGCTGTATACTCTAGACTTTGGCTCTAACTCTCAAGCTCCTCCCACTACCCAAAATGCCTCAGTCCAGCCCCAATACCTCAGATAGAGTTTTTTGCCATAATAACCCTATAGCTAGATAGAAATAGGGGTAGCTGAAAGAAGAAGGGCTCAAATTCAGAATGGTAAGTTCCAATAACATTCTAACAGGTTTCTCCAAAACATTTAAGTATGGGGATGGATGAGAGGGAAGTTGAGGAAGAATGAAAATGGACAACACAGATGCCTAGCTACGGTGAGTACATAACTTTTATATCTGATGTTGTACTTTCCATTCTTTCTTAACACATAAGATAGAGTCCCCAGCTAAGGTGACCTAGGGTGGCCCCCATGGAAAGATATTCCAGAGTACCACCAAGCCAAAGGCACTCCTGCTTCTGTATATGATTCAATTTCTATAATGAGTAATAAAGGTATGAACATTGAACCACATGGTCACTGCACAAATATCATCAATAGAGGTTCTTGACCAAAAAAGCAGACGAAGTAGCCATGGATCTAGTTGAATGAGCTTTGGGTGGTTTTGGAAGGGAAACACCTTGTTGAGAACAGATCCAAGAAATACAATCAGTGATCCATTTAGCCAAAGTAACTACAGAAGCTGGGAAATTCAGTCTTTTTTGAGAAAAGGAAACAAGTGATCTGATTTTCTGATTTGCTTTGTACTGTGTAGATAAAAACACAATTGTATGTGCACATCAAGTAGATGTAGTACGTATTCTCCTTTATTTGAAAAAGTTGGCAAGATGGCCAGTAAATTAATGGATTGGTTAATGTTTGATTCAGAAGTTACTTTAGATAAGAAGAAATGGTTTGTCTGTAAAGTAACCCTATCTTTATGGAAAATAATGTAAAGGGTCTTTGAAGAAAGAGCCTGGAGTTCAGAAATTCTCTTTGCAAAAGTAATGGTTACTAAGAAGACCATTTTCCATGAAAGACATTTTAGATCATTTTTTGCTGAAGGTTCAAAAGGTTTCTTTTTTTTTCCAAACACCTTCACTGAATTATCACTATTGGCACAGGCAAATTTACATTCATGTAAAAATAATAAGACCATATTAACATAAACATTGTACTTCACATGTATTGCTATATATGATATAACCTAAGCAATATTACATAAATTATTCAATTCCTGCTTTTTGTTTTTTAAACAAGAAACATCTTCATTAAACCATCACTTACTACATAGGCAATCATACATTTATATAAATGAAAACAAACCACACCAACACAATCCTAGTCACAAGCATTTTACATCACAAACCATACAGACACCCTCCCAATTGCAAATATTATACATTACTTATAATCTACCCAATCTTTCCAACTCAAACATTACATATCTCATTTAAGTCCTGCTGCCTTTTAGGCCTCATTCCTCCCTTGTATGTATTGTTCCCACAATTCCCATTTGGTCCTATGTAGTTTGTTCCTACCCTTTTCTAAAGATCTCAGTTCCAGTTGTTTTATCTCTGTTGCTATCTTCACTACTTCCAGTATAGTTTGTTTAGATTTTGATTTCCATTTTCTAGTAATTGCTTTTTTGGCAGCCACCATTATTACACACAGCATGGCCTTACCACGTCTAGGCAATTCTAATTCTGTATCATAGCTCAGAAAAATCTTCTCCCTTGTCACACCAATCTGCCCACCTAGTATCTCCAACAGTGCATCCTGCAGGGAATCCTTAAAGTCAGCCAACTCACCTCACTCCCAGAAAATATGTTCCTAATTACCTCTTTCTTCCCCTTCACACCTCCAACATTTACTGTCTACTCGAGGAAAAATTCTCTGGAGTCTACTTGGGGTATAAAAATATCTATGTAAACATTTCCAGGCAAAAATGCTAAATCTTCTAGATTTTGTTGCACATTTGGGAGACATACATATATCCTCCTGTTGTTTCTTTGTGAATTGCTTATCCAGTCTCTATTCCCAATCCTTTCTAACCTCCTCTGATTGATTCTTATAGTTACTGTGCAATATTTTATATGCTCTATTAATTATTCTTTTTTTAATGGCAGCTTCTGTTCTAGATTCTAGTAAAAACTCTACCAGTGCCGGTCTTTTGTTTGGGACCCCCTATTTCTTTCTCTTTGCCTATACTCTGATATCAATCCCGAATAGGGAAGGCAATCTTTAACCTGTAGTCTGAATAAATTCTTGGCATCTTTCCATTCTATCATCTTTCCCACTCTAGTTATTTGCTCCCAATACCTTGGTTACTTTGCCAGTTTTCTCCAATAAATTCCAGCCCCCTCTTGCCTAATGTCTGTACCCCTAATTGCAGTCATACCTATAGGCAGAATCTCCTTTCTCCATTCCCATGTTGGTTTAGTTCTTAGAGTACTTTCTGCTACTTTATGGATATAATATTCTGCATGATTATCATTGTTGTCCTTAAAGACCTGCATCCAAAATCACAGTCTCTCCATGTTTCTTGAGCTTCCCCATTTTCATCATCATAGATTTCCAATTTGAATTACAGCTTTCTGCTTGTGCTATGCAGAGGAGTCTTAACTGTGTAGCTCTGAAATACCCCTTCAAACTGGGTAATCCCAATCTGTCCTGTTCTACTGGAAGCATCAGTTTATCCTACTTGACTCTTGCAATCTTCCCCTCCTAGATAAAGTCCTTCAGCTCTTTATTAATTGCTACCCACAACTTCTCCTCTGGTTGATAAAAATATGCCTGACCTGTGTATAAGACTAAAGGGACTAAAAACACTTAACTGCTTGTATCTTACTATCCATATCCATATAACAAAGCTTCCACTTTCTCAGTTTTTGTATTATCTTTTGTTCAGTCTCTCCCCACATATCCTTAGCTGCCGCACTAGAATCATTTTTAATCCATACTCCTAAATATTTCATTTTATCCTGTCCCCATAAATATGGGTATTCCTGAACCAGTTCATGTGTGGGTTCATAGGTTCATAGGTTCATACTAGGCTATCTGCCCGAGGGCATTTACAAGCCTAGCCCATAGTTTTGTGGCTTACGCCACCCCTTTAGTATGGGGAACTATACCCATTATTTTGCTGTGCCTCTGTCGAGCAGTGACACTGAGGTAATCCCTGGGGTATATCTGCGATCTCCCATCCATTGGTCAAGATTTCTCTTGAACAAGGCCAGCGAGGTGCTCTGCCTCACATATACCGGGATTTTATTCCACAGCATAGGGAGTCTTTGGGTGATGAATCTATCCCTCCAGCACGTCCTATTAATAGCCGTGTCGAGGTTTAAGTCTCCCGCCCTTGTGGCTCTGACGGATCTAGATTTTTTGAGGTGAAGCATATTCATCAAATCTGGGTTTGACATGGCCTTGTATGTTAGGCAAAGGTCACCTCTGAGCAAGCGGTAAGCGACTGAATAGAGCTGGAGTTCTTTCAGTCGGGCAGCATAGGACAGATGTTTGAGACCCTTTATCCTTTTGGTGAGGAACTTTTGTGCAAGTGTCGGGTCAGATACATTCCGAATGGGGCATTGTACTCAATCATTGGTCTGATGAGTGATGAGTATAGGGAGACTATGACCTCCCTTGATCTAGATGAGAATCCCTTCATGATAAGGTGGGCAATGTAGAAGGTCTTCCTAACTACTTTAGCTACATGGGTGTCGAATGACAGGCTACTATCAACCTGGGTCCCCAGGTCCCTGATAACTTCTTCTGTGCTCAGTGGATTGCCACCTATTTGGTAGCTAGGGGTAACCTTGTTTTTCCCGAAGGGTATGACTATGCATTTTTGGCATTTAACTTTAGGCCATGGCTCTGGCACCAGTTATCCGGTTCTGTGAGACCCTTCTGAAGGATATCTGTGTCAGATGTGTTTTCTACTATGGCGCCCAGTTTGCAGTCATCTGCAAACTTTGTCAGCCATAACCCTCCTGTGTTAGCTTGTACTTCGGAAAAGTAGATGCCAAACAAGAGTGGGCCCAGGACTGAGCCCTGTGGTACACCACTTGTGACAGGCTTTGAGTCTGACATGGCGCCAGCAACTCTGACCCTGTGGGTTCTGTCACTCAGCCAGTTTGCAACCCATCTTGTGATGTATGGGTTAACATTTAAGCTGATGAGTTTTTCAATGATACCCGAGTGGGGTATTGTATCAAGGCCTTCGCCAGATCGAGGTAGGCTGTATGGACTGCCTTTCCTCATCAATGGCTTTGGTGACTGTTTCAAAAGTCAACCAAGTTTAGAAGGCATGATCTGCCTTTGACAAAGCCAAACTGGGATGGATCCAAAGTCTGCAAATTCCCTATGTCTTTATTTATGAGGTCCATTATGATCTTCTCCATGGCTTTGCAGATAAGGCTTGTCAAGCTAATGGGCCGGTAATTTCCAGGGTCGGTGGAGGCACCGCCTTTGTGAAGTGGGACCACAGTTGCAGTGCGCCACTCCCTGGGTACGTATCCAGAGGTAAGACTATGATTAAACAGCTGTCCTAGCTGTGGGTTTAATTCCTCATTGAGTTCGTGGAGCACACAGCCGGGGACACCATCAGGTCCCATGGATGCTCTGTTTTTTGCTTTGGAGAGAGCAGTTCTCACTTGGGCGTTGGAGATGTTTGGGGGGCTGCAATCGCTTGGTATAGATATCTCTCCTTTTGGGGAGGGGAGAAGTTTGCACTGAACCTGTCAGCCAGTATGTTGGCAATGTCTGTAGGATCAGTAATCTTCACATAATTTTGAACTAGTTCTGAGCATATCTGGGAGTTTCCTCCCAGGTTTCTAACATAGCTAAAGAAGGCCTTATGATTGTCTTTTGAGTCTTTAGCTATTTTTCTCTCAAAATTTGCTTTGGATGATTTTATGAGAGCTCTTAGTTTTTTACTTATAGTGATCAAGGGTGTCTTACCTTTTAAGGATTTTGCTCTACCTTGTAGTAGCTTCCTCCTTTTGTTGTAGAGTTTGTTTATGGCTGGGGTCCACCAGACTGGATGCTTGCCTTTGGTACAAAGAGTCTTTGTTTTGCTTGGGATTGCCTTATCCATGCAGTCCTACAGGTGCTGGTAGAAGGCATTTGTAAGTGATTCAGCGGCTTGAGTACTGTTTTCCGCCTCGGGGCCTTAAAGGAGACCACACTAGTCTTTAGAAGTGTGAAGTCGGCTTTCGACAAGTTCTTTACTGTGGTCTTTTTTATTTCAGGTGGGGGTGGGATGAGGACCTCCAGCGAGATTAGTTTGTGATCTGATCTCACCAGTGAGAGGTATACTTCCGGTGTTGAACATTGTGCTCCCATGTTCGTGATGATGAGATCAAGTATGTTTTCTCCTCTTGTGGGGATGGTGACTGGTTGTTCCATGGCATTTGAGTTTATGAATTCCAGGAACTTTTGGGCTAGGGTGTTTGGGCTTGAGTAGTGTTCCCAGTCTATATTAGGGTAATTGAAGTCACCTAGTATGATGGTGTTTGGTGATACATTTATCCCCTCTAGTGTTTTTAGGAAGGCCATGTGAGGTTCCTGAGTTTGTGAGGGTGGCCTGTAACATGCTACAATTTGCAGAGCAGTATTGCCTATGGTTAATTGCACCTGGATGGTCTCCGATGCATCGTGCGTTGCCACCAGTCTTGAGGTGTGGGTGTCCTTGATGAATATGGATACCCCCCTCCTTTCTTGGTATTGTCCGGATTTTGGGGCCGGAACGCATGATAAGAGGTAAAACCTGATAGTGCTGGGGTGCTCTCAGGAGCCTTGAACCAGGTTTCTGTCACTGCACAGACATCGATGTTCTCCATACTGAGAAGGGCCTCGAGTGCGTGCATTTTGAGATTTAGACTTCTGGCATTGAGCAGCATTACCCTTAGTTTTTTTCCTTTTTTGTGTTCTAGGGTGGTAGGTTTAGAATTTGAGCCTTGCCTAAAAAGGCACTATGGGGTGGCAAGAGCCTTTGCCAATATCCGAATCCCAGGGTGACAGGTGCAAGCCGCCCTTAGCAGCGTGGCTTGTCCAGCATGTCATCCCAGGCAGACAGACATTGATCCCCTTTGAATGACACCAGAGCTTAAGCCAATTGTTAAAGCTGATCATCTTATCTCTGTATTGTGGCATCATTCTTGGTGAAGGTAGGATACTGTTCAAGGTCAGGGTCATACCTGCCTGGGCTACATAATCAGAGAGCTCCTCAATGTCTCTTTTCATGTAGTCCAAGGAGGTACGCCTCAGGTCGTTTACACCAGCGTGGACAATGACTGAGTCGTATTTGTACCTGCTGTTGAGAGACCTGAGTGCTTGCGTTATGTGGCGGATTCTAGCGCCCGACAGGCAGCTTACTGTGACCTTCTCCTTACTCAGTCTGGTGAGCGGGACGACAGTGTGTCTGACTATGGAGTCACCAATGACTAGTGTGTCTGGCATTGTGTTTGGCCTTAAGGGCTGTGACTGTTTGACACTCTGACTGTGAGGTCTATGTGTTGCAGGTGTTGTGTTCTGAGGTGGTGGTTGTTTGGGTGTCTGCTTTGGTGGCCTCTGCTGTTTTGGTAGATTTTTGATCAGAGTCACGAGTATGTCTTTGTGTGTTTATGTGTATGATTTGAGGTTGTGATGGTACTATGTGAGACTGGGTCTATAGTGTGTGTGGTAACCTTCTCCTCCTGACTGGTCTTGCCAGTCCTATGTTGAGAGAGCTCAGCCTCCAGTTTGGCCGTATAGTTGCATCTCTCGCATGTATTTGTGTTTTGTGGGAGGAGGAGAGGGTTGTTCAGTGTACATGAGGCAATTGTAACATTGCCTCAATATTCCCAGGTTCACCAGCTGAGCAGGAGAGGACACTAGCAACTGATCCCTTGACATGCTAGAAGGACTAGACAAAAAACTTTAAAAGAGATTCGGGGACGTGGGTGACCGAGAAATGGGGTTTGCCTTTTGGGGTGCTATCTATAAGAGTGCCGTATCAAGGTAATAAGTACTGTAGGAGCAAGTGCTAGGTTTAACAGATAGAGAAAAGTCTACTTGGAGTCAAGTAGAGATGATCTTTTAGGTATTAGAGAAAGTGCTAGTAACAGGGATGCTTAAAGGTAAGATTGAAAAGAATGCACTCTGCAGTGTGCACTAGTGAAGTTAGATATGAAAGTAGGTAACTTGAGTTTTACCTGTTTAAAAAGTTAAGGTTTAGTGGAGAGTTACTATTTTTAAAACAGCAAGATGGACTGAAAGGGGTGGTTACTTTTGTATTTTGGTACTATGAAATACTGTAGGATGGCCAATAAATTTAAATAATTGAAGGGGTGGGATTTCAAAAGTGATGGTTTTGTGATTACTCACATAAGCCAGTGAAAGTAGAGAGAAATTAGATATATGGTCAGATTAACATAAGAGGCGGGCAACTAGAAAGACAGTGGTATTTAACAAGACAACTTAAATGGGTGGAAGGGAGGGAAAAAATTCTGCCTGACTCAGAACAGAGAGAGCTGTGGTCTCTTTTGAAGTTTTAATATGCTGTTAAAACAGAATGCAAGCAAAACACAAGGTAAAGAAAACAAACTACAGTATTCAAAATATGGAAAGGCAATACAGAAATACAAAAAATAACAGCAAACTAACCTTTCCTTCACAGCAAAGTGTAGCAGAGTCTGTACATAACTTACTGCTATTGCCTTTGTTTTGTATCCTGAAAAGATCTGAAACTGTCTCAAAATATTCCACAACACTGTAATGTCTTTTTCTGGTTTTGTCATCTGCAAATAAAACCAGCTTCTCTTGATTACCACACCAATTATATCCTTGAATTTCTGAGTCCCTTATTTTCTTTGTCAATGGTTCTAAATATAATGCAAATAATAAAGGGGAAAGAGGACACCCCTGCCTGGTTCCTCTCTTTAAGCAGAAATTATCAGAGAGGACCCCACACACTTTCATTTTCGCCTCTGATCCCTCATATATTCTCCTAATCAACCCTGTAATTTTTTCAGGAAATACAAATGCTTCCATTGCCCTGCTCATAAACTCCCACCTTACTCTGTCAAATGCTTTCTCTGCATCAAGACCCAACAACAACAATGGTATTTTCTTACATTCTGCTTCCCTCTGGATCATCAGTGTTCTGTTAATGTTGTCAAATGTTTGCCTCCCCTCCACAAAACCACAATGATCCATACCTATCAGTTTTGGCATTACTTCTGTCATTCTTTTAGCCATTATAGACACAAACACTTTATAATCATGGTTTAGTATTCAAATGGGCCTGTATGAAGCTGGATCTGATAGAGCCTTACGCTTTTTAGGTATTACAGCTGCCACTGCTTTCTTCCAGGACGGTGGTACTTCTCCTCCTCCTAAAATATTGTTAAACCCTTCCACATCTTTATCAGTTTTTTTTTTCTTCCTAGCTTCCTGGGGACTTTCCTGTAGATTGGTTATACATCACAATTTTTATCTCATCTCCTCCTATTCTAACTCTTAGTACTTGAGCCTCATCTACATCTAACCCATATTTAATTCTTCCATAAACATTTTCATTTATATCTTTTCTTGATTTTCATATTTCTCTGCTTTATAGAGACTCTTACAAAATTTCTGAAATATTTCTAATACCTCTACAGGATCTCTTGATACTGTCTTTGTTACAGGCTCCCTAAGTTTGGCGACAGCCCTTTCTACTTTCTGTTGCCTGAGTTGTTGTGCTAAAAGTTTTTGTGCCTAGTGTTATCAAAAAAGAAGTTATGTACTCACCATACTGTTCCATGTTTGTTGTCCGTCATCTCGCCTTCCTTCTTGCTGGTTGGGTTCAGAGCCGATCCTCAGCTCCGATTCGGCCGTAGACTATACCTCAAGAGCTTTTACTGGCTCGAGGCTAGCCCCTATCCCAACATGCCTAGTGGTAGTTACCCAGATCTCATTTATGATAACCCACCAAACTAAATAGGTCCAGATTTTACTGAAGTTACTTACGAGAAAAAGACTTGCATATGAGTGTGTAATCATCAGCAAAGAGAAAGGAAGGAAAGACTATGTCTAACCAACTGGTAAGCAAAAGCTAACTCAGCCAGTGTTGCCAAACAAAAGGGAAGAAAAACTCCTCTCGATCCTCCAGGAAGGGGATGGACGGTGGGACGCAAAAAGGAAGGCAAGATGAAGGACAACAAACATGGAAGGTTATAGTGAGTACATAACTTCTTTAGGTTATGTTGTCCACATCTCGCCTCCATTCTTGCTGGTTGGGACAGCGCCCCCAGCACCTGTATCTTGGGTGGCTCACTGGAAAAGACTCTTCAGGACAGTGGAACCAAAGGATGCCCTGTTCCAGGAGGCCACATCTACTTTGTAATGAGAGATAAAGGTATGAGGATTAGCCCTTTAGTTGCCACACACATTGAATCTAAAGGCAGTTTGGCTTGAAAAGCAATAGAAGTAGCCAAGGCCCTAGTTGAGTGTCCTTTAATTTTTCAAGGAAGTTCTTTGTTCCGCAAAGTGTAGACATGGATGATAGGGTCTGAAAGCCACTTTGATAAGGTCACTTTAGAGACTGGGCAACCTTTCTTGTTGTCTGCAAAGGATATAAACAATTGGTCAGATTTTCTGAAATCCTTAGTCCTGTGTAAGCAAAAACGTAACTGTCTATGAATGTCCAATTGATGGAGCTTATACTCTGCCTTGTTGTCATAATTGGGGAAGAATACAGGAAGCTCTATGGATTAATTTAACTTGTGCTCTGAACACACCTTGGGTAAGAAAGAGGGATTTGTTCTGAGGGGAAAAAAATCTATCTTTGTGGAAAATCAAGTATGGGGGACGAATAGATAAGGCCTGTAACTCTGAAACCCTCCTATCTGAAGTAATGGTGGTTAAGAAAAAGGTCTTCCATGTCAAAAATTTCAATGGACAAGAAGCAGCTGGCTCAAAGGGGGGAAAATGAGAGTCTCTAAAACTAGATTTAAATTCCGGGGGAGAGGTTCTCTTACTGGAGGTCTTAAAAGGGTAGTAGCTCTTAGGAATGCTTTACATGGCCTGTGGGACATGATGTTAGATCCCATTTCTCCTACATGAAAATTAGAAATAGCAGCTAGCTGAACTCGGATAGTAGCTGCCGGTGCTCCTCGTTCAAATGTTTCAGCAAGGAAATCCAGAATCTTAGAAAAGGGAACAGTAAAAGGATCAATGTCGTTCTTTTTGCCCAACAAGAGAACCTCTTCCATTTACTAGCATAAAGTTTTCTTGTAGTGAGTTTATGGGATGAAATCAAAATGTGTTGAACTGCCGGGGAAACATCTGGGAGCCTGGCTAAGACCGATAGTGGAGAAACCAAGCCTTCAGCTTGAGAGTATGGATGGAAGAGTGGAGAGTACCCGACTGATGCGTCAAGAGATCTGGAACTGGGTCCAGTATCCAAGTCTCCCCTTGCAGATGAGGCCAGAGGAATGGGAACCAAATCTGTCGAGGCCAGTAAGGAGCAATCAGGATTAACTTGCAACCCAACGACTGTGCTTTCTGAAGAACCTTGGGGATCAGGGGGAATGGTGGGGAGGCATAAAACAGTCCACAGGGCCAATTGTGAACTAGTGCATCCCTGGGTGAGTGTCCTGGTGGTGGGACTAGGGCAAAGTAGCTGCTGCATTTGTTGTTAAGGGGAGTGGTTAAAAGATCGCAGCATGGCTGGCCCCATTTGTGAAAGTTCAACTGCAACTTCCTGTTTCAGGGACCACTCGTGAGGCATCAGAATAGCTCTGCTGAGCTTGCCTGCTATCACGTTGGATTTCCCTGGAATATGCATTGCGATCAGAAAACGTTGGGAAGACATCGCCCATTGCTATACTCATAGAGCCTCTCAGCACAAGGGGTAAGACCTGGTTCCGCCCTATCTGTTGATGTATCATACTACCGACACATTGTCTGTCTGAATTGCTGTAGTCCCTGTAGGTAGATAGTCTTGAAGTGCTTGCAATGCCAGAAGCACCGCTCTCATCTCTAGGACACTGATGTGCAAGTGGTACTCATGTTCTTGCCAAGTCCCTTGAACGGTCTGTCCCAGATAATGCCCCCCCCACCCTATCTGGGAAGCGTCCGTGGTCACTGAAACTACAGGATGGGGGGGGATTAGAAATGATCTGCCCATTGATACCAGATGGGAATGATGCCACCATGCTAAATTCTTCTTGCATGACTCTGTGATCCAAATCTGATGTGACATTGGTAAATCCTGGAATGACCACTGAGCCAACAGGAGCCACTGCAGAATTCTCATGTGGAAGCGTGCCACAGGGACCAAGGTAATCTCTGCAGCCATCAAACCCAAGACCTTGAGGATGAATCTTGCCTGGATTCTCTTTCTTTTCATTTTTTGCTATCATGGCCCTTGTGTCTAAATCTGCCCCTACAAATGTAATATACTAACAAGGAAGACTTTTCGTAGTTTATGGTGATGCCTAGTTGTGTACAGGTGTGAATAGTGGAGTCCCATGCCTCGATCAGTTGATGTTTGGTGGTGGCAATGAGGAGCCAGTTGTCTAGATATGGAAACACCCAGAATCCTATATGCCTCAGATGAGCCGTGACTACTGCCATACATTTGGTGAACACCCTGGGGGCTGTGGTGAGACCAAAGGGCAGAGGTCTGAACTGGTAATGACTGGCTCCCAGCCAGAAGTGTAGGTACCTCCTGGACCGCCTGTCCATTTTTATATGGTAGTACGCATCCTGGAGATCGATGGAGCACATCCAGTTGTCCTGACCCAAAAAGGGAAGAATGGACTGCAGTGTTACCATCTGGAACTTTGTTTTCTTGACTGATTGGTTGAGTTTGCTGAGATCCAAAATATGCCTCCAGTCCCCTGTCTTTTTCGGAACTAAAAATAACCTTGAGTAAGTGCCGGATTTGATTTGGTCTGTGGGGACTTCTTGGATGGCTCTTTTTTTTCTAGCAACCTTTGAACTTCTACGTTTGTTTGATCCCGAAGACTGGGTGGAATATCTGGGATTAAGTGCTGATTTGTTGTAGGGGATGGTTGGGAGAAAGGAATTTTGTAACCCCTGGATATTATCAATAGTACTCATGTATCATCCGTGATCGTTTGCCAGGCTTTTGGGTACTGGGATAATCTGCCCCTGACTGCCTTCATAGGCAGACAGTCGGGCCTCCTTTCAGGAGCGCTGAAAAGGCCTGCCAGAGAAGGTATCTCTGTCAGCCTGATTCTGCGGACCCCCCCCCCCCGCGGGATCGGCATCTCCCATTATTATTTCCCCCTCTGCCCCTGGGGGAAAAATCTCCACGCGTGTCAAGCGAAATTCCCTGCAATTTTCTGACCCACATCTTCCCGCTCTTCTGACTACTGGGGTAAGGCCTAGAAAGAGCAGAAAAACATACTCCCACGGCAGAGAGAGTTTTGCCATCCCGTTCACACCTGGTAAGAGTCTGTTTTACCTGAAGCTCGAACAGAGATGAGCCGTCAAAGGGGGTGTTGGTAAAGGAGGACTTGAAGGGCTCCGCAAATTGACAAAGGCACATCCAGGAGTGTCTACGCAAAGCAACTCCTGTGCCTGCTGCCCTACTCCCTCCATCTGCTGCGTATGAGATCAGCCACATGGCGGAGTTAACTATAGATGTCAAGGTCGCAAGCTGTGAAGCCACCTTGCTCACAGCTCCTTCAGCCGTAGGGTATCTCCTGGTTCCTTTAGGAGATCCCTTTGAAGGCGTGTAAAGTGGGACAAATAATTCAGCGACCTGACAGTAAAGGCCACTGAAACCAACATACGCTTCCCATACCTGTCCATCGTACGAGACTCTTTGTTCGGCGGATGGAGAGAAGAAGAAGTCTCCGCTAATTCTTACTTGGTGGCTGCTGCCACCACTATAGCATCAACAGGCACACCCTTAGATAGAAAGAACCTATCCTCTGGAGCAGTTATGAATTTATTGGGCCTCCTCGGAACTGGTTTTATAGTCTCTGGGGAGCTCCACACCTTCTAACTCACTAAGGCCAGCAGAGGGTCGGAAGGTGGAGACACCCAAAAGGTGAAGGGCTGGGAAACAAATGCATCCAGGTACACAGACTCGTCCTCAGAAGGGCCAAGGGATTTCCAGCCACCCCTCTGTCTAAGGATTTCCAGGATGTCTGAAAAAGAGACATCCTCAAAGGGGGACTGTGGGGACCCTTCTGAGTCCTCCAAGTCTGTGTCTAAACTGAGAGACTCAGGGGAGTCCAAATGCTTCCTCTTGCATTTTCTCTTCCGAGGGACTTCCTCCGAGGGGTGCTCAGGGAACGTTTTGGAAGAGATGGGGTCGCCTAATGGGGCATCAAGGAGCATGGGTTCCCTATGCTTAGGTGGGGAGGGGGGATCAGAGGCAGACTCAGACACCGAAAGAGTAGGAGCAAATGGAGCCGAGGGTGGAGTGATCTCAGAGGATAGCACGCTCCTCATTACCTCAAAGGCACTGCGGTCCCGGCCGGAAAGAGTCACCAGCTCCGAAGAGCCTGGAGATCTCCTCCAAACTGAGGGAGATGGCTCCGAGGCCAATGTAGGAGCCAAGCTCACCTGCGCCGAAGCCCCAAGATGGAGAGGGGGGATCAGACAAGGGTCCAGTGCCACTCCCTCCCTCTGAGCCAACGAGATAGCATCGGCCCCCAGATCCCTTGATAGACTGAAACAACGAAGAGATCGGAGTGGTAGTCAGAAGTGATAGACCAGTGGTAATCAGAGCCGACAGTTCCACCACGACTTCCATGCACTCTGGCTCCGAACTCAAAGGAGTTGGAGGAGGAATCGATAATGGTGCGAGTTGGGCTGTCGGCACCAATTCCTTGTGGGCTGGGCTCAGTAATAATTTAGCTAATGCCTGTGTCCTGAAAAGCCTCTTCATCACCCTCTCTACAGCATCATCTGAAAGGCTCCTGGACGATCGAGAGGAATGAGAGGAAAACTGATGACTGCCTGCCACAGATTTCAACAGTGGGGACAGTGGAACAGACTGCACTGGCTCCAGAGAGGGAGACCTGGTTTTCTTGTGAGTCCAGACTGGCACTGAAATGACTGATGGAGCCACCGGAGAAAGAGCTTTGTTAGAACCGACACTGGGATCTGAAAAACTTGCAGGTTTGTCCTTAGATTTAGATGACTATGAAGTCAGAGCCAACGAAGACAATTGCTTAGGGGATTTTTCCTGTTTTTTTACTGTCTGAGAACCCTCAGTAGAAACATCAAAGGGGCTCTTTAATAAGCCTCGCAAAATCAACTTATTTTTTTCTCTCCTGCAGGACCCGAGAACTAAAAGCATGACATACAGAACATGAGTCCTGCAGGTGAACAGCCCCTAAGCAATAGACACAACTCATGTGCTCGTCCATAAGGGACATCTTCTGGCAGCACAAGTCACACTTTTTAAAACCCGAAGGTTTTGACTCTTTAGGATCTTTGGACATACTAGCAGTAACCATAACAATACCAAAGAGAAACACCAACAACAGCAACAACAACACTAAAATAAACTTTTAACATTTTTTTTAACAGGAAATTAAAAAGGAGGGAAGGGGAACAGCCTCTAAGTTAAACGGCGACTCCCCCAACCCAGGAGAGCCTCTAACTTAAACGGCTGCTCCTATAAGGAAAGACAAAGGGAAAAGAAGAAAAAAGGCCCTTAAACTAAGATGGGGCTGAAAGAAAGGGAACAGGGAATCTTATAAGTCAAATGGGTTCAAGGGAATGAGTTAGACCTAAAGGAAATACAACAAGAAAAAGAAAATACTTAGCCTGAGCCAGTATGAGCATTCTCGATGCTGCAAGTGGCAAATGAGATCTGGGTAACTACTGCTAGGCATGTTGGGATATGGGCTAGCCTCAAGCCAGTAAAAAGATCTCGAGCTATACTATATAGCCGAGTTGGAGCCGAGGATTGGCTCCGAACCCAACCAGCAAGAACGGAGGAGAGATGTGGACAACATAACATCAAAAGTTAACAGCAATCTTTCTAAGCATGTGTGTATTATCAAAGTAATCCATTATTTTCTGCCTAGCATTCTGCAGTTGATTCTCTTCTTGTTCTGTCAGATTTCCCCTATTCTGCGATACTTTCACATTTGTCAGTCCCGCTAAATTTTCTTGTTACATCTTAACTATAGCTCCCTTTCTTTTATTTCCACCCTGTTTTTAAACTCCACCTTAATTTTATCCCACTCCCTGGCTATATTTTCAGAAGAAAGTTCTATCCTCTCTAACAACTCCTGAATAAACTATGCTACCCATTCCTTAAATTCCTCTCGTTTCAACAAATAGGTGGGAAAGCACCAGTGTCTCATTTTTATTTCATTACCCTGTTTTTATTTTAGCTGTTACTGGCACATGATCTGAAATAGTTATTGGGTGGGTTTAAAGACCTTTAATTAAATGCACATGTTCCTGTGAAGTGTAAATTCTATCTAGCCTAGCCCAGATTTTATATCTTGGGGAATAATATGTAAATTCACTCTGAAGTCCTATTACTGAATTCACATCTTCCGTGCTAAATATTTCCATAAATTTTAAAAATAAAATCCACCCTCATTTGTTATATTTTCCCTTCTGGAGCCCACAGACACATCTTCACTGCTGCAAATCAAGTTCTGGCCCCCACCTATGAGTAATATTCCTTGCTGAAAACTGATAATTTCTCCCAGAATTTTCTTAAGCTAAGCTCCATTACAGCAGTTTTAGGTGAAATGTAAATACATGTCAATGTAATTCTCCTCCCTTGCCAGTAGCCCCTTACCACTACAAATCTGACATTATTATTTTTTATCTTCTTTTATCACTATTGGAGATCCTCTTGCAATTAATATAAGTACTCTTCCTTTCCTTTGTCATTGGTATTCTGCTGAATTACCATCCTGAAAACCTTTCTTTATCAAATTCACACATTCAGTTTTTCTAAGTGTGTCTTCTGCAACATAGCTATTTGCACTGTACATGTTTTAATATAGTTCACTACTCTTTCTTGTTTGTATTTATATGTAAGGCCATTTACATTTAAAGACATTAAAGAAAGCATCACTGTATTAAAAAGATATTATTCACACCTTTTTTATTAAATATCTAATTCCAGCTTTTGTTACATGCATACACTGTTTGGCAGGTTGAACTTTTATGCAGTAATTTATTGTCATGCCTATGTCACATCTTATAATTTTGTTTTATTGAAAGCCCTCAAACAAAAAAATAAACATAGCTCCAATACCCCCTAAAACCTATTAACTTAATACTAACACACAAAACTATGTACACCTTCAAACACTGAATTTCTACCTTAAGTTAACTTAAAAGAAAGGTTATCCATGCTGAGATGCATGGTACAGTCTGTGTGTCTACTAAGTGCTGATTGTTTTTGTCTTATCTTTATAGCTCTCCCAGCTGAGAAAACCCCTAAATGTTTTCAGAGAATATTAATAACCTTGGAAAAGCCCCTGAATGCTTTCCTCTTAGCCAATTTCTCTTTTCCTTTTTTTTTTCAGCCAATCACTCTCCACCAGACTGTAGCTGGTTTCTCTTTATCAGTCTCTATGGAAACCTGAGAACCAAGCACCAGTTTCTCTTTATCAGACTGCTTCCATGGAAACATGAAGACTAACTGCAGAATTGTTACAGAGCTTACATGTATCTGCTAGAAAAAAAGCCACATAACATTCAATGTTTTTTTTTTCATTTACTTGCTCTCTCTTAAATCTTGTTAATAAACCAATCTAAGGTCTTTAATCCAGTCATTTCTCCAAGCAAGAATGAGAAAAAGAACATAAAATTTTCTTTTATCTTGCTTTTTAACCAGGCTTTTTTATACACTGCAGTGCCGACATTTCTTAAAAATTGAACAGAGAGAGAGAGAAGAGAGAAAGAAAAGAAAAAGTAACAGTAGCACCTGTTTACAATCCCCATTACAATTAAAATTAAGTGAAAAAACTATAGTATTTAAAAAAAAACATATGCCACAAAATTGGTACTATTTAAGAACAAATATCTTTATTTACAGTTAATTTTCTCCTTCCTCTTGCCCTCCCCACAGTGCTTTTCTGAACATTAATGACATGAAGTAGGGTATATGCTTTAGAGTACCCCAAAGGTCCAACAAAATCTGAAAAAGTCCAATATTTCCAGATTTTCTTGTTCTGTCATACATCACAAATATAATTATTGCATTGTGATCCTATATTAAGTTACTGGTTTTATTACTGTTAATCTCCAAAATCTTGTCTCTGCTTCGTTTTCACTGTACTCTTGATTCATCTAGTCAACTCTCATGCTCCTTTCCTTCTCTCCATTTTCTGTTGAAAATTTTGAAAAGGTTTCACAGGTATTGTCCCTCTGTGCTCTTTATTACCAGATGAACAAGAAGCAGAATCTCCTTCTGCTTCACAGCTTACCTTTTGTTGGGCAAACTTTTATATTTCCTCCTTAGCATGTACTTCATCAAAAAATGATTTTGTCCCTCCAGGGAAAAATACCTTGAAGACAGCTGGGTACAGCAGTTTGAATCTTACACCTGCATCTTGACATTCCCTGAATAGTGGAATACATTTGCTCCTCTTCTGTCTGCATCTTGACATTCCCTGAGTAGTGGAATAAATTTGCTCCTCTTCTGTCTGGTGTACAAAGAGTAATCATTCTTCACAAACAATCTGCTGTCTCCCACTTTACGTATTTAGTCCTTCTGCCCCAATTTTGTCAGAATCAGCTCCTTCTGCTGATAGGATTGCATCTTTACTATTAAAGCTCTAGGTTGCTTTCTTATAGCCAGTCTTGGAGCATACACAAGATGTTCCCTATCAACTAACAACTCCTGCTGTGGAATACCAGTCCAGTCGCTTATTTGTGCTTTCATAAAATTAATGCAGTCTATTCCTTCCAGCTTCTCTGGTATAGCTGGAAATATCAGGTTTTCCCTATGCGCTCTGTCCTCTAATTCTATTATTTTTTGAAACATCTCTTCCTGAGCAGTCTCATATTCAGCCAACCTTTTCTTTATTTCAGCTTCTGATTTTTGCAGCTTTATCATCTCATCTGAATATCTGTTTAAAGTTTATTCCATTTTTTCCAGTCTTTTGTTGTTTGTGTTGATATACTCTATCAGTGTTTTCTTTATTTTAACCAGGCCTGTATGCAGTTGTCTTATATCTTCCTGTATGTTACTGGAAGTTATGTCTGAAGGTTGCATTGATTTTTGCTGAACAGCAGCAGAATTCTCCTCAGTCAGTGTTTCTTCCTCACTTTTTGTAGCTGATTTCTTTCCAGGTCTTCTGTATTTCTTTATTCCTGGCATCCAGGCAGTGCACTTACTAGCCAGTTACTGAAATTTACCCATCGACACAAGTCTATTGACCTTCTCTGCTGAGTTTCTGTTTTTACACCAGGAGAGCTAAAAATAAGCTGTTACTCAATGTACAGCCATTTTGGAAGTCCCCTGGTTCAAAAGGTTTCTGAGTTAAACTTTGTAGCACAACAATCAGATCTCAGGGAGGAGAAGGATTTTTTTATGGTGGTCTAAAGAGAAAAATTCCTTTCAGAAATACTTTGCATAATTTGGAAGAAGCCAAAACATCATTTTTGTTTCCTATATAAAAATTGGAGGTGACCACTAATTGTAGCTTGAAAATAGAAAAGCTAGTTCCGTCTTTAAAAGAACAGTCAAAAATTCAAGTACTGCAGAAACTGGAGTAGAAAAAGGGTCAACATAAATTTTCGATGCCCAAAGTGAAAAACTGTTTCACACTTACTCTTATAAACCTTCTTGGTAGAGTCTTTTTGCAAGGATAAAATTATGGTACATACTAGGGAAGAAAGCCTGGGCTGCCTGACCACTGTTGGAAGTGGAAAAACCATGCTGTTAGCTTGAGGGCCTGGTTATTGGGATGTTGTTTCCTGAGGGGTGTGAAAGGAAATCTGGAAATGGTTCCAGTGTTCATAGAGGATAACATACCACAGGAAGGGGAACCAAACCTGTCACAGCCAGAACGGGCAATGAGGATGACTGTGCTTTTCAGCCGGTTTGCTTTCTTTAGAAATCTGGGAATCTAGGGAAGTGGGGGATAAGCATAAAGAAGTCCAGTGGGCTAACCATGGACTACAGCATCTCTTGTTGACTCCCCCTGAGGGGGGATAAGGGCAAAATACCTATTGCACTTGGTGTAGGGGAAGCAAAGAGATCACAGCAAGGTTGGCCCCAATGACAAAAAATGTCTTCCCCCACAGACTGTCTGACAAGACCACTCGTGCAGCATCAAAACGGACCTGCTTAATTTGTTTGCTAACATGTTGTTTTTTCCCGGTATGTGCGTTGAAAGTAGAAAGTGGTTTGAAGAGATCGCCCATTCACACACTCTCATGGTCTCTCTGCAGAGGGGGGTAAGATTGATTTCCTCCTTGATTGTGGATGTACCAGACAACAGACATGTTACTGGTCTGAATAGCAATAGTCCCTAGAGGAAGAGCATCTTGAAATGCCTGCAACACTAATATGACTGCTCTCATCTCTAGTACACTGATATGCATATTGGTCTCTTGAGGGAGACATGTGCCATGTATCATCCTTCCAGAAAATGCCCCACCCCCACTTCACTTGGGAGGCATCCGTAGTCACTGTGGCCATGGGTGGGGGTGGTAAAACAACATATCAGCCTAGATGAATGTTGTCAACTGGAGCCATCAGTGGATATGTTGTTTGCAAATTGGACTACGTTTGACTGGAAAGGAAAGGGGTTGTCGAGGAACAGACCATTGAAAAGCTAGAGTCCACTGAAGAACACACATAAAGTATCATGCTAAGGGAAGCAATACAGTGGTTGCTGTCGTTGTTCCTAGTGCTTGAAGAACTAATCTGCCTGGAGGAGAGGAGTGGAAGTTAAGCTGATGGACATGAGCGTAGATATTTGATGAACTGGCAATGATGCTATTTGTGTTGTTGTGTCCAGTTGTGTAACCTCACTGTGGTTGCTAAAAGTAGTTATAAATTTAAACCGCCCTACACCTAAACTCCTCCAGTGAAACACTAGTCCAGAGTGGACCAGCAGTATAAGATGAATAACACCAGCTTGCAAAAACACCAAATAGCTGGAATAAAGGCTTGACCCGCCAATAAAACCAATAGTTTATTAATTACACAGTTTCTTAGCTCTTTTGCCTTCTACCCAAAGACATCATCAGAAATAAAAACTGCAGGTTTGTACTCAAGTTAAAATACCTTTCTAATTAGTACAAGACCAATCAGAAAACAGATGCAATTGTTTAGACAGATTATCTCAAGTTGCACTGTTGGCTACTAGCAAACAAAATTACTAAAATTGTATAGTAAGACGTATACTTTGATACATACTTAAATACTTTTAAACATTTCAAAACTACTCTTAAAAAAGAGTAGGATTACTATAATTTTCAGCCCTAATTATGAGAATACAGTTCAAGGGCAATTTATCATTAAGTCCTGTTTTTTTTCATAGCATCTACAAGGATTTGCCAAAAAATGTTCTTTCTGCTCAAGAAGCAACTCACTGTTCCCACCTCTATCAGTTATAGAAAGTCTATCAATAATAAAAAATGTAAATCTTTTATAAATTGGGCATTCGATAATGTGTTTATGCAGTGCATTACAAACTTTACATTTCTTAATCTCATAGCTGTGTTCATATATTCACTCCTTAAGTGTCCTGGTACTTTTACCTGTATAGAATCCAGGGCAGGAGGTGCATGTTGCTAAGTACACAACCATCTTTGTAGCACAATTACATATCCCTGGGCAAGTTAAAGTTTTGTCATAATTTTCAACCTTAACACAGGGGCCATCACTGATGAATTTGCAATATTTACAAAAACTTCATTTTTGACTGACAAGCCCTTTTTCTAGTACCATTGTTGTTTCTTTCAAAAATGTTCTTGAGATTACTACCCCTACTATTGGTTATCTTGGGTCGTGCACTCAAGATTTACTTACGTTCTACTATAAAAACGTTACTCCTTGTCTCCTTAAGAATTATTTTAAGTGTTGGTGATTGATGGTTATACTTGATTATCCTAGCACCTATCTTGTTTGTGGTATGGTTAGTGGTATCTAATGTCACCTGTATTTCATCTCTGTGTGTTGGTTTTGCATTTAAAATGGGGGCAGATTTGTCTTGTCTACCTGAAAGTTATTTGTCTTTAACTTTCTTGACCAATGATTTCAGACAGCTTCTTTCAATAAACATTTTACATTATTTTTTCTAACTCTGTCTGAAAGGTAATATCAGCTGAAACTAATCTGGAAAGGTGCACCATTTGACCTTTGATAATATTTCAAATATGTACCAATGAACACCAGGTTCTGAACTGGCATCAAGATTGATTTGGCATAATTTATTGTTATCCCTAGTGACTGGCAAATCTGGAGCAAACAGTCCCTGGACTGTTGAAGGAGATGCTTGGAGGGGGCGGTGAGGAGCCAGTCATCCAGATATGGAAACACTCTGAATCCTTTGAGTCTCAGGTAAGCAGCTGCCACTACCATGCATTTGGTAAACACCCTGGGGACTGTGGTGAGTCCAAAGGGCAGGGCTCTGAACTGGTAATGACTGGCTCTCAGCTGAAAGCATAAATATCTTCTGGATCACCTGTCCATTTTGATGTGATAGTATGCATCCTGAAGATGTATGGAGCATATTCAATCATCCTTGCAAAGAAATGGCAGAATGGACTGAATTGTGACTATTTGGAACTTTGACTACTTTATGTATAGATTTAATTTGCTCAGATCCAGAACTGGTCTGAGGTCCCCTGTCTTTTTGGGTACTAAAATGAAACATGAGTAAGTTCCAAATCCTATTTGGTCTACTGGTACCTTTTGGATGACTCTTTTGTCTAGCAGCTTTTGAATTTCTAGTGCTGCTGCTTTCCTCTGACTGAGTGGAGCATCTGGAAGCTTTTTCCTTTTGCAAACAGGAAGTTGGAAAAATGGAATGGAGTCTTCTGTTATATTTGCTCAAGCATCCAGTTGCAAGGATAATCGTCCCTCAACTGCCTACAGTACTTCAGAAGTGCTGGAAGGGTCTTCCGGAAAGGAATCACAGAAATAAATGGTTATGTCTTATCATAATTTGGCATCTGTGTTGTCTTCCTTCATTCCTCCTCACAATAGGGTCTCAGATCCGACTTTCAGATCTGGCTCAGTCACATTCTACAGACTTGGATTTGACTCTCAAGCTCCTACCTCCTACCCAAAATGCATTACATCCATCCAAGTAACTCAGATCGAGTTTGCTGGTTCCATACATCCAACACCCACACAGCAGAGGAATGGCAGAAGAGGCTCAGACATGGGACAGAGGAGCCCCTAGTCCCTTCATAATCCATATTCCTCTAGAAGGAAAAAAAGGCATGGGGATGGTTGGGTGGGAAAGTGAGGAGGGATGAAGACAACACAGACGCTAAATTGTGGCAAGACATAATCTTTTGATCTGATGTTGTCTTCTTCATTCCTCTTCACGATAGGGTCAGATTCCCCAGATACGTAGATCCTGGGTGGCCCTCATAGAAGGATATGCTGAAGCATCATCGAACCAAAGGAGGCCCTGCTCCTGGATATGATATCCAACTTGTAGTGCGATACAAAGGTATGACTGTTAGACCATGTCACTGCTGTGCAAATGTCATCAATGGAAGTTCTAGAATAGAAGGCCACAGTAGTAGCCATAGCTCTGGTGGAATGTGTCCTGGGAGATCTGGGTAATTCCATTCCCTTGGATGAGTAAATGTACGAGATGCAGTCAGATGTCCATTTTGCCATGGTAATTTTAGATATCACATGTCCAAGTCTATTACATGAGAAAGCTATGAAAAGTTTATTAGACTTCCGGTGTTGTTTGGTTCTGTGCAGGTAAAAATGGAGTTGTCTATGAACATCTAAAAGATGGAGAACATACTTCCCTTTATTAGAGAAGCTGGGAAAAAACACTGGTAATTGGATAGGCTGATTAATATTGTTCTGGGTAGCTACTCTGTGCATAAAGGACAGACTGGTGCATAAAGACACTCTGTCTTTATGAAAAAGTATGTAAGGAGGTTTGGAGGATAAGGCTTGTAGTTCAGAAATCCTCTTAGTGAAATTTATAGCCACCAGAAGTACTGTCCTCCATGACAGAAACTTCCATGTCGCAACTTGCTTCTGGTTCAAAGGATCCCTAGGTCAAAGCCTGCAACACAAGAGTGAGGTGGGTCCTTAATTGGAGGCCTTAATAAGAAAACAACTTTCATGAAGGATTTGCCTAGTCTAAAACTGAACAGAGAATGGGAATGACTTGCAGTATGAAAACTGGAAATAGCAGCTAATTGTAACTTGACAGTCAAGAAGTTGGCACCTTCATAGAAAAGGGTGCTAAAAAATAACAAAACGTCTGAAAATGGTGCTGAGAAAGGATCAGTGTTCTTGCTTGTGGCCCAGATAACAAATCTCTTCTACTTACTGGTGCAGGCTTTTGTGAGGCCAGAAAAATTTTTCGGACTGGGACTTAAGACTGGACTGTCTCACTAGGGTTGGAAATGGAGAAACCAAGCAGTCAATTTGAGGGCTCAAGGGTTTGGATGGTGCATCCCTGATGGATGAGAAAGGATGTCCTGACTTGGCTCCAGAATCCAAGGAGAATATTTCAGATGAGACCATAGGAAGGGAAACCACAGTTGACAAGGCCAGAAGGAGGCAATGAGGATGACTGAGCTCTTCAGCCTACTTGTCTTCTACAGAAACTTCAAGATGAGAGGAAGAAGAGGGTAAGCATACAGGAGACCTGGGGGCCGATCATGGACTAGTGCATTCTTTGGAGACTCCCCTGGCAGAGGGATCAGAGCAAAGAACTTGCTGCATTTTTTCTTGAGGGGACAGGCAAATAGGTTGCAGCAAGTATGACCTCAATGGCTGAAGATCATGTTCGGCACTGACTAACTGAGGGACCACTCGTGCAGAACCAGGAGCAATTTACGGAATCTGTCCGCCAGATCGTTGGTTTTCCCTGGGATATGCATTGCAACTAGAAGGTGGTCTGAAGATATCGCCCACTCCCACACCTTCATGGCCTCCCTGCACAAGGGATAAGAACAGGTTCAAAGAGAAAGACAAAAACACAGGTACCAGATAAACAACTCGGTCTTCATCTCAGAGCCAGTAGTATGTATAAAAAGTCAAACTGCCACAGTAGAAGGAAAATTCTTTATTGCAAGGACAAAGTGAGCACTTTCACGACCTTTCGCTTCATCAGACTTAATAAACATTCCTGTGCCTTTCTTGATATATATACTTTCAAAGTGACCAATCAGTTAAGACAAACAATTAAATATTTATATCAGACTCAATTAATTTAAAAATAGTAGAAAAAATATATAAATACACATAAAACTGTTAAAAACAGTATGCAAGTTCAAATGTGAATGCCTATAGAACCATGTAGAAGGGAATTAGTGCTTTAAGGCTCTTGCCTTTACAAATGCTTTCAACAAAACCATTTCATTAATGCTTGAGGGTTTGTCTGCTTTTAGGTGCAGAATCCATTTTTGCTTAGCCTCTTCTGTTCTGTTTCTAATGTCATCCCCTCTGATATTTTCTTCCAGAATTTCTAAAACTAAAAATTTAAAAACATGGTGCATCCCTTCAGCTTCTACATGTTTAGCTAGTGCACTACTCTCCTTTTTGTTTACTATGTCCCTCATATGTTCTAAAATGCGTTCTTTGAGCATTCTATTAGTCTTGCCCACATAAAAACTTTACAATATTGGCAAAAACTAAGATAGACTATATTTCTAGTCCTGCAGTCTGAATAGAAATTAAATTAAATTCTAAACTTTTGCTGTGGATGTACAAAGATGCTACATGAGAAAATGTACTTGCAAGCTCTGCAGTTATGTATGTCCCTATCCTATCTGATGTGTTCAGGGACTTGTGTGTTTGGGTTTTATAACATAGCTGCCTTTTAAGTGATTTTTTGTTTGTAAATGAGAAGTGAGGTCCAGAGTCTATGACGCCTTCAAGTTCTTTAGTGGCCAACAGTATGTTCCACTTCTTCCTAAATATATCACAAAATTGACTGACATCACTTGCATATGTAATGGGGAACCTGAGTTTCTCATCCCTGGAGTCGGTTTCAAGGTTATCTCTTGTAGTTGGTTCTGAGAAGTAAGGTCTACCCTTTCCTTGACGTTCTTGATATACTCCTTCTATGATGTTGTCTATTTCTGTTTGGTTACATCCTTTATCAAGTAGTTCTCCCCTTAACACTTCCATAGACCTCTCTAACTCATCATTTTTACTATGTAATCTTGAGGCTCTCAGGAACTGCTCTTTCATAAAATTTTTGCTAAGATGTCTTGGATGCATGCTGTTTTTATGTAATATGGAATTCTTTCTACTTGGTTTTCTATACAAGCTAGTAGCCATCTGACACCATTTCTGATTTTTTCACTAGAACATCAAGAAATTCTATCTGTTCATTTGAGTACTTACAGGTAAATTTTAAAATGGTGTTGTTGTATGTAGGTACTCTAAGAATCTACCCAGCATCTCTATCGAGTTTTCCCATAGAAAAAACTTGTCATCCACAAAACGTGCAAACCACAGAACATATTTGCTAAATTAATTTCCCTGTAGTAAAAATATTTCTTTCCATTGGACTAAAGTTAGGTTGGCGTAGCTGTTAGCATAAGCTTTGCCCATAGCTACGCCAACTTTTTGTAGGTAAAAATCTTCTTTAAAGAGAAAAACATTATTGTCCAAAATTATTTCAAGCAGACTGTATAACAAATTTGCTTTATCATTAGAGAAAGCACATTTAGAACATAGCAAACTCCTAATGTTCTCTATTCCCCACTGATTTGGAATCACTGTGAAAAGTGATGTAATATCAAAGGTTACAAGCAGATACTCTATTTAATAAAATTATCTTTCTATACAATGTTTGGAGAAAAGATTTTGTGTCTTTCAATACTGTTTCACACTTTTCAAGCATTGGATGAAGATTATTCTCTACATGTATTGACATGGCTTCTGTTCTCTACTAGACAATATGGGTCTCATAGGTGGACATATGATATCATTATGTACCTTGGGAAGGCCATACATAACTGGAATGGTGAGAGTTTCTACATTAAAATACTTAAATAAATCCTCTGTTATCAAATTTGTAGTCAGCAAGTCAAACAGCAAAACAGCAATCCTGTCTATAACACATTTTTATATATTTACTGAAATAGAGGTATAGGTTTCATGGTCATTCAGTAGCTTCATCAGTTGCTGGATGTAAAATTCCCTATCCATAACCACAATTCCTCTCCTTTGTCTGCAGGTCTAATTTCCACTGAATGCATTTCCCTCGGGTCATATAGAGCATCAGATGCTTCTTTACTCAAGTTATAAAAGACATCTCTTTTATCTGAATTAAATGCATCCCTTATTTGCTTCTCACATGCTGACACATAGGCTTTTACCATAGGATGCAATTTAGGTACAAAGGTACTGTTTTTTTTTTTTTTTTAAACATTCACATTATCAGTCATCTGTCCTTTAAACATAGCTTTTAAAGTTACGTTGTGACCAAATAACCTGCAGCAAGATTACAAAAGTCTGGTAATAAATCTTTCATCTTTAAAACTAACTGATGCACATATATCACTTTTGAATAAAGGGCTGTCATTTATTCCAGCCTAGAGAACATTGTTAATTGACATTCTTAAAGAACTTAAGTTATTTGGTCGCAATTTAACTTTAAAAACTATGTTTAAAGGACAGATGACTGATAATGTGAATGTTTTTAAAAAACAGTACCTTTGTACCTAAATTGCATCCTATGGAAGAAGCCTGTGTGTCAGTATGTGAGAAGCAAATAAGGGAAGCATTTAATTCAGCTAGAAAAGCTGTCTTTTATTAATTGAGTAAAGAAGAATCTGATGCTCTATATGACCTGAGGGAAATGCATTCAGTGAAAATTAGACCCGCAGATAAAGGAGGGGAATTGTGATTATGGACAGGGAATTTTACATCCAGCAACTGATGAAACTACTGAATGACCATGAAACCTATACCTGTAGTTCAGTAAATATAGTAAAATGTGTTATAAGACAGGATTGCTGTTTTGCTGTTTGACTTGCTGACTATAAATTTGATAACAGGATTGATTTAAGTACTTTAATGTAGAAACTCCCACCATTCCAGTTATATATGGCCTTCGCAAGGTACATAAAGATATCATATGTCCACCTATGAGACCCATATTGTCTAGTAGAGGCTAGGCAACATAAGCCATGTCAATATATGTAGTGAATAATCTTCATCCAGTGCTTGAAAAGTGTGAAACAGTATTGAACGACACAAAATCTTTTCTCCAAACATTGTATAGAATGACAATTTCGATAAATAAAGAATATCTGCTTGTAACCTTAGATATTACATCACTTTTCACAGTGCTTACAAATCAGTGGGGAATAGAGAACATTAGGAGTGTGCTATGTTCTAAATATGCTTTCTCTAATGATAAAGTGAATTTGTTATGCAGTCCGCTTGAAATAATTTTGGACAATAATGTTTTTGTCTTTAAAGAAGATTTTTACCTACAAAAGGTTGGCGTAGCTATGGGCACAGCTTGTGCAAACAGCTACGCCAACCTAACTTTAGTCCAATGGGAAGAAACATTTTTAGTACAGGGAAATGAATTTAACAAATATGTTTTGTGGTATGCACGTTTTGTAGATGACATGTTTTTTCTATGGGAAAACTCAACAGAGATGCTGGATAGATTCTTAGAGTACCTACATACAACATCATTTTTAAAACTTACCGGTAGGTACTCAAATGAACTGATAGAATTTCTTGATGTTCTAGTGAAAAAATCAGAAATGGGACAGATGGCTACTAGCCTGTATATAAAACCAAGTAGAAAGAATTCCATATTACATAAAAACAGCATGCATCCAAGACGTTAGCAAAAATTATATGAAACAGCAGTTCCTGAGAGTCTCAAGATTACATAGCAAAAATGATGAGTTAGAGAGGTCTATGGAAGTGTTAAGGGAAGAACTACTTGATAGAGGATATAACCAGACAGAAATAGACACCACCATAGAAGGAGTATATCAAGAATGTCAAGGGAAGGGTAGACCTTACTTCTCAGAACCAACTACAAGAGGTAACCCTGAAACCAACTCCAAGGATGAGAAACTCAGGTTCCCCATTACATATGCAAGTGATGTCAGTCAAATTTTGTGATATATTTAGGAAGAACTGGAACATATTGTTAGCCACTAAAGAACTTGAAGGCGTCATAGACTCTGGAGCTCACTTCTCATTTACAAACAAAAAAATCATTTAAAAGGCAGCTATGTTATAAAATTCAAACACATAAGTCCCTGAACACATCAGATAGGATAGTTACATATATGTGCAGGAACTGCAGAGCTTGTATGTACATTTTCTCATGTAGCACCTTTGTACATCCACAGCAAAAGTTTAGAATTGAATTTAATTTCTATTTAGACTGCAGCACTAGAAATATAGTCTATCTTCGTTTTTGCCAATATTGTAAAGTTTTTTTATGTGGGCAAGACTAATAGAATGCTCAAAGAACGCATTTTAGAACATATGAGGGACATAGTAAACAAAAAGGAGAGTAGTGCCCTAGCTAAACATGTAGAAGCTGAAGGGATGCACCATGATTTTAAATTTTTAGTTTTAGAAGTTCTGGAAGAAAATATCAGAGGGGGGGGTGACATTAGAAATAGAACAGAAGAGGATGAGCAAAAATGGATTCTGCAACTAAATGCAGACAAACTGCCTGGCATTATTGAAACTGTTTTGTTGAAACCATTTTTAAAGGCAAGAGCCTTAAAGCTCTAATCCCCCTTCTACATGATTCTATAGGCATTCACATTTGAACTTGCATACTGTTTTTAACAGTTTTATGTCTATTTATGTTTTTTTCTGCTATTTTTAAATTAATTGAGTCTGATATAAATATTTGTTTGTCTTAACTGATTGGTCACTTTAAAACTATATATATCAAGGGAGGCATAAAGTCTGATGAAGCGACCTGGAAGGTCGTGAAAGCGCTCACTTTGTCCTTGCAATAAAGAATTTTCCTTCTACTGTTTCCTTCTACTGTGGCAGTTCGACGTTTTATACATACTAGAAGAACAGGTTCCTTGTTTGATGATGTCCCAGACAACAGACATGTTATAGGTGTGTACTGCAATAGTTCCCAAGGGGAGAACGTCCTGAAAGGCTTGCAACATTAGGAGGACTGCTCTCATCTCTAGGACACTGATATGCAACCTGGTCTCGGTAGGGGACCATGTACCTTGGACCATCTTCCCATTGTAATGCCCACACCCGAAATGGGAAGTGTCTGTGGTCAAAGTGGATTTAGTGGGATTGTTCAAGAATGGTCTACCTAGAATGATGTTGTCTGACTGTATCCATCAAATGAGGTGACACCTGCAAATGGGAGTCAACCTGATACGAAGAGACAATGGCTGAGATAGGATGGACCATTGTGTCACTAATGTCCACTGGAGAACCTGCATGAAAAATCTGGCTAGAGGGACTAACAAAATAGCTGCTGATATGGACCCTAGGATCAATCGAACAGTGGGGATCTATTGGGATAAAAATTCCTATACATGATTTCTCGGAGTGATTACTCAGTGTGAAGGAAGAGAAGCTATCTGATCCCTTGTGTTGAGCTGCGCACCTATTAATTCCATGTTCTGTACTGGAGTCAGGTTGGATTTGCTCATGTTTATGGTGACGTCCAGAGAACATGATAACTGAATTAAGTAATACCTGGCTTGGATTAGCCAATGTCTCATGGGAGTGGTAAGGAGCCAATCATCTAAATATGGAAACACCTGGAATTCTTTGAGCCTCATGTGAGCCGCTACCACTGCCATGCATTTGGTGAACACCTGGTGGGCTGTGGTGAGCCCAAACGGCAGTGTTCTGAATTGGTAATAATCTCCTCCCAGCAGGAAGCACAGATATCTCCTGGACTGTCTGTCTATTTTGATGTGATAGTACATGTCCTTGAGATCTATCGAGCATATCCAGTAGTTCTTGTGCAACAGTGGTAGAATGGACTGAACAGTAACCATTTGGAACATCGACTTCCTTACGTATTCATTCAATTTGCTTAGATCCAGGATGGGTCTTAGGTTTCCCCATCTTTTTTCAGCACCAAAAAGAAGCGGGAGTAGGTTCCAAATCCTCTGTGTTCAATTGAGACCTCTTGGATGACTCTTTTTAGCAACAATTGTTGGATTTCTTGTGCCGCCTGTTCCCTTTGACTGGGTGGCACATCAGAAAGGTGTTTGGAATTTGGGGGAAGAGGAGAAAAGGGAATGGAATAACTTCTGGATATTATGCTTAGCATCCAATGTTTTTCAGTCTACTAGGTCCAGAATTTTGGGTGCAAAGCTAGTCGGCCTCCAACTGCCACCAGAGATGGATAGTCGGGCAGTGCTTCAGGAGCACTGGTAGGGCATATTGGAAAGGAATTCCCTAAAGCCCTGGTTCTGCGGACCCCCTCTGCCTCTAGGGCAGTGTCTACCATCAAACCCTTCCCCTCTGTCCCTAGAGGAGGTTTCCCCACTCGGGTACTGGAAAGGCCCTTGGGATTTGTGAAACCACATTTTCTTGCTTCCACGTTGGTTCCTCAAAAAGAACCTCGGTGGGGGGGGGGGAGTAGAAAACTTGATTCCAACAGCAGAAAGGGTCTTCCATGCTTTTCACTGCAGGTAACTGACAGCCCAAAAAGGGAGGAGCCATTGTAAGGGGCATTCTTGAATGATGCCTTAAAGGGCTCTGCAAAATCACATAGCCTCATCCAGGCATGCCTCCTTAGGGAAAGTCCTGAACAGGCTGCTCGAGAGGTGCCCTCTGTGGTATGGGAGATTAACCTATTGATGAGTTGGTGATGGACGAAAGAGTAGTCAGCTTGGGAGAAACTTTCTTAAATTCCTCCGCAAGCATGGAGTCTGAGAGAGAGGCTGATAGTTCTTTGAGATCTCTCTGCAGCTGAGTAAAATAAGCTAGGTAGTTCAACAGCCTCAGCACAAAGTTAGCTGAGGCATAGATGCTCTTCCCAATCCTATCCAGCACTCTAGATTCCTTATTAGGTGGATGGACATTAGCAGTTTCTTCTGCCAGCTCTTTCTTAGTGGCTGCCACCACCATGATGGCATCAACTACAGGACCGTTACTCCAATGTTTCCTATCTGTGGGCGCTACCAGAAACCTATTGGGTTGTTTGGGTATAGGCTTGATGGTGCCCGGTTCCTTCCATGCCGAGTGGGACACTAAGTCAACCAAGGCATCCGCCGGGGAGGGGGGGGTCACCCAAGACATAGATGGGCCCATCCCAAACACCTTCAAGACAACTGACTCCTCAGAGGAAGGAGGTTGGGCAGATCACTCACCTTTCTGCTTCAGGATCTCTAGTATTTCCCCAAAGGAGATGTCTTTAGGTGGGGATCAGGGGATCCTTCCCCCTCATCGAAGTCAGTGTCCTCAATTAAAGACTCCAATAGAGAGTCAATGTGTCTGTTTTTGCACATCTTCTTCTGAGGAACCTCCTCAGCTAGGTACTCTGGAGAAGTGTCAGAAGAAGGGGAGCCCTCCTGAGCAGGGAATTCTTGGAGGCAGTTCAGAACAGGAAGACTTGTGGAAGGATGAGTGATAGCAAGGCCTGGATCGGACTAGGGTACTGGGGAAGATTGAGGAACATGTTCTGTCAGATCTCTATCTTAGGAGAAAATCCTCTCCACTATATTAAAGGCCGAAGGACCAGGAGAAGCCCTTTCCATCTCCCCTGAAGCTGAAAGCACTGAGGGAAGACAGGCAGAACTCACCCTGGATCCACGGCCATGAAAAAGAATCAGACCCGAACTGTAGAGTGCCGAGCCGTCTAGGGGAAGGGATTACTCTGAGAAGGATGGAGCCAACCCCAGTCTCCCAGACCCAGCAGGTACACCATGGGTCTGAGCCTCACTCTGATCTGAAAAGGCCGGAAAAGGGCTGGTCAAGGGATCCTCAGCGTCGAAGAAGGAAGCTTCCCCTGTGCTGAACCCAATGCACATGGCAGTCCCGAATCCTGCGACTCCGAAACTGAGGGTCGGATTGGAAAAGTAGTCGTGATGGAATGGCCAGGGTAGCTCACCCAGACTACTCCTACCTGGATCTGGGCCTTGAGAAATCTCCTAATCATCCTGTCCATATCCGCCTTGGACCAGATTCAGGAGGACCTAGATGAAGCTGACGAGGGGGGCCAGGAATACTTCGACCTGGAAGAGAGTGCAGGAGACAAAGTCCTAAGATCCGGAGGTATTGGATCTGATGTAGGAGCTGATGAAGGTGGAGGACAGATGGTAATAACATCCCCAGAGCAACAGGAACTGTAGGATCCTTGGGGGGGGGGGGGGGATAATTTCTTCAGGTCCGGAAAAGTCAGATCCACGGATTTCTTAGGCTTCTTAGCTTCAAGAGTGTCCCTCACGGAAACAGAGAGGGACCTCTTTTTAGAATCTTTAGCAGTAGCAAGAGAGGAAGATGAAGAACAAGAAGAAGGAGAAGCCTCAGAAGGAGTCTCCGCCTCCAGAGCCAAGGAGGGAAGAAGGCCCCTAAGAATCAGTTTATTCCTACGGTCAGCTAAAGCCCACAGATTGAAGGCAGCACAAATGTTACAATCTGCTTTCAAGTGGTCAGCACCTAGGCAGTACACGCACTCCTTGTGGACATCCTGGTTGGGGATATTATGCCCACATGAAGTGCAGTGTTTAAAGCCGGGTGAAAGTTTGTCAGCCATAACCAAAACAATTCCAAACTCCAACTGTCACCAGCTGAAGAAATCTAATGGTTCTCGGAAAACAGGTAAGCTTTAAATGTCTAAATTTTAACTCTAAATTTCTAACCTTAAATTTAAATTTAAATGTAACTTTAGATGTAAGATAAAGTTTAAACTAGTGGCAGATAAAGCTAACAGAAACTCTTTTTTTCTTTTTGCAGGAAGAAAAAAAACACACATGCACACTGAATGAAACAAAATCTTACAGAATCCACCCAAGGATAAAACATCAAGAGAACTTTGAATAAACTCTATCCACAGCTTGAGAGCATGACATCTGCGTCCAGTACACTGAAACGGCAAACAAGATCTGAGGTAGATGGGTGGACATAGTGCATTATGGTAAGAAGAAGGAGCCTGACAGTCAGATCCAAGTCTGTAGAATGTGGCTGAGCCGAACCCAAAGGTGGGATATGAGATCCTATTGCGAGGAGGAATGAAGAAGACAACATCAGATCCTTGATTTTGCAGGCCTCCTCTGCCTTAAGGGTGATGGCTCCCATTGGAGCTTCCTCTGCCTCTGGAAGAGTTGTCCCTATGCAAATCTTGGAAAGGTCCCTCAGATTTTCAGAAACACATTTTCTTACAATCTCTCTGATTCCTGGAGAAGGTTTGTTGAGGGTGTGATGGCCTCTCTACCCCGTGCCAGTAATCAAGGAGCCTCAGTCCTCACCACTGACACCAGTGTGAGATGTTCACTAAAAACAGGAATAGATTTATACAGTATTTTCAAATGCAGCTCTCCACATCAAGCACAGCGTCCCCCAAGAGCACACAGGGAACATGCTCCAGACCTGGGACTGGACTATCTGTCTCTCCAGATCCCAAACAAGACTCACTTTGGAGCACTGTGTCCCAGTCCCAAGTTGCTGACACACCCACACCTGGGTATTTGAGTTTCACACACACACTCCTGGGAAGGCTGGCACAGAAAGACTTACTAGCTGTACCCCTTCTGCCCAGACTATAAGGTAACCACGCTGCCACCAGTCAACCACTCTAAGGCTCTTACAAGTATCCAATTTTTGTGAGTAAAATCAATACTAATATAAATAGCAGACTGCAACCAAAGCAGAAAGGCTTTTCGGAGTGGCCAAGGCGTCACTAAAATAAGCACAAATACTCTCAAGATGTTAAAAGCATTCTCTAAAAGACCAGTCACAATGAAAGGCATAAAAATATTTAATAAATAATAAAATAGAAAACATGAGAATAATAAATATCTAAGTAGAATAAACACCAGAGTTTCATTCACAGGAGAAATAAAAATAACATAGTTGGATAGATTCACACAGCTGCAGAAAAAAAAAGAAGTTATGTACTCACCATAACGTTCCATCTGAGTAGTTGTACTTCATTTGTCTTCAACCTGTGGGTCTATGGATCTGAATCGGATCTGATACGGCTGCATAACCAGCACCTGATCTGAGCTCCTAGCTCCTCCCCTTACCCATAATGCCCTGTCACCTTCCTCCCTTCAGACTGAATTTGCTGCTCAGAATAACATAAGCTCAATCCAACAGAACCTCACCACTACTGGCCCTCCCCAAATTCCTGAACCAAGCATGGCAAGAGAAGCTTTTACAATGTTCATCTCCCATATACACGGCGAGGACCATAGTGACAAGGTCAGGGGAAGGAGGGGGGTATGGCTGAAGACAAATGAAGTACAACTACTCAGATGGAACATTATGATGAGTACATAACTTCTTTATCTGAATTAGTTGACTTAATTTGATCTTCAACATGTGGGACAGAGTCCCCCAGCTACAAATACCTGGGTGGCCCTCATGGAAGGATATTCTGGAGTACCGCAGAGCCAAATGATGCCCTACTCCTGGATACAATGTGTAATTTGTAATGTGGGATGAAGGTATGAGATGAGGACCAAGTAGCTGCAGAACAGATACCATCCAGCGACACCCTGGACCAAAAAGCTGCTGAAGTGGCCAAAGACCTGGTGGAATGTGCTTTTACTTGACCCGAAGGTGAAATCCCTTTGTCAGAATATGCACGAATAATACATTGGAAGATCTAATGAGCAACAGTTACTTAAGAAATTGGCTTTCCTAAGAAGGGATTTCAATAAGAGACAAACGACTGATCAGATTTGCGATAGGATTTCATCCTGTGTAGATAAAATCTCAACTGCCTATGTACATCCAGCAAATGTACTTTATATTCACCCTTGTTCTGAAAATTAGGAAAGAAAATGGGAAGATTGATAGTTTGATTAATGTTTGCTTCTGACACCACTTTAGGAAGGAAGGAAGGAAGGACAGATTAGTGCGCAGGGAAACCATGTCCTTATGGAAAATCATGTAAGGAACTTTGATGGACAAAGCTTGAAGTTCCAACAGATTCTTGGCTGATGTAATTGCGACCAAGAAGGCAGTCTTCCAAGAGAGATACTGCAAGTTTACTGAAGCTGCAGGCTCAAATGGAGGGGAGACTAAAGCCTGCAATACAAAAGTGAGGTCCCACAGAGGCGTAGGATCCTTCACCGGGGCCATTAAAAGAAAGGTACCTTTTAGGAACGTCTTGCAAAGTCTATAAGTGGCTAGTGAAGACATATTCTCCCCCACATGAAAATTAGAAATAGCATCCAGATGGACTTTAACCATAGAGGAACTAGAACCTTGTCGGAAAATCCCCACCAAAAACTATAATACTGCTGAAATGGGAGCTGTGAAAGGATCCAAATCCCATTGAGAAGCCCATATAGAGAATTGTTTCCACTTGCTATAATATACTTTTCGTGTGGAAGACGTGAGCCGCCACCAAACTGGTTTTAACTGGAGATGATAAACCGGAAGTCCTAATAATCAAGGAACTGGAGCAGCCAAGCTGTGGGTTTCAGACTGTGCAGGTATGGGTGAGGAATCTCTGATGGATGTGAGATAAGATCCGAAGCCAGATTCAAGATCCATGGTGGAACTACTGGGTGAGACCAAAGGGAGGAGGCCAGAATGAGGCAATGAGGATTACTGTGTTCCCCAGACTGTGAGCTTTCTGTAGGAACTTTGAAATGAGAGGTAATGGGGGGGGGGTAGGCATAAAGAAGACCAGGAGGCCAAGCAGTTAAGCAGTGCATCTTTGGGGACTTCCCCCCAAGGGTGGTTCAGAGCGAAGAACTCTCTGCATTTCGCGTTGGAAGGAGATGCAAAGAGATCGCAGCAAGGCTGACCCCACCTGAGGAAGCTCTCTTCCTCTACTGAAGGATTCAGAGACCACTCGTAAGGCATCAGAATAGTCCTGTTGAGCTTGTCCGCTAGAATACTGGACCGTCCCGGAATGTGCATTGCCACCAGAAAATGGCCGGTGGAAATTGCCCATTCCCACACTCTCATGTCTTCTTGACAAAGGGAGTAAGATCTGGTTCCTCCTTGTTTGTTGATATACTATACTACTGACATATTGTCTGTCTGGATCTCAATAGTCCCTAGAGGAAGATGGGCATGGAGAGCTTGCAAAGCTAGAAGCACGGCCCTCATCTCCAGGACGCTGATATGCAAACTGGTCTCGGGAGGGGACCACATGCCTTGGACAGTCCTTCCCAAGCAATGCCCCCCCCCAGCTGGGAGGCATTCGTGGTCACTGTGGTTTCGGGAAGTGATGGGAGAAAGGGGCGTCCTCTGACAAGGTCTGGGGAAAGAATCCATCACCGAAGAGAGTCCTTGCAGACCAGAGAGATACGGATTGGATGGGATAGGGGAAGATCTAGTAGAGACCACTGGACTGCTAGTGTCTACTGAAGGATTCACATGTGTAGTCGAGCAAGGGGTAGAAGAGTGATTGTGGCTGCCATGGACCCCAGTGCCTGCAGAATTGCCTCTGGTGTAGGAAGCTGAGCTTGGAGAATGTACAAGACATGAGCTCTCAGACTGTGTACCCTTTCTGGAGTGAGGTAAACTTTAATTTGAATAGTATCCAGCCAAGCGCCAATGAACTCTACAACCTGAACAGGAATCAGTGATGGTTTGATGATGTTGATGGTGATGCCCAGGCTGTTTGCTAACAATACAAAATAATTCCTGTCTCAGCAATGTAGATACTTGGTGGGGGCAGCAAAGAGCCAATTGTCCAGGTAAGGGAAGACCTGTATTCCCTGAAGACTCAGGTGAACAGCTACAACTGCCATCACTTTGGAGAACACCCTGGGGGCTGTGGTGAGACCAAATGGGAGGGCTCTGAACTGATAATGATTGGCTCCCAGCCGGAAGCGGAGAAACCTGCAGGAGCACCTGTCCATCTTGATATGATGCGCGTCCTGGAGGTCGATCAAGCACATCCAATCTTTCTCCTGCAGGTAAGGCAGGATGGACTGAAGAGTGACCATCTGGAATTTCTCCTTGGCTACTGACAGGTTCAAGGTGGATAGATCCAGAATGGGTCTTAGGTCCCTCGTTTTTCTTTGGCACTAAAAAGAACCTGGAATAAATGCCCGATCTGGACAAGTCTAGGGAGACGGGTTGGATGATGCGCTTTTTTAGCAGCTTGTTTATTTCTAGTGCTGCTGCCTCTCTTCATGCGGGTAGAATGTCTGGGAGGTGTTTTGGTGGGAGAGGTGGTTAGGTGAGGGGGATGTAATAATCTCTGGATATAATTTCCAACACCCAACACTCTGATGTTACGGACTCCTATGCTGCTGGGTGTAGTGAAAGGTGACCTCTGACTGCCTACAGAGATGAGCAGTCAGGCAGCCCCTCAGGGCTGCTGCGTGGGTCTGTCCGAGAAAGGTTCTCGAGACCCGAAGTTTCTCACCTCCCCCCTCTGCCTCTTGGATGGCATCTGTCATAACCCCTCTGCCACTGGGGAAGATGAGTCCTGAATGTTCCTGGAGGACTGAGACTTCCAGAACCACATCTTCTTTGTCCCTTGCTGATTCCTTGAAAAGGATCTTTGAGGGGCAGAGAAGCAGATCCTGATGGCAGACAGTGTCTTCCAATCCTTCTCACTCTGGACCAATGTGTCACAAACTGTTTTCCCAAACAGGGAAGAACCATCATAAGGGGCATTTGCAAATGACGCCTTGAAGGATTCCGTGAATTGACACAGGCGGAGCCAGGCATGGCACCTCATGGCAACGCCAGAACCGGCCACCCTGGCAGCTCCCTCCGTAGCATGGGAGAGCAGGCGCATGGACGTATTTGGCACCGTTTTGAGAGTGGCCATCTGAGCGGAGAACACCTTCTTGCCCTCCACCTGTATGCATACCGGGTTGACTCAGTGACCTCCTTGACTAGGTCTCGCTGCAGTTGAATGACATGCGCCATGCACTTCAGTGCCCTTATGGTAAAGGTTGCTGAATCGCACACCTGTTTCCTTAGACGGTCCATGGCCGTCAACTCTTGGTCACGAGGATGGACTGTAGAGCTCTCCTGCGCGAGCTTTTTTTTTTTTTTTTTTTTTTTATAAACCGATGCCAGCAGGTAGAGTAGGTGACAGAATAGAAAGTGCAGAAAAAGGGAGAATAACTCTCAAAAAGCAATCACTTACCCCAAAAAACACTCAGAGCTCGAGACCACGATGCTTAGCTGTTCAGCGGCAAATTAGATCTGAAGGGAGGAAGGAGACATGGGGCATTATGGATAAGGGGAGGAGCTTGGAGCTCGGATCAGGTGCTGGTTATGTGGCTGTGTCGGATCCAGTTCGGATCCATAGACCCACAGGTTGAAGATCAAATGACATCAACTACTTCAGATCAATACTTAATTTCACTGTATTTCCTGACTGTCTAAAGAATAACTGTTCCCTAGCTAACAATTAATACAGCAAGGTAAGCTAGGATGCGGAGATGCTTACTTCCACTAGGCATGGTGATGAGCTTTTAACTTACACTGAACTGAACTCAGCTAACTAACTAACTGTGATAACTTGTCATAGATTTCTATATCAGGTTCCAAAGAAAACAAAACAACAAACTGCTGTGAGAGTTCCATCCTCTCAGTGGTGGTTATGGAAAGACATCACATTTGATCACCTGACTCTGGTACAATACACACTCAGAGCTTTGCTAAGATCTGTTGCAGTATCTGAATGCTACAGAATAATTTCAAAAACTTCTACTCTTCCCTTCCAGAATTCTCTGTTTAAACATAAACATGTAATCAGTTACAATAACACTGTTGATACGTTTTTAACACAAGCATCTGTACAAGTCAGTGTGGCAGTCAAATGACACAAAATTATTTACAAAACTCCAGCTAACTATGCTGACATATGTTATACATGCACTGCCCTATTCTTCCTGGCACAGATGGCATACCTCACATCATCACAGAGGGGTAACAAACTTGATTCCCACAGCAAACAGAGTATTTCTTTCTTGTTTGCTACAGGTAAACATCTCTTTTACCGATGGATCAAATAAGGGACGTTGACGAAGAATGTCTTAAAAGGCTCTGCAAAGTCACATAGACGCATCTAGGCATGTCTCCTTACGGCAATGCCTGAACTGGCAGCTCATGAGGTGCCTTCAGCTGTGTGTGAAATCCACTTCATAGAAGCATTGGAAATTCACAACAGAGTGGCCAGCTGAGAGGATGTTCTTTTGAAATCCTCTGCACACATGGACTCTGAGACTTGAGAGCTCCTTGGTCAAACTTCTATGTAGCCTCAAGAAATGTGTCAGGTAATTAAGAGACCTCCCAGCAAAGGTCTCCAAGTCAAAGAGTTGCTTTGCAAATCTGTCCATCTGTCCATTGCCCTAGACTCACTGTTTGGCGGGTGGACAGAAGAGCTCTATTCTGCTAGAACTGTCCAGGGCAAGGCTCTGAAGGGCAGTGACAGATCCGATAACATCGGAGTCGATCCTTGCCCCACAGATCTGACTCCGACACTTTGGCTCTGGGATCTGTTCAGATCCGAAGGTATCAGAGCAGAACTAGTCAGGGATGCTGTTATAGTCGATGAAGATATCTTCTTCGGATCAGACTCTGGACTTCTCGTGGATTTTGGATCCTGGAGCTCTGAAACAGTGGGACGGATCAGAAAAAGAGAGAGAATAGTATGAGATGTAGTTGGAAGGCTCATGGATCCAATAGGAGATGGAGCTGGTATGACCCCCATCTGGATCTGAGCTTTGAGAAATTTTAATATCATCTGTCCACATCTGCTTCTGATAAAATTCTGGAGGACCTGAAGGATGTTGTGGATTGTGACCCTGAATGTTTCTTTCAGTCTCAAAAATGGAGAATATATAGTAAGAGAAATTGGGTTTATCAAATATTCTGATGTGTGAATTCTGTGAGAGGTGCCAGGCTTCGGATACAAAGGTCTGGGATCTGAGGCAGGAGTTGTAGGACTAGCCGATGTAATTATCTGATCCAAAGGTTTTTGGATTCAATGATTTCTTATCCGAAGATTGGATCTTTGGATCCGACAACATTAAATCTGAGGATTTTCGGATCTTAACTGATAGCGCCGATAAAGTCCTAGGGGACTTCGATAGGCAGCACTTTATGTGCTCCAATGGACCAGACTTAGAAGATCTGCCAGGGGTTTGAGCCCCAGCAGATGAAGTTGTAGCAGTAGGAAATAGGCTTTTCAAAATCAATTTGCTGTGTCGGTCAGCCAGAGCCCTTGGATTAAAAGTGGAACAGATGCTGCAGTTGGTATCCAAGTGACCAGCTCCGAGACAATAAATGCATTCCTTGTGGCCATCCAAGTTCAGAATTTTATGCCCACAAGAAATGCATTTTTTTGAACCCTGTTGGTTTTTCAGACATGACAGGAATGTAGGTAATGTGATAATAACAAAAGGCAGTTCACTAAAAAATAGGAGAAAAAAAAATAAGCATTTTTTTTTAGCAGAAAGGAAAAGTAAAGGAAGAAGAAGTGTTAACTATGGCAATTAAGAAAACAATGCCTTGTTTAAGGGGTAATAGGAGAAAAAATATCATCTAAGGTACAAAAGATATACTATAAAAAATAGTGTAACACCTAACTCAGTCACAAATTCTAAGAGGGAGAATAGAAAAATCAGATAATAATAGACACGAAATGTTTATTAAATATATGTAATAATTCACAAGGAATTCATTTTCTCACTTAAAAAAGGAACCTGCATCTGAATACAATGGCGGCAAATGAGACCTTAGGTATTGGGTTGTACTGAAGCATTATGGGTAGAGGGACAAGCTTGAGAGTTGGATCCAAATTCTACAGCATGTGGCCGAGTCGGATCCGAACCCATGTGTTGAGGAAGAAGGAAAAGGATCAGATTAGTCTGCTTTGACAATGGTTGTTCCTTTTTCTTAGCTTCACAAGAAATGAAACAATTGATTTGAAGATTTGACAGAGATAGTTCTGTCAGGATACTACCCGAGTTGTCTGTGGACATCCAAGAATATGGAGTATCCTTTCTCTCTCATCTTTAGGTTCAGGAAAGAGAACTGGGAGATAGCTAGATTGGCTTAAAGTAAACAAGGATACCATTTTAGGAATAAAAGGATTAATTCTCAAAGAAACCCTGTCTGTATGGAAAATCAGACATGGTTGACTAACCATAAGAGGTTGCAACTTGGATACCCTTCTTGCAGAGGTCAGAACAATCAGGAAAACTGTTTTCCATGTTAACAACCTCGAGTCAGCCAGGTTAGCTGGTTCAAATGGAGCAAGTGTAAGATTCTCTTACAGAAAATTAAGATCCCAAAGAGGGGCCACCTATTTGCTTGAAGGCTTCTTATGCAAAACCTCTTTCAAAAACATTTCTGACATGAGACTGCACTGAAAGAGGAAGATCAATAGAGGAATAAGAAAGCCCATAGGATAGTAACTCACACAAATATTGTGATACCAGAGAACAACCATTGTAATACAAGAGAACAACTAGCCCTGAATGGGTGCTGGTTATATTGCTGACACCAACTAGAAAAACCTTTCCATTTGCTAATATATGATTTTCTAGTAGCAGGCTTTCTTGCCTCCATTAGTACCTGCTGCAAGTCCCCATTAAACAGGTGGGCAGTCAACTGAAGTTGATTGATGTCTGTGTGTATCAAACACTTCTGTTCTTGTGCTAGTCTGTGAAGAAGCTTGTGGTAACTGCTCATGGCCATTTCCAGAAAGAGGGAGAATCATGGTTGTTGGGGCCAGAAGGGAATTACAAGAATGATCTTGGAGGATTCCTTCAGAATCTTCAGAAGTACCCTGGATATTAGTGGAAAGGCTGGAAAAACATGCAGGAACACTCCTGACCAAAGAAAAGGCATCTGTCTTCCAGGCTTTTTTGCATGGAGTCATAGAACAGAATTTTGTTGTTGTCTGTTCAGAGAGGAGGCAAAGGGTTCTACTCAAGGAACTCCCCACAGATGGATCAAATCTTGGAAGACCCCTGATCTAATTTCCATTTTGTGAGGGTGTACTCTGGTTCCTGCTCAGCTTGTTTGCCACACACGTTTGCTCTGATGGAATGTAGGATACCTGTAGACTGAGCTATGCTGTGAAGTTATATCCCAAGCTAACATGTCTAGTCTGCAAAGGGGGTATGACCTGGTTCCACCTTGCTTGCTGATGTTCCACATGACTATGGCATTGTCTTTAACCACTTGAAGGGATCCTGGGGACCAAAGATGGTTCAGAGAGTTGAGTATTTTGATCTGGGCAAGCATCTGCTTGATATATATATGTGGCTGCATCTGTCCTTGGTATTGTATCCCACAGCCTCATACACTTTTACCCCTCCTGAAACTGCTCTCTAGCAAAGTCTGCCCCCTGGCTCTCCAAAGAAACTATAACCCTCATACATCTCCGAGATAAATCACGGAAATACTACAAAAAATACAAAACATCTAAGTCCTAACTGAATACAAACAACTCCATAATAAAGTTAAAAAACAAATAGTTACTGATCGTAAATCCTACTACTCTAAACTTCAAAACAATCACAAAGCCAATCCTAAAATTTTGGAGCAGTATCTCTTCCCTTCTCACTCCTGGCAGCAATTACAAGCCTTGCCCAGATCCTAACTCTCCAGATCTTATCATTGCTGCCCAATTTAACTCTTTCTTCACAGACCCAATAGCCAAGCTCACTACATCTTTCCCCAACAACATATCAGCTTCCACCATGTCTCCTACTTACAACTCCCCCTCCACAACCACCAGTTCTACTCAATTCCCTCCCTTTACCCTCAAACCCATTTCTGTCAATACCATAAAAAACTCCAACCAAAATTAAAACGATGCTCTAATGCCCCAGATAATCTACCATCCTACTTCCTCAAACTAGCTGCTGATGCCATAGCTCTTCCCATCTGCATTCTAATTAATCAGTTCATTCAAGAATCTTATGTACCCCTTCTCTGGAAAAAAGCCTTTGTCATTCCCCTACACAAAGGAGGCAACAGTACTGACATCTCCAATTTCCATCCAATAGCCCTTCTCTCCCCCTATCTCTAAGGTTTTTGAAAAATGCATTCACTTGCAACTCCTTCGTTACCTTATAGATAATCATCTGTTGACCCCTACTCAACATGTATTTAGACCAGGACACTGCACCACCACTGCCCTTCTGTCTTTTCTCAATATCATCAACCACGCCCGAGACCCAGGGAATATTGCATCTACCCTTTTCCTACACCTATCTAAAGACTCCCATGGAAATAGTCACCTATACTAAGCTACTTGGTGTCCTTATTGATGAATGCTTCAAGTTTGACATTCACCTACAAATTAACATCAAGAAAACCCACCAGAAGCTTGGAATGCTGTATGGACATAATCACTATCTCACCCCTTCAGCTAAGCATACCCTTGCTGCCACTTACCTCTGTCCCTCTCTCATGTATGGAGCTCCCCCTCCTTAGTAACCTACAGTCCTCTCTAAAGGCAAAACTTGAATCTTGTTACAATAAAATCTCATTAAGTTTGCCACCGGCTCCAAATCTTCTTCACTCCACTGTGATGCCCCACACTCCTTGAATTGGCTGGAACTTCCTAACTAACTCTTTTACATTCAACTATCTACTGTCCATAAACTCATCTTCAAGCCCTTTAACTGCCCCTCCCTCTCCTCTATCCTCACCCTACATCTTCCTGACAAATCACTCAGGTCCAGAAATTAGAATGTCCTTGAAGTGTACAAACCCACACGTACTCCAGGGCAACTTTTATTGTCATTTTCCCTAACACACAAATGGAACTCTCTTCCACCCCACAGCCAAACTACCCAGAACCACTCTAGTTTTAAGACTTTGCTTCATTCATACCTCTATTCTAACTAGGAATGCTCCTGGTCTCACCCTTCTTAACTTTTATCTACTTGACTCTTACTTCCTATTAAACTTTCTTTCACAAATTCAGTCTAACACTTGTTATGTTCTTCTTCATACCTTCTTATGAATTATCTTACAGTATAGACATTTGTATGCTTTGACCTATAGAATGCTAACTTATTCTTGTACTCCCAGAATGCTTTGTTATGGCATATACCACAAAATGCTTTGTTATTACTATTATTACTTTGTTAATCTGTTTCTGTTACTTTTAAGTCAAGTAATATTTTTGTTAGTTTTTATTAGTTTTTAATTATTGTAAGATTGTATGTGGAGCTTTTCTCCATAGGCTGCCATTGAAAATGGGCTCATTTCGGCCCAATGGACTTTCCCAGTTAACAAACTGCAAATAAATAAATAAATCTGTGGTGACTCACTGCTTTGGAGCAGCCAGGGGGAAGGGAAGACCTGGATTTAAGAATATCTGTTGTCTCCACCAAATGATTTCTCTTCTGACAAGCTCCATCACTGGGATTTGAGAAGATAAAGGGTGTTGATGCTGGGACAAAAAAGATTTCAGATGCCACTGTATCTTTCTCATGTGGAGTCTTGCTAGGGGTATCATGAGAATCATAAATGATGTTGCAACACAAAATCCCGAGGTATTTACTTACTTTGTCCAAAGACTGAGTGGAAAACATTACAACTAGATCTAGATATAGCTCTGTTTTTTCCTGTTGACAAAAATGTTCTTTGAGTTAGGTGCCCAGCTGGCATTCCAGGAACACAATCCTGTGCGACAGATTCAAGAAAGACTTCTAAATGTTTTCTTGGATTCCCAGCTTGTATAAGAGATTTCTCACCCAAGAGACAGTTACCTTAGACTTTGAAAAAGACTCTGTAAAGATAAGTAAGTCATCTAAATATGGAAAAATGTGGATGCCTTGTAATCTGCAATGAGCTATAACTGAAGATAGACACTTTGTGAACACCCTTGGTGGAGTGGATAGCCCAAACAGTAAGACAGAGAACTGATAATGTGATCCAGACACACAAAATCTTAAAAAATATCTGAAGTCAGGATGAAAAGGGATGTAATGATAAACATTTTTGAAGACTAGGGTTACCAGGAAACTTGAAAGAGGAAGAGGAGGTAGCAGGTTGTGAAGTGACATCATTGTGAATTTGCGCGCCATCACAAACAGGTTTGGGAGAGAAAGATCCAGAACTGGTCTCCAAGCATTTTATTTCTTTGGCACTAGTAACATCCTTGAAAAAAACCCTCCCACCTGGGAAGGAAAAATTAGAAGTTATGTACTTACCATAACGTTCCATCTGAGTAGGTGGATTAATTTGTCTGCAACCTGTGGGTATGGATCCGATATCGGATCCGAACCGGCATGGTTTATCCAGCTATGGATCCGAGCTCCTAGCTCCTCCCCTCACCCATAATGCCCTGCTCTCCCTACATGACCTCAGATCGAGTTTGCACTGCAGCAACTACCCAAACTAAAGGGTAACACACCCTATGCAGGAAACTGACAAGGCCAGGGGGATAGGAGGGTGGGATGGTTGCACACAAATGAATCCACGTACTCGGATGGAACGTTATGGTAAGTACATAACTTCTAAATCTGAAGTAGGAGATTCATTTGTCAGCAACCTGTGGGACAGGGTCCCCAGCTACCTGAATCTTGGGTGGCCATCATGGAAGGATATTTCGGAGCACCGCGGAGCCAAAGGATGCTCCACCTCTAGACGTGACGTCCAGCTTGTAATGAGTAATAAAGGTATGAGATGAAGCCCAAGTGGCTGCTGAACAAATGTCATCCAGAGGAACCCTAGACTTAAAGGCCGCTGAAGTAGAGACAGACCGGGTCGAATGAGCATGGACTCCCTCCGGTGCGGGCCTCCCAGAGACTTGGTACGCCAACAGAATACACTGAGAAATCCAGCGTGACAAAGAAACTTTGGAAATTGGTTTACCCAGATTGAATTTGGCAAAAGAAATGAACAACTGGTCTGATTGCCTATGACCAGCCGTCCTATGAAGGTAAAAACGAAGCTTCCTGTGAACATCCAAGGAATGCAGCTTGTATTCACCCTTGTTTTGATACTTAGGGAAGAAAACAGGGAGGTTGATGGACTGATTAATGTTAGCTTCCGAAGCTACTTTAGGAAGAAAGGAGGGATTGATCCTGAGGCACACCCGGTCCGGATGAAAGGTCAAATAAGGCGGTTTCATGGACAGGACCTGAAGTTCAGAAACTCTCTTAGCCGAAGTAATGGCTACCAAAAAAGCAGTCTTAAAAGACAAGAATTTAAGATCGACGGTAGCCGCAGGTTCGAAGGGAGGAGCGGTCAAGGCCTGAAGTACCAAGGAAAGATCCCATGGAGGAACCGTTTCTTTGACAGGGAGTCTGAGCAAAAAGGTGCCTTTTAGGAAGGTTTTGCATAACTTAGCTGACATAAGAGACCCTGAGTCATGACCAACATGGTAATGAGATATGGCCGCCAGCTGAACTTTGACCGTGGAACTACTGGCGCCATCATTAAAGAGAGTAGTAAGGAAATCTAGAACCAACAGAAGGGGAACCGTGAAAGGATCTAGGCCCTGCCGCTCTGCCCAAATGGAGAAACGCTTCCATTTACTGCGGTAAATTTTTCTGGTAGAAGGCTTGTGGGCCGCCACCAGAATGGCCTTAACTGGGGACGAGATACCGGGAGTCCTGATTAGGAGTGGAACTGGAGCAGCCAAGCAGTCAACTTCAGGTTGTCCAGGATCGGAGTTGGTAGATTCGATGGGTGTGATATCAGATCCAGAATGGGATCCAGAATCCAAGGTGGATTCACTGAATGAGACCTTAGGTAAGGGAACCAGATCTGTCGAGGCCAGAACGGGGCAATGAGGATCATTCTGCACCCCAACCGAGAGGCTTTCTGAAGCACTTGAAGCATTAGAGGTAGAGAAGGGTATGCGTAAAGAAGACCGGGAGGCCAAGCATGCACCAGAGCGTCTCTCGGGGAATCCCCTGGAGGGGGGATTAGAGCGAAAAAACTGTCGCACTTGGCGTTTAAGGGAGAAGCAAAGAGATCGCAACAGGGAGTCCCCCACTGTGCGAAGATACGTTTCGCTACCTGAGAATTGAGAGACCACTCGTACGGGGAGAGAATGGTGCGACTGAGCTTGTCTGCTAGGATTTTGGTCCGACCCGGAATATGCGTTGCGATGAGAAAGCGGTTGGTGGAGATCGCCCATTCCCACACTCTCATGGCTTTTCGACATAAAGGGTAAGACCTGGTTCCCCCCTGTTTGTTGATGTACCAGACCACCAACATGTTGTCTGATTGAATCACAACTGTTCCCAGGGGAAGGAGGTCTTGAAGTGTTTGCAACGCCAAGAGCACCGCCCTCATATCCAGAACATTGATATGCAGGGAGGTCTCTGCATTGCTCCAAGTGCCTTGGACCATCCGTCCCGTAAAATGCCCCCCCCCACTCGAGGCGGGAAGTGTCCGTGGTCACTGTGGCGAGAGGGGGAGATGCACAAAAGGGGTGGCCCCTGTGGAGGTCCGGGGAATGGAGCCACCACAAAAGAGACTGCTTGCAAGCCTTGCTGATTGCAATGGCATGATACAGGGGGAGAGAGAGAAATGACCATTGCACCTGAAGTGTCCATTGAAGTACCCGCATGTTCAAGCGGGTGAGCGGAATAAGAGTAATTGCTGCCGCCATAGACCCTAGCGCCCTCAGGATCAATTCCGCAGGTGTTGAGCTGGAGTGAAGGATGGCCCGCACCTGGAGTCGTAGATTCCGAACTCTGTCGGTTGTGAGAAAGGCTCTTAAATTTCTCGTGTCTAACCTGGCTCCTATAAAATCTATTATCTGAGTAGGGACCAGGTTGGACTTTCCTGTGTTTACCATGATGCCTAGCCAGGGAGCTAGACGAAGAAAGGAGTCTCTTGCCAAAGAGAGTAGATGCCTTGTTGGGGCGGTGAGAAGCCAGTCGTCTAGGTACGGAAAGACCTGCACCCCCTGAAGCCTCAGGTGGGCCGCAACCACTGCTAATACTTTGGTGAACACCCTGGGGGCTGTGGTGAGACCAAAGGGAAGGACCCTGAACTGGTAGTGACTGGCTCCCAGCCAGAAGCGAAGAAACCTCCTGGATCATCTGTCCATCAGAATGTGGTAGTACGCATCCTTGAGGTCTATAGAGCACATCCAGTGATTCTCCCCTAGTAGGGGGAGGATGGATTGCAAAGTGACCATCCGGAACTTCTCTTTGGGAACTGCCAGGTTCAATAGGGACAGGTCCAGTATGGGTCTTAGGTCTCCCGTCTTTTTTGGCACTAAAAAGAACCTGGAGTAGAACCCTGATCCGATCTGGTCTGGGGGGAACGGGCTGGATGGCTCTTTTTCTCAGCAGATGGCCAATTTCTGCTGAAGCGGCCTCCCTCTGATCGGGTGGAACATCGGGGAGGGTTTTTAACCTTGGGACATGAAGAAAGGGGATCTTGTAACCTCTGGATATAATCTGGAGTACCCAGCGGTCCGATGTAATGGACTCCCATGCCGCTAGGTGCTCCGAGAAATGTCCCCCGACTGTCTCCAGAGAGGAGCAGTCGGGCAACCCTTCAGGGTTGCTGCGTGGGCTGTTCAGAGAAAGGTTCCCTGGACCCAAAGTTCCTGGGAGCCCCTCTGCCCCTAGGGCGGCGTCCTCCCTGTCCTCCTCTGCCGCGGAAGGACTGGTTGTCCGGAGCGGGATGGGATTGCTGCGACTTCCGGAACCACATCTTCTTCTGGCCCTTTTGGTTCCTAGAATAGGACCTCTGGGGCACAGAGAAGTGGACTCCGACGGCAGACAGCATCTTCCCATCCTTCTCGCTCTGGACCAAGGTGTTGCGAACCGTCTTGCCAAAAAGGGCAGAACCGTCAAAGGGGGCGTTCGCGAATGACGCCTTGAAGGGCTCCATAAAATCGCAGTGGCGGAGCCAGGCCTGCCGTCATGTGACTAGGCCCGCTCCTGCAGCTCTAGCGGCTTCCTCGGTAGCGTGGGAAAGTAACCGCATAGAGGTATTGGTCACAAAACGAAGAGTGGCCATACGGGTGGAGTGCACAAGCTTGTCCTCCTCCGACATGGACTCTGGGGGGGATGCAGCGTATTCCTTGATAAGATCACGCTGCATCCTAATGACATGTGCCAAATAGTTGAGCGCCCTCACTGAGAAGGTCGCTGAAATAAACATTCGCTTCCCCAAACGGTCCATCATCCGAGACTCCTTGCTCGGGGGATGGACTGAGGGACTCTCTTGGGCGAGTTCCCTCTTAGTGGCTGCTGCCGACAACATGGCATCTACCGGGGGTCCCTTACTCCAGTGGGCACGGTCAGCAGGGGGGCTAAGGATCCTATTGGGCCTCTTAGGGATTGGCTCCACGGTGTCCGGTTCCTTCCACGCCCTGGTGGTAATAAGGTCCACCAGGCGGTCGGCAGGAGGGGACACCCAAGAGGTAGATGGGCCCGCTTCAAATGCCTCCAAGAACACGGACTCATCCGAGGAAGACTTTGGGGCAGAACACCCACCTCTGATCCGTAACATTTCCATGATGTCTCCAAAGGAGACATCCTCAGGGGGTGATCTTGGGGAGCCTTCCCCTTCCTCCAAGTCAGTGTCTTCAGTTAAAGACTCGGGGGAGTCTATGTGCCTCCTCTTACACGTAGGCTTGCAAGGTGCTTCCTCGGGGGGGGCTGTCCGAGGAGCCCTCACCAGCAGTTTCCATATCCAATGGAACTGCTTGGGGCAATGAAGTGGGCTGTCCCAATGGCGGGGTGATGGAAGCCTGGCCCAGAGCAGATGGAGTGCGGGACGAAGCCGAAGCAAGGGCCGGGGGTCCGGATGCCCTCAACAGAGCCCTCTCCACCACATCAAAAGCCGAGGGGGAGCCAGCCTCGACAATAGGATCCGACGAGGCTGGCTCCCCCTCGGATCAGATGAGTGGATCGGAGCCGGCGCCGAGCCCCTCGGATTCGAGGGAACAGTGCGCTACGACATGGATGGCGCTGAAGGCACACTGAGTCCCTCTGATCCGAAGCTCGGGCCAAGGCTCCGAGAGGTCAGATCCGACAAACTCGAGGGCAGGGCCGGATCTGAAGTACCCAGTACTGTCGGCGCCGACCCACCCCCGGCTCCGAGGCTGCCCGGCTCCGAGCGCTCCGAACCCGGGTAGCGGGTCAGAGAAGGAGCTATGCGCTTGAAAAATGGGGTCGAGCTCCCCCCCAGAGGGGGGGGGGAGGCAGGAGCACTCCCATCTGCGTCTGGGCCTGGATGAACCTTCGCATCATCCGGTCCAGATCCGCATCGGAGAGGCTGTAGGTAGACCTCGACGAGGCTACCAAGGTAGGCCTTGAGTGCCGCCTCGATAGCCTCGAAGGAGGTCGGGTTTCCTCATCCTCAGGTTCTGGTGAAAAACAAGGAGATCGGAGCCGAGGAGGAGGAGAGCCAGCAGCCAGAGAGGCCGGAGGAGAAGCCCACTTAGCCGGTGGGGCAGAGACGGAGGTCTCGGCCCGCCGCTTGTGGTGCCTCTCTCTCCGGTCCTTCTTCCTGGCTTCCCTCTCCTCTGAACCCTTAGAGGGAGTTTGAATCCCGGGAGGAGGAGGGGGAGCAGGCAAGGCAAGAACTGCCGGAGCAGTAACCACCAATGGCGGGGGCCGAAGCCGAGTCCGGGGGCAAAATTCCCGCCAAGACCAGCTTCGACCTCTGCTCCTTCAATTCCCTGGGGTTGAACCCTGCACAGATTGAACACCCTGAGGTGAGGTGTCCAACCCCAAGGCATCGAACGCACCGAGTGTGGCCATCAGCAGGGGATAGCTTCTGGCCACACTCGGAGCATTTAGAGAAATAGGCTTTGGGGCTTCCGACATACTGCTGTTTGTTTTGTTGTTTTTTTTTTTTTTTATTTAAAACAGCAAAACAAAAAGTAAAGCAAAGTACACAAAAACTACACACTCACACAAGGCCCCAAAGACAACTCAAACACACTACTACGCACCAGCGAGGGGAGGGTAATAAAATTAAAGTAAATTAAGCCCAAAAAGAAAATATATGTAGGAAACCTAAAACTTTCACACAGATATTAAATTTAAACTAACAAAAATCTATTTTTTTAAAGAAAAATCACTTAGCTCAGGAGCTCAGGAAAATCCAGCTGTCACCATGCGCGGCAAACTAGATCTCTCGCCTTCTTTCTTGCTGGCTGGGTTCGGAGCCGATCCTCGGCTCCGACTCGGCACTTGCTAAGCTCGAGAGTCACTTTTACCAGCTCGAGGCAGCCCCATATCCCATGATGCAAGGCGGTAAATACCCAGATCTCGTTTGGTACCTAGAGGGAAAACTACCTAGCATAAAAACTTTCCACTAAGGAAAGAAGAGCAATAAGCCTAAAAAGGCTGAAAGGGGAAACCAGATAACTAAAACTAGAACTAACTGGTGCCCAAAGAAACAAAAATCTTCCAGAGCCAAGGGAGATCAAGGTCTGTCCAGGCAAGGGGGCAGGAGGGAGGGTCGCAAGAAAGAAGGCAAGAGAAGACAACTAACATGGAACGTTATGGTAGATACATAACTTCTAAATGTTAAGTTGTCAATCTCGCCTTCATTCTTGCTGGATGGGACCGCCTCCCTAGCACCTCTATCCTGGGTGGCTCAATGGAACAGACTCTTGAGAACCGTGGAACCAAAACTGGCTCTATCCCTGGAGGCCAAATCCAATCTGTAATGAGAAACAAAGGTATGAGGAGTGGCCCAAGTGGCTGCTGCACAAATAGTATCTAAGGGTAGCCTAGCCTGAAAGGCTGTAGAAGTGTCTAGGCCTCTAGTGGAATGTGCCTTTGGTTTTGAGCACAGCTGTTTGCCCCTAAGTAGATAAATGTCAGAAATGGTGGAAGATAGCCATCTAGACAAGGTCACTTTGGAAACAGGGAAGCCTTTCTTATTTTCAGCATAAGAAAGAAAGAGCTGATCAGACTTCCTGAATTGTTTTGTTCTGTCCAAATAATATCTGAGTTGGCGGTGAACATCAAGATAATGTAATTTTTGTTCCGATCTGTTGGAATAGTTAGGAAAAAATACAGGGAGATTAATGGATTGGTTTAAATTTGTTTTTGAAGCAACCTTGGGCAAAAAGGATGGATTAGTTCTCAAGGATACTCTGTCCTTGTGGAAGAGCAAATATGGGGGACGAACAGAGAGGGCATGAAGTTCTGACACTCTCCTAGCCGAGGTAATAGCGACAAGGAAGAGTGTCTTCCACGAAAGAAACTTTAGTGAGCATGAAGCAGCTGGCTCAAAGGGAGGAAGAATTAAGGATGTCAGCACTAGATTTTAGGTCCCATTGAGGAGGAGGACTCCTGACAGGAGGTTTGAGGAGAAAAACTCCTTTCAGAAAAGCTTTACAAAGCTTGTGGGACATGATGTTGTGATCTGCAAACCCGACATGAAAGTTTGAGATTGCAGCCAACTGAACTTTGACCGTGGAAGATGAAGAACCCGAGTGAAAGATTTCCGCTAGAAAATCCAAAACTGCATGAACAGGGGCAGTAAAGGGATCTATGTTCCTTGATTTCGCCCAAAGGGAGAAACGTTTCCACTTGCTAGAGTAAATCCTTCTAGTAGAGGATTTAAGGGAAGCCACTATAATATCCCTAACAGGGTTAGAGATCATAGGAAGCCTGGCTAAGGAAGGAAGTGGAGCAACCAAGCTGTGAGGTTGAGAGAAAGAATGGACCGATGCAGCTGACCCGATTGGTGGATCAGAAGATCTGGCACTGGGTCCAGATGCCAAGGCTGCACCAAAAGATGACGATGAAGGAACGGAAACCAAATTTGTCGAGGCCAATACGGGGCAATGAGAATCATTTTGGCTCTCAAAACGGTAGCTTTCTGGAGTACCTGTGGTATCAATGGAAAGGGAGGAAAGGCATAAAGAAGTCCCTGGGGCCAATCTTGGGTAAGAGCGTCTCTGGGGGGATGGCCCAGAAGTGGGAAGAGAGAGAAGAAGGCTGGACATTTGCTGTTTTGGGGAGTAGCAAAAAGATCGCAACATGGGCGGCCCCACTTCTGAAAAATCTCCTCCACTATAGATTGTTTGAGAGACCACTCATGAGGCATGAGTATAGCTCTGCTCGATCTGTCCGCTAAAATGTTGGTTTTCCCAGGGATATGCATTGCTACCAGAAACCGATGAGAGGAGATCGCCCATTGCCAAAGTCTGAGAGCCTCTCGACACAAGGGGTAGGACTTGGTTCCGCCCTGCTTGTTGATGTACCACACTACGGACATGTTGTCCGTGTGAACTGCAATTGTTCCCAAGGGAAGAAAGTCGTTGAGGGCTTGCAACGTTAAAAGCACTGCTCTCATCTCTAGGACATTTATGTGCAGGTGGTATTCGAACGGTTGCCACGTCCCATGAATCATCCTGCCCTGATAATGACCCCCCAACCGATCAGGGAGGCGTCCCTAGTGACTGTAGCTACCGGAGCCGGGGAAACAAAGGGTCTGCCCTGATGGAGCTGGGGAGAAGAAATCCACCAGGATAGGTGGTTTTTGCAAGTTTGTGTCACCAGAATCTGGTGACGCATGGGAAGCTGTTGGAAGGACCATTGGGTGAACAACATCCATTGAAGGAGACGCATGTAAAAACGGGCCAAAGGAAGAAGAGTAATGGCAGCTGCCATGAGGCCCAATACTTTTAGGACCAGTCTGGCTTGCACCTTTCTGCTGGCAAGGATGATCCGCACATGGTTTTGGATATCTAGGATTCTCTGGCTTGTGAGGTTTGCTGACATCCGAACAGTGTCTAAATTTGCGCCTATAAAAGTAATAGACTGGCAGGGCAATAAGGAGGATTTTTCGTAGTTGATCGAAATTCCTAATTGAGTGCAGAGATTTAGGGTGTAATCTCTGGCTTGGAGAAGTTGATGCCTGGTGGTGGCTGAGAGGAGCCAGTTGTCGAGATATGGAAAGACCTGGAATCCTTGACGTCTCAGGTGAGCCGTGACCACTGCCATGCATTTGGTGAACACTCTGGGGGCTGTAGTGAGACCAAAGGTCAGGGCTGTGAATTGAAAATGACTGGACCCCAGCCGAAAGCGGAGAAACCTTCTGGAGCGTCTGTGGATTTTTATGTGATAGTACGCATCCTGAAGGTCTATTTAGCACATCCAGTTGTCTTTGCCCAAGAAGGGCAAAATCGATTGAAGTGTGACCATCCGAAATCTTGTCTTTTTCACAGACTTGTTGAGTCTGCTGAGGTCCAATATTGGTCTCCAATCTCCGCCTTTTGGGAACCAAAACGAACCTTGAGTAGATTCCGGGCTCTGAATGGTCTGTTGGAACTGGCTGAATGGCCCTTTTTTGTAGAAGCTTTGATACTTCTAATTTTGTGATTTCCCTTAGACCGGGTGGAACATCTGGAAGGGAATTTTTGTGAGTGAAGGGACTTTCCTCGAAAGGAATCTTGTAACCCTCGGATATGATCGACTGTACCCATTTGTCTTGTGAAAGGGAAAGCCAGGCTTCTGGGTACAGCGATAATCTTCCCCCGACTGCCTCCAAGGATGGACAGTCGGGCAACACCTCAGGGATGCTGGAAGGGCTTGTCAGAGAGAGGCTCTCTGCTGCCCCGGTTCTGCAGACCCCCTCTGCCCCTAGGGCGGTATCTATTATTATTACCCCCTCTGCCTCTAGGGGTAAACTGACCACGTGTGTCCGGCGTGACTCCCTGAGATTTACGGAACCACATCTTTCCCCCCTTCTGTCCTTTAGGGTAAGGCCTAGAAGGGGTGGAAAAACGGACTCCTACGGCAGAATGAGTCTTGCCGTCTTGCTCACACCTGGTCAACGTATCCTTCACCTGAGGACCAAACAATGTTGACCCATCGAAGGGAGAGTTTGTGAAGGACGCCTTAAAGGGATCTGCAAAATTACAGAGCCGCATCCAGGACTGACGTCTAAGAGCCACTCCTGTCCCTGCAGCTCTACTCGCTCCATCTGCTGCATACGAAATCAGCCGCATGGAGGAGTTGGTTATGGAGTTAAGGATTCCTAGCTGAGAAGCAATCTTGTCCTGAGCCCCTGTAGCTGTAGGATCCTGTACTACTTCACCTAATTCTTTAAGGATGTCCCTTTGAAGTCTGGTAAAGTGACATAAGTAATTCAGCGAACGCATGGCAAAGGTCGCTGTGGAAAACATCCGCTTACCATACCTGTCCATGGTCCTAGAATCCTTGTTAGGAGGATGGACTGGTACGGAAGGATGTGCAAGTTCCTTCTTGGTGGCGGCCGCCACCACCATGGCATCAACAGGGACACCTTTTGTAAGAAATTGTTTCTCGGAAGGGGCTGTAATAAATTTAGAAGGCCTCCTGGGAACTGGTTCTACGGAATCAGGAGATGCCCACGCCTTCCGAGCTATCACCTCCATCAGGGTGTTGAAAGGCGGAGACACCCAGGAGGTGGAGGGTCGAGATCCAAATGCCTCTAGGTATACCGACTCATCCTCGGAGGGATTAATAGAGGGCCAGTTTCCCCTCTGTTTTAGGAGTTCTAGGATGTCTGAAAAAGAGACATCCTCAGAGGGGGATCTTGGGGACCCCTCCGACTCATCTAAGTCGGTATCTGAAGTAGTAGACTCAGGGGAGTCCAGGTGCTTCCTCTTAAAGGTCCTCTTACGCGGTGGGGAAACCTGAGGCGGTGGATCTCTCGATCCGGGAGCAAGAGAGTGGGAAGAGACATCTACAGGCACCGTAGAGGGAGGAGCTAAGGGGATAGACTGCTGACTGAGCCCAGGGGCCAGCACACTCCTCATCACCTCGAAGGCTCCCCTCCCAGGGAGATCCGAGAGACCCCGCTCCGAAGAAACAGGGACTCCCGGGCCCACCGAAAGGGAAGGCTCCGAGGCAGATGTCGGGGCCGAGCTCACCAAGGCCGAAGCCCCGAGGGGAAGAGCAGGGTCGGACAAGGGTCCGATGCCACTCACCCCCTCGGAGCAGACCAGGGAAGCCCGACCACCGGATCCCTCCAAGGAAGGTCTCGAGGAGGAGATAAGAGTAGAAGCTGAAGGAGCAGAAAGGGGTGGTATCTGCCCCGCAGCCGTAGCAGTGACTAATCCCATAGACTCCGGCTCCGAGCTCTGGAGGAGAGTCAAAGGAGGAACTTGAAGAGGGTGTGGACTAGTAGTCGTCTGTTGAGACGGACTATGAAGCATTTGGGCTAGTGCCTGTGATTTTAACAATCTGCTTACCACTCTCTCCAAATCATGGTCTGAGAGCCTGGAAGACCTAGATGATCGGCTCCGATGGCTCCGCTCCGAAAGAAGAGGAGAGGTCGGAGCCGACAGTATCGGCTCCAAAGAGGGAGACCTGGACCGCTTCCTCGACGGAACCATCGGAGCCGAAGAACCCTCGGTTCCAGACGGAGCCGACAACTTATCGGCTCCAAGCCTGGTCAAAGATGTATCTGCTCCGGCCGGAGCCGATACAGGCAAGGAAATAATGGTATCGGTGCCGGCCGGCGCCGATACCGAAGCCTTAGACACATGGCGGTCGGAGCCGGTCGGAGCCGACACCAATGTGGCAAAGTATCGGCACCGATAGCCATCGGTGCCGAAGATTTAGTCAAAATAAGATCGGCTCCAGCCGGAGCCGATCTCGACTCCAAAGGAGTCGGAGCCAGGGCCGAAGGCTTAGTAGCAGAAGCCTGGGCCTTGGAGGTCTTACAGAGGGCTTGCCCGAAGCAGACTTAGCCGGGGAGCCCTCTGGTTTAAGAAGTCCTCTCAAAATTAATTTATTTCTCCTTTCCTGCAGGACTCTCTGGCTGAAAGAGTGACAAATAGCACAGGAGTCCTGCAGGTGGAGAGGTCCCAGGCAGTAGATACAAGAAGTGTGACCGTCTGTCAGAGACATCTTCTGACAGCACGAGTCACACTTCTTGAAGCCTGAGACCCTCTGTTCTTTGGACATAGTGATTATCCACACAACACACAACTCACACAGTCCCAGATTCAGAAATATTTAACTTAAATGGGGAAAAAATAAACCCACACACACACACCCTGACAGGAAGGGAAGGGAGGGGATTGAAGGCCCGACTAAATAAAAACAACAAGGGAAACAGTAAAACTACAGCTAAAGACCCTACAACTATCTAAAAGTGACAAAAAATTTAATAAAAGAGAGAAAAATTAGGAATGGGGTGACTAAAATTTGTATAACAAATTACTTACCAAGAGCTGGTAAAAGGAGCACCTCATCAGCGAAGCGGCAAACGAGATCTGGGTATTTACCGCCTTGCATCATGGGATACGGGGCTGTCTCGAGCTTAGCAAGTGCCGAGTCGGAGCCGAGGATCGGCTCCGAACCCATCCAGCAAGAATGAAGGCGAGATTGACAACTTAACATCTGGTGTTACCACTCTTTGGAACCACATGTTATGAAGTCCCTGTGGAAACAAGAGAGTCTGATCTGGAGGAATAAAATGAGCCATCCCTTGAAAAGATGAATTTCCTTCCACTGTCATCTGTAACCTTGATGAATGATTTTCTGAACCCATTTGTCTGAAACAAGAAGTTATGTACTCACCATAACGTTCGATGTATGTGGTCCATCTCGCTTCACATTCTTACTCACGGGTTCGGAGCCGAGCATCGGCTCCGACTCAGCCAACTTAATTTTTCTAGCACGAAGTCTCTAACTGGCTGGGCTAACCTGGTATCCCATGTGGCACTGCTCCATAGCCCCAGATCTAGTTTGCAGCAATCCACAGTCACACCCCATGCACAACCACAGTCCAGGAAAGTAGAACACTACCCAGGGTAACAAAGAAAAAACAACCAACACTGAAGGGTACTCAAGACCAAATGTCGCTTAAACATCCTCCAGGAGGGGGGAAGGTGGGAGAGTACGTAAGAATGTGAGGCGAGATGGACCACAAACATCGAACGTTATGGTGAGTACATAACTTCTTGATGTTATGTGGTCCAATCTTGCCTACATTCTTACTCACGGGACAGCGTCCCCAGCACCTCTATCCTGGGAGGCTCAAAGGAAGACACTCCTGAGAACTGTGGAACCAAAGAACGCCCGGCCCCTAGAAGCCACATCTAATTTGTAATGAGTAATAAAGGTGTGAGGAGAAGCCCACGTGGCCGCAGCACAAATATCATCCAAAGATAGTCTAGAATGGTAAGCTACTGAAGCGGAAACAGCCCTGGTAGAGTGAGCCTTGATGGGGAACGGTAAATTTCTGCCTGCTGACGCATAGATATAGGGAATGCAATCAGAAATCCATCTGGAAATAGTAATCTTAGAAATCAGGGAGCCTGTTCTATTTTCTGAAAAGGACACAAACAGTTGGTCAGATTTCCGGAGTTGTTTTGTCCTGTATAAGTAGAAACGTAGCTGCCTGTGCACGTCCAACTGATAAAATCTAAACTTTGCCTTGTTGGAAAATTGAGGGAAGAAAACTGGCAGCTCAATAGACTGATTGAGATTAACAGTATATGTAACTTTAGGAAGAAAGGATGGATTAGGTCTTAAGGAAACCCTGTCCTTATGAAAGATTAAATACGGGGCTTTGATGGACAGAGCTTGAATCCCCGACACCTGTCTGGCTGATGTGATGGCTATTAAGAAAGCAGTCTTCCAGGGCAGAAATTTTAATTCACAGGTAGCAGCTGGCTCGAAAGGTGGGGAAGTCAGGGCTTGCAAGACAAAGTTTAAATCCCATGGCATGATGGGTTCTGACACAGGAGGCCGTAGTAACAAGGTGCCCCTCAAAAAGGCCTTACAGAGTTTATGAGCCATAAGAGAAGGTTCGTAAGAGGTATGAAAGTTAGAAATAGCGTCCAGCTGGACCTTAATGGTCGCAGGAGCAGAACCCTGCTGAAACAGCATGGATAAAAAAAATCCAAAACAGCAGGAATAGGGGCTGTGTAAGGGTCCAGTCCCTGGGCATGAGCCCAAATAGAAAATCTGTTCCACTTGCTGGAATAAATTTTCCTGGTGGAAGATTTATGAGAAGAGGATAAAATGTGTACAACCTCAGGTGAAAAACGATGAAGTCTGACTAAGGATGGAAGTGGAGTAGCCAGGCTGTCAACCTGAGGGTCCGCAGGGAGGGACTGTCCCGACATGTGTGTCAGTAGGTCTGGCGCTGGGTCCAGAATCCAAGGACTGTCCACTGCGTACTGATGAAGAAAGGAGAACCAGACTTGGCAAGGCCAGTGTGGGGCAATTAGAATCATCTTGCTTCCCAAGGATATGGCTTTCTGAATCACTCTTGGTAACAGAGGAAACGGAGGGAAAGCATAGAGCAGACCGGGGGGCCAATCATGGACTAGAGCATACCTGGGTGACTCCCCCTGTGGGGGGATCAGTGTGAAGTAGTTGCTGCACTTGGCATTGAGGGGATTGGCAAAAAGATCACAGCAAGGCTGACCCCACCTGCTGAAAATCTGTTCCGCAACACGGAGGTTCAGGGACCACTCGTAAGGCATCAGAATAGCTCTGCTCAGCCTGTCTGCTATCACATTGGCCTTTCCCGGAATGTGCGTTGCCATTAGGAACCATTGGGAAGACACTGCCCATTGCCACACTCGCATAACCTCTCTGCACAGGCGATAAGATCTGGTTCCCTCTTGCTTGTTCAGGTACCACACAACGGACATGTTGTCCGAGTGAATCGCAATTGTTCCCAGAGGGAGAGAGCTCTGAAGTGCTTGCAACGCCAGTAACATTGCTCTCATTTCTATGACATTGATGTGCAGATGTACCTCGTGATCTTGCCACATGCCTTGGACCGTCCTGCCAAGATAATGCCCCATCACCCCATCTGGGAGGCATCCGTGGTCACCATGGCAACAGGTGACATAGGAACAAATGGTTTCCCTTCGTCCAGGTTGGTGGAGTGCAGCCACCAACGGAGGTCCTGTTTGCACCGGTCGGTGAGTAGGATCAAGTGGGAATTCCTGAACGGACCATTGGGCGAATAGGAGCCACTGCAGAAGCATCATGTGTAATCTGGCTAGAGGCACTAACATAATGGTGGCTGCCATGGATCCTAGGAGCTGTAGAACCCATCTGGCCTGAACTTTCTTGAGGAGTAACAAAGCGCGAACCTGACTCTGCAACACCGCTATCCTTTCTTGGGGGAGGAATGCCCGCATACGAATGGTGTCTAGCTCTGCACCCATAAATGTAACACGCTGTGAGGGCAGCAACACAGATTTTCCCCAGTTCAAGGTAATTCCTAGTTGATGACAAAGGGCAATGGTCGTTTCCCTGGCCTGAATGAGAAGATGCCTGGTGGGGGCGGTGAGGAGCCAGTCGTCCAGGTATGGAAACACTTGGAATCCTTAACGTCTCAGGTGAGCTGTCACCACTGCCAGACACTTGGTGACCACCCTGGGGGCTGTGGTGAGACCAAAGGGCAGGGCACGAAACTGAGTAAATGACTCCTGGATGCCCTGTCCATTTTGATATGGTAGTAAGCATCCTTGAGGTCGATGGAGCACATCCATACTTCTTTTCCCAGCAATGGAAAAATAGACTGGAGGGTGACCATTCGGAACTTGGACTTTAGAACGTAGTGATTCAGTCGGCTGAGATCCAAGATGGGTCTCAGGTCCCCTGTTTTTTTCGGCACCAAAAAGAGTCTTGAGTAAGTCCCTAATCCGATCTGGTTTAAGGGGACAGGCTGGATGACTCCTTTTTCTAGCAACTTTGAAATTTCTAGTGTTGCATGATCCCTTTGACTGGGTGGAACGTCCGGGATTCTCTTGACTGGAGGGGGGTCTGATAGCAATGGGGTGGTATAACCTCTGGTAACTATATGAGGCACCTATTGATCCTGGGTGATACTTGCCCAGGCTTCCGGATGCAACGAAATGCAGCCCTCGACTGGCTCCGGAATAGCACAGCCGGGCAACACATCAGGAACGATGATAGGAAGACCCGCAAAAGGAATCATGGTCTCCCGAATTGCGAGGGCCTCCTCTGCCCCTGGGGCAGCATCTTCCAGAATAGCCTCCCCCTCCTCTGCCTCTGGAGAGGGACTCACCTAGAGCGGCAGGGAAAGACTTCTGTGACTTTTTGAACAACATCTTCCCTCCCCTCTGAGCCTTGGGGTAAGGCCTAGAAGGGAGGGAAAAACTGACCCCTACAGCAGACAGGGTCTTTCCCTCTTGCTCGCATCTGGTGAGGGTGTCTTTCACTTTGGTCCCAAAGAGTGAGGACCCATCAAAGGGGGCATCAGTGAAGGAAGACTTGAAGGCCTCCGCGAAATGACACAGGCGCATCCAGGCTTGCCTCCTGAGGGCTACACCTGAACTAGCTGCCCTACTCACCCCTTCGGCTGCATAAGATATGAGCCTCATGGACGAGTTGACAATAGAGCCAAGGGTAGACAACTGGGCGTTGAGTGTCTGCGCTAACACCTCAGGTACGTTACCCGTTAGAGGATCTCTTAACTCTTTTAGGAGATCTCTCTGGAGCCTAGTAAAATGACAAAGATAATTCAGCAACCGTAGTTTGAAGGTTGCTGAAGAGAGGGTACGCTTCCCATACCGATCCATACTCCTGGACTCCTTGTTAGGAGGATGGATGGAGGAAGAAGACTCGGCTACTTCCTGCTGAGTGGCTGCCGCCACCACCATGGCATCCACAGAAACCCCTTTGGACAGGAACTCTTTACCAGGGGGAGCTGAAAGAAATTTATTAGAGCGTCTGGGTACCGGTTCCACCGAGTCAGGAGTCTCCCACACCCTTCGGAAGATCAAATCTAGGAGCTCATCAAAGGGTAGAGACACCCAGAAGGCGGAGGGTTGAGCCCCAAAGGCCTTGAGGAATACCGACTCCTCCTCAGAGGGGGTCTTGGACTGCCAGCCGCCTCTCTGCCTCAAAATCTCCAGGATGTTGGAGAAAGAGACGTCATCGGAGGACGACTTAGGGGACCCCTCTGATTCCTCGAGGTCGGTATCAGAGGTGAGGGACTCGTCCTGAGAGTCTATGTGCTTCCTCTTGCACAATTTCTTTCTTGGGGGCACCTCAGGCATGGACTCTGAGGGGCCCTCAGAAAGTAAGGGACCGCTCATGGGGGTATCCCAAGATCTTTGGGCTCCACCGTCTACTGACAAGGGGACATCAGAGGCTGTAGCCGATGTGGAGGGGGATGGAATGACCGATCCGGGTGATGTAACTGAAGATCTGGCCAGTGCGCTCCTCATGGCCTCGAAGGCGGGTCCCCCCGAATTCAAGGACCGACCAGCCTCCGAAGCCACGACCGGAGCCGGAGTTGCCCGAGTCGATGCGCCGAGAGGAATGCTCAGAACCGACAGAAGTCCCGAAGTATCCCCCTCGGGCCCGACAGAGGAAACCCGGGTTCCGAAACCAGAGGACGGAGCCGACATGGTTGGAGCCGACGTCGGCACCGATAAACCCTTAGGAGGTATCGGGGCCGGCAGAAGAACATCACTCAGAGCAGAACACTCCGGCTCCGAAGACAAGGAGGTGCTCGGAGGAGGAACTATCGGTACAAGCATTGGGACTGGCTCCGGAGCCGACTGGGTCGGAGCCGAAAATAATTTTGCCAACACAGGCGACTGCAGAAGCCTCTGAACCACCCTATCAACATCCAAATCAGAAAGCCTGGAGGATTTGGAGGAAAGAGAAGGTGACTGTGATCTCCTGTCTGGAGATCCATGCCTAACACTGGGAGACTGGCTCCGAATGGGTTCTAACAAAATTGGAGCTGAGGCCGATTCCAGCACAACAGATATCTCCTGCGGCCCCAAGGACAGAGGAGCTGAGGAAGTAGAATCCAATTTGGCAGTCTTCTCCGGTGGCTCCGAACACACAGACTGAGCCGGAGATCTCTTTTTGGCCTTAGAAGCCTTGGACTTAGCTTGAGAACCAGAGGAAGAGTCCAAGGACACCTCAAAGGAAGGTTTTAAAAGACCCTTCAATATAAGTTTGCTTTTCCTTTCCTGTAGCACCCTTGGACTGAAGGCGTGACAAAAGCTACAGGACTCTTGTAGATGAATTGCCCCTATGCAGTAAACACAAACAGAATGTCCATCTGTAATGGACATCTTGTAATTGCATATAGAACATTTCTTAAACCCAGAAGGTTTATGTTCCTTTTGATCTTTCTGATCTTTAGACATATTAACAGGCACTTGTGCACCAAAGAGACACAAAGCAGCAGGACCCTAAGCCCGAGAAAAAAACGGCTAAGGCAGGAAACTACAGCCAACAACAGCAGAAAAGAATCTCTAACTTAAACGATTCTTAAATCCACTCACACACACTATACCAGAGAGAAAAAACGACTCACAACACAGAACAGGAATCTTAGACTACAACTAGACAACAGGGAGGACTAGGTCCTCTAAGTTAAATGGGCCTAGCCTGCCGGAACAGAGGGATACCAAAAAACACAAACACACAACAAACATGATAACTAAAAGGCAAAACTAGCTATTAAAATAGCTTTTGTGAGGAAAACCACAATTTTCAGAGAGAAAAAAGAAGTTTTAAAGGTACTTAGCCACAGCCAAGTGAGACCACATTCTAGCTACATGAGCGGCAAACGAGATCTGGGGCTATGGAGCAGTGCAACATGGGATACCAGGTTAGCCCAGCCAATTAGAGACTTCGTGCTAGAAAAATTAAGTTGGCCGAGTCGAACCCATGAGTAAAAATGTAGGCGAGATTGGACCACATAACATCTATCTGTTGCCAAAGGAAAAAAAATGGAGATTCAGACTTTCTGAAAGAAAGTGGGGGGGGGGTCAAGTTGGGAGTGAGTCATAAGGTCTCTTGAACAATCATTCAGACTTCTTGGACAGTTCTTAGTCTTCATAAATGTCTGTTTACCTGTATTTTGTTTAGCTGTCTAGTCTGTTTTTTTTGCAAACATTGGATGATAGAAAATCCCTGGAAAAATTTGGAAAAGGGGGACTGAAAAATCTTATGAGACTCTAGATCAGCTTGCCCTTTTCACCATACTTTTTGATCACCTCTTCAACAGAAGGGCTCAACACCAAATCTCTATCCAAGATGAATTTATAATCTCTTTTTTAACATATGTGAGATTCTGAGAATGCAACCATGCAAACCTCCTGAAAACAGTACCAGTGGATATAGCCCTGGAAGAGGTATCAACAGAGTCATACATACACTGTAAACAACTGAGTAGTGACATCTGCAACAAAGAAACTAATTTATCTGAAACAGATTTTTCTCACAAGAAGAAGCTGGAGATAAAGCATTTGGCATATTTTCACAATTAGTCAGAACAAACTTTAACATATGAGCATGACAATTCAAACCTCTGAAAATCTAAGTTGCATAACTCACATTTCCCCTTACCTATTAATAATTTCCCCATTCTTATCAGAAAGAGACTGCACTTGACTAGGTTCTTAGCAGCAGTAGGATCAACTAGAGCTAAATATAGCTGATGGGTCAGGTTTAGGAGTAGTGTATAAAAATTTAAACAACTGAGGGACTTTTCTATCTGAATTTTTAGGGACAGCTGACTATCAGGAAAACTGCAGGCAGTAATGCACACACTCTCTAAAGCAGTAGAAAAGGAGGAATGGACGTAGGATGTGGAAAATCCTTCTGTAACAACTCAGTATTTTCTAAGGGACTGAGAAATCTCAGTGTTCTCCCACTGAAAACACAGGGACATTCCAGCAACAGTCTCACAGAAAGAGAACCCCCCTCCCCCCAGGGAGAATCAGAAAATGGGCTCTCCTCTGAGTCTGCATCAGAAATCTGAGTTAAAAAAATGTATCTCTCCCTGTATCTTTCTGTTCCAATTCAGAATCTCAAATATCTTTAGGAAAAGAGGTATCATTCTTTCCTTTACCAGACATTACTTTACAAGAAGGATCAATATCCTGAATTAAACCCTGAGCCAGACCCAGTAAACTACTCCTAATCAAAGAAATCTGAGAAGGAATAAATACATGCTTGGTTTTATGTTTCTTTTTGACAGGAAAAAAATGGGGCCAACCATGTTACTAACAGCAGCAGCAACTTCTCCAGGGATGGGTACAGAATTCTGACACAACAGGGAAACCTGCACTGTTCCCTCTCCCAGCATCGACAACAGTGGCTCTCCACTTCTCACTGAGGGGACCTCAACAACTACAGAGGACATGGCAAACCCCTGAGTCCATACTAGCTGTAGGTGCTACACCAGTGGGATCCTGGGTAAAAGATGAGTGGTCTGAGGTACAAAAATGGGTGCCTTTTTTAGGCAAGGCTCAAATTCTAAACCTACCACCCTAGAACACAAAAAAGGAAAAAAACTAAGGGTAATGCTGCTCAATGCCAGAAGTCTAAATCTCAAAATGCACGCACTCGAGGCCCTTCTCAGTATGGAGAACATCGATGTCTGTGCTGTGACAGAAACCTGGTTCAAGGCTCCTGAGAGCACCCCAGCACTATCAGGTTTTACCTCATATCATGCGTTCCGGCCCCAAAATCCGGACAATACCAAGAAAGGAGGGGGTATCCATATTCATCAAGGACACCCACACCTCAAGACTGGTGGCAACGCACGATGCATCGGAGACCATCCAGGTGCAATTAACCATAGGCAAGACTGCTCTGCAAATTGTAGCATGTTACAGGCCACCCTCACAAACTCAGGAACCTCACATGGCTTTCCTGAAAACACTGGAGGGGATAAATGTATCTCCAAACACCATCATACTAGGTGACTTCAATTACCCTAATATAGACTGGGAACACTACTCGAGCCCAAACACCCTAGCCCAAAAGTTCCTGGAATTCATAAACTCAAATGCCATGGAACAACTAGTCACCATCCCCACAAGAGGAGAAAACATACTTGATCTCATCATCACGAACATGGGAGCACAATGTTCAACACCGAAGTATACCCCTCACTGGTGAGATCAGATCACAAACTAATCTCGCTGGAGGTCCTCATCCCACCCCACCTGAAATAAAAAGACCACAGTAAAGAACTTCTCGAAAGCTGACTTCACACTTCTAAAGACTAGTGTGGTCTCCTTTAAGGCCCCGGCGGAAAACAGTATTCAAGCCGTTGAATCACTTACAAATGCCTTCTACCAGCACCTGCAGGACTGCATGGATAAGGCAATCCCAAGCAAAACAAAGACTCTTTGTACCAAAGGCAAGCGTCCAGTCTGGTGGACCCCAGCCATAAACAAACTCTACAACAAAAGGAGGAAGCTACTACAAGATACAGCAAAATCCTTAAAAGGTAAGACACCTTTGATCACTATAAGTAAAAAACTAAGAGCTCTCATAAAATCATCCAAAGCAAATTTTGAGAGAAAAATAGCTAAAGACTCAAAAGACAATCATAAGGCCTTCTTTAGCTATGTTAGAAACCTGGGAGGAAACTCCCAGATATGCTCAGAACTAGTTCAAAATTATGTGAAGATTACGGATCCTACAGACATTGCCAACATACTGGCTGACAGGTTCAGTGCAAACTCCCAAAAGGAGAGATATCTATACCAAACGATTGCAGCCCCCAAACATCTCTAACGCCCAAGTGAGAACTGCTCTCTCCAAAGCAAAAAACACAGCATCCATGGGACCTGATGGTGTCCCCGGCTGTGTGCTCCACGAACTCAACGAGGAATTAAACCCACAGCTAGGACAGCTGTTTAATCATAGTCTCACCTCTGGATACGCACCCAGGAGTGGCGCGACTGTAGTCCCACTTCACAAAGGCGGTGCCTCCACCGACCCTGGAAATTACCGCCCATTAGCTTGACAAGCCTTATCTGCAAAGCCATGGAGAGGATCATAATGGACCTCATAAATAAAGATATAGGAATTTGCAGACTTTGGATCCAACCCAGTTTGGCTTTGTCAAAGGCAGATCATGCCTTTTAAACTTGGTTGACTTTTTGAAACAGTCACCAAAGCCATTGATGAGGGAAAGGCAGTCCATACAGCCTACCTCGATCTGGCGAAGGCCTTCGATACAATACCCCACTCGGGTATCATTGAAAAACTCATCAGCTTAAATGTTAACCCATACATCACAAGATGGGTTGCAAACTGGCTGAGTGACAGAACCCACAGGGTCAGAGTTGCTGGCGCCATGTCAGACTCAAAGCCTGTCACAAGTGGTGTCCCACAGGGCTCAGTCCTGGGCTCACTCTTGTTTGGCATCTACTTTTCCGAAGTACAAGCAAACACAGGAGGGTTATGGCTGACAAAGTTTGCAGATGACTGCAAACTGGGCGTGGTCGAAAACACATCTGACACAGATATCCTTCAGAAGGGTCTCACAGAAACGGATAACTAGTGCCAGAGCCATGGCCTAAAGTTAAATGCCAAAAAATGCATAGTCATACCCTTCGGGAAAAACAAGGTTACCCCTAGCTACCATATAGGTGGCAATCCACTGAGCACAGAAGAAGTTATCAGGGACCTGGGGACCCAGGTTGACAGTAGCCTGTCATTCGACACCCATGTAGCTAAAGTAGTTAGGAAGACCTTCTACATTGCCCACCTTATCATGAAGGGATTCACATCTAGATCAAGGGAGGTCATAGTCTCCTATACTCATCACTCGTCAGACCAATGATTGAGTACAATGCCCCATTCGGAATGTATCTGACCCGACACTTGCAGCAGCTGGAGAGGCCACAAAGTTCCTCACCAAAAGGATAAAGGGTCTCAAAATCTGTCCTATGCTGCCCGACTGAAAGAACTCCAGCTCTATTCAGTCGCCACCGCTTGCTCAGAGGTGACCTTTGCCTGACATACAAGGCCATGTCAAACCCAGATTTGATGAATATGCTTCACCTCAAAAAATCTAGATCCGTCAGAGCCACAAGGGCGGGAGACTTAAACCTCGACATGGCTATTAATAGGACGTGGTGGAGGGATAGATTCATCACCCAAAGACTCCCTATGCTGTGGAACAAAATCCCGGTATATGCGAGGCAGAGCACCTCGCTGGCCTTGTTCAAGAGAAATCTTGACCAGTGGATGGGAGATCGCAGATATACCCCAGGGATTACCTCAGTGTCACTGCTCGACAGAGGCACAGCAAAATAATGGGTATAGTTCCCCATACTAAAGGGGTGGCGTAAGCCACAAAACTATGGGCTAGGCTTGTAAATGCCCTCGGGCAGATAGCCTAGTATGAACCTATGAACCTATACACCTGTAGCTGAGGCAAATTAATACCCTGCTGTGATGGTAAAGGCTGTTTTTAGTTTCTTTTTGTGGCTGAAGAAGGACGGACTGTGGGACTGGTAGTCTGTTTCATGGTCGAGCTAAAAATGGTGCCACTTTCCCAGGGAAGACAAGCAGCAAATGCCGATAAACCCTGCCAATCTACAAAAGTTACTTTTTTGACAGAAAAATAGAGTACAAAGCACATTAAAACACTGCTAGCCCCACAAAAGTAAAATAAACACAATTTCTCCACTGCTGATTTATTTTCAGTTACTTTATACCACATTTAAACTGACTGGAAAATGAGCGTTCCGTTTAAAACTATGTTACAGTCCTGTGACAGTCTGCTATAAAAACAACATTCCTAGCTTTAAAATAGCTTTCCTGAAAAGTAAAATGATAAAATAGCAACACAAATAAGAAAACTGAAGTTTTTCCACCAAAGGAAACATTCCCAGCAAAGGAGCAGCACAAGCCAATCATTGATTCTCTAAACTTTAGCTTTAGAGGAGCATATTCTTCGGAGGTAGTAAAGTTCTGAAGGGCTTCATGCCCAAACCTTTCTTTTAGTTAGCTCAGTTCTAGCTGCCTGACAGTTTGGGTGCATGGAAGATGCCCTGAAGCTTTGGAAGCCAACCAGCTGGTTTATCCTTGGCAGGATATCACTCATATAACTAAGGCTACTGCAGCAGTGGACAGTACAATGAACACTTGTTGTTACATAATATTAATGACGTAACTGATTAACCGATGAAATAAATAATATTAGGCAAAGTGCAAACTGAATACATTTTGGAAAGAAAGTATCTATTGTCAAGAAAGATCACTCAACTGTTCTTAAACATGATGCTGCCAATGACAACTTTGGAAATCAGGTTACAACTATCCAGCAATGTGAGGATTCAGAGCATGTAGAAGAAAATAAAAAAAGAAAGAAAAGAAGAAATTCACAACAAATTACAAGGAAGAAAAATGAATTAATGTCTATAATATAAAGAAAATACATGCTAAAAAAGACGCTGCTTTGTTATTTAACACACACATTAAACAGAATGATATCATTGCTCTATCAAAAAAACAAAATTATGTACTCACCAGAACGACAGATCCATGTTCTCTGGTTTTCTTCCAGTTCAGCTGTGGGTTGTCGGATCTGACCTTGGCACTGATCCTGAAGCTTCTCGGTTCCAGGGTTCTGACTCCACCCCTACTCATAATTTCCTGAACTCCACTTCAGTACCTCAGATGAAGTCTGCCCCCCTCCCCCAGTTATGTATTATAACCATATGCAGATACCTGAAAACATACAACTTAATGTTCAAATTAATACCAGAATGTATAACTGAGAAGAATGTCAAGTTACGGGGGAACTGGTAGTAAGGACTGCTCACGGACAGGGAAAGTCACATTTGACCCAGTCATCAGAATCTTATTAGTTGACAATTTGGAAGGGGGTGTCAGGTGAGAGGGATGTTGAACTGGATGAAAGTCAGACAACATGGATCTATTGCTACATTGAGTACATACCTTTCATATCCAATGTTGTCTATTTTCGTCTGATTCAACTGTGTGTGTTAGATTCCCAAGCAAACAGACCCGGGTGGCATCAAGGAAAGACATTTCTGAGGATGGTGGTACTAAAGGAGGAATGTGATCTAGACTGTACATCCAGTTTATACTGGGATACAAACATATGTACTGTTGACCAAGCAACTGCTGCACAAATACCATCAAGAAGGATCCTACTAAGAAAGGCTGTTGAAGTGGCTACTATCCTTGTGCTGAGAGCATTAGATTTAGATTGTAAAGACAAGTCCGTATTAATGTAAACAAAGGAAATGCACTCAGATAACCATCTTGACAGTCACTTTAGCCACTGCTTTGCCTAGCTTGGGTTTTGAGAATGCCACAAATAACTGGTCTGATTTTTTGAAGGGCTTGGTTCTATGAACGTAGAATCTCAACTGACGATGAACCTCCAGCATGGAAGCAAGTGATTCACCTTTGTTTGAAAATTCTGGAAAAAAGACTGGTAAATTTACTGACTCATTCAGACTAGTTTCAGATGTCACCTTAGGAAGGAAAGATGCATTAGTCCTTAGGGAAACTATGTCTTTGTGAAAGACCAAATATGGAGGTTTGAATGAAAGTGCTTGCATCTCAGAGATTTGCCTGGCGGACGTAACTACCACTAGAAAAAAAATTTTCTAGGATAGACATTTTAACTCAGTTGATACTGACGGTTCAAACAGTGGACGAGTCACAGCCTGCAACATAATGGTAATATCCCATGGCGATAACAGCTCTCTGATAGGAGGTCTGAGGAGAAAAGTTCCTTTTAAAAAAGGTTTTACAAATTATTAAGGAAGCAATGGAATTATTGTTCTGGCCAGTACAGAAACTAGAAATAGCTGCCATTTGCATTCTGATCTTTGAATAACTGGAGCTCCTCACCTTATTCATAATCCTCTCCCAAGCCGAAGATTACCTCAGATCGAATATGCCCCCTTGATATTAATGTATAGAAAAGAAACAGACCAGTAAATAGTTAGAAAACTGTAGAAACATGACAACAAAGGTGTATGGAACTCAGGGTGGGAAAAGGCCAAGAGGGTATACCTCTATTTTATACCAAGAAACCATAGTTGTATCTTCTACCAATGTTAGGCAGAAAGGAGGGAGGGTAGGTTGAGGAAGGACAGAAACAGACAACAGAGATGCATCATTATGGTAAGTACATATCTTTTGTATCTGACGTTGTCTTTTTTGTCCATTCCTCAACTACTGGGACAGAATCTCCAGCAAGTATAACTGGTAGGGTTGACTCATCGAAGGATATTCTGGAGTACAGCAGACCCAAATGCTGCCCTATTCCTAGAAAGGATATCCAATTTGTAATGAACGAAGGTATGAAGGCTAGATGAAGTAACAGCAGCACAAATATCATTGATAAAGTTCTGGAGAGGGGCACAGGAACTGGAGACTAACCTTGTGGAATGAGCTTGAGGACTGCCTTTTTGTCTATAAACATGAAAAATACAATCAGTGAGCCTCCATGCTAATGTGACCTTTGACACAGACTGTTCCAATTTCGCTCTTGAAAAAGAAATAAAAAGAATTTAAGTACTCATCATAACATTCCATCTGAGTTGTCCATTTTCATTCTTCCTCAACAGGTGGGTTCTGATCCGATCCCTCATGGCAACCAAGAACTCTTTAGCTTCTCCCTTACCCATAGTGCACCAACCCCAATTACCTCAGATCTTGTTTGCTGACTTTAGTAGAAAGGCATATTCATACTTAGAAAAAAAGAAGGCTACATCTGGACCTTAATATAAAAGATAGAAATGTCCTGTAACCACTCATTCTTCCAGAAGTTTTCAAAGCAAGGTTGGTGGGAGGAAAGTTCAGGAAGAATGAAAATGGACAACACAGATGAAATGTCATAACGAGTACATAATGTCTTTATCTGATGTTGTCAATTTTCTGTCAAGGATTCCTGTGGGGAATGAATATGCATCCTCTTGTACTTACGCATGAATGGGCTGGCTGCTCCGATGACAAAGAATGAGTAGACTCAGGACCCACACAGACTGCTGTGTGTGTGTATGTGTGGGGGGAAGTGGGGCAAGGATGTCCTATCTTTGAAAGCAGAAGCTGATGGAGAGCCCAAGACTACCCCAGTAGGAACCGGAGCCATCTACCTACAAAACTCCATGGCTTCCAGATGACCCTGCCTTGACATAGAAGTCACAACCAAAATGTCTAGCACCAAAGCCCAGAGGGAAAGGGCCAGCTCTGAAAGCCTCAGAGTCGAACTGCTATATCAGATCCAGTGCTGAAGCTATGGCTCCGACAAGTAGTCAGAGTTCATGAGGGCCAAGCCTTCTGATCTGACCCAGACAATTCCGGAATTCTTGGATCTGGTATCACCGAAGCTGAGGGACAGATCAGAGTACGAGTAACAAAGGGTATTTGGGACTGTCAGAGGCTCACGAGTCCAATGAGAGATGGAGGTGGGAGTACTCACGACTGAATTTGAATCCTGAGAAATGTTCTCATCATTCTGTCCACATCTGCTTAGGACAGGCTCCTGGTACACCTGACGGACGAGGAGGTAGACTGAGGTCTAGAAACTCTATGTGGTGTTTCTTGTAAAAATGGAGTGTAGCCTTGATGAAACTGGCTCAGGAGAGAACCTCAGTTGTCTATGGGGAGGAAACTTTACAGAAGAGAGTGTCGGAGCCAAAGAAGTGGATGGATTTGAGGCCTTGGGTATTTTGGACTATAGAGCTAAACCTGGAGTTGAGTGAGGACAGCAGTCAGGTGAATGCTTCCTTGACTCCCTAGACTTTTCTTTGGACTTGTCTCTTTTCTCAGCTGGAATGTTCATGCTGGTTTCTTTGTGGAAGGGAAGTTCCAGACACTGAAGAAGAGTAAGAAGGAAGTAAACCTTTAAGAACTAACTTGTTCCTGCGCTCAACCAGGGGTCTGTGGTTGAAGCAGGAACAAATCTCTCAATCAACCTCAAGATGTACAGCCCCAAGACAGTACATGCACTCTGAGTGGGCATCACAGTTGGGTATTTTATGCCCACACGAAGAGCATTTTTTTAAATCCAGTAGGTTTATCAGACATAATACACAAGAAAAAACAATCCAGAAAATTAACAATGCAGTGACAAAGAAGGCAAAAATACCAGAAATGGTAATTAAAGAACTCCGAAAGACTTGGGATAAGAAATACCAACAATGATAAAAAGAACTACTAATAAACTAGTAGAAAAGAAGTAAGGGGGAAGGCGAGAAGCCTAGACAGAAACAACAGCACTAACAACTGCCAGAAACTCTATATAATTATATATAGAAACATATATATTTTTTGTTAAGGGAGGCAGGAGTAAGAAAAAAGTCAAAGACCTGAGAAAAGTAAGAGGTAATAATACCAACAAAAGATTGTCACTTATATCCTAAAAACTTGAGCCACATAAACCACATCTGATTACTGGAAGCAGCAAACAAGATCTGAGGTAGTCTGGGGCTTGGGAGAGGATTATGGGTAAGAGGAGGAAATTCAGCTATGGATCCAAAGTCTGTCAAGTGGCCAAAGTTGGATATGAAACCCAATGGTTGAGTAATGGACAAAAAAGACAATATCAGATATTAACTACAGATGTTTTAAGCATAAAGCATGCAGCTCTGAAATTCTCTTGGCAAAATTAACAGCCACCAGGAATAAGGTCTTTTAGGATAAAAACTTAAGATCCACTTTTGGAGCAGGTTCAAAAGAGAGGGCCTGTTAGGGCCTGTAAAAGAATGGTAATAATATTCCATGGAGGGACTGGATCTTTAAGTGGAGGTCGGAGTAAGAAGGTGCTTCAAAGAAAGGCCTTGAACAATCTAACAGAAGCTATGGGTGTATGATTCTCTCCTGTGTGAAAAGAGGAAATTGCAGCTAACTGGACTTTAAAAGTAGAATAGCTGGCATCACTTTTAAAAAGATATGTGACAAAGTCCAAAGTAGATGGAAAGGGTGCTGAAAAAGGATCAGTATTTTTATCTACAACCCAAATAACAAACCTATTCAATTTACTTCTATAAACTTTCCTAGTAGAAGGTTTCTGAGAGGAACATTAAATATGTACAGCTGGAGATGACAACCTGGACTGTCGAACCATCACTGGAAATGGAGAAACCATGCGATTAACATGAGGGACTGAATGTTCAGGTGAGGCAGTTCCAATGGGTGAGAAAGTAAATCTGGGTTCAAGACAAAAAAGCCAAGGGATAACGCCTCCAGCAAGCATACGATACAGCTACAATTCACTCGCTGACCAAATTCAATGTTGAATTAAGATGAAGCAACGAAGGTTCAGAAATTAAACGTTAGAACTTTTATTATAAACAAGCACTTTCGGAGAGATTCGTATCTCTCCTTCCTCAGACGAAAATAAAACATTCATTTGTTACAGCTTCCCCATTAAATAGGGTAACAATAAATCAATTAGCAAGCAACCAATTTAATTTAATTTAATACCATGCTTATCTTCTAAATTACTAAAAAATATTATTATACTACCCAGTAACCATTTAATTTATTTATGGGTATCTAAATATATTATAGTTTTATATATATAAAAAAACATATTCAGTTACTTATCAAATTATCTAGTAGCGCTCAATATTGGGCAGTTAAAATCATAGATAAATGCACTGCATGTGAAAAACGGCAGTGGCGCTTTTAATTCGGTTTTGTCAGTATATCGACAACCGATTTGGAAGCATAGTAATAACAATAACATATACACGTTTTTTAGTTTTTTATTTTTATGTTTATGAGTTTTTTATAGTTATATTTTTAAATTTTTAAATGGTTACTGGGTAGTCTAAATATATGCATTGATAACAGGTATATGAGAGGGTTGTAGGCATTGAGTATTTAATAGTTTTATAATTATGTTTTCACATAATTAAAGATGGGGTAACAGAACAAGCTGACTTTGTAAATACAATATTTTTTAGTAATTTAGAAGACAAGCATGGTATTAAATTAAATTAAATTGGTTGCTTGCTAATTGATTTATTGTTACCCTATTTAATGGGGAAGCTGTAACAAATGAATGTTTTATTTTCGTCTGAGGAAGGAGAGATACAAATCTCTCCGAAAGTGCTTGTTTATAATAAAAGTTCTAACGTTTAATTTCTGAACCTTCGTTGCTTCATCTTAATTCAACATTGAATTTGGTCAGCGAGTGAATTGTAGCTGTATCGTATGCTTGCTGGAGGCGTTATCCCTTGGCTTTTTTGTTTTTAACAGTTTGTGTGGCTTTTTGGATTTGAAATCTGGGTTCAAGCCCAGAAACCAAGGTGGGTGAATTAGATGAGGCCAGAGGAAGGGAAACCACACCTGCCAAGGTCACTAAGGAGCTATGAGGATTACCTTGAACTTCATCACAGCTGCTTTCTGTATGAACCTTGGAATCAGAGGTGTCAGGGGGAAGGTGTAAGGGAGACCCAGGGCCAAGGATGCATTAGAATATCCCAAGGTGACTCCTCCTCATGGGGGGATTAGTGTGAAAAACTTGCTATATTTGGTGTTGTGGGGAGAGGCAAAGACATTACAACAAGGTCAGCTCCAATGGCTAAAAATCAACTCTGTTACTGAAGAGTTGTGAGACGACTCATGTGAGGGAGCAGAATGGATCTGCTCAACTTGTCTGCTAGTATGTTGCATTTCCCCCAGGATATGCACTGCAATTAGAAAGCAGAGAGAAGATATCACCCACTGCCACACTCAGGGCCTTTCAACACAGACGATAAAATGTGGTTCCTCCATGTTTGATGACATACCAGACAACTGCCATGTTGTCTGTATGTCTGTCTGTATGGAGATCACACCTAAGGGGAAACAGTCATGAAAGGCCTGCAATGTTAGGAGGACTGCTCTCAACTTCAAGGTATTAAAGTGAAGATTGGCCTGTATCTGAGACCAGTGCCTTGCACTGTCTTTCCCAGATAATGATCCCCCCAAGCTGGAAAGTGTCCTTGGTCACTGTGGCTTGGGGAAAGAGCAGAATTAAAGGTCATCCCTCTGTAACAAATGGAGACTCTAGCCACCATTGGATGTTTGTCTTGCTGATGTTTGTTAGACTCACTGGAATGGATAAAGGTTATTCTCTGACGACTGAACTGCCAGGGTCCACTGAAGGATATACATGCAAAGTCTGACCAGTGGCACTAACATGACTGAATCAGCCATGGACTCAAAACAACAAAGAAAAAGAAGTTATGTACCTACCATAACGTTCCATGTTAGTTGTCTTCTTCTCGCCTTCTTTCTTGCTGGTTGGGTTCAGAGCCGATCTTCGGCTCCGACTCGGCCATCTTCAAAAGCTCGACAGCTGCTTACTGGCTTGAGGCCCCCCTATATCCCATGATGCCTGGCGCTAGATAACCAGATCTCATTTGGTAAGTCTAACTGCAGAAATAGTAATAAAGGAATCCTATCCTAGAATGCATAAATCCTACTGGAGAGACTACTAGTCAGAAAGGAATACCCAGAGAAGACTCAGCCAGGGAAAAATCGAGTTGTCTATCTCGCCTTCAATTCTTGCTGGTTGGAACAGCGTCCCTAGTACCTAATGTCCTGGGTGGCTCATCGGAACAGACTGTTCAGAACAGTGGAACCAAAATCAGCTCTGCTCCTGGAAACCACATCCAACTTGTAATGCGAAATGAAAGTATGTGGGTTGGCCCACGTAGCCGCAGCACAAATAGATTCCATGGGCAACCTAGCCTGAAAGGCCACCGAAGTGGATAAAGCTCTGGTGGAGTGACCTTTTGGTTTAACTGGCAATTCTTTATTCCTCAGTTGATATATAAATTTGATGATAGAAGTCAACCACCTGGATAAGGTTACTTTGGAGACTGGAAGACCTTGTTTACCGACTGCATAAGACAGGGAAAGTTGGTCCGATTTTCTAATGTCCTTAGTTCTATGCAAATAAAAGCGTAGTTGCCTGTGAACATCTAACTGATGCAACTTATATTCTGCCCTGTTGGAGTGGTTAGGAAAAAACACAGGAAGGTCTATGGACTGATTCAAGTTACTATCTGAAGAAACCTTAGGAAGGAAGGAAGGATTAGTTCTGAGAGCAACCCTGTCATTGTGGAACACGAGGTACGGAGGACGGATAAAAAGAGCCTGAAGTTCCGAAACTCTTCTGGCTGAAGTAATAGCTACCAGAAAAGGGTTTTCCAAGATAAGAACTTCAAGGAACAAGAAGCTGCAGGTTCGAAAGGTGGCAAAATTAGAGAAGCTAAAATCAAATTTAGATCCCACGGTGGTGGAGGATCTCTCACTGGGGGCCTGAGCAGAGTGGTTCCTTTGAGAAAGGCTTTACATAGCTTATGAGACATGATATTGTTTTCCGACAGGCCAATGTGAAAATATGAAATTGCAGCGAACTGAACTCTAATTGTAGCGGAAGCGGACCCAGCATGGAAGAGTTCCGCAAGAAATTCCAAAATGTTGTGTACGGGGGCTGAAAAGGGGTCTATACTCTTAGCCTCTGCCCAGGAAGAAAAACGTTTCCACTTACTAGCATAAGTTTTTCTAGTCGTAGACTTGTGTGATGACAAAATGATTTCGCGCACATAGGGGGAGATTTCAGGAAGCCTGGCTAAAGTTGGAAGTAGAGCAACCAAGCAGTGAGCTGGAGAGATCGTAGGGATTGGTCAGCCCACCTGATTGATGAATCAGAAGGTCTGGAACTAGATCCAGAGTCCAAGGCTGCTCGAGAAGATGGCGATGTAGGAACGGGAACCATATTTGTCGAGGCCAGTAAGGAGCAATGAGGATCATTTTGCAGCCAAGTATGGTCGCTTTCTGTATTAGCTTCGGGATTAGGGGAAAAGGAGGGAATGCATAAAGAAGTCCCTGAGGTCAATTGTGGACTAGAGCGTCTCTGGGGGAATGCCCGGGAAGTGGAAGGAGAGAGAAGAAATTGCTGCACTTGCTGTTGAAGGGAGTTACCAAAAGGTCGCAGCAAGGTTGGCCCCATTTGCAGAAGATTTGGTCCGCAACTACCTGATTCAGAGACCACTCGTGAGGCATGAGAATTGCTCTGCTCAGCCTGTCTGCTATGACGTTGGACCTCACAGGGATGTGCGTAGCAATCAGAAACCATTGGGAAGAGATCGCCCACTGCCAGAGTCTGAGTGCTTCTTGACATAGGGGGTAGGACCTGGTTCCGCCCTGCTTGTTGATGTACCACACTACTGACATATTGTCCGTTTGAATTGCAATGGTCCCGGTAGGAAGAGAGTCCTGAAGAGCTTGCAACACTAAGAGCACGGACCTCATCTCCAAGACATTTATATGCAGATGGTACTCGTGAGGTTGCCAGGTGCCTTGGACTGTTCTGTCCTGATAGTGCCCTCCCCATCCGATCAGGGAGGCGTCCGTGGTCACTGTAGCAACTGGAGGGGGGAGTACAAATGGTCTGCCGTGGGACACTGATGTGGAGACCATCCATCATGCAAGGTGCTTCTTGCATGCTTGTGTGATCATAATCATGTAAGACATGGGAAGCTGCTGGAAGGATCATTGGGTGAAAAGAAGCCACTGGAGAATCCTCATGTGAAAATGAGCTAGAGGGACAAGTATGATCGCTGCTGCCATGAGACCCAGAGTTTGGAGGACAAACCTGGCTTGAATTCTTTTGCATGCTAATAAAATCTTCACATGTTGGCGAATCACTAATACCCTGTGGGAGGCTTGCTGACATGTCTTTGGTATTTAAACTTGCGCCTATAAAGGTGATAGATTAACAGGCTGACAATGCAGGCTTTTCGAAATTTATTGTGATACCTAGCCTGGAGCAAGTGTCGATAGTGCAGTCTCTGGCTCGCAGAAGGTGATGCCTGGTGGTATCAGTGAGAAGCCAGTCGTCTAGATATGGAAACACCTGGAATCCTTGCCATCTCAGGTGAGCGGTAACTACTGCCATACATTTGGTAAACACCCTGGAGGCTGTGGTGAGACCAAAGGGCAGAGCTCTGAACTGATAATGGCTGGCTCCCAGTCGTAAGCGAAGGAATCTTCTGGAGCGTCTGTCCATTTTGATGTGGTAGTATGCATCCTGAAGATCTATAGAGCACATCCAATTGTCCTGACCCAGGAAGAGTAAAATGGACTGTAGCATGACCATCCGGAACTTCGTTCTTCGTACAGACCTGTTCAGTCTGCTGAGATCCAGGTACCAAAAAGAACCTTGAGTAAATTCCGGATCCTTGTTGGTCTGCTGGGACTTGCTGGTTGGCCCTTTTTCTTAGCAGTTTTGAGACTTCTTGAACTGCTTGGTCCCTTAGATTGGGTGGAATGTCTGGAAGGGACTAGTTTGACCTTAAGGGGGTGTGAACAAAGGGAATTCTGTAGCCTCCGAATATAACAGACTGTACCCATTTGTCTTGTGTTATGTCTTGCCAGGCTCTTGGGTACAGTGATAATTTTCCCCCGACTGCCTCCAGAGGTGGGCAGCCGGGCAACCCTTCAGGGATGCTGGAAGGGCTTCTCAGTGAAGGATTCTCTGCTGCCCTGATTTTGCGTACCCCCTCTGCCACGAGGGCGGCATCTATTATTGTTCCCTCCTCTGCCCCTGGATGGGAACTCACCACGTGTGTCCGGCAAGGCTCCGTGGGATTTCCGGAACCACATATTTCCACTCTTCTGCCCCTTGGGATATGGTCTGGAAGGAGTGGAAAAACGGACTCCTACGGCAGAGAGAGTCTTGCCTTCCTGCTCACACCTGGTAAGAGTATCCTTCACCTGTGATCCAAAGAGAGAGGAACCATCAAAGGGGGTGTTGGTGAAAGACGCTCTTAAAGGTTCCGCAAAGTTACATAGCCGCATCCAAGCGTGCCTCCTTAGGGCAACGCCTGTGCCTGCGGCTCTACTCGCACCATCGGCTGCATACGAAATGAGCCTCATGGAGGAGTATACAACTGAATTAGTGGCCAGCTGGGAGGCTGCCTTAGCCTGGGCCCCCTCACCTGATGGATCTTGGAGGGTATCTCCAAGATCTTTAAGGAGATCCTTCTGAAGACGGGTAAAGTGGCACAGATAATTCAGGGACCTCATGGAAAAGGTCGCTGAAGAGAACATCCGCTTCCCATATCTGTCTATCGTCCTGGACTCCTTGTTAGGGGGATGGACAGATGAAGAAGTTTCTGCCAACTCCTTCATTGTGGCCGCTGCTACCACCATGGCATCAATGGGGACACCTTTGGTCAAAAACTGTTTGTCCTGTGGTGCAGCAATGAATTTGGCAGGTCTTCTAGGGGTCGGCTCCCCTGTGTCTTGAGCTGACCACGCCTTCCGAGTCACCACAGACATCAGTGGGTCGAAAGGCAGAGACACCCAGGAGGTGGAAGGTCGGGATCCAAACGCGTCCAGGAATACCGACTCATCCTCGGAAGGGCTTAGAGCAGTCCAGTTCCCTCTCTGCCTAAGCATCTCAAGGATGTCTGAGAAGGAGACATCTTCAGAGGGGATCTTGGAGACCCTTCCGACTCCTCTAAGTTGGTATCTGATGTAACAGACTTGGGGGAGTCAACATGCTTCCTCTTGCATTTCCTCTTGCGAGGTGGCTCCTCTGAATAATCAGGGGAGGCCTCAGAAGAGGAGGATACACCCAAAGGGGTGTCCTGGAGCGTTGGATCCCCACACTTGGGGTCTGGAAGAGGGGCAGAGGCTGATGCAGGCACCATAGGGGGAGGAGCCGATGGGGTCGATCGTGGGACTGACTCGGGGGCCAGAACACTCCTCATCACCTTGATGGCACCCCTGCCCGGACGCAGAGAGGGCTCCGGTTCCGAAGAAACCAGAAGCCCTCCCCGCACTGAGGGGGATGGCTCCGAGGCAGATGTGGGAACCGAGCTCATCTGAGCCTAAGCCCCGAGGGGGAGAGCGAAGTTGGACAAGGGTCCGATGCCACTCGCCCCCTTGGAGCCGACGAGGGAGTCTCGGCGCCCAGATCCCTTCAGGGACGGTACCATGGAAGGAATCGGAGCCGACGACGGAACCGAATGAGAAGGTATCAGAGCCGACGGTTCCACGACTTGAACCCCAACAAACTCCGGCTCCGAGCTCAAAGGATGAGTCGGAGGAGGAATATCTACAGATGTGGATGGAGCCGACACCTTACGAGGGGGGCTGGACAACATTTTGGCTAGGGCCTGCGATTTTAGCAGCCTACTAACCACTCTTTCCAAGTCATGGTCCGAAAGTCTTGAGGACAGAGAAGAGTGGGATGAGCTATGATACGACTGGAGCAGAGGTGATCTCAGAGCCGAACGTATCGACTCCAGAGAAGGATACCTGGATCTTTTTCGACTCTCAGACGGCTCCGAGGAACGTATCGGAGCCGACTGAGAGGGAGGAACATCGGTTCCAGCCGGAGCTGAGATGGATGGTATAGCTTCACCCAACGACGGCTCCGAACTGGAGACTAAGGTTTAGGTGGCCTGGAAAATTTCACGGGCTGAGCCTTAGCCAGTGAATCTTGGGGCTTAAGCAAACCCCTCAGGATCAACTTGTTTTTGTGCTCCTTAAGGACTCTTGGACTGAAAGCATGGCAAATCGAGCAATAGTCCTGCAGGTGCACGGCGCCCAGACAATAAACACAAGAAGTGTGACCATCTGTCAGAGACATCTTCTGACAGCATGAGTCACACTTCCTGAATCCGGACGGCTTAGGATCCTTGGACATCCTGAAGGAAAACCAAGGAACAAGAAACACACACGGAAAGTTTAAAGTAACTAACCACTAAAAATTACAGACTACAATTACCACAAACAAAAAACTACTAGCAGTACTACAAACAAAAAAAAAGAAGTTATGTCCTTACCATAACGTTCCATGTAGAGTGTTCATCTTGCCTTTGTTCTTACACATGGGTTCGGAGACGATCCTCGGCTCCGAGTCGGACGAATTGCAAAGCTCTGAATCTCAGAGAAGCTCGAGACCAGCCCATATCCCACAATCCTCCCTGCCATTACTCAGATCTAGCTTGCAAGCAAACCAGATGAAAGGATCCAACACCTGCGGTGCTAGAAGCATACACTCTCTTCAGCCATTCAGAGACACTCTCTCACCATAGCAATAACTAATGGTCTAAGCATATATCCCATGACACGGGACCATATATCCCGCAAAGGGTCAAGACACGTCGATCAGACTCTAATCCTACCAGTTCTTCCAAACACATGGGGGGGAAAGGGAGGAATGTAAGAACAAAGGCGAGATGAACACTCTACATGGAATGTTATGGTAAGGACATAACTTCTTTATGTAAGAGTGTTCAATCTCGACGTTTGCTCTTACACACGGGTAGCGTCCCTAGCTCCGTGACCCCGAGTGACTCATGGAAGAACGTTCCTAAGCACAGTGGAACCAAATGATGTCCTATCCTTGGAGACCTTGTCCACTCTATAATGAGTGATGAAAGTATGTGGTTTAGACCACGTGGCTGCTGCACAAATAGTGTCCAAAGGCAAGCGAGCCGCATGAGCTAAGGAAGTGGAAACGGATCTGGTAGAATGGGCCTTAGGTTTGTTTGGAAGGATTGGTTTGAGTATACAAATGTTATACAGTCAGCAAGCCATTTAGATAGTGTACGTTTGGTAATTGCCATGCCCTTTTTATTGTCTGCAAAAGCGACGAAGAGTTGATCCGTTTTTCCTGAAAGCTTTGGTCCTGTCTAAATAAAATCTTAACTGCCTGTGAACATCCAACTTGTGCAACATATACTCCAGTTTGTTAGTATGGTTTTTGAAAAAGGTAGGGAGTTCTATAGACTGGTTAATATTCGTAACTGAACATACTTTTGGAAAGAAAGATGGATTTGTATGCAAAGAAATCCTGTCTGGATGGAATATCAGGTAAGGTGGTCTGACCGATAATGCCTGCAGCTCTGAGACTCTACAAGCTGAGGTCACGGCGATGAGAAACAGCATCTTCCACGACAAGAACTTTAGGAGGCATGATGAAGCAGGTTCAAAAGGTGGCAACATGAGTTGTGACAGCAGCAAATTCAGGCTCCATGGAAAGAAAGGTTTTCTGACAGGTGGTCTAAGATGGAAGGTTCCTTTCAAAAAGGCTTTACAAAGCCTGTGAGACATAATGAAAGAACCTCCCTCACCAATATGGAAGTTTGATATGGCCGACAACTGTACTCTTAGAGTGGAAGTAGAAGCTCCTTCGTGAAAAAGGATGGATAAGAATTCTAAAATTTTATGTAGAGGAGCTACCAAGGGATCTAAGTTTTGACTAGATGCCCAATATACAAAGCATTTCCACTTACTTGTATAGAGCTTAGTAGTAGAGGCTTTATGAGAAACAACTAGGATGTGTTGAACTGACGGAAGGAGTAGATGAGACCTGGCTAGGCAGGGAAGCAGAGCAGCCAAGCTGCTAGTTTGAGGACTGTAGAGACGGGTGAGGAACTCCCGACGAATGTGTCAGCAGATCTGGCACTGGGTCCAGAATCCACGGTTCCTCTATTTGATGAGCTCGAAGAAAGGGAAACCATATTTGACGAGGCCAGAATGGGGCTATGAGTATTATAGTCCTTTCCAGGCTCCTGGCTTTCTGTAGAAATCTGGGAATCAATGGAGTCGGTGGGAATGCATATAGGAGACCCGGGGGCCAATCGTGTATCAGTGCGTCCCTGGGGACATCCCCCGGAGGGGGTAGAAGGGCAAAGTAGCTTCTGCATTTTGCATTCAATGGGGAAGCCAACAGATCGCAGCAAGGCTGGCCCCTTTTACGGAAGATCTTTTCCGCCGTCTGTGAATTCAGGGACCACTCATGAGGTAACAGGATGGCTCTGCTCAACCTGACGGCAATGACGTTGGATGACCCCAGGATGTGCGTTGCTATCAGAAAGCGACCCGTGGACTCTGCCCATTGCCAAATTCTCATGGCCTCTCTGCATAACGGGTAAGACCTGGTTCCCCCTTGCTTCTTTATGTACCAGACTACAGACATGTTGTCTGTCTGAACTGCTACTGTCCCTAGAGTTAAGAGGGCTTGGAAGTGTTGCAACGCCAGGAACACCGCCCTCAACTCCAGAACATTTATATGTAGAGTGTACTCCATGCTGGACCATTCTCCTTGGACTGTTCTTCCCTGAAAAAGGCTGTTGGAATGGTTAGAACGAACGGACGACCCACAGTGAGGTTCTGATTGCGCACCCACTATGAGAGGTCCCGTCTGCAAGATTCTGTTATCCTGATCTCGTGCGTTAGGTGTAGGTGTTGGAACGACCACTGTGCAAAGAGCAGCCATTGAAGAATCCTCATGTGTAACCTTCCCATAGGGACTGCAATTAGTGTGGCTGCCATCAGTCCCAACACTTTTAACACCAGTTTGGCTGGGGCTTTCTTGCTGACTAAAAGAAGTAGGACCTGCTGTTTGAGCGTTGAAGCTCTTAATGGGGGGAGTTTCAGTAGTGTCGATCGTGTATTTAGATCTGCTCAGATGAAGGAAATACACTATGAGAGCGATAAGCAAGACTTTTCGAAGTTTATGGATATCCCTAAGTGGGAACAAAGGCCGATTGTATAGTCTCTGGCTTGCAATAGTCGACGCTCGGTGGTGGCAGTGAGGAGCCAGTCGTCCAGATAGGGAAACACCCGGAATCCTTGTCGTCTCAAGTCAGACGCAACTACTGCCATGCAGTTGGTGAATACCCTGGGGGCTGAGGTGAGTCCAAAGGGCAGAGCTCGAAAATGAAAGTGACTGGACCCCAGCCGGAAGCGCATGTGATCTCTGGACGGTCTGGCCATTTTTATGTGGTAGTACGCGTCTTTGGGATCTATAGAGCACATCCAATCGTCCTTCTGTAAGAATGGAAGGATCGATTGAAGTGTGACCATCCGGAACTTTTCCTTCTTCACGAAGTTGTTGAGATGGCTGAGATCTAAGATCGGTCTCCAATCCCCTGTCTTTTTTGGAACTAAAAAGAACCTTGAGTAAGTTCCGAATCCTCTTTGGTCCGCCGGGACTGGTTGGATGACTCTGTTTTCGAGCAGCTTTGAAATTTCTACAGCTGCTAGTTTTCGCAGACGGGGTGGCACGTCTGGAAATTTTCTTTGTAGAGGTGGTGTTGAAATGAAGGGGATTTTGTATCCTCTGGTTATAATGCTTTTTACCCAAGAATCTGAAGTAATGTTTAGCCAGGCCAGTGGGTATAAAGCTAAGCGACCCCCGACTACCTCCAGAGCAGGACAGCCGGGCCTCCGTTCAGGAGTGCTGGAAAGGCTTCCCAGGGACGGAATCCCTGTCGCCTTGGTTATGCGGACCCCCTCTGCCGCCGGGCGTCTTCCATTTCTACCCCCTCCTCTGCCTCTGGAGGGGGTATCACTCTGTGTGGTCTGGAAAGATCCCTGATTCTTACGGAACCACATTTGTCCGCCTCCTTGCCCTTTGTGGTACGGTCTAGTAGGAGCGGAAAAACGGACCCCGACAGCAGACAGGGTCTTTCCCTCTTGCTCGCACCGAGTGAGAGTCTCCTTAACCTTGGGCCCGAAAAGTGTGGCACCATCAAAAGGGGCATTGGCAAAGGAAGACTTGAAGGCTTCCGCAAAGGAGCACAGCCGCATCCATGATTGTCTTCGAAGAGCGATCGCTAAAGCTGCAGCTCTACTCGATCCCTCGGCTGCATACGAGATGAGCCTCATGGATGAGTTTACTATGGATGTGAGGGTGTTAAGTTGTGCTGTTACCTTATCTGAAACAGCAGCATCTGTGTTACCCTGGAGGGTATCTGTCAGCTCCTTGATAAGATCCCTCTGCAAACGTGTGAAATGGGTCAGGTAGTTTAGCGAACGCATGGAAAAAGTCGCTGAACTAAAAATGCGCTTCCCATATCTGTCCATAGTCCTACAATCCTTATTAGGAGGATGAACAGATGAGGAAGATTCAGACATCTCCTTTTTCGTGGCTGCGGCCACTACCATAGCGTCGACAGGGACTCCCTTGGTGAGATAAGATTTATCTTGGGGGCAGTGATGAACTTGTTTGGTTTCCTATGTACTGGTTCCACTGTGTCAGGTGTCTCCCACGCCCTTCGAGCAATCAAATCCAATAATTCATCAAAGGGCGGGGGCACCCAGGAGGTAGAAGGTTGAGCCCCAAAAGCCTTCAGCAGCACCGACACATCCTCAAAGGGGGCTAGGGACTGCCAATCACCCCTCTGTTTCAAGATCTCCAGGATGTCTGCAAATGACACATCCTCCGAGGGTGATTTGGGGGACCCCTCTGCCTCATCCAAGTCGGTGTCAGACGTTAGAGATTCCTGTGGGGAATCTATGTGCCTCCTCTTGCACAACCGTTTCTTTGGGACCTCATCAGAGGGGGCTTCTGGTGAGGCCTCCAAGGAACAGGGGGAACCCTCTGTGGGTGGCTGAGGCAATTGGGCTTGGCGCTTGGGATGGATCGTGGGAGCAGGAACAGAAAGTTGCCCTTTTGGGGAAGGAGAAGATTCCCCTGATAATGTGGTTGTCTGTGCAGACAATACCTTCCTCATAAGGTCAAAGGCCCCTGAACCCCTGGCTGTGGGCTCCCCCGGTTCTGAAGAACATGGAAGCATCCCAGAACTAGGTGCCGTGGGCTCCGACCATGAGGACGGAGCCGAACCAGTCTGTGCCGAGGCCCCGAGAAGGAGAGTCGGCACCGACAGGTCGGTACGACTCTCGGTCCCGGAACCGAGCAAAGACCGTCAGCTCCGCGACTCCCCTAACGGTTCCGAAGGAGTCGAAGTCAAAGGTGTCGATCGTGCAATGGACGGTTTCGGCACCAAGGGCTCCACTATCATCAGGTCATCTTCTCCCGGCTTCGAGATCTGGATGGGTCTCGAAGGAGGACCCGTTGGAGATAAGGGAAGGCCTTCTAGTTTCGACACCAACTGGGAGGAAACTGCAATTAACTTGGAAAGGGCCGTGTTCTCCATGAGTTTCTGCATGACACGATCCACATCTGTGTCAGACAAGGGTCTGGAAGAACAGGTCGAAGGAGCCGCAGATGGCACTGACTGAAGAATGGACGGTGGTGGCAGTTCCGACACCGGTTCCAAGATCTGGGGCTCAGGAAAAGATAAATGTTCGACGCTCGGCCCCGAGATCTGTGGAACCGGCGAACGAACCCGAGAAGATGAACTCGGAGCCGATGACATGGGCTCCGACAACTTCGACCCCTTCGAGGATTTAGGAGCCTGATCTGACTTGTCCAAAGACTCTTGAAAGGCCCACTTCAACAATCCTCTGTCAATAAGCTTCCTGCGTCTATCTGTCATGACCCTCCCACTAAAGGAATGACAAATATAGCAATCCTCTTGGAGATGGAGAGGGCCAAGACAGTAGACACAGGAAGCATGATTGTCAGTAATGGATATTTTCTGCCCACACTGACATCTTTTAAAGCCAGATTTGGCTTTTTCTAACATAGTACAGTAACAATGACAATAACTATGATAATAGAAAAAAAATTACTAATCCTATAGCAATATATGTGTGCTTAACAGGTTATATATATAAAACTCTCACAAAAAAAAACACACCAAAGAAAAAAAGGTTAGGCCACAAGGGTGCCTGAAGAAGAAAAATGGGTATATATATATATATATCACACACCCATCCCTTCTACAATAACTACTAACTATAAGGAAGTATCAGCAAGAAAAAAATTAGAATTCTTATCTGAAGAAATCAACAACAAAAAGAAGTTATGTCCTTACCATAATGTTCCATGTAGAGTGTTCATCTCGCCTTTGTTCTTACACATGGGTTCGGAGCCGATCCTCGGCTCCGAGTCGGCCGAATTGCAAAGCTCTGAATCTCAGAGAAGCTCGAGACCAGCCCATATCCCACAATCCTCCCTGCCATTACTCAGATCTAGTTTGCAAGCAAACCAGACGAAAGGATCCAACACCTGCGGTGCTAGAAGCATACACTCTCTTCAGCCATTCAGAGACACTCTCTCACCATAGCAATAACTAATGATCTAAGCATATATCCCATGACACACGGGACCATATACCCCGCAAAGGGTCAAGACACGTCTATCAGACTCTAATCCTACCAGTTCTTCCAAACACATGGGGGGGGAAAGGGAGGGAATGTAAGAACAAAGGCGAGATGAACACTCTACATGGAACGTTATGGTAAGGACATAACTTCTTTATGTAAGAGTGTACAATCTCGCCGTTTGTTCTTACACACAGGTAGCGTCCCAAGCTCCGTGACCCCGAGTGACTCATGGAAGAACGTTCCTAAGCACAGTGGAACCAAATGATGTCCTATCCTTGGAGACCTTGTCCACTCTATAATGAGTGATGAAAGTATGTGGTTTAGACCACGTGGCTGCTGCACAAATAGTGTCCAAAGGCAAGCGAGCCGCATGAGCTAAGGAAGTGGAAACGGATCTGGTAGAATGGGCCTTAGGTTTGTTTGGTAAGGATTGGTTTGATTTAGAGTATACAAATGTTATACAGTCAGCAAGCCATTTAGATAGTGTACGTTTGGTAATTGCCATGCCCTTTTTATTGTCTGCAAAAGCGACGAAGAGTTGATCCGTTTTTCTGAAAGCTTTGGTCCTGTCTAAATAAAATCTTAACTGCCTGTGAACATCCAACTTGTGCAACATATACTCCAGTTTGTTAGTATGGTTTTTGAAAAAGGTAGGGAGTTCTATAGACTGGTTAATATTCGTAACTGAACATACTTTTGGAAGGAAAGGTGGATTTGTATGCAAAGAAACCCTGTCTGGATGGAATATCAGGTAAGGTGGTCTGACCGATAATGCCTGCAGCTCTGAGACTCTACGAGCTGAGGTCACGGCGATGAGAAACAGCATCTTCCACGACAAGAACTTTAGGAGGCATGACGAAGCAGGTTCAAAAGGTGGCAACATGAGTTGCGACAGCAGCAAATTCAGGCTCCAAGGAAAGAAAGGTTTTCTGACAGGTCGTCTAAAATGGAAGATTCCTTTCAAAAAGGCTTTACAAAGCCTGTGAGACATAACGAAAGAACCTCCCTCACCAGTATGGAAGTTTGATATGGCTGCCAACTGTACTCTTAGAGTGGAATTAGAAGCTCCTTCGTGAAAAAGGATGGATAAGAATTCTAAAATTTTATGTAGAGGAGCTACCAAGGGATCTAAGTTTTGACTAGATGCCCAACATACAAAGCGTTTCCACTTACTCGTAGAGAGCTTAGTAGTAAAGGCTTTATGAGAAGCAACTAGGATGTGTTGAACTGACGGAAGGAGTAGATGAGACCTGGCTAGGCAGGGAAGCGGAGCAGCCAAGCTGCTAGTTTGAGGGACTGTAGAGACGGGTGAGGAACTCCCGACGAATGTGTCAGCAGATCTGGCACTGGGTCCAGAATCCACGGTTCCTCTATTTGATGAGCTAGAAGAAAGGAAAACTTTTAGTTATGTACTCACCATAACTTCAGATGTTTGGGATCCATCTCGCCTACATTCTGAATGATGGGTTCGGAGCCGATCCTCGGCTCCTATGCCAAAGAGCGAAGTCTCTTACTGGCTGAGCTTACCATATCCCAGGATGCACCACTACCAGTCCCCCAGATCTAGTTTGTCCGCATACATGCACACATGCACACCCTGCTTATATAACATCGTCAGATGAAACAAGATAAAACAGTAGAACTCAAAACCGTTCAATCTCTTCTGATCTCCAAGGCAGGGGAAGGAGGGTGGGAATGGCGAGATGGATCCCAAACATCTGAAGTTATGGTGAGTACATAACTAAAAGATGTTATGTGATCCTATCTCGCCTACATTCTGAATGATGGGACAGCGTCCTAGCACCTGAATCCTGGGTGGCTCACTGGAAAACACTCCTGAGTACCGTGGAACCAAATGAAGCTCGTCCTCTGGATGCCACATCTAATTTGTAGTGTGAAATGAAAGTGTGCGGATTGGACCAAGTAGCCGCAGCACAGATTTCGATATAGCGAGCTTGGAATGAAAAGCTATAGAAGTAGCCATAGCTCTGGTAGAATGAGCCTTGATAGATGTTGTAAGTTGCTTATTCAAGAAGAATAAGTCTGAGTTATGCAATCTCTGATCCATTTTGAGATAGTAGCTTTTGTGATGGTTTGGCCCAGTTTATTATCTGAGAAGGACACAAACAACTGGTCTGACTTAAGTTGCCGAGTCCTGTCTAAATAGAAGCGTAACTGCCTGTGAACATCCAATTTATGAAGAGTGTATTCTGCTTCATTGGAGAATTTTGGGAAGAAAACGGTAGCTCTAGAGATTGTTGGAGGCAGAAACTAGAACAGACCTTTGGGACAAAGGATGGATTAGGCCTAAGTGATACACTATCCTTGTGGAAAATCAAGTACGGTGGCTTAATAGACAGGGCTTGAAGCTCAAACTCTTCTTGCAAGTAATTGCAACTAAGAAGGCAGTTTTCCAAGACAGATATTTTAACTCGCATGTAGCAGCCGGTTCGAAGGGGAGATGTTAATGCAAGCATCAAATCAAGATCCCACGGAGGTGCAGGATGAAAAATTGGTGGTCTTAATAGGCTCGCACCTTTAATGAAAGTTTTGCATAGTCTGCTGCTCATCAAAGGAGGATCCATGGATTCGTGGAATTTAGAGATAGCCGCTAGTTGGACTTTAATAGTTGAGACAGAAGATCCCTGATTAAACAAGGATGTTAAAATTTTAAGACCTCTGGGACAGGAGCAGTGATAGGGTCTAAGCCCTTGAGTTGAGCCCAGACAGCAAACCTCTTCCACTTACTAAGGTACAATTTGTTAGTGGTGGGTTTGTGGGCAAGATAAAATGTGAACAACTTCCGGTCTAGAGTGTGCCTTCTAACTAAAGTCGGAAGTGGAGGAGCCAAGCTGTCAATTTCAAAGATTGAAGGGACTAATGTCAAGTCCCGACTGATGGATTAGCAAGTCCGAATCAGGTCTAAAGTCCACGGATCGTCCACTGCATGCTTCTTCAGGTAGGGAAACCATACCTGACGAGGCCAGTACGGGCAATCAGAATCATTGAAGACCCCAGTTGAGAGGCTTTTGAATAACCCTGGGAAGAAGCGGAATTGGAGGAAAGGCATAAAGTAGCCCTGTTGGCCAAGGTTGTGCTAGAGCATCCATGGCTGGTACTCCCTGATGTGGGATCAAGGAGAAGAACCTTTGGCACTTGGTGTTTAATGGAGTTGCAAATAGGTCGCAGCACGGCGCCCCCATCTCCTGAAAACCTGAGCTGCTACTGTGTGGTTTAGAGACCACTCGTGAGGAGAGAGAATTGTCCTGCTCAATTTGTCTGCCAATATATTTGACTTTCCCGGATGTGGGTCGCTACCAAGAAGCGGTTGGTAGCTACAGCCCATTCCCACACTCTCATGGCCTCTCTGCAAAGGGGTATGATCTGGTCCCTCCTTGTTTGTTCAGATACCAAACCACCGACATGTTGTCTGTGTGGATGGCGATGATGCCCTGAGGAAGAAACTTGTGTAAGGCTTGAAGGGATAGAAGCACAGCCCTCATCTCCAACACATTGATGTGGAGAAGAGCTTCTGGAACCCAGGAGCCCTGAACTAGCCTGCCCAGACAATGCCCCCCCCCACCCTATCTGGGAGGCATCTGTCGTCAGGGTAACCACTGGAGAGGGAAGAACAAAGGGTTTCCTTGATCCAAATTGGATGTCTGAAGCCACCAGCGAAGGTCCCTTTGCATATATCCGTAATCATGATGTGATGATTGAGGGAAGATCCTGAAAGGACCATTGCGTTGACAATAGCCACTGAATAATCCTCATGTGCAATCTTGCCAGAGGGACTAAAAGAACCGTGGCAGACATTGAGCTTAGAACTTGTAGAACCATCCTGGCTGGGGCTTTGGATCTCGAGATCAGAGCTTGAACTTGGCCCTGTAAAGTTTGGATCCTTTCGCAGGAAGAAAGACGCACATCAATCTTGAGTCTATCTCTGCTCCTATGAACTTTATGCGTTGAGAGGGCAGCAAGACAGACTTTGACCAATTGAATGTAATCCCCAGGGTAATACCCAGGAGATGGTGGCTTTGAGGTTGTCCATTAGTAGATGCCTGGTGGTGGCAGTCAGGAGCCAGTCGTCCAGATAGGGAAACACTTGGAATCCAAGACTTCTCAGGTGAGCCGTCACTACTGCCAAACACTTGGTGAACACCCTGGGGCTGTGGTGAGACCAAAGGGCAGAGCAAAATTGGTAATGACTGACTCCCAGGCTGAAGCGCAGATACCTCCTGGACGCCTGATGTATCGGTATGTGATAATAGGCGTCCTTGAGGTCTATGGAGCACATCCAAACATCCTTCTCCAACAATGGGAGAATGGATTGTAACGTGACCATTCGAATTTGGATTTCGTGACGGATTGGTTCAGTCTGCTGAGATCCAATATTGGTCTCAGGTCCCCTGTCTTTTTTGGCACTAAAAAGAACCTGGAGTAATTTCCTGATCCGATCTGGTCTGTGGGGACCGGTTGGATGACTCCCTTTTCTAGCAGCTTTAAAGCTTCTGCGGCTGCCATTGCCCTTTGACTGGGTGGTGGGTCCGGGATTCTTTTGGACGGTGGGGGCAAGAATGTGAATGGGATGGTGTAACCTCCGGCAATGATCCGAAGCACCCATCTGTCCTGAGTGATTGACTCCCAGGCTTTTAGGTGCTTGGCAAAACGACACCCGACTGGCTCTGGAGCAGCACAGCCGGGCAATCCCTCATGACGTGTGGGAGGCTGAAGAGCCACGAAAGGACTCGCGGTCTCCAGAATTGCGGGCCATCTGCCGCCTCTGGGACGGCGTCTCCTGAAAAATTTCCCGCCCTCTGCCTCTGGAAGGGAATTCTTCCTGCTGTTGGGAGAAAACTTACGGGATTTGAACCACATTTTCCCTCCTTTAGCCTTGGGGTAAGGCCGAAGGGAGTGGAATAACGGGCACCTACGGCAGATAAAGTTTTTCCCTCTTGTTCACAGCGGTAAGGGTGTCTTTAACCTTGGGTCCAAACAAGGAGGACCCATCAAAGGGAGCGTGAAAGGAAGACTTGAAGGCCTCCGCAACTGACACAAGCGGAGCCAGGCTTGTCTCCGTGAGAGCCACGCCTGTGCCTGCCGCTCTACCCCCCTTCGGGCATAGGAAATGAGCCTCATGGACGAGTTAGAAATTGACGAAGGATAGCCAACTGAGAGCTAACCGACTGGGCTAGCTGCTCAGGTAGGTTACCCGAGAGGAATCTGACAACTCCTTGACCAGATCCCTCTGAAGCCTGGTAAAATGTGCCAAATAATTCAGAGACCTTAAAGTAAAGGCCGCTGAAGTCAGGGTGCGCTTCTGTCCATACTCCTAGACTCCTTATTAGGAGGATGGATGGACGTTGAAGCCTCTGCCACGTCCTGTTGTGTAGCAGATGCCACCACCAAGGCATCTACAGCCACGCCTTTAGTGAGGAACTCCTTCTCGGGAGCAGACAAAAATTTATTTGGACGAGAAGGGACTGGTTCCACGGTATCTGGATGTTCCCACGACAAACTAAAGCCAGAGGCGCGAAGAGCGGAGACACCCAGGAGGCGGAGGGCTGAGCCCCAAAGGCCTTGAGGAGCACTGACTCGTCAGTAGAGGGGGTTTGGATATCCAGCTTGTTTGAGGATCTCTAAGATGTCTGCAAAGGAGACATCATCCGAGGACGACTGGGACCCTCTGCATCATCCAGATCAGTGTCTGAAGTAATAGACTCGGGGAGTCCACGTGCTTCCTCTTGCACGATCTCTTCCTTGGGGTTCCTCCGAAGACAGCTCAGAAGAACCCTCAGGAGGAGGGAACCCCACTGGGGTAACCTCAGGCCCGGGCTCCGCTGACTACGGACAGGGAACTGCCAAAGACCCAGTCTCCACGCCTAGGGAAGGTGCCGGTAAAGCCGGGAGATGGCAAGAGGACTTGGCCAAGGCACTCCTCATGGCTCTGGCCGGACCCCCAGAATCCTGGGAGTGTCCGGTCCCGGAGCCGTGATAGTCGACGGAAGACCCGCACCGAGGGGAGGCTCGGAACCAGCATAGGTCCCAAACATCACCCCGGGTCCAGCCAAGACGTCCGTACCAAACTCGGACCCGAAGGCCGGGTTGGAGTAAGGGTCGGAGCCGACCCTGAGATCTCCATCGGCTCCAACAGCACCTGCTCCACGGAGCCAAGCAGTCGGAGGAGGAATGGCAATGGGTGGGCCAGGTCATCGGCTCAAGCCAACTGGGTCGGAACCGAAACAAATTTTTGGAAGACTGGGGACTGGAACAGTCTTTGGAGCACCCTGTCTATATCAGAATCTGACATCCTCGAAGACCGAGAGGAAACAGAACGGGTCGAGACGGCCTCTCCAACGGCCCCAAAGGGCTAGGGGACGGCTCCAGGCGACTCGATGAATATCGGCCGAGGAATACACACCAGTTTCCATCGGTGCCGAGATGGACTTCGCCGAGGAGGAAGTGTCTGAGCGGCAACCTTTGTCGGCTCGAGAGCTGTGGAGCCGGCGAAGATGACCCTCTCGATGCCCCAGCTATCGGCTCCGCCAGAGGAGTCGATACTGGTGGCATCGAGGCAGACTGTTTCACCTCGGCTCAAGTCCTTGGAGCCAAGGAGAGGCCTGCCTTTGTTTCTTAGTGATCGGATCCGACGGACTGGTCGGAGCCGACGCCTTTTTTTTTGGCGGAGAAGGAGAGGATGCCAAAGCTTCTTCGAAAGGTTTAATTAATCCCTTAAGAATTAATTTATTTTTCCTCTCCTGGAGGACCCTTGAGGAAAAAGCGTGACATACACTACATGATTCCTGTAAATGCTTTGCCCCTAAGCAATACACACATAGTGAGTGATCGTCCGTGATGGACATTTTGAAGCTACATTTTACACATTTCTTGAAGCCCGAAGGCCTAGGATTCTGTGACATTATAGAAATTTCAAAAGTAACTGTAAAGAACACTGGTGACACACCTAGAATAGGCTTACAGTTATCACTCGCAATACTCTGAGTTAGTCAAACACAGCACAAACTCTGTAAATGTAATAATTTCTCTCAGTTAGTTCTTATTTAAAGAAGAGAAATGTAAATGATTTAAAACAGGACCGAAGTCACCTACAAATAAAAAGACCGGAAAGGCCTTTCCAGACAAGAGGTACCCTAGCCCACACTCACAACACAAGAATTCACCAAGTGAATTTTGTCAAACACACTCAAAACACAAGAATAGCTGTTAAAACAGCTTTTTGTAGAGAATGAAGAAAAAACCTGACAGAAAAACTAGTGAAATAATCACTACTTAACTCAGCCAGCTCGAGACCACGTCTTCACTTGTTAGCGGCAAACGAGATCTGGGAGACTGGTAGTGGTGCATCCTGGGATATGGTAAGCTCAGCCAGTAAGAGACTTCGCTCTTTGGCATAAGCGTGCAGGTGTCGAGGGATCGGCTCCGAACCCATCATTCAGAATGTAGGCGAGATAGGATCACATAACATCCATATTTGACTAGGCCAGAATGGGGCTATGAGTATTATAGTCCTTTCCAGGCTCCTGGCTTTCTGTAGAAATCTGGGAATCAATGGAGTCGGTGGGAATGCATATAGGAGACCCGAGGGCCAATCGTGTATCAGTGCGTCCCTGGGGACATCCCCCGGAGGGGGTAGAAGGGCAAAGTAGCTTCTGCATTTTGCATTCAATGGGGAAGCAAACAGATCGCAGCAAGGCTGGCCCCATTTGCGGAAGATCTTTTCTGCCGTCTGTGAATTCAGGGACCACTCGTGAGGTAACAAGATGGCTCTGCTCAACCTGTCCACAATGACGTTGGATGACCCCGGGATGTGCGTTGCTATCAGAAAGCGACCCGTGGACTCTGCCCATTGCCAAATTCTCACGTCCTCTCTGCATAACGGGTAAGACCTGGTTCCCCCTTGCTTGTTTATGTACCAGACTAATGACATGTTGTCTGTCTGAACTGCTACTGTCCCTAGAGGTAAGAGGGCTTGGAAGTGTTGCAACACCAGGAACACCGCCCTCAGCTCCAGAACATTTATATGTAGAGTGTACTCCATGCTGGACCATTCTCCTTGGACTGTTCTTCCCTGAAAAAGGCCCCCCCACCCTATCAGGGAAGCGTCCGTGGTTATTGTGGCTGTTGGAATGGGTAGAACGAACGGACGACCCACAGTGAGGTTCTGATCGCGCACCCACCATGAGAGGTCCCGTCTGCAAGATTCTGTTATCCTGATCTCGTGTGTTAGGGGTAGGTGTTGGAACGACCACTGCGCAAAGAGCAGCCATTGAAGAATCCTCATGTGTAACCTTCCCATAGGGACTGCAATTAGTGTGGCTGCCATCAGTCCCAACACTTTTAACACCAGTTTGGCTGGGGCTTTTTTGCTGACTAGAAGAAGTAGGACCTGCTGTTTGAGCGTTGAAGCTCTTACTGGGGGGAGTTTCAGTAGTGTCGATCGTGTATTTAGATCTGCTCCGATGAAGGAAATACACTGTGAGGGCGATAAGCAAGACTTTTCGAAGTTTATGGATATCCCTAAGTGGAAACAAAGGCCGATTGTACAGTCTCTGGCTTGCAATAGTCAACGCTCAGTGGTGGCGGTGAGGAGCCAGTCATCCAGATAGGGAAACACCCAGAATCCTTGTCATCTCAAGTGAGCCGCAACTACTGCCATGCATTTGGTGAATACCCTGGAGGCTGAGGTGAGTCCAAAAGGCAGAGCTCGAAACTGAAAGTGACTGGCCCCCAGCCGGAAGCGCAGGTGATCTCTGGACGGTCTGGCCATTTTGATGTGGTAGTACGCGTCTTTGAGATCTATAGAGCACATCCAATCATCCTTCTGTAAGAATGGAAGGATCGATTGAAGCGTGACCATCCAGAACCTTTCCTTCTTCACGAAGTTGTTGTGATGGCTGAGATCTAAGATCGGTCCCCAGTCCCCTGTCTTTTTTGGAACTAAAAAGAACCTTGAGTAAGTTCCGAATCCTCTTTTTTCCGCCGGGACTGGTTGGATGACTCTGTTTTCGAGCAGCTTTGAAATTTCTACAGCTGCTAGTTTTCGCAGACGGGGTGGCACGTCTGGAAATTTTCTTTGTAGAGGTGGTGTTGAAATGAAGGGGATTTTGTATCTTCTGGTTATAATGCTTTTTACCCAAGAATCTGAAGTAATGTTTAGCCAGGCCAGTGGGTATAAAGCTAAGCGACCCCCGACTGCCTCCAGAGCAGGACAGCCGGGCCTCCGTTCAGGAGTGCTGGAAAGGCTTCCCAGGGACGGAATTTCTGTCGCCTTGGTTATGCGGACCCCCTCTGCCGCCGGGGCGGCGTCTTCCATTTCTACCCCTTCCTCTGCCTCTGGAGGGGGTATCACTCTGTGTGGTCTGGAAAGATCCCTGATTCTTACGGAACCACATTTTTCCGCCTCATTGCCCTTTGGGGTTCGGACTAGTAGGAGTGGAAAAACGGACCCTGACAGCAGACAGGGTCTTTCCCTCTTGCTCGCACCGAGTGAGAGTCTCCTTAACCTTGGGCCCGAAAAGTGTGGCACCATCAAAAGGGGCATTGGCAAAGGAAGACTTGAAGGCTTCCTCAAAGGAGCACAGCCGCATCCATGATTGTCTTCGAAGAGCAATCGCTGAAGCTGCAGCTCTACTCGATCCCTCGGCTGCATACAAGATGAGCCTCATGGATGAGTTTACTATGGATGTGAGGGTGTTAATGTTGCGCTGTTACCTTATCTGAAACAGCAGCATCTGTGTTACCCTGGAGGGTATCTGTCAGCTCCTTGATGAGATCCCTCTGCAAACGTGTGAAATGGGTCAGGTAGTTTAGCGAACGCATGGAAAAAGTCGCTGAACTAAAAATGCACTTCCCATATCTGTCCATAGTCCTAGAATCCTTATTAGGAGGGTGAACAGATGAGGAAGACTCAGACATCTCCTTTTTCGTGGCTGCCGCCACCACCATAGCCTCGACAGGGACTCCCTTGGTGAGATAAGATTTATCTTGGGGGGCAGTGATGAACTTGTTTGGTTTCCTAGGTACTGGTTCCACTGTGTCAGGTGTCTCCCACGCCCTTCGAGCAATCAAATCCATTAATTAATCGAAGGGCGGGGTCACCCAGGAGGTAGAAGGTTGAGCCCCAAAAGCCTTCAGCAGCACCGACTCGTCCTCAGAGGGGGCTAGGGACTGCCAATCACCCCTCTGTTTCAAGATCTCCAGGATGTCTGCAAATGACACATTCTCCGAGGGTGATTTGGGGGACCCCTCTGCCTCATCCAAGTCGGTGTCAGACGTTAGAGATTCCTGTGGGGAATCGATGTGCCTCCTCTTGCACAACTGTTTCTTTGGGACCTCATCAGAGGGGGCTTCTGGTGAGGCCTCCAAGGAACAGGGGGAACCCTCTGTGGGTGGCTGAGGCAATTGGGCTCGACGCTTGGGATGGATCGTGGGAGCAGAAACATAAAGTGGCCCTTTTGGGGAATGAGAAGATTCCCCTGATGATGTGGTTGTCTGTGCAGACAATACCTTCCTCATAAGGTCAAAGGCTCCCGAACCCCTGGCTGAGGGCTCCCCCGGTTCCGAAGAACACAGAAGCATCCCAGAACCAGGTGCCATGGGCTCCGACCCCGAGGACGGAGCTGAACCAGTCTGTGCCGAGGCCCCGAGAGGGAGAGTCCGCACCGACAGGTCGGTACGACTCTCGGTCCCGGAACCGAGCAAAGACCGTCAGCTCCGCGACTCCCCTAACGGTTCCGAAGGAGTCGAAGTCAAAGGTGTCGATCGTGCAATGGACGGTTTCGGCACCGAGGGCTCCACTATCATCAGGTCGTCTTCTCCTGGCTCCGAGATCTGGATGGGTCTCGAAGGAGGACCTGTTGGAGATAAGGGAAGGCCTTCTAGTTTCAACACCAACTGGGAGGAAACTGCAATTAACTTGGAAAGGGCCGTGTTCCCCATGAGTTTCTGCATGACACGATCCACATCTGTGTCAGACAAGGGTCTGGAAGAACGGGTCAAGGAGTCAAGATGGCACCGACCGAAGAATGGACGGTGGTGGCAGTTCCGACACCGGTTCCAAGATCTGGGGCTCAGGAAAAGATAAATGCTCGACGCTCGGCCCCGAGATCTGTGGAACCGGCGAACGAACCCGAGAAGATGAACTCGGAGCCGATGACATGGGCTCCGACATCTTCGACCCCTTCAAGGATTTAGAAGCCTGATCCGACTTGTCCAAAGCCTCTTGAAAGGCCGGCTTCAACAATCCTCTGTCAATAAGCTTCCTGCGTCTATCTGTCATGACCCTCCCGCTAAAGGAATGACAAATAGAGCAATCCTCTTGGAGATGGAGAGGGCCAAGACAGTAGACACAGGAAGCATGATTGTCAGTAATGGACATTTTCTGCCCACACTGACATCTTTTAAAGCCAGATTTGGCTTTTTCTGACGTAGTACAGTAACAATGACAATAACTATGATAATAGAAAAAAAATTACTAATCCTATAGCAATATATGTATACTTAACAGGTTATATATATAAAACTCTCACAAAAAAAAAAAAAAAAAAACACACCCAAAAAAAAAAGGTTAGGCCACAAGGGTGCCTGAAGAAGAAAAATGGGTATATATATATATATATATATATATATATATATATATATATATATATATATATATATATATATATAAAACTACTAACTATAAGGAAGTATCAGCAAGAAAAAAATTAGAATTCTGGTCCGAGCTCTCCTTGATCCGATCTGTTGCTGCGGCAAACTAGATCTGGGTAATGGCAGGGAGGATTGTGGGATATGGGCTGGTCTCGAGCTTCTCTGAGATTCAGAGCTTTGCAATTCGGCCGACTCGGAGCCGAGGATCGGCTCCGAACCCGTGTGTAAGAACAAATGGCGAGATTGAACACTCTTACATCTCAAGTTTCTATCTGGTCCGAGCTCTCCTTGATCCGATCTGCTGCAGCGGCGAACTAGATCTGAGTAATGGCAGGGAGGATTGTGGGATATGGGCTGGTCTCGAGCTTCTCTTAGATTCAGAGCTGTGCAATTCGGCCGACTCGGAGCCGAGGATCGGCTCCGAACCTGTGTGTAAGAACAAACGGCGAGATTGAACACTCTTACATGTATAGTTAACTATCACTAAACACTAACAGTGATACTAAAGGAAAAAAATTCTACACTAAAAACTGACAGTTTTATGACAAGAAAAAAGGATAATAATAAAGTTTTATACGACCTGAGCTAGTAGAACAACCTCGCAGCAGAAGTGGCAAATGAGATCTGGGTATCTAGCGCCAGGCATCATGGGATATAGGGGGGCCTCGAGCCAGTAAGCAGCTCTCGAGCTTTTGAAGATGGCAGAGTCGGAGCCGAAGATCAGCTCCGAACCCAACCAGCAAGAATGAAGGCGAGATAGACAACTTAACATCTAGTCTTGCTGGTGCCTTTCGGTAAGACAGAAGTTCTAGGGCTTGCTTGTGAAGAGATGATATTCTTGAAGTAGGAAGCTTTGCTATCTGAGATCTTGTGTCCAAAGTTCCTCTGATGAACTCCAGAGACAAAACTGGTTGTAATTTGGATTTTTCTAAGTTCATTGTGATTCCTAGGTCTTTACAGAGTTGGAGCAAGGAGTCCCTGGCTTGAATGAGTAAATTCATAGAAGGAGCAGTGATGAGCTAGTCATCCAGGTATGAAAACTCAGAAACCCTGCATTTGTAAATGAGCTGCTACCACTGCCATATACTTCATGAACACCCAGGGGGCTATTGCGAGTCCAAAGGGCAGTGCTCTGAATTGGAAGTGACTGGTTCCTAGATGGAAGTGAAGATAATTTCTGGATAGCCTGTCCATCTTTACATGGTAGTATGCATTCTGAAGATCTATTGAGCACATCCAATCATATTTCTTTAGTAAAGTAAGAATGTACTGAACAGTGACCATCTGGAATTTTGTTTGTTTCAAAAACTTTAGTCGACTTGATTGGACTTAGGTTTCCATTTTAGTTTGGCACTAGAAAGAATTGAGTACATTTTGGATTTTTGGTCTGGTGGGATTGCTTGGATCACTCAATTTCTTAGTAGCTTCTCTATTTTTGATGTGGCTGTTTCCCTTTGTGAGGGTGAAACATTGGGAATTCTTTTTTGAAGTGATGGGGAAGTGTGGAAAAGTATGATATAGCCACTGATTACTATCCTCTGCAACCATTTGTCTTCAGTGATGAACATTCAGGTTGCTAGGTGCAGAGATAAATGTCTCCCAGACTTCTTCCAGAGCACGACAGTTAGGCAAATATTCAGGAGCACTTGAAGGACTTCTCTGAGAAAGGTCCCCTAAAGCCCTGATTTTTGTGAACCACCTCTGCCTCTTGGGCGACATCCATTATAAGAATTTCCCCCTCTGCCAGGGGGAGCTCTTTCTCCAGAAGGTTCTGACACAAACCCTTGGGACTTAAAACCGCATCCGCTTACCTCCCTTCTGATTTCTGTAGAAGGTCCCTTGAGGTGCTGAGAATTTGATCACTACAGTAGAAAGAGATTTACCTTCCTTCTTACTTCTGGAGATAAGTTTATTTCACTTTAGGACCTAACAAGTTTGATCCATCATAAGAGGCATTGACAAATAATGTCTTGAAATGTTCTACAAAGTCACAAAGAAACATCCAGGTGTGCCTCCTGATGGAAATGGCTGTACAAGCTGCTCTAGACACACCCTATGTAGCTTTACAGATAAGGCACATAGAGGCATTATAAAGGGACTGCAGAGTAGCCATCTCTGTATCAACAGCCTTCCTTTGATCCACAGTCCAGGTACTTGGAACAAATATGGCAATTTCCTTGGTCAAATCTCTCCAGAAGCAAGTGACGTGCCAGATAATGCAAGCCTCTCCGTGAAAAGGTAGATGAGACATATACACATTTCCAAAATCTGTCCAATGCACATGACACTTTGTTGGGTGGATGAACAGTGGCGCTCTCTTCTGCTTGCTCCTTTTTAGTGGCTGCCACCACAATATGGAATCTACAGGAGGACCCTTGCTCCAATGCAGTCTGTCTTTATGAGAGACCAAAAATGCATCAGGCTTTCTAGGGGTAGGTTGAGTTGTGCCCGATTCCTTTCTTTCCTGTGAAGAGATCAGGTTTATCATCTTGTCGGTGGGGGAACCACTCAAGAAGTAGATCAGCCAGAACTGAAAGCTTTGAGGAACACTGGCTCCTTAGGAGAAGGATCTTTGGAGGATTACCTGTCTAAGACATTCAAGAATCTTCCCAAATGAGACATCCTTGGTAGGGAATCTAGGGGAACCTTCTCCTTCATCGAAACCAGTGTTAGTGGTAGAAGATTCCTTGTAGGAATCCAAGTGCCTCCTCTTTCACTTGTGTTTCTGGTAGATCTCTGCTGTGGGAGGTTCAGGAGAGGACTCAGAAAAACAGATGGACTATCTGTGGAGAACAGGGTCAAAGCTTCCAGAAACTTGCTCTTCCAACACAGGAAGAGCAGGATTAGCACCATTGGAGATCCTATGGGAATGGGTAAGATCTGGTTCAGAAAGAAAATATCTCTTTCTAACTGGAACTCTTTCAGAAGCCTTAAACACTGTGGCCAAGACAGACCCAGAGAGCCCCACCTCCACAGCCGAAACTCTTGAAGGTGGTTCAAAGCTTGACGCCATCTGACTCAGATCTGAGACTGCCACTGGAGCAGAGCTAGCTGGAGCTGGCACTCTTAAGGGGAGAAAGGGATTCAAAGATTTTGGTTCCAGTTCCAAGCTATCAGCATCAGCAGTGATGGTCCAGCTCTGAAACTCCCAAGAGCTACATGAGTGCCAGAGTCGACTTTGTCAGATAACTTACTGGAGTCAAGGAATAATGTAACCTCGGCTGTGATGCAGACCTGCCTTGGATTAAAGACAGATCTAAGAGCTCTGATCCTAGAGGACGGATCAGAAAATGAGCTATCAAAGGAAAAGAGAGTGAGACATGACTCCCAGATCTGATGGCGGTCATTGCCAGGAGAACCTCCAATTGGATCTGGGTCCAAAATAAATGCCTTATCATCCTGTTCCCATCCACTTCCATAAGGCTCCAAGTGGATCTGACTAACTTTAGGGAAGAACTGGAAGAAGGAGGCCTGTAAGGATATCTGGGTATCTCCAAAAATTGGAGACCAGAGCCTAAGAGTCACAAGTTCCAGTCAAAACCTTGGTGGCATAGTGGCTCCAATGATTATTTGATCTGAAAACACTTCTGCCTCCAAGGGTTTAGCTATTTTAGCTGAAGTGCTAGAACTGATGAAGTCGTCCGGTCTGGAGACCTCTTTTTTGAACACTTGGACTTGTTTTTTTTCTGTCTCTTTATGTCTCTCTTTTTTTCAGCCTTTTATGAAGAGGGGACAAAGTAGCAGACACTGAACTCCCTGATACTGGAGAAGGCTTGTTTTCTGAGGTTGGCTGAAGAAGACGCTTCAATACAAGTTTGTTTCTCCTCTCAGTTAGAGCTCGCTGCCACGGTTTTGCAAAAAGAGCATGGTGTCTCTAGGTGAGAAGGCTCGAGACAGTAAATGCACTTCACATGCTGGTCAGAATCCGGTAGCTTGTGGAGGACAACTTATACACTTTTTGAGACCCAAAGACTTGTCCGACATATTGGCTGAAAAAGAGGAGGATTAAAACACCTAGGAAAAAATATAAAGATGTTTTTAAACTTTTATAATATGGAAAAGTAAGCAAAAGAAGTTACTACAACTCTATAGGAAAATTTAGCAATAAATGGAAAGAGAAGGGATTATGGCAATATCTCTAAATATACAGATATAAGGAAAGAAGTAAAGGCGAAGGAATTGCTTATCTAAGTGAAAAAACTTCAACTGTTCTACACAACACTCTCCCGAGCACCAAGAGCCACTGTAGCTTTTCAAGCAGCAAACAAGATTTGAGGTAGGGATTACGGGTAGGGGGAGCCTGGTCACCAGATCCAAATCTTGGAAGTGGCTGTGGCTGAATCTAAGGTCGGATCTGAGACCCATTCTTTGAGGAATCGTTGGAAAAAACAACATCAGATCTTTTGTTATGCTCACCATACCAAATCTATTCTAGGCAGGGTCAAGGCTTACTCTGTCAGGGCCTTGGCTTCACCTATGGCTGTTTGGAAAGGGTTGGATTCTAGCAGCATTCTAGAATCTGCTACTTGGTCCTCTGTATATACTTCTACAAATCACTATAAGCTCAATTCTTTCTCTATGTCTAGATAAAGCTTTGCTCGGACCATTCTGCAAGGGCTCCTGGACCCTTCTCCTTCCCTAGCTATGGTAATCTGCCCACATAGCTAAGGATACTGCAGCTGTGATCAATATGAAGAACAAAGTACAGTTGTGCAAGTTGAATTTACCATAACAGTAGATGTTCAAGTGATCAATGCTGCAGTAATCAGCGATGTTTTGGTGTATTTTGTATGCCAGTGTGCAGGCATTTCATTTTTTTTTATTACTAGCATTGTCCTTTCAGGGCTCAGACTACCTCTCTCTGCTGGCAGGAAAGCTCTGAAGGACTTGTCATCCAAACTTGTCTATTACTCAGCTTGGCTTAAGTTGCTTGACAGTTTGGGTGTGTGGAACGTGCCTCAAATCTTTGAAAGCTGGCTGGCCATTACATCCTTGGCAGGATGTAACTTGTACAGCTAAGGCTACTGCAGCAGTGATTATGTGAACATCTACTGTTATGTTCAACTTACACAACTGTTCTCTATGGTAAGTTCAATTTACACAACTGTATTTTCTCTGCTTTACACTTTGGACTATTCACTGCATCAAGACTGTTCACAAAGTGTTTAGCTTCAGTTACAGCTCACTGCAGGCTACAGGGTATCTACATTTTTCCTTATTTAGATGACTTGCTTAACTTTTTAGAGTCTTTTTCAAACTTTCAGGAATATCTCTTGGGTGACAGAACTGTTACACATGCTGTGATTCCAAGAAAACATTCAAAAGTCTTTCTTGACTCCTTCTGACAGTGCTGTGTTTCTGGGATGTTAACTAGATATCACAGATTAGAGATCTTTTCTTCCACAGGAAAAAAAAATAGATCTAAATCTATTTCTAGAGTTTTCCACTCCACCTTTGGTCACTCTGAGGGGAATACCTCAGGATTTTAGGTCTAATGGTTTCTATGATTCTTGGGATACCCTAGGCAAGACTCCACATGAGAAAGATACATGGTATCCGAAGTCTATTTAGTCCCAGTACCAACATCTCTTGTATTTTCAGATCCCTGTGCTGAGGTTTGTCAGAAGGGCAATCACTTGGTGGAGACAGCAGATATCCTTAAATTCAGATCTCCCCTTAACCCTCCCTGTTCCAAAGGAGTCAGTTACCACAGATGACTCAGACTTTGCTTAGGAAGCAGTTTCAGAAGGGATAACGGTGCAAAGTATGTGGGACAGCAAGGACAAACACAAGCACATAAATATAAAAAAGATGCTTGCCATGATCAAGGCACTCAACTCTCTGAATCATCTTTGGTCACCTAGACCTCTTCAAGGTGGGGACGTACCCCCTCTGCAGACCAGCCATGTTAGCTTAGAAAAAGAAGTTATGTACCTACCATAACGTTCCATGTTAGTTGTCTTCTTCCCGCCTTCTTTCTTGCTGGTTGGGTTTGGAGCCGATCCTCGGCTCTGACTCGGCCATCTTCAAAAGCTCGAAAGCTGCTTACTGGCTCGAGGCCACCCCCTATCCCATGATGCCTAGCAATAGATACTCAGATCTCGTTTGGTAAGTCTAACTGCCAATGTAAAAGGGAAAGAATCCTATCCTATAATGTATAAAGCCTACCAGTGGGCAGGCACAGAGGAACAGCCAGAGAAGACTCAGCCAGTGAAAAATCATAAAGAACTCTTCTCGGTCCACTAGGATAGGGGGATGGAGGGTGGGACGCAAGAAATAAGGTGAGAAGAAGACAACTAAGATGGAACATTATGGTAGGTGCATAACTTCTTTATGTTAAGTTGTCTATCTCGCCTTCATTCTTGCTGGTTGGGACAGCGTCCCTAGCAACTAAAAACCTGGGTGGCTCATCGGAAAAACTCTTCAGAACCGTGGAACCAAAATCGGCTCTGCTCCTGGAGACCACATCCACTTTATAATGTGAAATGAAAGTATGTGGGTTGGCCCACGTAGCAGCTGCACAAATAGATTCCATGGGCAACCTACCCTGAAAGGCGACAGAAGTGGCTAAAGCTCTGGTGGAATGACCTTTTGGTTTGACAGGCAACTCTTTGTTCCTCGGTTGATAGATAAATGTGATAATCGTAGTCAACCACCTAGATAAGGTTACTTTTGAGACTGGAAGGCCTTGTTTACCCTGAGTATAAGAGAGAAAAAGTTGGTCCGACTTCCTGATGTCCCTAGTTCTGCGCAAATAAAAGCGTAGTTGCATATGAACATCTAATTGATGCAATTTATATTCTGTCCTGTTGGAGTGGTTGGGAAAAAACACAGGAAGGTCTATGGACTGATTCAAGTTACTTTCTGAAGAAACCTTAGGAAGGAAGGAAGGGTTAGTCCTGAGAGTAACCCTGTCATTGTGGAACATTAGGTACGGAGGACGGGTACAAAGAGCCTGAAGTTCCGAAACTCTTCTGGCTGAAGTAATAGCTACCAGAAAGAGGGTTTTCCAAGATAAAAACTTCAAGGAACAGGATGCTGCAGGTTCAAAGGGGGGCAAAATTAGAGAAGCTAAAATCAAATTTAGATCCCACGGAGGGGGAGGATCTCTCACTGGGGGCCTGAGCAGGGTGGTCCCTTTGAGAAAGGCTTGACATAGCTTATGAGACATAATATTATTTTCCGACAGGCCAATGTGAAAATTTGAGATTGCAGCTAACTGAACTCTAATTGTAGCGGAAGCGGAACCAGCATGAAAGAGTTCCGCAAGAAATTCCAAAATATGGTGTACAGGGGCTGAAAAAGGGTCTATATTCTTGGCCTCTGCCCAGGAAGAAAAACATTTCCTCTTACTAGCGTAAGTTTTTCTAGTAGTAGACTTGTGCGACGATAAGATAATTTCGTGCACAGAGGGGGAGATATCAGGAAGCCTGGCTAATGTCGGAAGTGGTGCAACCAAGCAGTGAGCTGGAGAGATTGCAGGGATTGATGCAGCCCGCCCGATTGATGGATCAGGAGGTCTGGAACTAGGTCCAGAGTCCAAGGCTGCTCGAGAAGATGATGTTGCAGGAACGGGAACCATATCTGTCGAGGCCAGTACGGAGCAATGAGGATCATTTTGCAATCCAATGCGGTAGCTTTCTGTATTAGCTTGGGAATTAAGGGAAATGGAGGGAATGCATAAAGAAGTCCCTGAGGCCAATCGTGGACTAGAGCGTCTCTGGGGGAATGTCTGGGAATTGGAAGGAGAGAGAAGAAATTGCTGCATCTGCTGATGAAGGGAGTTGCAAAAAGGTCACAGCAAGGTTGACCCCATTTGCGGAAGATTTGGTCCGCAACTACCTGATTCAGAGACCACGCGTGAGGCATGAGAATTGCTCTGCTGAGCCTGTCTGCTATGACGTTGGACTTGCCAGGGATGTGCGTTGCGATCAGAAACCGTTGGGAAGAGATCACCCATTGCCAGAGTCTGAGTGCCTCTCGAAATAGGGGGTAGGACCTGGTTCCGCCCTACTTGTTGATGTACCATACTACCGACATATTGTCTGTTTGAATTGCAATGGTCGCGGTAGGAAGAGAGTCTTGAAGAGCTTGGAACGCTAGAAGCACAGCCCTCATCTCCAAGACATTTATATGCAGATGGTACTCGTGAGGTTGCCAGATGCCTTGGACTGTCCTGCTCTGATAATGCCCCCCCACCCGATCAGAGAGGCATCCGTGGTTACCATAGCAACTGGAGGTGATGGGACAAAGGGTCTGCCTTGAGGCACTGATGTGGAGACCATCCACCATGCAAGGTGTTTTTTGCATGCTTCTGTGATCATAATCATGTGAGACATAGGAAGCTGCTGGAAGGACCATTGGGTGAAGAGAAGCCACTGGAGAATCTTCATGTGAAAACGAGCTAGAGGAACGAGCACGATTGCTGCTGCCATGAGACCTAGAGATTGGAGGACGAACCTGGCTTGAATTCTTCTGCATGCTAATAAGACCTGCACATGTTGGCGAATTACTTGTATTCTGTCTGGTGGGAGGCTCGCCAACATGTCCTTTGTATATAAATGTGCGCCTATAAAGGTGATAGACTGACAGGGCGACAATGCAGATTTTTCGATATTTATTGTGATACCTAGCCTGGAGCAAGTCTGGATAGTGTAGAGTCTGGCTAGCAGAAGTTGATGCCTGGTGGAAGCAGTGAGGAGCCAGTCGTCTAGATATGGAAACACCTGGAATCCTAACCGTCTGAGATGAGCGGTAACTACTGCCATACATTTGGTGAACACCCTGGGGGCTGTGGTGAGACCAAAGGGCAGAGCTCTGAACTGATAATGACTGGCTCCCAGCCGGAAGTGGAGGAATCTTCTGGAGCGCTTGTCCATTTTGATGTGGTAATACGCATCCTGAAGATCTATAGAGCACATCCAATTGTCCTGACCCAGAAAGGGTAGAATGGACTGTAGCGTGACCATCCAAAACTTGGTTCTTTGAACAGATTTGTTTAGTCTGTTGAGATCCAGAATGAGTCTCCAGTCCCCTGTCTTTTTTGGTACTAAAAAGAACCTTGAGTAAGTTCCGGATCCTAGCTGGTCTGCTGGGACTTCCTGGATGACTCTCTTTCTTAGCAGTTTTGAAATTTCTTGGACTGCTTGACCCTTAGACTGGGTGGAACATCTGGAAGGGACTTGTTTGACAGTAAGGGAGGGCGCAGGAAAGGAATGTTGTAGCCTCCGGATATAAGGGACTGTACCCATTTGTCTCGAGTTATCTCTTGCCAGAGGTGGACAGCCGGGCAACCCTTCAGGGATGCTGAAAGGGATTGTAAGAGAAGGATTCTCTGCTGCCCTGGTTTTGCAGACCCCTTCTGCCACGGAGGCGGCATCTGTTATTGTTCCCTCCTCTGCCCCTGGACGGGAACTCACCACGTGTGTCCGGCAAGGCTCCCTGGGATTTCCGGAACCACATCTTTCCACTCTTCTGACCTTTGGGATAGGGTCTGGACGGAGTGGAAAAACGGACTCCCACGGTAGAGAGAGTCTTGCCTTCCTGCTAACACCTGGTAAGGGTATCCTTCACCTGTGATCCAAAAAGTGCGGATCCATCAAAGAGGGTATTGGTGAAAGACGTTCTGAACGGTTCCGCAAAGTTACATAGCCGCATCCAAGCGTGTCTCCTCAGGGCAATGCCTGTGCCTGTGGCTCTACTCGCACCATCGGCGGCATAAGATATGAGCCTCATGGAGGAGTTGACCACTGAATTTAGAGTCGCCCGCTGGGAAGCCATCTTAGCCTGTGCCCCCTCAGCTGATGGATCTTGGAGGGTATCTCCAAGCTCTTTAAGGAGATCCCTCTGAAGACAAGTGAAGTGGCACAAATAATTCAGGGACCTCATGGAGAAGGTCGCTGAAGTGAACAACCACTTCCTGTATCTGTCCATCATCCTAGACTCCTTATTAGGAGGATGAATAGATGAAGAAGTTTCAGCTAACTCCTTTTTCGTGGCCGCTGCAACCACCATGGCATCAACGGGGACGCCCTTCATCAAAAATTGTTTGCCCTCTGGAGCTGTTATGAATTTAGCAGGTCTCCTAGAGGTTGGTTCCATGGAATCTGGAGCCGACCATGCCCTTCGAGCCACGACAGACATCAGTGGGTCGAAGAGCGGAGACACCCAGGAGGTGGAGGGTCGGGAGCCAAACGCATCCAGGAATACCGACTCATCCTCAGAAGGGGCTAGGGTAATCCAGTTCCCCCTCTGCCTAAGCATCTCAAGGATGTCTGAAGAGGAGACATCTTCAAAGGGGGATCTAGGGGACCCTTCCGAATCCTCCAAGTCCGTATCTGAGGTGAGAGACTCAGGGGAGTCAACATGCTTCCTCTTGCATTTTCTCTTGCAAGGTGGCTCCTCTGAATGATCAGGGGAGGCCTCAGAAGAGGATGATACACCCAAAGGGGTGTCCTGGAGCGCTGGATCCCCACGCTTGGGGTCCGGATGAGGGGCAGAGGCTGACACAGGCACCATAGGGGGAGGCGCTGATGGGGTCAATCGTGGGGCTGACTCCGGGGCCAGCACACTCCTCATCACGTCAAAGGCGTCCCTGCCCAGACGCAGAGAGAGAGCTCCGGTTCAGAAGAAATCAGAATCCCTCCCCGCACCAAGAAGGACAGCTCCGAGGCTGATGTGGGAGCCAAATTCACATGAGCCGAAGCCCTGAGGGGGAGAACGGGGTTGGACAAGGGTCCGATGGCACTCGCCCCCTCGGAGCCAACGAGGGAGTCTCAGCGCCCAGATCCCTCCAGGGACGGTACCATGGAAGGGATCGGAGCCGATGACGGAACCAAAAGACAAGGTATCGGAGCCGACGGTTCCACGACTCGAACCCCAATGAACTCCGTCTCCGAGCTCAAAGGAGTCAGAGGAGGAATATCTGTAGACGAGGGCAGAGCTGACCCCTGATGAGGGGGTTGGATAATATTTTTGCTAGGGGCTGTAATTTTAACAGTCTACTGACCACTCTTTCCACGTCATGGTCTGAAAGTCTTGAGGACTGAGAAGAGTGGGATGAGTGGTGACTGCGCTTCGATTGGAGCAAAGGTAATCTCGGAGCCGAACGTATCGACTCCAGAGAAGGAGACCTAGATCTTTTTCTGCTCCCAGATGGCTCCGAGGAACGTGTCGGGGCCAAATGGGAGGGAGAAACCTCGGTTCCAGCTGGAACCGAGATAGATGGTACCGTTTCACCCAGCGACGGCTCCGAACTGGGAGCCGAAGGTTTAGGTGTCTTAGAAGATTTCACTGGCTGAGCATTAGCCGGTGAATCTTGGGGCTTAAGTAAACCCCTCAGGATCAACTTGTTTTTGCACTCCTGCAGGACTCTTGGACTAAATGCGTGGCAAATCGAGTAAGACTCCTGCAGGTGCACGGCGCCCGGACAATAAACACAAGAAGTATGCCCATCTGTCAGAGACATCTTCTGACAGCATGAGTCACACTTCTTGAATCCGGACGGCTTGGGATCCTTGGACATCCTGAATAGAAACGAAGGAAAAAACACAGACACAGAAGTTAATGTTAAAATACCACAAACACAACAATTACTACTACCAGAAGTATAACTAAACTAGCTAATAAACACTATAAACAACAACTATTAACTATTTTCTTTTAAGAGAAAAAGACAGAAAAGGTTATCCTCTAACTTAAACGGAAACCTTTTGAGGTAAGGAAAGGGCTAGAAAAAAGGGGGAGGGGAACTCTCTAATTAAAACGAGTTTCTGAAAAAGGGAAGGAATTCAGATAGAAAACACTAAAATACAATAGTTATAACTAAAAATGGAAATCTACACTAAACTAACAGTTTTTATGACCGAAAAAACTAGTAATAATAAGTTTTATACGACCTGAGCCAGTAGAACAACCTCGCAGCAGAAGCGGCAAACGAGATCTGGGTATCTAGCACCAGGCATCATGAGATAGGGGGTGGCCTCGAGCCAGTAAGCAGCTCTCGAGCTTTTGAAGATGGCCGAGTCAGAGCCGAGGATCGGCTCCGAACCCAACCAGCAAGAATGAAGGCGAGATAGACAACTTAACATTATAGCTTCACAGTTGAATCTCAGTCTATAGACATCCAACTTTCCGTCAGAGTAAAACTGTGTGGTAGACAAGCCGAGCAAGGCAAAAGCAGACCCTCACAAATGGAAACTAGATTAGGAGGTCTTCCAAGATTTGATCCATCTGTATGTTCCTCAAGTAGACTTCTTTGCCTCCTCTGTGAACAATCAGCTGGCAAGATTCTACTCCAGGACTCCATGCAACAAGGCCTCAAAGACAGATGCCTTTACTTTTCCTTGGACATGAATCTTCCTGGATTCTTTTCCACCCTTTCCACTAATATCCTAGGTCCTCCTGGAGATGCAGGAGGAATCTTCAAGATCACTGTGGTGATTCCCTTCTGGCCCAGGCAACTGTGGTTCTCCTTTCTTTTGGCCATAGCCATGGGCAGTTACCACAAGCTGCCTCACAGACTGGATCTGCTCACACAAGAAGAGGAGTGTTTTGACATATCTCAGCACCAATCAACTTCAACTGAATTCCTGGATGATACAATCTTAATTCCCTTTAGGCACCTGTTTACTGTGGATGTGCTGCAGGTAGTAATGGAGGCAAGAAAGCCTGCTACTAAAAAATCATATATTAGCAAATGGAAATATTTTTCTAGTTGGTACCAACAGCATCACCAGTACCCACGCATGACTAGTTGTTCTCTGGTTTTACAATATTTCTGCAAGTTACTATCCTATGGGCTTTTTTACTCCTTTATCAAAGTTCATTTACTGGCCATTTCAGCATGTCTGTCCATGTATCCCCTTTCAGTGCATTCTCATTTCGCAATGTTTTTTGAAAAGGGTTTTGCATATAAAGTCTTGAAGATAACTGGTGGCCCCTCCTTGGGATTTTAATTTTGTATTAGAGAAACTAACACTTGCTCCATCTGAACCAGCTAACCTGGCTGACTTGAGGATTTTAACATGGAAAACATTTTTACTGATTGCTCTGACTTCTGCAAGAAGGATATCTGAGTTGCAAGCTCTTATGATGAGTCAATCTATCTCGTTTTCCACTGGGACAGGGTTTCTTTGAGAACTAATCCTTCTTTCATTCCTGAAGTGGTATCTGTGTTTACTTTAAGCCAAACTATCCATTTCCTCATATTCTTTCCTGAACCCAAGAATGAGGGAGAACGGATACTCCATTCATTGGATATCCACGGTTAACTCAGGTGCTACTTTAGAAAAACTAAATCTTTCAGATCTTTGGATCATCTAATCATTTCCTGTAAAGGTAAGAAGAGACAACCTGTGTCAAAATAGATTATTTCATAAAGGCTGTCTAAGGCTATCCACAACACTGTCGATTGGATGGGAGATAAGAAATTCACCCCGGGGATCATGTCAGTCGCCCTGCTAGACAGGGGTCCAGGGAAGTAAATATTGTTGGAAGAAATACCCAGTGAATTGTTATGGCTAGGCTTGTATAGGTCCTAGGGCCGATAGCCTCGTACCAACCTATGAACCTATACTACTTTACCAGGGCCTTGGCTTCATCTATAGATTTCTGGAAAGGGTTGGATTCTAGAAGTATTCTAGAAGCTGCTACTTGGTCCTCTTTATATATTTTTACAAAGCACTTAAACTTGATTGCTGCTCTAGGTCTTGACCAGGCCTTGCAAGGACAATTCTCCAAGGGCTCCTGGACTCTACTCCTTCCACCTCCCAAATGTAATACGCTAGGGTAATCTACTGCAACAGTGAACAATATGCTAAACATACCGCTCTCCCCCATCCACCCCTCCTTGTTTTTTGGTGTGTTATTTACGTCACTAGGTAATCTACTGCAGCAATGAACAATATGCTGAACATACTGCTCTCATCCATCCACCCCCCCTTGTTTATTGGTATGTTATTTATGCCAGGTTTGGTTACTTATTTTTTGTTCATCCTAGCATTGTCTTTCCGGGGCTCAGTCCCTCTCTCTCTCCCTGTGAGCAGGAAAGCTTTGAAGGGCTTGGCACTCAGATTTCTCTTTCTGTCAACTCAGCTCAAGCTGCCAGTTCGTTTGGGGGTGTGGAAGGTGCCCTTAAGTTTTGGAAGCTGGCTGGCTGTTAAATCATTGGCAGGATATAACCCATATAGCTTAGGCTACTGCAGCAGTGATCATTCAAACATCTAGTGTTATGGTAAGTTTACTTCCACAACTGTACTTTCTCTATACTAGCTCCAAAATTCTGAGAAAATATTACCCCAAATTTAGAACTCAATTAAAGGTTTACCTCCTCTAATAATTCAAATGTCATTGCCACTCATCCAACCATATCACCTAACCTGAGCTACATCACTCTTTTCTCCTACTAATAACACTCTTGTTATCCCTTACATAGCATGTTATATTCCACCACTCTACACTTATAGGTTTATAGATTAATACTAGGCTGTCCTTATAGGGTATTTTAAACATAGAAACCCCCCATACACACACCATTTGGTGTTTTAGATACCCTTATCCCTTTTTTGACTAGTTTCATATTACACATAGTGATGATAACCTGGTTGATATCATTGATATAAGGGCCCCAAATGGGTTATATATTATTTAGTCACTGTCTCTGTTCATTAGTGCAGTAGGGCCAACCCTGGAGTACATTTTCTGTTTCCCATCCATAGATCTAAGTTACACTTGAATATGGACAGGGGTGAGCTTTTGTTTATGATGGAGTGGAGTCTGCTCCAGAGCAGTGATATCGTCTCCGAAACATACCCATCTCTCTAGACTGTACTGTTGATGCTGCATAGGAGGTTTAGCTCCCGAGACTGCTATTTCTACTGCCAACTGATTTCCTGATGTGCAGTAGGACCATCAGGGCTGGATCAGAGGACACCTTGTATGCCAGACACACGTCACATTTCAGCAGTTTGTAAGAGATCAGGTATTGCAACAGGGGTTAGAGATGATCTATGTATGTTAAACTGTCTAAGCTGAGTATCATTTTTGTAAGGCATCTATGTAAGCATTCCAACTGTAGCATATGTCTGAAGAGATCTATGTAAAAGGGGCCATTGAACACATATCTCCTTCCATCTTCCCTTTCATTGGCTATTATGAGTAAGTACAAAATAATAATGTTGTGAAATCACTTCCTTTCTGTAAAATTTAAAGTTGCACTACACTATTCAGGTAGTCTGTACCTTTACTTAATGAAAACACTGAGAGCAGTTCTGCTGTTACGACATTTACTCTGCATACGAAGTAGATATCTAGTTTAACAATGAAAGATATGCACAAATAACAAAGCCATACTTCAGCTTACAGCATCAGATTTGTAAGGATAGGAAAATCAAAGTATCTGATACAAAAGAAAAAGTCCCAATCTTTACAGTGTCTTTTCTGACTGTATCAGCAGTTTAGAGAATTTGCCAGAATAATAAGTCTTTCTTTTGAAGCTGGTCTACTGCCAGTTTGTTTTCCATATTTCAAACATTCTATTCCTGAAGGATAACTCCTAGTCCTTGCTCTTATCTTGCACGTCCTGTTGACAAGACACAGCTACATACATGACCTGCTTGTAGATAATAAATTTCACAAACTGCATAGTTTATAAAAGATAAAATATTTTACTTCTGACTCCTAATAACAATGAATGCCAAGCTATATGTTTTTGCCACTTGCACTCTACAAACTGAAATGCAGAATATTTATTTTACAATTTCAGAATAAAATCCACTGAAATCCATTTTTAACCTGTTTGTTACTCTCACAATTCTCTCTTTAATTAAAAAGTGGAAAATGACTGTCCATTTTCGACTTCAGTTGTACACATTGAAACCTTTTCCAATTTACCTAGGTTAACCATCATAATTTGTTGGATTCTATACGTTTTCCGCAAATGGCAACTGAGATAGCAATTCCAGAAAGTTAATATGACTATAATGCCTAAAATTAGAAGTTATGTACCTACCATAATGTTCCATGTTAGTTGTCTTCTCTCGCCTTCTTTCTTGCTGGATGGGTTCGGAGCCGATCCTTGGCTCCGACTCGGCACTTGCTAAGCTCGAGAGTCACTTTTACCAGCTCGAGGCAGCCCCATATCCCATGATGCAAGGCGGTAAATACCCAGATCTCGTTTGGTACCTAGAGGGAAAACTACCTAGCATAAAAACTTTCCACTAAGGAAGGAAGAGCAATAAGCCTAAAAAGGCTGAAAGGGGAAACCAGATAACTAAAACTAGAACTAACTGGTGCCCAAAGAAACAAAAATCTTCCAGAGCCAAGGGAGATCAAGGTCTGTCCAGGCAAGGGGGCAGGAGGGAGGGTCGCAAGAAAGAAGGTGAGAGAAGACAACTAACATGGAACGTTATGGTAGGTACATAACTTCTAAATGTTAAGTTGTCAATCTCGCCTTCATTCTTGCTGGATGGGACCGCGTCCCTAGCACCTCTATCCTGGGTGGTTCAATGGAACAGACTCTTGAGAACCATGGAACCAAAACTGGCTCTATCCCTGGAGGCCAAATCCAATTTGTAATGAGAAACAAAGGTATGAGGAGTGGCCCAAGTGGCTGCTGCACAAATAGTATCTAAGGGTAGCCTAGCCTGAAAGGCTGTAGAAGTGGCTAGGCCTCTAGTGGAATGTGCCTTTGGTTTTGAGCACAGCTGTTTGCCCCTAAGTAGATAAATGTCAGAAATGGTGGAAGATAGCCATCTAGACAAGGTCACTTTGGAAACAGGGAAGCCTTTCTTATTTTCAGCATAAGAAAGAAAGAGCTGATCAGACTTCCTGAATTGTTTTGTTCTGTCCAAATAATATCTGAGTTGGCGGTGAACATCAAGATAATGTAATTTTGTTCGATCTGTTGGAATAGTTAGGAAAAATACAGGAGATCAATGGATTGGTTTAAATTTGTTTTTGAAGCAACCTTGGGCAAAAAGGATGGATTAGTTCTCAAGGATACTCTGTCCTTGTGGAAGACCAAATATGGGGGACGAACAGAGAGAGCATGAAGTTCTGACACTCTCCTAGCCGAGGTAATAGCGACAAGGAAGAGTGTCTTCCACGAAAGAAACTTTAGTGGGCATGAAGCAGCTGGCTCAGAGGGAGGAAGAATTAAGGATGTCAGCACTAGATTTAGGTCCCAATGAGGAGGAGGACTCCTGACAGGAGGTTTGAGGAGAAAAACTCTTTCAGAAAAGCTTTACAAAGCTTGTGGGACATGATGTTGTGATCTGCAAACCCGACATGAAAGTTCGAGATTGCAGCCAACTGAACTTTGACCGTGGAAGATGAAGAACCCGAGTGAAAGATTTCCGCTAGAAAATCCAAAACTGCATGAACAGGGGCAGTAAAGGGATCTATGTTCCTTGATTTCGCCCAAAGGGAGAAACGTTTCCACTTGCTAGAGTAAATCCTTCTAGTAGAGGATTTAAGGGAAGCCACTATGATATCCCTAACAGGGTTAGAGAACATAGGAAGCCTGGCTAAGGAAGGAAGTGGAGCAACCAAGCTGTGAGGTTGAGAGAAAGAATGGACCGATGCAGCTGACCCGATTGGTGGATCAGAAGATCGGGCACTGGGTCCAGATGCCAAGGCTGCACCAAAATATGACGATGAAGGAACGGAAACCAAATTTGTCGAGGCCAATATGGGGCAATGAGAATCATTTTGGCTCTCAAAACAGTAGCTTTCTGGAGTACCTGTGGTATCAATGGAAAGGGAGGAAAGGCATAAAGAAGTCCCTGGGGCCAATCTTGGGTAAGAGCGTCTCTGGGGGGATGGCCCGGAAGTGGGAAGAGAGAGAAGAAGGCTGGGCATTTGCTGTTTTGGGGAGTAGCAAAAAGATCTCAACATGGGTGGCCCCACTTCTGAAAAATCTCCTCCACTATAGATTGTTTGAGAGACCACTCGTGAGGCATGAGTATAGCTCTGCTCAATCTGTCCGCTAAAATGTTGGTTTTCCCAGGGATATGCGTTGCTACCAGAAACCGATGAGAGGAGATCGCCCATTGCCAAGGTCTGAGAGCCTCTCGACACAAGGGGTAGGACTTGGTTCCGCCCAGCTTGTTGATGTACCACACTACGGACATGTTGTCCGTGTGAACTGCAATTGTTCCCAAGGGAAGAAAGTCGTTGAGGGCTTGCAACGTTAAAAGCACTGCTCTCATTTCTAGGACATTTATGTGCAGGTGGTATTCGAACGGTTACCACGTCCCATGAACCATCCTGCCCTGATAATGACCCCCCCCACCCGATCAGGGAGGCGTCCATAGTGACTGTGGCTACGGGGCGGGAAACAAAGGGTCTGCCCTGATGGAGCTGGGGAGAAGAAATCCACCAGGATAGGTGGTTTTTGCAAGTTTGTGTCACCAGAATCTGGTGACGCATGGGAAGCTGTTGGAAGGACCATTGAGTGAACAACATCCATTGAAGGAGACGCATGTAAAAACGGGCCAAAGGAAGAAGAGTAATGGCAGCTGCCATGAGGCCCAATACTTTTAGGACCAGTCTGGCTTGCACCTTTCTGCTGGCGAGGATGATCCGCACATGGTTTTGTATATCTAGGATTCTCTGGCTTGTGAGGTTTGCTGACATCCGAACAGTGTCTAAATTTGCTCCTATAAAAGTAATAGACTGGCAGGGCAATAAGGAGGATTTTTCGTAGTTGATCGAAATTCCTAATTGAGTGCAGAGATTTAGGGTGTAATCTCTGGCTTGGAGAAGTTGATGCCTGGTGGTGGCTGAGAGGAGCCAGTCGTCGAGATATGGAAACACCTGAAATCCTTGACGTCTCAGGTGAGCCGTGACCACTGCCATGCATTTGGTGAACACTCTGGGGGCTGTAGTGAGACCAAAGGGCAGGGCTCTGAATTGAAAATGACTGGACCCCAGCCGAAAGCGGAGAAACCTTCTGGAGCGTCTGTGGATTTTTATGTGATAGTACGCATCCTGAAGGTCTATTGAGCACATCCAGTTGTCTTTGCCCAAGAAGGGCAAAATCGACTGAAGTGTGACCATCCAAAATCTTGTCTTTTTCACAGACTTGTTGAGTCTGCTGAGGTCCAATATTGGTCTCCAATCTCCCGTCTTTTTGGGAACCAAAAAGAACCTTGAGTAGATTCCGGGCTCTGAATGATCTGTTGGAACTGGCTGAATGGCCCTTTTTTGTAGAAGCTTTGATACTTCTAATTTTGCGATTTCCCTTAGACCGGGTGGAACATCTGGAAGGGAATTTTTGTGAGTGAAGGGACTTTCCTCGAAAGGAATCTTGTAACCCTCGGATATGATCGACTGTACCCATTTGTCTTGTGAAAGGGAAAGCCAGGCTTCTGGGTACAGCGATAATCTTCCCCCGACTGCCTCCAAGGATGGACAGTCGGGCAACACCTCAGGGATGCTGGAAGGGCTTGTCAGAGAAAGGCTCTCTGCTGCCCTGGTTCTGCGGACCCCCTCTGCCCCTAGGGCGGCGTCTATTATTATTACCCCCTCTGCCTCTAGGGGTAAACTGACCACGTGTGTCCGGCGTGACTCCCTGAGATTTACGGAACCACATCTTTCCCCCCTTCTGTCCTTTAGGGTAAGGCCTAGAAGGGGTGGAAAAACGGACTCCTACGGCAGAAAGAGTCTTGCCGTCTTGCTCACACCTGGTCAACGTATCCTTCACCTGAGGACCAAACAATGTTGACCCATCGAAGGGAGAGTTTGTGAAGGACGCCTTAAAGGGATCTGCAAAATTACAGAGCCGCATCCAGGACTGACGTCTAAGAGCCACTCCTGTCCCTGCAGCTCTACTCGCTCCATCTGCTGTATACGAAATCAGCCGCATGGAGGAGTTGGTTATGGAGTTAATGATTCCTAGCTGAGAAGCAATCTTGTCCTGAGCCCCTGCAGCTGTAGGATCCTGTACTACTTCACCTAATTCTTTAAGGATGTCCCTTTGAAGTCTGTTGAAGTGACATAAGTAATTCAGCGAACGCATGGCAAAGGTCACTGAGGAAAACATCCGCTTACCATACCTGTCCATGGTCCTAGAATCCTTGTTAGGAGGATGGACTGGTACTGAAGGATCTGCAAGTTCCTTCTTGGTGGCGGCCGCCACCACCATGGCATCAACAGGGACACCTTTTGTAAGAAATTGTTTCTCGGAAGGGGCTGTAATAAATTTAGAAGGCCTCCTGGGAACTGGTTCTACGGAATCAGGAGATGCCCACGCCTTCCAAGCTATCACCTCCATGAGGGGGTCGAAAGGCGGAGACACCCAGGAGGTGGAGGGTCGAGATCCAAACGCCTCTAGGTATACCGACTCATCCTCGGAGGGATTAATGGAGGGCCAGTTTCCCCTCTGTTTTAGGAGATCTAGGATGTCTGAAAAAGAGACATCCTCAGAGGGGGTTCTTGGGGACCCCTCCGACTCATCTAAGTCGGTATCTGAAGTAGTAGACTCAGGGGAGTCCAGGTGCTTCCTCTTACAGGTCCTCTTACGCGGAGGATCTCCTGACGGATCAGGAGAATCCTCGGAAGAGGGGGTTCTTCCCAGTGGGGAAACCTGAGGCGGTGGATCTCTCGGTCTGGGAGCAAGACAGTGGGAAGAGACATCTACAGGCACCGTAGAGGGAGGAGCTAAGGGGATAGACTGCTGACTGAGCCCAGGGACCAGCACACTCCTCATCACCTCGAAGACTCCCCTCCCAGGGAGATCCGAGAGACCCCGCTCCGAAGAAACAGGGACTCTCGGGCCCACCGAAAGGGAAGGCTCCGAGGCAGATGTCGGGGCCGAGCTCACCAAGGTCGAAGCCCCGAGGGGAAGAGCAGGGTCGGACAAGGGTCCGATGCCTCTCACCCCCTCGGAGCAGACCAGGGAAGCCCGACCACCGGATCCCTCCAAGGAAGGTCTCGAGGAGGAGATAAGAGTAGAAGCTGAAGGAGGAGAAAGGGGTGGTATCTGCCCCGCAGCCGTAGCAGTGACTAATCCCATAGACTCTGGCTCCGAGCTCTGGAGGAGAGTCGAAGGAGGAACTTGAAGAGGGTGTGGACTAGTAGTCGTCTGTTGAGACGGACTATGAAGCATTTGGGCTAGTGCCTGTGATTTTAACAATCTGCTTACCACTCTCTTCAAATCATGGCCTGAGAGCCTGGAAGACCTAGATGATCGGCTCCGATGGCTCCACTCCGAAAGAAGACGAGAGGTCGGAGCCGACAGTATCGGCTCCAAAGAGGGAGACCTGGACCGCTTCCTCGATGGAACCATCGGAGCCGAAGAACCTTCGGTTCCAGACGGAGCCGGCAACTTATCGGCTCCAAGCCTGGTCAAAGATGTATCGGCTCCGACCGGAGCCGATACAGGCAAGGAAATAATGGTATCGGAGCCGGCCGGCGCCGATACCGAAGCCTTAGACACATGGTGGTCGGAGCCGACACCAATGTGGCAGTTAAAGTATCAGCACCGATAGCCATCGGTGCCGAAGATTTAGTCAAAATAAGATCGGCTCCAGTCGGAGCCAGGGCTAAAGGCTTAGTAGCAGAAGCCTGGGCCTTGGAGATCTTAGAGGGCTTGCCCGAAGCAGACTTAGCTGGGGAGCCCTCCGGTTTAAGAAGTCCTCTCAAAATTAATTTATTTCTCCTTTCCTGCAGGACTCTCTGGCTGAAAGAGTGACAAATAACACAGGAGTCCTGCAGGTGGAGAGGTCCCAGGCAGTAGATAGAAGAAGTGTGACCGTCTGTCAGAGACATCTTCTGACAGCACGAGTCACACTTCTTGAAGCCTGAGACCCTCTGTTCTTCGGACATAGTGATTATCCACACAACACACAACTCACACAGTCCCAGATTCAGAAATATTTAACTTAAATGGGGAAAAAATAAACCCACACACACACCCTGACAGGAAGGGATGGGAGGGGATTGAAGGCCCGACTAAATAAAAACAACTAGGGAAAAGTACAGTTTTGTACCTACCATAAATGTAGATGTCCGATAGATATGCAACTGCTGTCCTAACATATGGGTTGTCCTGCCTCAGGCAGCCCTCGGTCGGCCGGATTCCAAAGTCTGGGTCCGACGTCGGCTGATGTCGCATTTCTCTCCGATGTCAGAGCGGCAGGAGTACATAAGCATCAGCCGACGCCATCTTCTTCAGTGTTTCTTGTCCCAGATGCCAGGTGCCCTCCAAGGAAGGCTGTAATCAATTTGGAAGACAAAATAGGTTTCCAGACAAATAAATAAGCAATAAACAGATACACCATAACAGATATCCCCAGCTAGGATAACAGGGAGAGGAGTGGACCCAAGGAATAGAGGGGAAGGAGGGAGGGAAAACCCGACTGCAGTTGCATATCTATCGGACATCTACATTTATGGTAGGTACAAAACTGTATTATGTCCTTCAAGAATTCAACTGCAGTCATAACATATGGGTTGAATACCATAGCTTAGCTGGGGGAGGTGGAAAGCACTAAGAAAAGGATGGTGTAGCTATCAATCCCTGCAGGACTACCGAAGCAAAGCCTGCTCTGGATCTGGAATATAAAGGAAGGTTGTAGTGTTTGGAGAATGTATGCACGGAGCTCCATGTAGCAGCTTCTAGAATGTCTTTTGTCGGCACCCCTCTTAAGAATGCTGTAGAGGTGGCTGTAGCTCTGGTAGAGTGTGGTCTGATATTGGCTGGTACACTCTTTCCATGGAAGGAATAACATAATCTGATGCAATGTCCAATCCATTTTGAGATAGTCTGTTTGGAAATTGCTTTTCCTTGTACTCCAGGGGCGTAAGCTACCAAAAGCTGATCAGACTTCCTATTGGCCTTGGTTCTGTCCAGGTAGTAGCGAAGTTGTCTGTGAATGTCCAAGGTATGCAACAGTCTTTCCCCTTTGTTCTCAGGATTGGGAAAGAAAGTAGGCAGGTGAATTGCTTGATTCAAGGAAACCCTAGATACCACTTTTGGCAGAAAGCTAGGGTTGGTTCGTAAGGAGACCCTGTCTCTATGAAAGGTAATGAACGGTGGTATTGCCATCAGTTTATATTTAAAATGTTTTTTATAAGCTTTATTGAATTTATAATATTTATGAAAAGAACGAATTAAGATCAATATGATGTTTTTAATGGCAATGTAATTTCATTGTAGTATATTTATTGTAGTATTGTACTCGGTTTTTATAAAACAGTAATATTAAAATGTTATTGGTTTTAATTAGGGCTGAAAGTAATCAGTTGATTAATTACTTAATTCGATTTAACTTGATTAAATAATTGTGTAATTTCAAGTGAATACTTATATCCAGGATGTAGCCTACAATAACTTGTCTGAAGAAGTGTATGTATAACATTACACGAAAGCGCTAACAAGTTTATAGTAAAGAGAATTTGGATTTTACACCGGCTCCTGTGTTCTGTTGGACTCATCTTTTTGTTTCGTATTGCCATTAGTGCCTGTAATTCCGAAACCCTTCTTGCTGAGGTAATTGCCAACAGGAAAGCTGTCTTCCATGAGAGGAATTGTAAGTCCACAGAAGCTGCTGGCTCAAAGGGGGGTAGAGTCAGTTTTTCTAGGACAAAGTTGAGGTCCCAAGCTGGTACTGGGGCCTTTCTTGGTGGCTTGATATTCTTGATTCCTCTAAGAAATTGCCTTAACAAAGGATGTGAGAACACAGGTGGATCAGTGTTGTATCTAGCTGAAATAGCTGAAGCATGTATTTTTATAGAAGAATATGAGAGTCCATTCTGTAGCATATCTGCCAAGTATTCCAGGATGAGTGGGATGTTCAATAATGATGCATTATGACCCTTGCTGGTATTCCAAATGCTGAATCTCTTCCATTTTGCTGAATAAACCTTTCTGGTGGATGGTCTGCGGGCTTCTGTTAATATCCGCTGAACTTCCTTGGAGAGAGATAGATTGAGGTTATTCATGGAATCTCCCAAGCTGTTAGCTGGAGCATCTGAATGTTGGGATGTACTGTCTTGAAGTTGTTTTGAGTCAAAAAATGGGGCCATTGGGGAAGGGCCCATTTTTTGTTGTGGCATATGCTCCGTAGTAGTGGATACCAGTGTTGTCTTGGCCAGTCTGGAGCTATTAGGATCCCTTTTGGCTTCTCTGTTTTGATCTTTAGTAGTACTGTGGTCATCAGTGGCAGAGGTGGGAATGCATAAATCTTTAGGAAGTTCCAGTTGAATGAGAGAGCATCTGTTTTCCATGCTTGTGGATGATATGTCCTTGAACAGAACTTTTGTAGCTGATGATTGACCTCCACTCGTGGGGGTCTAGGAAATTCCTGCTTAGGCTGTCTGCCAGCACATTGTCTTTGCCTGGAACAAACTGGGATTGCAACTGTATGTTTAAGCTCAGTGATTTTTCCCAAAGATTCATTGTCAGGCTGCAAAGGGGGTAAGAATGGGTGCCCCCCTGCTTGTTTATGTACCACATCACAGTGGTGTTGTCTGTCCGTATTAGCAGGTAGCCTTGCTGAAGTTGTTTTCGAAAGGCCTCGATGGCATGCATGACTGCCAGCATTTCTTTTTGGTTGATATGCAGATGTGTTTCCTTTGGAGACCATTGTCCTTGAATACATCTGTCCTCCATGTGCGCCCCCCCATCCAAGGTCTGAGGCGTCTGTGGTCATCGTCTGTGTTATTTGTGGTTTTTTGAATGACATACCTGTGTTTGCCTGGCTTACCGAGGCCCACCATAGGAATTCCTTTTGTAGGCATGGAATAAGCGGTATGGTTGTCTCTAGGTTGTTGCTGTGTTGAGACCATAAACCTTTTAGGTACCATTGAAGCTTTCTCATGTGTAGTCTTGCTAATGGAACCAGGAGAATGCATGATGCCATGTAACCCAGGGCCTGTAGGAATCTCCTTGCAGTCATCTGGGTGAGCTTTGCCAAACCTTTGAAATAATGAGTTAACTTCTTTTGCTTGTCTTCTGTCAGGTAAGCCATTTGAGAGGTTGTGTCTAGATTGGCTCCCAAGAAAGTAATTTGCTAGGATGGCTGCAGTCTTGACTTTTGGAAGTTGACTGTGTATCCCAGAGCTTGTAGCAATTGAATGACATAATCCAAGTTTTTTGTCAAAATCAGTTTGTCGTCCGCTTGTATAAGGCAGTCGTCCAGGTACGGGTAAATTTGGATCCCCTGGAGCCTGCAATGAGCAATTACTGAAGCCAGGCATTTTGTAAACACTCTGGGCGCAGTAGATAAGCCAAATGGCAATGCTGAGAATTGATAATGCTCTGGCCCTGCAAGAAATCTGAGGTATCTTCTGCAGCTGTGTCTGATGGGGACATGCAGGTATGCCTCCTTGAGGTCCAGAGTAATCAGCCAAGACCCCTTGCCCAGAAAGGGAAGGAGTTGCTGTAAGGTCAGCATTTTGAACTTTGGTACTATGAGAAAGGTGTTTAATGCAGACAAATCCAGTATTGGTCTCCATTGTGTTTCTTTTCTTGGAACAAGGAACAGTCTTGAGTAAAACCCCTGGCCTTGTTCTTGTTGTGGAACTTTTTCTATTGCATTGATCTGAGCAAGCAGAGAAATTTGCTTGAAAGCCTCTGCCCTCTGATTTTGCGGTAGGTTTGGCATGCCTTGTTTCCTTGGTAAGGTATGAAAGTGGAACCTGTAGCCTTGGTCTATAATGTCCAAAATCCATTTGTCCTTTGTCAATCTGTGCCAATTGTCTGTAAACAGAGATAATTTTCCGCCCAAGGGAGCTTCTGTTTGCTCTTTGGTTAGCGGAAGTAGAGGAAAGTCATTGGGATTGTCCCTGTGGGGCAGGATAAGCCCCTGTGTCACTTCTTTGGTTTGCTGGTTGCCATTGTCGTCCCCTGTAGGAACCTCTGTATTGTCCTCTACCTCGGCCACGCCTGCTTTTTCCCCTTTGAAATCTTTCAGTATTAGGAAAGGACCAGTTTTTTGAAGGCCAATTCCTGCTGAATCTGGGTGGCTGAACCTGGAGGAAATCTTTGACTGTCTGAACTGACTTGGCTTTTTCCTCAATGGTCTTTAATACATCTTTAGCATTAGCACCAAAAAGCTTGTTCTTTTCCAAGGGTGCATCAAGAAGTTTTGCCTTAACATGATCTGGTAGAGGTTGTTCTTTTAACCATGCATGTCTTGCGAATGACCGCCCCTGTCATAGCTGCCCTACATGTAGCTTCCAATGCATCATATCCACACAGAAGGAAGTGATTGCTAACTTGCTGAGAGTTGTGTACAGCCTCCTGCAAAGACTTCCTATCTAAAGGATCAGGAGAGGCCAAAGTTTTCTGTAAATCATCTAACAGGAAATCCTGATATTGAAATATATGAAAGAGACAATTGAGAGCTCTCATAGATAAAGTAGTGGAGGTGTAAACCTTCTTCCCCCATCTCTCTAATGACCTAGCTTCCCTGTTGGAAGGCAAAGGATTTTTGGAGGTGGTAGCTGAAACCCCTTTCGGCTCCTGTGAAATAGTTTCTAAATCAACAGCATGGGCCCTAAAGAAATGAGAATGTGTTTCAGGAACCCTATAGTATCTGTCTGGCTTGGCAGGAGCTGGAGGGAGAGTATCAGGGGTAACACTGGAGTCAGAGTATAAATCATCAAGCACAGGAGGTATAGCTAAGGGCCTGTGCTGGGGCTTTTTAAGGAAGGTACGAAGGCGCTTTCTGGAATCAGAAAATTCCTGGCCTTGCCACTTAAAATGTTCCCTCATGGAGTGCAGAACTTCCCCAAAAGAAATATCCTCAGGAGGGGAGGCCGAGGGGATGGAGTCCTCTGCATCTGAGTCCTCGTAGGTCTGGAAAGGCTCTTCCTGGCTATCGGAGTGGCCAGAGGCCTCAGAATCTTCATCTGAAGGAAGAGGGTCAATGGGCTCAACCCTGGGCCTCTTATCAGGAAGAGGCTGGGATCCTCTCTCAGGATGGGCCTGGGAACCTCTGATCATGGAGATTAAGTCTGCTGCCATAGTCATGATTTGTGTCTCAGGAGTAGGCTGAGGTAAGGCTTTAGCAGTAAGATGCTTAGTCTTGCTGGCTGCCTTAGCACGTGTGTAGGCCTTGATAGACATGGACATGGGAGGCCTAGCAGCTCCACGTGCAGGAGTGACCTTATCCACAGCAATGGTCTCGGGCATTTCCTCGGTTTCAGTATCCGGAGGAAAATCAATAACTGGCGTCGGTGTGGTCTCCGGTATCGGAGGAATCGGTAATGCGGTGTCTTCGGTTCGGAGCGGTGAAATAACCACCTCAGAGGGAACCGGGGCACTCGCGGTAAGTTTTGGCATGGTGTCGGTGGAAGACGCGGGCTGAGGATGGCGGTCCCGGTCTTTACGTTTCTTAGGAGTCTGCGATGTCGGTAATTCCGACGGCATCTTGTAATCGTATTTTTCACCGAAAAGGTCTTCAGCGAACTCCGCCCGGCGCCTGAGAGTGCGCTTATTGAAGCGAGCACAGGCCGAGACGTCGTGGTCTGGGCCAAGGCAAGGAAGGCAGTAAGAATGGAAATCCTTATGAGGTATTTGTTTACCACAAGACAAACAATGATTAACTTTTTCAGTAATTTCTGACATCGGCTGAGGCAAGAAAAGGTCCCCAACGGGGTACTTAGCTTTTTTGATGACTTTGGATCGAAGAATACAGGAGCTGACCGACCGGCACTTGCGAACTGCTTTTGCTTCGGGCACCGCACGGCAAGAAAGACTGGAGAAGATGGCGTCGGCTGATGCTTCTGTACTCCTGCCACTCTGATGTCGGAGAGAAATGCGACATCAGCCGACGTCGGACCCAGACTTTGGAATCCGGCCGACCGAGGGCTGCCTGAGGCAGGACAACCCATATGTTATAACTGCAGTTGCATTCTTGAAGGACATCAGTAAAACTAGAGCTAAAGACCCTACAACTATCTAAAAGTGACAAAAAATCTAATAAAAGAGAGAAAAATTAGGAATGGGGTGACTAAAAGTTGTATAACAAATTACTTACCAAGAGCTGGTAAAAGGAGTACCTCATCAGCGAAGCGGCAAACGAGATCTGGGTATTTACCGCCTTGCATCATGGGATATGAGGCTGCCTCGAGCTGGTAAAAGTGACTCTCGAGCTTAGCAAGTACCGAGTCGGCTCCGAACCCATCCAGCAAGAATGAAGGCGAGATTGACAACTTAACATCTACTAATACAGGCTGTATCAATCAACTTAACAGTTTTTTTTCCCTAATTTTGACCAACCAGTAAAGATATTCCACCAGTTGTGAGCAGTATCCTTTTTGTTTTTTCAGCTAAGCTAAGTAATTTATCTGTTGCAATGATGCTTAATGCTTCATAATACAGAATACTTTATTTTTTTCCAAGTACTCTCTGAGAATCTTAGTATTGTTCTTTATGTTTTTTTTTTAAATTATCCAAAGATACAGATATATTAGAAAGTTGTATTAAGTCACAATTCCAATTTTTGGAAGTATTTACTTCTATGGTTTCAGTAAACACATAGCTCTGATTATTTCATTTAAGGAAATCAACATGTGATAAACATCCTACAAAAGGTAATTTTATATTATGACCTACATCTTGATCTGTAACCAGAAAAATATGCTGAGGAGACTCTTCTATATACATTTGAAAAGAAGAAGGCATAATGGTCCGTTTGCATAAATTAACAGAATGCTGCAGTAAGCATGGTTCATAGACGGGCAGATGCTGTCCACAAATTAATCCATTTTGAGTCTGTGTACAATACTCAATCTTATGTGTTTTTCCTCTCATATCTATACGATTACCTTCAAATTGTGGCAACCAATACTCATGCCCCTCTGGTACGAGAAATACCATACATACTACTGTAAATTGACACATAACAGTGGTATCAGTAACATTATAATGTGAGAATTGCCCTATACAGTACTATGGAGTACATGTTACTTCAGTAAATAGCTTAATCCAATCTGTATCAGGTATCCATTTGTTAAACAATTGTCGCCAAACATTTCTTTTTTTAACATCAGTTCAATTTGTACATTTTTTTTGAATTTCCACATACAAAGATTGTCCAGTTTACAAAAATTGTCATATTACCATCAAATTTCAACTGATGTAGCTGCATAGCATCATAATTGTCTAGAAATTGCTGCTGATAATTTATATTGTGTAAATGTGTTTTCCATATCTCTGGATTCCAAGATGCTTGTAAATGTACAATCAGAGAGATATTTTTCCCCACTACTTTTAAACGATTAGTTAGAATTTCAATATCAGCTGCATTAAGAGCCCCCATTCCAGTACCTAAACGTCCCAGCAAAATATCATACCATATCCTTTTATATCGGCACTTGCCTGTATCTGGGAATGTGATGTTAAAATGTACCACAACTTTTTGATACTGTCTACCTACTTTTTTAGAGGTAGAAGGGATTTTATATGTATGTATGTATGTATGAACAGAGGTAGGTTTACCTATTAATATTGATAGAACATATGCCCAATGACAAAAATAGTTTTTCATAAGGCTTCTGCTGTAGCCTTAACTGCCATTGTTTTGGTAGGAATTGCTTTTACCCATTTTGAAAAAAATTCAACTACCACTAGAAGATACCTGTACCCACCTTTAGCTGGGGGTAATGGACCTGCAAAGTCAATTTGGATGCCATACCAAGGACCATCCGCTGGAGTTACCCTTAGTAACTGCGGCTTTTTCAATTGAGCATTAACCTGCAAAAATATTAAGCATTTAGCATGCACTAAATAGCAGATTTTTTTTTAACTGTGGATGCCAGTACTTGTTCTTTATTATGGGCCATAACTTTTGTGTACCCAAATGTCCCAATACCTGATGATTACATTTCACTAACTGTTGTGCCTGTTGGTATGGTATATAAGGAAGACTAGTACCATCTTTAAAACATTTTGCATATTATTGCCCTGGACATTTTCCTACAACAGTAAATTTTTCAAACTCTTTCTGCAGTCTATCCTTAGTTTTTATCTGCAGCAAATTATGCTGCAAATTCTGAGCTGGAAATGTCTGTATGGCATGTACTGCAGTGGTTTTACCTGGTACACCAGAAAGGTGTTCTGAAGGATACAATTGCATTTCTTCCTTGGCTGCCTTTTTTGCCATCTGATCCACATAGTTATTTAACTGAAAATTTTCATTTGTAGTTTTTTGAGGAGCTTTTACCTTTAAGATACTGAAGCAACTCACAAGGGACTGACTATGAACCAAATTACGAATAGTCTGTAACACAGAAGCATGCCTGAGTGGTTTGCCCATATTATCAACAAACCCTCTCCTTGCCCATGTAGACATATGCAGCCGCAGAGAATTAACTATGTATGCACTGTCTGAAAAAAATTTCCTTCATATTTTATGAAGTTAGATAAGTAATACTTATCTCCTGCCTTTACTGCAACTTGCTTGACACTAAATAACGCCAACCATTTTGCAAACACTGCTTGACTGATGTCATTAATCAGTTTATTTAACTGAGTCTCATTTACCAAAGCCTGTATGGCATAATGTGGTGTCTGTACTATAATATCTTTGGAAAAAGCTGTTAAGTATTCAGTTTGTTTTAAACCCCAGTAAATGGCCAAAAGTTGCTGAATGCACGGGTGATATCCCCTCTCAACATCTGTCATCTTTCTACTGAAGAATGTAATGGGGCATAAAGTCTTTTCTATTATAGCATCAGAGCCCTGAGGCCACTCCTGTAAAAGCACAACAGAGTGTGCTGGGACCAGCCGCTGCCTGTAACACAAAGGGATGTGTTAAACTTGGAGCTACTAGCTCTGTAGCCTTGGCCAATGCTGCCTTTATATTACAAAAAGCTGTATTTTCCTTTGGTCCTCACTCCAGAAAGGGTAATTCTTTCTGGCTAGAAAGCATGTCATGACATGAATTGTACCTTTTCACTTTTAACCTTAAACCCTGCCTCCTGTTGTCAATAAGATTGTCAGTGGTACACATGCTTCACCCATCACACACAATTCAAAGCAGACACACAGACTCAAATTTGCTGAGGCACTTAAATGTAACATTCCTAAAACCCAAAGACCTCCTAGATGAAGAACACATAACAAATACCCTCAGCACCCACATCAACACATACAGCCACATCTCATGGGGTCTCTACTTCTAAGCCCATAAGGCAAGCCACCACACAATCCAACATTCTGGTCACTGGAAACTCCACTGTGAGATGCACTGATGTCCCTTTCACAATGCTCAGAAGTCATGGTTAGTTGCTTATCAGGGTCTAAGATCTGCCACATTACACATGCACTCAGGTCATTGGGACCACAAGTACTAGTATAGTTCATCTGGGTGTAAATGACCTAAAACATACCTCCCTAAACTATATGAAGAGAGACATCTTGGAGCTCTCAGAATATCTGTCCCAGTCTGGTATGAGCCTAGCAATGAGCAGCATTTTACTTTCTCCAAGAATGATGCCACAAAATGAATGAAAGATGACCGAGTTTAATAACTGGCTTAGTTTCTGCTGTCATTCTAAGGGGGTGCAATATTTGTCAGCATAGAACGAGATGGTCAACAGACCAAGCTACTTTGCCAGGGTTGGTCTGCACCTCTCCCCTCTAGGCTTTTGAATATCAGCTAAAAAAGAAGTTATGTACTCACCATAACGTTTCATGTTTGTTGTCCATCTCGCCTTTCATTCTTACAATGATGGGTTCGGAGCCGAGACTCGGACGAATACATAGCAGAAAGTCTCAAACCTGGATTGTGGCAAGAAGGTATCCCACAATGCAGTGGTGCAATTCCCCATATCTTGTTTGCTGCTACTACTGAATGATATGTACAGTATATACAGACACACACACACACACACACATATATATATATATATATATATATATATATATATATATATATATATATACACACACACACAAATATATACTATACCTAATAGAAGGAGAAACAAACTGAAATAATGAACTCCTGAAGGTAATAAAAACATCCACCAGGTCCACAAGGAGTCTTTGGCAGGGAGAAGGAGGGAGGGTTTGTAAGAATGAACGGAGAGATGGACAACAAACATGGAACATTATGGTAAGTGCATAACTTCTTTGTTATGTTGTCCTATCTCGCCTTCATTCTTACAATGATGGGACAGCGTCCCTAGCACCTTTACCCTGGGTGGCTCACGGGAGTACACCTTTAAGCACCGTGGAACCAAAGGAGGCCCTGTCCCTGGAGGCCAAATCCACATTGTAATGCATGATAAAAGTATGTGGAGTGGTCCAAGTAGCTGCTGCACAAATATTATCCATGGGAATTCTGGCTTGAAAGGCAGATGACGTAGCCATTGCTCTAGTGGAATAAGCTTTCACTTTGAAAGGTAAATCTCTGTGATCTGAGGTATAAATGAATGTAATACAATTTGAAAGCCAATTGGAAAGAGTAGTTTTAAAAAGTGAACCACCCTTTTTTGCATCAGAGAAGGATACGAATAGTTGGTCAGATTTTCTAAAGTCTCTGGTCCTATGTAAATAGAATCATTGTCTATGCACATCTAGTTGATGTAATTTGTGTTAAGCCTTGTTGCTATGATTAGGAAAGAACACTGGAAGCTCTACAAATTGATTTATGTTGTTTGTAGAATAGATTTTGGGTAGGAAAGAAGGATTAGTTTGCAAGGATACCCTATCCTTATGAAAAATCAAATATGGTGGTTTAATAGAAAGAGCTTGCAACTCTAATACTCCTCTAGCAGAAGTTATAGCCACTAGAAACAAGGTCTTCCAGGAAAGGAACTTGAGGTCTAAAGATGATGAGGGCTCAAAAGGTGGCAACGTGAGATGAGACAGAACCAAATTTAAATCCCAAGTAGAAAGGAGTTCCTTAAAGGGAGGACTTAATAAGGAGGCACCTTTTAAGAAGGCTCTACACAGCCTGTGTGACATTAAGTTGGAAACAGAATCACCAATGTGAAAATTTGATATTGTAGCAACTTGAACCTTGATGGTTGCTGCAGCTGAACCTTGCTGGAAGAGTTCCGCCAAAAATTCCAAAACAGAATAGATAGGTACAGAAAAAGGATCAATGTTCCTCTTTTGAGCCCATAAGGAAAACCTTTTCCATTTGCTAGAATACAGTTTTCTAGTGGAAGCTTTATGAGAGGAAATTAAGATATGTTTAACTGCAGGAGTGAAATTGTGAAGCCTGACTAATTTGGGAAGTCAATTTTAAGGTGTGGAGAGAAGGCTGAAGCTCCCCTGACATATGAGTCAGCAGATCTGGCGCTGGGTCCAGAGTCCAAGGCTTCTCCTGAAGATGAGGCCAAAGGAAGGGGAACCAAACTTGGCAATGCCAGTAAGGAGCAATGAAAATTATCCTGCTTCCCGAGTTCTTTGCTTTCTGAATGACTCTGGGTCTGAGAGGGAATGGAGGAAAAGCATACAGATGTCCCGAGGGCCAGTCATGAGCAAGTGCATCTCTCGGTGTCTCACCCGGAGGGGGGATTAGGGTAAAGTAGCTGCTGCACTTGGCATTCATGGGAGTGGTAAAGAAATCACAACAAGGCTGAGCTTATGTTCGGAAAATCATTTCAGCTACATTCTGATTGAGGGACCATTTGTGAGGCATTGCCATCACACTGGACTTTCCCGGAGTGTGCGTTGCCGTTAGAGAGTGCTGGGAAGAAACTGCCCATTGCCAAACTCTTAGGGCCTCTCGACAAAGGAGGTAAGATTTGGCTTCCCCCTGCTTGTTTATGTACCAAACCACAGATGTATTGTCTGACTGTATCTCAATTGTCCCTAGAGGGAGAGAGTCATGAAGTGCTTGCAACGCAAGAAGCACTGCTCTCATCTCTAGGACATTTATATGTAAGTGAGCCTCGTGTTCTTGCCATGTAATGCCCCCCCCCCCCCCCCCCACTGTATCTGAGAAACGTTTGTGGTCACTGTAGCTATGGGTTGATGTGGAAAAAGAAGTTATGTACCTACCATGTAGTTGTCTTTATCTCACCTTCTTTCTTGCTGGTTGGGATCGGAGCCAATCCTCGGCTCCGACTCGGCCATCTTCTATAGCTCGAGAGCTGTTTACTGGCTCGAGGCTATCCCTTATCCCATGATGCCTAGTGATAGCAACCCAGATCTCGTTTGAAATAGCTAACCCCAGACATAGCCAGAAAGTTAACCTGTACAAACAAACAGGTTGAGCATACCTGTCATACTCTCTAAGTCAGTAGAGGAAATCAAACCAGAGAACACTCAGCCAGTGAAACGAGAAGTCCTTTTGATCCAATAAGAGAGGGGGACGAAGGGTGGGACGCAAGAAAGAAAGCGAGATGACGACAACTAACATGGAACGTTATGGTAGGTACATAACTTCTTTATGTTAAGTTGTCTATCTCGCCTTCGTTCTTGCTGTTGGGACAGCATCCCTAGCACCTACAATCCTGGGCGGCTCATTGGAACAGACTCTTCAGAACAGTGGAACCAAAGTCAGCTCTGCTCCTGGAGACCATATCTAGCTTGTAATGAGAAATAAAGGTATGAGGATTTTCCCACGTAGCAGCTGCACAGATAGAATCCATGGGCAACCTAGATTGGAAGGCTACAGAGGTGGCCAAAGCCCTAGTAGAATGACCTTTCGGTTTGATAGGCAACTCTTTGTTTCTCAATTGATAAATGAAAGTAATAATGTGAGACAACCACCTGGATAAGGTCACTTGGAAACTGGGAGACCTTGTTTGCCTAGAGCGTAGGAAAGGAAAAGTTGGTCCGACTTCCTTATTTCCCTAGTCCTATGCAAGTAAAAACGCAATTGTCTATGAACGTCCAATTGGTGTAATTTGTATTCTGCCTTGTTGGTGTGGTTAGGGAAAAACACAGGAAAGTCTATAGCTTGGTTTAAATTATTTTCTGAGCAGACTTTCAGAAGGAATGAAGGATTAGTCCTCAGAGCAACCCTGTCCTTATGAAAAACCAAGTATGGAGGACAAACACATAGTGCCTGAAGTTCAGAGACGCGTCTGGCTGAAGTAATAGCTACCAGAGTGTTTTCCAAGATAGAAACTTAATGGAGCAGGACGCTGCAGGTTCGAAGGGGGGCATAATTAAGGAGGTTAGTACCAAATTAAGGTCCCAAGGAGGAGGGGGATCTCTCACTGGAGGTCTAAGGAGAGTAGTCCCTCTTAAAAAGCTTTACAGAGCTTATGAGACATAATGTTTGAATTAGACAACCCAACATGAAAGTTAAAAATGGCCGCCAATTGAACCCTGATTGTAGCAGAAGCGGACCCAGAATGAAAAAGTTGTGCTAGGAATTCCAAAATTTTGTGGACTGAGGCTGAAAAGGGATCTACGTTCCTAGCCTCTGCCCAACAAGAAAAACGTTTCCCTTTGCTAGCATAAGTTTTTCTAGTTGTGGACTTGTGAGAGGAGACAATAATCTCACGTACGGCTGGGGAAATGCTGGGAAGCATGGCTAAGGTTGGAAGTGGAGCAACCAATCTGTGAGCTGAAGTGTTTGGAGGGATTGATGCAGCCCGCCTGATTGATGAATCAGTAGGTCTGGAATCGGATCCAGAGTCCAGAGCTGATCGAGAAGGTAATGGTGCAGGAATGGAAACCATATCTGTCAAGGCCAGTAGGGGGCAATGAGGATCATTTTGCAACCCAACGATATTGCTTTCTGTATGAGTTTCAGTATCAGGGGAGACAGGGGAAACGCATAAAGAAGTCCCTGAGGCCAATCGTGGACTAGAGCGTCTCTGGGTGTGTGACCTGGAAGCGGAAGAAGGGAGAAGTAGTTGCTGCATTTGCTGTTGAAGGGGGTGGCAAAAAGATCGCAGCAAGGCTGTCCCCATTTGCGGAAGATCAGATCCGCAACTACCTGATTCAGAGACCACTCATGAGGCATGAGAATAGCCCTGCTGAGCCTGTCCGCTATGACATTGGACCTCCCAGGAATGTGCGTCGCAATCAGAAATTATTGGGAGGAAATCGCCCACTGCCAGAGTCTGAGTGCTTCTCGACATAGGGGGTAGGACCTGGTTCCGCCCTACTTGGTGATGTACCACACCACTGACATGTCCGTTTGAATTGCAATGGTCCCAGAAGGGAGAGAGTTCTGAAGAGCTTGCAACGCTAGGAGCACGGCTCTCATTTCTAGGACGTTTATATGCAGATGGTACTCGTGACTCTGCCAAGTGCCTAGGACTGTCCTGCCCTGATAATGCCCCCCCTCACCCTATCAGGGCAGCATCTGTGGTCATTGTAGCAACCGGAGGGCTGAATGAAAGGTCTGCCCTGTGCCACTAGTGGGGAGACCATCCACCAGGAAAGGTGCCTTTTGCATGCTTCTGTAATCATGATCATGTGAGACATGGGCAGCTGTTGGAAAGAGCACTGTGTGAACAGAAGCCACTGAAGGATCCTCATGTGAAAGCGGGCCAGTGGGATTAGAAGAATTGCCGCTGCCATGGAACCCAGAGTTTGAAGGATGAACCTGACTAGATTCTTTTGCTCTGCATTAGAATTTGTACTTGCTGACGAATTGTAGACACCCTTTCTGGCGGTAGACTTGCGGGCATGTTCCTTGTGTCTAAGTCTGCTCCTATATAGGTGATAGATTGACAGAGCAACAAGGCAGATTTTTTGAAGTTTACTGTAATGCCTGGCTGGGAGCAAATTGTGATTGTGTAGTCCCTGCAGAAGTTGATGCCTGGTAGTAGCAGTGAGGAGCCAGTTGTCTAAATATGGAAACACCTGGAATTCTCGACGTCTCAGGTGAGCCGTGACCACTGCCATACATTTGGTGAACACCATGTGGGGCTGTGGTGAGACCAAAGGGCAGAGCTCTGAACTGGCAATGACTGGCTCCCAGCCAGAAGCGAAGAAATCTCCTGGAGCGTCTGTCTATTTTGATATGGTAGTACGCATCCTGAAGATCTATGGAGCACATCCAATTGTCCTGACCCAGAAAGGGTAGAATGGACTGTAGCGTGACCATCCGAAACTTTGTTCTTTGAACAGACCTGTTTAGTCTGCTGAGATCCAGAATCGGTCTCCAGTCCCCTGTCTTTTTTGGTACCAAAAAGAACCTTGAGTAAGTTCCGGATCCGTGTTGGTCTGCCGGGACTTCCGGGATGACTCTTTTTTTTCTAGCAGTTTTGAAACTTCTATGACTGCTTGATCCCTCAGATTGGGTGGAACATCTGGAAGGGATTTGCTTGACGGTAAGGGGGGTTGAGAGAAGGGAATTTTGTAACCTCTGGATATAATGGACCGTACCCATTTGCCTTGCGTTAAATTTTTCCAGGCTTTGGGGTACAGGGAAAGTCTTTCCATGACTGCCTCCAGAGGCGGGCAGCCGGGCAACCCTTCAGGGATGCTGAAAGGGCTTCTCAGAGAAGGATTCTCTGTTGCCCTGGTTCTGCGGACCCCCTCTGCCACAAGGGCAGCGCCTGTTGTTGTTGTTGTTTCCCCCTCTGCCTCTGGAGGAAAAATTGCTACATGTGTCAGGCGAGGCTCCCTGGGATTTTCGGAACCACATTTTACCACTCTTCTGACCCTTGGGGTATGGTCTGGAAGGAGTGGAAAAACAGACTCCCACGGCAGAGAGAGTCTTCGCTTCTTGCTCACACCTAGTCAAAGTGTCTTTCACCTGTGGTCCAAAAAGAAAGGAACCATCAAAGGGGGTGTTGGTGAATGACGCTCTAAAAGGTTCCACAAAATTGCACAGCCGCATCCATGCATGCCTCCTAAGGGCCACGGCCGTACCTGCGGCTCTACTCGCACCATCGGCTGCATATGAAATGAGCCTCATGGAGGAGTTGACTACAGAATTAAGTGTCGCCAGCTGGGAAGCCACTTTAGCTTGAGCCCCCTCAGCTGATGGATCTTGGAGGGTATCTCCGAGCTCTTTAAGGAGATCCCTCTGAAGCCGGGTAAAATGCCATAAGTAGTTCAGTGACCTCATAGAAAAGGTAGCTGAAGCAAACATTCGCTTCCCGTATCTGTCCATGGTCCTAGACTCCTTGTTAGGAGGATGGACAAACAAAGAGGTTTCCACTAACTTTTTTTTGGTGGCTGCTACTACCACCATGGCATCAACAGGAACACCTTTGGTAAGGAACTGCTTATCATGGAGTGCTGTGATGAACTTGCCAGGTCTCCTCAGAGTTGGCTTCACTGTGTCCGGAGCTGACCAAGCCTTTCGAGCCACCACTGACATAAGTGGATCGAAAGGCGGAGAAACCCAGGAGGTGGAAGGTTGTGAACCGAACGCATCCAGGAATACAGACTCATCCTTGGTAGGGGCTAGGGGATTCCAGTTCCCCCTCTGCTTAAGTATTTCTAGGATGTCCGAAAAAGGAAGCATCTTCAGAGGTGGATCTCGGGGATCCTTCCAAATCATCTAAGTCTGTATCAGAAGTGACAGACTCAGGGGAGTCAATGTGCTTCCTCTTGCACTTCTTCTTACAAGGGGGCTCCTCTGAATGATCATGGGAGGCCTCGGAAGAAGAGGACACACCCAGTGGGGTGCCCTGGAGCGCCGGTTCCCCACGCTTGGGGTCTGGAGGAGGAACAGAGGTTGGCACAGGCACTACAGGGGACGGAGCCGGTGGGGCCGATAGTGGAGCTGACTCAGTGGCCAGCACACTCCTCATGACATCGAAGGCGTCCCTGCCACGATGCAGAGAAGGCTCCGGTTCCAAGGAAATCGGAATTCTTCTCCACACTGAGAGAGACAGCTCAGAGGCCGATGTAGGAGCCGAGCTCACCTGCGCCGAAGCTCCGAGAGGGAGAACGGGGTTGGACAAGGGTCCGATGCCACTCGCCCCCTCGGAGCCGACGAGGGAGCCCCGGCTCCCAGATCTCTCAATGGACGGCACCATCGAGGGAATTGGAGCCGACGACAGAACCAAAGGAGATAGAGTTATCAGAGCCAATGGTTCCACTACTCGAACCCCAACGAACTCCGGCTCCGAGCTCAATGGAGTAGGAGGAAGAACATCGATAGAAGTGGACGGAGCCGGCACCTGTTGAGGACGGTTGGACAACATCTTGGCAAGTGCCTGTGACTTAAGCAACCTACTGACCACTCTCTCCACGTCATGATCCGACAGCCTAGAGGATCGAGAGGAGTGAGAAGATCTGTGACTGCGCTCGCTCTGAAGCAGGGGAGACCAATGAGCCGAATGTATCGATTCCAAGGAAGAGGACCTCAGCCTCTTGTGGCACCGCAAAGGCTCCGAAGTTTATGATGGAGCCGACGGGGAGATATTCTTATCGGTACCAGCCGGAACCAAAGTAGCAGGTGGAGTCTGAACCAAGGACGGCTTCGAACTTGGAGCCGATGGCTTGGTGGATTTGAGGGATTTCACAGGCTGAGTCTTGGCCGGAGAATCCTGGGGCTTTAAAAGACCTCTAAGAATAAGCTTATTCTTACACTCCTGCAGAACTCTTGGACTAAATGCATGGCAGATAGAACAAGAATCCTGCAGGTGCACAGCGCCTAAACAATAGACGCAAGAACTGTGCCCATCTGTCAGAGACATTTTCTGACATCATGAGTCACACTTCTTGAACCCAGACACTTTGGATTCTTTAGACATCCTGTAACAAGAATACAACAATAGCTAACAAATCAAAATACAGTCTACAGAGAAACACCGTATACTACAGACTAAAGCTAAAGTTTTTTTTTTTTTGATAGGAAAGCCTCTAACTTAAACGGCTAGCCTATATAGAAGGTAGAAGGAAAGCCTCTAATCTAAACAGCTAACCTGACAAGAAAGGGATAAGGAGGGGAGGGAGGGGGAGAACTCTCTAAATTAAACGAGTTCTACAAGGAAGGGTAGGCAAGCTACAAATACACACTTAGCTAACACAACAAAATAAGACTAAAAGTTAACAATAACCCCTAGGAAAAAGACTATTTCTAGTAAAAAGGTTCTAAAAAGAAACTTTATACGAGCCTGAGCCAGAAAAACGACACCTCGCAGCTGAAGCGGCAAACGAGATCTGGGTAGCTGTCGCTAGGCATCATGGGATAAGGGGTAGCCTCGTGCCAGTAAACAGCTCTCGAGCTATAGAAGATGGCCGAGTTGGAGCCGAGGGTCGGCTCCGATCCCAACCAGTAAGAACGAAGGCAAGATAGACAACTTAACATCAAATGGTCTCCCTATGGTCACATGAGTGGAGTGTATCCACCATCTTAAGTCTTTCTTGCATGATTTCGTTAATCTGATCAGGTGAGACATCGGAAGCTCCTGAAGTGACCATTGGGAGAACAACAGCCACTGAAGGATCCTCATGTGCATTCTGGCAAGAGGGACCAGTGTAATCGTGGAAGCCATTGTTCCTAGTAATCTTAGAATTATCTTTGCTTCCATTTTGGTCTTGGGAAAGAGGTGAAGTATCTGTTGTCTGAGTGCTACAACTCTTTCTGTTGGAAGACGTGCTACCACAAAGGAGGTGTCTAGATCTGCGCCTATAAATGTAATTAGTTGACAAGGCAACAAAGCAGATTTTTGAAAGTTGACTGTAATAACCAGCTGATTGCAAATGTCCAAGGTTAGATCCCTGGAATTTTGAAGTAGATGCTTGGTGGTGGCATATAGGAGCCAGTCGTCTAGATAGGGAAACACTCAGAATCCTAGATGCCTCAGGTGAGCTGTGACTACTGCCATGCATTTGGTGAACACACTTGGTGCTGTAGTGAGACCACAGGGCAGAGCTCGGAACTGGTAATGCCTGGCTCCCAGCCAGAAGCATAAATACCTTCTTGATGCCCTGTCCATTTTTATGTGGTAGTAAGCATCTTGAAGGTCTATCGAGCACATCCAATTGTCTTTCCCTAAAAAGAGAAGTATAGACTGCAGTGTCACCATTCGGAACTTTGACTTCTTGACAGATTCATTTAATTTGCTTAGGTCTAATATGGGCTTCCAGTCCCCTGTTCTTTTTGGCACCAAAAAGAATCTTGAGTAAGTTCCGAATCCTATTTGGTCTGTGGGGACTTCTTGGATGACTCTTTTGTGCAGCAACTTTTGAATCTCTATAGTTGCTTGCTCCCTTAGATTGGGTGGAACATCTGGGATTGTTGTGGTCTGTGGAACAGGATTGGAAAATGGGATGGAATATCCTCTGGATATTATTTTTAGTACCCATTTGTCTCTTGTGATATTTTGCCAGGATTCTGGGTACATGGATAAACGTCCCCCGACTGCTTCCAGAGCAGAGCAGTCGGACCTCTTTTCAGGAGCACTGATAAGGGCGTCAGCGAAAGGAATCACGGTCACCATGGTTATGCGGGCCCCCTCTTCCTCTGGGGTGGCGTCTACCATTATTGCTTCCTCCTCTGCTCCTGGGGAAGGAATCACGCCGTGCGTCCTGGAAAACTCTCCGGGATCTTTTGAACCACATTTTTACACTCTTCTGGCCTATCAGATAAGGTCTTGAAGGTACAGAAAGACGTACTCCAACGGCAGAGAGTTTTCCCTTCCTGCTTGCTTGTTAGAGTGTCTTTTACTTTGGATCCAAAGAGTAAGGAACCATGAAAAGGGGCGTTAGTAAAAGTAGACTTAAAGGGCTCTGCAAAATTGCACAAGCGCATCCAGGAGTGTCTCCTAAGGGAAACTCTGGAACCCGCTGCCCTGCTCGCTCCATCTGCTGGGTAGGATATGAGCCTCATGGAGGAGTTGACAATGGAATTTAAGGTAGACAGCTGGGAGGAAACCTTCTCATTCACGCCTGCAGCTAATGAACCTTGTAGAGTATCTCGTAGCTCTTTCAGGAGATCTCTTTGTAGCCTTGTAAAGTGGGATAGGTAGTTCAGCGATCGCAGTGAGAATGTCGATGATGAAAAGACATGCTTCCTGTATCTGTCCATTGTTCAAGAGTCTTTATTCGGAGGATGAACAGATGAGGAAGTCTCTGAAAGTTCCTTCTTGGTTTCTGCTGCCACCACCATAGCATCTATAGGTACCCCCTTGGTTAGAAAATCCTTTCCCGAAGGAGCTGACAAGAATTTGTTTGGACTCTGAGGGACTGGCTCCATAGTGTCAGGTGACTCCCACACCTTTCAACTAACCAGGTCCATTAGCTCATCGAAAGGTGGAGACACCCAGGAGGCTGAAGGTTGAGATCCAAAAGCCTTCAGGCACACTGGCTACTCATCAGAAGGGGTGGTGGTCTGCTAGCCACCTCTCTGCTTCAACAAGGATCTCTAGAATATCTGCAAATAAGATATCATCACAGGACGACCATGGGGACCCTTCCGACTCATCGAGGTCAGTGTCTGAAGTGACGGACTCATCTGGGGAGACTATGTGCTGCCTCCTGCAAGTTCTCTTCCAAGGTGGCTCCTCAGAAGGATATTCTGGGGAGGAGGTCTCGGAGGAGAGGGGTTCGCCCATTGGGGGATCCTGAGGCTCTGGATCTCTGCTGTCCTGTGGAATGGGTGGTGCCGAGACAGTAGCCAGTGCCTTAGGGGGATGAGTACTAGCATCCTTCTGTGGTGCTAAATGGGAAGATAACACACTCCTCATAAGCTCAAAGATGGATCCCACCGGATCTGAAGACTCCCTCGGCTCCGAGGAGACAGAGGAAGGCACTGGAACCAATGAGATTGGGCCCGAGGCTGATGTGGGAGCCGAGCGAACCCAGGCCAATGCTCCGAGGGGTAGACTCGGCACCGAAGAAGATCGGGGCCGAGAATCCCCCCCGGCTCCCAGAATCCCCAGACAGCACTGACAGAGTCGGAGCAGATGTCGGCTCAGTTAATACGGAAGGGAGTCCCGGAACCGACGGATCCACATTAAGTGGTACCAAGCACTCTGGCTTCAAAGGACCAGCTTGGCTCGGAGGAGGAATAACATTGGGTATAATTAGTACAGTAGACTGCAAGACCAAATGGGTGGGAGCCGAGAATAATTTAGTCAGCGGTGGTGACCTCAGGAGTCTGCGCACCACCCGTTCCACGTCATCGTCTGATAAGCTCCTGGAGGACCTGGAAAATAGGGACGGAGAGCGAGACCTGTGCAGAATTGGAGATCTCAATGTCGGAGAAACCGGTGAAATATCCATGGACTGGCTCCAAGTAGAGGTATCTTGCGGCTCTGAGGAGTTTGGAGCCGAAGTACCAGGCTTGTCAACTAATACGACCTCTGATGACTCCAAAGACTGTGGAGCTGAGGAGGTAGTGGCCTTGGAAATTTTTGAAAGTTTGACTGGTGGGTCCGACTGAGCCAATGTTGCAAGTGAATGCCTTTTTTGAGACTTTTCCTTTTTAGAAGAAGGAGAAGAAGAAGAAGAAGAAGAACTATGGATAGTTTCCTCAAAAGTTGGCTTTAACAGCCCTTTCAGAATCAGTTTGTTTCTCCTTTCTTGAAGTACTCTTGCACTGAAAGAGTGACAAAAAGTGCAGTCTTCTTGTAGGTGAATAGCACCAAGGCAATAAACACATATAACATGTCCATCAACAATGGACATTTTTTGTGAGCACTTCTGGCATTTTTTAAAGCCCGAAGGCTTATGTTCTCTCTCTCTTTTGGGTCTTAAGGCAAGACCGCAAAAGCAACAACAACAACAAGAAAAATGTTGCTATTGAACAGCTAAAGCTACACTGAACAGTAACTATGGGAATCACAAGGAAAAAGACAACCAGGGAGAAAAAAAAGGACTCTAACTTAAATGGTCCTATTTTCTAGACAAGACAACAATTAACTACAAGCCCTCTAACTTAAATGGGCAAATAGCTCTCTAACTTAAACGAACTACTGAAAAACTTAGCAGACAGAAACAACAACCACTACAAGGGATACCAGTAGACCTACAAGTGATGGCAAAAGCCATGCCAAGGAGATAAAACTATCACTAACAGTAATGCAATAAAATGTACAACAAATTAAATATAATTAGAAGATAAGCTATCTATTAGCAAATATAACAGTTTAGAGGAAAAATAAGAGAAAATTTGTCACAACTTAGCCACGGCCAAGATGAGCATATCCAACCTCGTAAAGCGGCAAACGAGCTCTGGGGAACTGCATCACTGCACTGTGGGATACCTTCTTGCCACGAGCCAGGTTTGAGACTTTCAGCTATGTATTCAGTCGAGTCCAACCCATCATTGTAAGAATGAAGGCGAGATAGGACAACATAACATACACTGTCTTCCCCCATAGTGCCTCTTTTAAGCAATGCCAAACTGAAAGTACCTCCAACATAGCAAACCAAAACCAAGAGAATCTAAGGGTATTACTGCACAAAGCTAGGAGTCTAAATAAAAAATCCACTCCCTAGAAGCTTTCTTTACCTTAGAGAATGCTGACATCTGTGTGGTTATTGAGACATGATTTAAAGGTGCAGACAGCACACTGACAATTCAAAGTTATAAAGCCTTCCACACATTCAGATCAGCTACTACACAGACAGGGATTAAAGGTGGAGGTGTCTCGATTTACATAAAAATAAAATATACTTCCAAGGCTGATCAAACAGGACAATGCACTTGAGTTTCTCCATGTTCAAATCACCATAAGCAAAATCCAATACCACTTCCTTGCAAGCTATAGGTCCCCCACTATGACCCAGGACACCCATACCATGTATTTAAACTTATCGGAAACACTCACTATCCAACCCAATACCATACTCATGGGTGACTTTCATTACCCCACTATTAACTAAGAATCCTATACAACACCAAACGTACAGGAACAGAGATTCACGGATTTTGTAATCATAAACTCCCTGGACTAGACTGTCAATACACCAACCAGGGGTGCAACCATACTGGATTTGGTTCTCACAAATATGGGAGAGTGCTGCACACCCCCTAGTGTAATGTCTTCTCTGGTAAAGTCAGACCATAAAATGGCCTCTGAAGTAAAAATAAAACCAGGAACCCCAGGTAACCCTGAAATATTCAGGAACTATTCTAAGGTGAACTTCCTGCTACTAAGCGGTACCCTGGGAAAATTTCAAGCCCCCATGAACCCTAGAACATTGCTGCATATACATGCATGTTAAGAGCAACATAGAGGCAGCTGTACCCATCATGAAAAAGTACATAACTAACTCAAAAAAAAAAAAAAAAAAAAAAAGCAAGCTACCCCGTGGAATCACAAAAATCAAAAGGCTGTATAACAGAAAGAAGAAAATCATGAAAAAAATTAAGAGGTGCAGCTTCCAGCAGGATAAAAGCATTCTCATCAAACTACACAAATAACTCAAAGGACAAATAAAGTCTACTAAAGCCAAATTTGAGGTAAACTTGGCCTCCCAGGCCAAGGACAATCACAAGGCATTCTTCAGCCATGTCCACAACCTCAAAGATAATACACAATTGTGTGCAGACCTCATTGCAAATGGAGCCACCTATACTGGGCCATAAGATGCAGCAAACTTACTGACAAACTCATCTCCAACTTTAAGCTTCTCTCCTCCTCAACCTTCCCTCAGGAAATACCATCTAATATAACTTCCCTGCTATCACTGGTGAACAGGTCCTTAATGCTCTCTCTAAGGCCAAAAATCACCAGCATGAAACATAACCTATCAGGCCCTCTGGAATTGCTATTCAACTGTAGCCTCCAAACAGGCTTCCTGCCTCATGAATGGAGAACAGGAACAGGCACCCCTCTGTGCAAAGGCGGGCCATTTACAGCCTCCGGAAACTACAGACTTGTAAGTCTCACTAGTCTCACATGCAAAGCCATGGAAAGAATTGTAATGGAAATGATCAATAATGACATAGTAAACCTCCAGACACTGAACCCAACCCAATTTGGTTTTGCCAAGGGCAAGTCATGGCTACTCAACTTGGTGGACTCCTTTGAGAAGGTCACCAAAGCAATGGATGAGGGCAAAATGGTTCACACTGCCTACTTTGACCTGGTCAAGGCATATAATACAATACCCCACTTGGGCACTGTTGAGAAACTCAAGAGGTTAAGTAAAAACCCTTATGTCACCTGATGGACAGCCAATTGACTCACAGACAGGACCCAGGAAGTCAGAATTGGGAAGTCCATCTCTACAAAGAGAGCGGTCACAAGTTGAGTCCCTCAGGGATTGGTCCTGGGACCATTCCATCTTGGCATTTACTTCTCTGAAGTCAAGGTTAATGTCAATGGCCTCTGACTGTCTAAATTTGCAAATGATTGCAAATTAGCTCTCACTGAGTCCCACACTGACAGAAATTTTCTCCTGGAAGAGCTGACACAGGCAAACAACTGGTGTCAGATTCATGGACTAATACTACATGCCAAGAAATGCATAATAGTATCCTTCGGGAAGTCATCCAACCCTGTTAACTATCATACTGACAACACACCCTTAAGAGCTAACCCAACAGTTAGGGACTTGGGGAGACACACAGACAGTTATACAAACTTTGACCATCACATGTCCACAGTAGTGATGATATCATTCTGTGTTGCACAATTTATAAACAAAGGTATCGCATCTACATCCAAAGAAGTCATCGTTTTACTACATTTGGCATTCATCAGACCTCTCAGTGAATACAATGTCCACTTTGGTATGTACCTAACCAGGCATATCCAAAAATTGGGGTCTTTATTACATTATCAAAGTTTTACAACTTCGAACTCCATATGGTCGAACCCATATCTTCAAAGTTGTAAAACTTCGAATATGTAAAAAAAAAAAAAAAAAAAAAAAAAAAAAGAAAAACGTTACCTGACGGTTGTAAACAGGGGGGCAAGCAAGGGAAATCGTCCCTTTCCGCACTGTACTGCATTGTAGTGCGGTCTCGCAGTTGGCATATTTAAAGAGCGGAGGGTGTGGGGGTGCAGGGGGGGGGGCTTCCCCCCTGCTTACAATGTCAGGTAAGTGTTTTCTTTTTTTGTTTTTGAAGTTTTACAACTTCGAACATATGGGTTCGACCATATGGCGTTCAAAGTTGTAAAACTTCTATAACATAATATAGACCAAAAAACTGGAACATCCACAGAGGTTCTTCACTAAAAGAATACAGGAAGTAACATGACCTATGCAGACTGCCTCATGGCTCTGTCTCTGTATTCTGTCTCCTACCAGGCTGTTGATGGGGGATCTATGTCTGGCATATAAGGCATTGTCAGACCCCTCTCTGATGGACCTCCTTCATATTCACAAAACAAACAGCATCTGAGTTACCCATTCTAAAGACTTAAATCTTGCCTGTAATAAAAATAGGACCTGCTGAAGAGACAGGTATGTATCCCAGAGACTACCCGATCTCTGGAAGAGGCTCCCCATCCATGTGAATCAGAGCTCCTTCCTAACCCAATTCAAGTGTATCTTGGACAATTGGATGGGGAACAGGAAATTCATCCCTGGTTTGGTACCTATGTCTCTAATGGACAGAGGCAACCTGTAAATGGTTCATCTCCCAAGCCCCTGCTTACAGTTATCAAAAGTACCAGAACTTGTCAGAGATTTAGGATGCATGGTTAGGCTTAAAAAGGCCCCTGTGGTCATTAGTTTAGTAAACATCTGTGAACCTATGAAATAGACGAGGTCCCAGCACTGAGTGCTGGGAACTCTACAGGTGACTCATCTTTTTGTGGAGTTAGCTACCCCAGTTTTGATCTCTTGAATTCTGTCCATGAGCCAGTTGGCAATCCTGTGAGTGATGAAAGGGGGTTATTGCTAGTTTGCTTAACATTTCTACTATACTCGAGCAGGGGGCTGTATCAAAGGCCTTGGCCATATTGAGGTAGGTGGTCTGCACTGTTTTGCCTTCATCCACTTCCTTGATTACTGTTTTGAAGAAGTCCAACAGGTTCAGGAAGCATGACCTACCTTTCACGAGTCCAAACTGTGACAGATTGTTATGGCTAGGCTTGTATAGGCCCTAGGGCCAATAGCCTAGTACCAACCTATGAACCTATATCATGCCAGTCGCCCTGCTAGACAGGGGTCCAGGGAAGTAAATATTGTGGGAAGAAATATCCAGGGAATTGTTATGGATAGGCTTGTATAGGCCCAAGGGCCGATAGCCTAGTACCAACCTATGAACCTATAGATCCAGTGTTAGGAAGTTCCTATGTCATTACTGAGTAACTCCATGTTTACCATTTTCATAACTTTACATGTGAGACTGGTTAGATTTATGGGGAGATGACTGTTGCGGTTCGCTAAGTAATTTGTTACAAAACCTGGACTGTGGCTGAGGTTAAACACTGTTGTTAGGGGCCCAGCTAAATCATGTTTTATGCTATTCAAGATGCATCAGGGGATACTGTCAGGGCTTTTAGCCTTTGAAAGTGTTTTCTCACTCATGTAATATTTTGTTTAACATAATTTCCTCCAACTAATAACAAAATAAACCAAACAAAAATGCTTCAACAGACCATAAAAGTGAACAAATCCAGTTTATGGTTGAGTGCTTTTGTCCAAAAATATGATACTGAACTTATAAGATATAGTTTAAATAAAACAGAATCCTTTACAATACCATCAGTCATATGACAATAAAAAGACCATGTGAAGTGAAATATTTAAAAAGACAAAAAACACCTTGAAAACAATATATTGGAATACTTCATATATGAATGTGTGCGTGTGTGTGTGTGTGTGTGTGTGTGTGTGTATACATACATACATACACACACACACACACGCATCTTGTTATATGAAAAAATATACAAAAAAGCTTTTTATTAAAACAAGTTCATCAAAGTTTCACTGCTTTCATATTTAAAGCACTCTCTGTAGAAAAACTGTTATTCAACCCTAAAGAAGATGTGTTTTATTTTACTGGGCAATAGAATTCCCTATACGCTAATGTACCACCCCCACAATGTTTGTGAACTTTCTCAAGAACCAAAAAAATATACTTTCTAAAACCGTTAACCTAGTAATCACATATGAACCCTATGAACTATGAAAATATTAATCTCTCTCTCTCTCTCTCTTGGCTTTTCCCAGTTAGGGGTCGCCACAGCAGATCACCTTGGCCGCTCATGATTGGCAGTAGTGTTTTACAGTGTTGAGTTGCTAGCCTGGCGCCCAACCTTCTACGGAAGGCACACACACGCACGCACTCAGTGCCAATTTTAGCGTGTCCAATCCACTTGCAGCATGTCTTTGGGGATGTGGGAGGAAACCAGAGCACCCAGAGGAAACCCACATGAACACAGGGAGGACATGCAGACTCCACACAGAAGACATCCCAGCCAAAGATCGAACCGGAGAGCCTCTTGCTGTGAGGCGACAACGCTAACCGCTGCACCACCGCGGCTGTCCTTATGAAAATATTAATCTAACTTACTTTAAAAACAAGAATCAAAAATGAGATGTGACTCTCAATAACAAAGACACCATTTTGCAAAAATTAGGGCAGAGCAAGCATCCACTGCCATGCCCCTTGCCAGTCTAAAAATTTTACCTTCAAAAGTGAAAATAATGGAAATTATTATTTACAACAATGCAGAATCTTTTTATTTCTGTCTGTCTTTGAGACGATTGTTGGATCCAAGCTGGCAAGGCTAACAATCCAGCCTCTAGCTCCTCAAACTTTCCCTCCCACAGTGCACCTGTCCTTACTAGACCAGCTTCCCTCAGATTGAGTTTGCTGTCTGAAACAGGACAGAATATGACTCATTTGGAATTCTCAAAAGGACAAAAGTAGGGGGGAATGGTGGGAGGGATGTTATACTGGGTGGACAGAAACAAAAAGATCTGGTATTAAGGTAAGAAGATAACTTCCACATCATTTTGGGTCTATATTAGAACACCAAACGTTCAAAATTTCAAGTGTTCTAATATCGACCAGTTTTCAGCAAACGCTGAAAATATCGAAGGAACAGAAAACCAAATTTTTTTCCTAGGGAAAGAATTTGGTTGTCCGTTTCTATTGCTTCCATATCTTCAGCGCTGTGGTGGAGAGTTACAGGTCGGGTTCAGGTAAGTGTGCGATTATGTGGACGTGAGGGTTAGGGTGGGGTAGTTGAGTTAGGGTTAGGGCGCGGGTGAGGTGACTGTGTGATAGTGACGGACCTTAGGGTTAGGGTTTGGGTTAAGGTAAGTGGATAGTTTGTGGTGTATGTATAGTTTAGTGTAGGGTTAGGTGTAAGAGTTTAGGTGTATGTGTGTGGATTGCTGTTTGTTTGGTGTGCTTGTGTTGTGTGTATGTGTTTTGGAACAGCAAATTTTTTCCCTAGGAAAAAATTCACTGTTCTGAATGTTCGATGTTTTAAATTTTTGATTCATAGGGTTCGATATTAGCACACTCGAAATTTTGAATGTTCGGTGTTCTAATATAGACCCCATCATTTTCATTCTATTCATCCAGTCTGACTAATGGGTAAGAATCCCTAGCTACTGAAACACTTGGGCGGTGTTATGAGGCCCCAAAGGAAGCCCTGGATCTTGAAAGCAAAATGATTTTTTAGTGCCTAGATGAGGTATACAATGTCAATCAAGTTCCTTCTACACAAGTCATTAAATGGAAGAATTTTTAAAGAAAGCTGTAAATGTAGCTACAGAAAGTGTTGGTTTGATTGACAGTGGCTCATTACAGGTTTACTAAACAAAAGTGATACAGTCAGCTATCTGGACAGAGCTTATCTGGACAGAGCTGCCCTAGACACTTTCTTTCCCAGTCTGTTTGGTGCAAAAGATACAAACACTATGAGTCATTCCAAGGTCCTTTTCTACACTGCATAAAATCTCAGTTGCCTGTGAACATTCAGGGTGTGAAGAATATATTCCTCTTGGTTGGAATAATTAGAAAACAATACTGGAAGATTGATGGTTTGGCTCAAGCTGGATTCACAGGCCACTTTGAGAATGAAGGATGGATTTTTTCTGAGGGAGACTCTGTGCTTATGAAAAACAAGGTACGCTTGAGTGAAGACTGGCCATGTATTTCAAAAATTTGGCCGATTGAAATAATGGGCAAGAGGAAAATAGTTTCATGTACAGAAATTTCAAGGCCATGAAAGAAGCTGGTTCGAAAGCATGTTGAGTTAAAGCCTCCAGAGCTAAATTAAGATTCCATGGCAGGGTAGGTTGTCTCATTGGCAGTCTAAGGAGAATAAATCCACTCAAGAAAGCTTTGCACAGTCTAAGTAACGCAAGCAAACAAGAATCTGGTTGTGGAAAGAAACTGGAAATTGAAGCCAATTGGAACTTTTAACTGATGAGAAACTGGCATCGTAATCAAATAAAGTTGCCAAGAACTGTGAGACATCAGCAAATGAAACTTCAAAGAGATTGATCTGTCAGGATGTAGCACTTCCATTTACTACTGTAGATTTCCTTGTAGAGTTTTTTCTGGGAATCTGAAAGTATCCTAATAACATCCTGGGACAAACCACTGTTCATATCCATTATTGGAATTGGTGAAATTAAGCAGGCTCTGGAGATGCAGGCGATGCTTTCCTGATAGGTGGGACAGAAGATCCAGTAGCCAAGGTGGCTTCTAGAAATGAGGTTTCAGCAGAGGGAACTACATTTGTCTGGACTAGAAAGAGGCAATAATTACAGCAGTCACTCTGCGCTGAATAGCTTTCTGTAAAACTTTTGGTATGAGGGGTACTGTGAGTAAGCATTACACATCTCTCAGTGACTGCTTATCATAGGGAATCAAGGAGGAGTAGGTGTTGTACTCGGTGTTGGCTAGAACTGCAAAGAGATCACAGCATGGACAGCCTCAATGGTAGAAGATGGTCTGGGCCACAGGTAGATGGATAGCCCGCTCATGAGGCATGAGGATTGCTTTGCTCAGCCTGTCTACAATGCAGTTGGATTTTTAAGGAATATGTTTTGCTACCAAAATGTGGTGCAAGCTCAGTGCCATACTCTTTTCCCATCTTGACACAAGGAATAGGACCTGGTTCCTCCCTGCTTGTTGATGTGCTAAACCACTGTCATGTTTTTTTTTTCTCTTCCAAACATTTTATTATATTTTCACATATGACAAAGGCAATCTTACAATTATAAAAATGAAAAACATACCTTGGTTCCTTTGTCAGTTTTCTCCAATAAATTCCAGTCCTCTCTTGCCTATTATATGTATTCCTGACCACAGTCATCCCTATTGGCACTTTAGTTGCAGTTTACATCATAGACACCATTGAAACAACTGTAGTTGCAAACATTATACATCACTTATAAACCATCGAGTTATTGTCAGTTAAGCATTATATGGCTCATTCAAATCTTGCCTCTTAAACTTCATTCCTCCTCTGCAAATATTGCTCCACAATTCCCATTTTTTTCCTATGCAATTTGCTGCTCCCTTTTTCTAAAGAACCCATTTCCAGTTGTTTTACCTCTGTTACTATATTCACTAGTTTTAGTAAAGTTGGTCTAGACTTTGATTTCCACTTTCTAGAAATTACTTTTTTGGCAGCCACCATAATTAGACTTAGTAAGGCTTTACTATATCTACGCAATTCCGATTCTGTAGCATAACTCAAAAAATCATCTCCCCAGTCAGTCCAATCTGCTCACCCAGCCATCTCCAACAGTCTGTAGGGAATCTCTAAAGTCTGCCTGCTCATTACACTCCCAAAAAGTATGTTCCCAGCTACCTCTTTCTTGCCTGTCACACTTCCAACATTTGCTATCCACCCGAGCAAAAATTCTTTGGAGTCTACTTGGGGTATACATATACCTATGTAAACATTTCCAGGCAAAGATCCTAAATATTCTAGACTTTGTTGCATATTTGGGAGATATACATATATCCCCCATTGTCTCTTTGTGAATTGCTTATCCAGTCTCTCTTCTCAATCCTTTCTAAGCTCATCTGATTGATTCTTATAATTATCATGCAACATTTTATATGCTTTACTAATTATTCATTTTTGAATGGCATCTTCTGTTCCAGATTCTATTAAAAACTCTACCAGTGTTGGTCTTTCATTTAGGAGCCCCCTATTTCTTTCTCTTTGCCCATACTCTCATATCAATCTTTGATAGGGAAGGAAATCTCTAACCTGCAGTCCAAATAAATTCTTGGTCTCTTCCCATTATACTACCTTTTCCTTTCTAGTTATTTGCTCCCAATACCTTGGTTCCTTTGACAGTTTTCTCCAATAAATTCCAGTCCCCTCTTGCCTATTATATGTATCCCTGACCACATTCATCCCTATTGGCAAAATCTCTTTTCTCCATTTTCATGCTGGTTTGGTTCTTAGAATACTCCCTGTAATTTTATGAATGTAATACTCTATATGATTTTGGTTGTTCTCCTTAACAGTCTGCATCAAAAATCCCAGTCTCTCCTTATTCCTCCATGTGTCCGCATCATTCCTTTCCACTTGAATTATAGTTTTCTGCTCTATACCACTGCAATGTTGTTGGTCTAATTGGAAACCGCAACTGGAAGGAGGAAATCTTGGAGCTCCTGCTCTTGGATGATCGCCCTCATCTCTAACATACTGATACAAATTTTTGCCTTTTGAGCATTCCAAACATCTTAAACCATCCTGCCCTGAGAATGCACTTCTCACACCAAGGAAGATGAGTTCATGGTGACTACCACCACTGGAGGAAGACCTTCCTAAAAGAAAGTGCGGAAGAGATCCACCAAAGTAGTAGAGCCTTGCAAGATCTGGTTAAAATTATGAGATAGCTGAGTCTGTGAGTCAGCTGAAACCATTGATTCTATAACCACTGAAGTGCCCAAAACTGAACCATTAGAACACAAGAAGCCATGAAACCCAGGACCAAATAAGCAAGAGGTTTGTCCATTGCATTAAATCTTGGATTGCCTTGTGTAAAACCAGTATTCTGTCTGTAGGCAAGGAGATCACACAGTGAACTGTGTTTGGATGTTACCCAATAAACTGTATGTTCTGTGTTGTTCTAACAGTGACATCTTGGTATCGATTGCAATATCTAAAGAAATTAGAAGTTATGTACCTACCATAACGTTACATGTTAGTTGTCTTCTCTCGCCTTCTTTCTTGCTGGATGGGTTCGGAGCCGATCCTCGGCTCCGACTCGGCACTTGCTTAGCTTGAGAACTCCTTTTACCAGCTCGAGGCAACCCTATATCCCATGATGCAAGGCGAGACTACCTCAGATCTCGTTTGGTAGCTAAATAACCCTGCCAATAATACTAATCCCAAAGGAAGAGCAAAACTAGCCTAGAAAAACTAGGCAAAAGTTCTTAAGACAGACTCTCTAAAGAACTAAGGAGAGTGAATCTGATAAAGAGAAACTCTTCAAGATCTGTCCAGGCCAGGGGGAAGGAGGGAGGGACGCAAGAAAGAAGGCGAGAGAAGACAACTAACATGGAACGTTATGGTAGGTACATAACTTCTAAATGTTAAGTTGTCAATCTCGCCTTCATTCTTGCTGGATGGGACCGCGTCCCTAGCACCTGTATCCCGGGTGGCTCAATGGAACAGACTCTTGAGTACTGTGGAACCAAAACTGGCTCTGTCCCTGGAGGCCAAATCTAATTTGTAATGAGAGACAAAGGTATGAGGAGTGGCCCAAGTAGCTGCTGCACAAATGGTATCAATGGGTAGCCTATCCTGAAAAGCTGTAGAAGTGGATAGGCTCCTGGTTGAGTGTGCCTTCTGTTTTGAGGGTAGTTGCTTGCCTCTAAGCGAATACACGTAAGAAATGGTGGAAGATAACCATCTGGATAAGGTCACTTTTGATACTGGGAGACCTTTCCTGTTTTCTGCATAGGAGACAAATAATTGATCTGATTTCCTGAATTGTTTAGTTCTATGCAAATAATACCTGAGCTGACGATGGACATCCAAAAAATAAAGCTTTTGTTCAGCTCTGTCAGAATAATTTGGGAAAAAAACTGGTAGATCGATGGATTGATTAATATTAGTTTGAGAAACAACTTTGGGAAGAAAGGATGGATTTGTTCTCAAGGATACCCTGTCCTTGTGAAAAACCAAGTAAGGGGAACGGATGCAGAGAGCTTGAATCTCGGATACCCTCCTTGCTGAAGTGACCGCCAGTAAAAATATAGTTTTCCAGGTCAATAACTTCAAGGAGCATGAAGCAGACGGTTCGAAGGGGGGTAAAATCAAGGATGCTAACATCAAATTCAGATCCCATTGTGGAGGAGGATGTTTCATTGGAGGCTTTAGGAGAAAAACTCCTCTCAGAAAGGCTTTGCATAGTCTATGTGACATAATGTTATGATCTTGCAAGCCAACATGATATCTGGAAATAGCCGCCAGTTGAACTTTGACTGTTGATGAAGAAGATCCTGACTGAAAAACTTCAGCCAGAAAATCTAAAACAGAATGCACAGGTGCAGTAAAGGGATCAATGTGCCTGGAGTTTGCCCAAAGGGAAAAACGTCGCCACTTGCTAGCATAAACCGTTCTGGTGGACGACTTCAAAGAAGCTATTAAGATATCTCTGACAGGATCAGAGATCATAGGAAGCCTGGCTAGGGAAGGAAGTGGAGCAACCAAGCAGTGAGGTTGAGAGAACGAATGGCCCGGTGCTGTTGACCCGATTGGTGGATCAAAAGATCCGGAACTGGGTCCAGATGCCAAGGCTGCACCAGGAGGTGACGATGCAGGGTCGGAAACCAAATTTGTCGAGGCCAGTAAGGGGCAATGAGAATCAACTTGGCTCTCAAAACGGTAGCTTTCTGAATGACCTGTGGAATTAAGGGGAAAGGAGGAAAGGCGTACAGAAGTCCCCGGGGCCAATCCTGGGTTAGAGAGTCTCTCAGGGGTTGGCCTGGTAGGGGAAAGAGGGTGAAGAAGTCCGGGCATTTGTTGTTTAGGGGTGTAGCAAAAAGGTCGCAACAAGGGGTGCCCCACTTCAGAAATATCTCGTCCACTATCGATTGATTGAGAGACCACTCGTGAGGCATGAGAATGGCTCTGCTCAGTCTGTCCGCTAAGAGGTTGGACCTGCCGAGGATGTGCGTTGCTATCAGAAACCGATGACAGGAGATTGCCCATTGCCAAAGTCTGAGAGCTTCTCGACACAAAGGATAGGACCTGGTCCCGCCCTGCTTGTTGATGTACCAGACCACAGACATGTTGTCCGTTTGAACTGCAATAGTCCCCGCGGGAAGAAAGTCGTTGAGGGCTTGCAACGTTAAAAGCACCGCTCTCATCTCCAGGACATTTATGTGCAGATGGTATTCGATGGGTTGCCAAGTCCTCTGGACCATCCTGCCCTGATAATGCCCCCCCCACCCGATCAGAGAGGCATCCGTAGTGACTGTGGCAACCGGAGGAGGGGGAACAAATGGTCTGTCCTGATGAAGTAGAGGGGAAGATATCCACCAGGTTAGATGAGTCCTGCACGATTGTGTAACCAAGATTTTGTGCCTCATGGGAAGGTTCTGGAACGACCACTGAGTGAATAACATCCACTGCAGAAGACGCATGTGGAAGCGAGCTAATGGTAGAAGTACAATGGCCGCAGCCATAAGACCTAGAACCTTCAGAACCAATCTGGCTTTGACTTTGCTGCTCTGCAATAAAATCCGAATGTATTTTTGGATGTCCAGAATTCTCTGATCTGTTAGTCTGGCTAACATACTGACGGTGTTTAATTCTGCGCCTATAAAGGTGATAGATTGGCAAGGCAGCAGAGAAGATTTTTCGAAATTCACCGATATTCCCAACCTTTTGCAAAGCTGCATAGTGTAGTCTCTGCTCTGAAGAAGCTGATGCTTGGTGGTGGCGGAGAGGAGCCAGTCGTCTAAATAAGGAAACACCTGGAATCCTTGACGTCTCAGATGAGCTGTGACCACTGCCATGCATTTGGTAAACACTCTGGGGCTGAAGTGAGGCCAAAGGGCAGGGCTCTGAATTGATAATGACTGGTCCCTAGCCGAAAGCGGAGAAACCTCCTGGAGCGCCTGTGTATCTTTATGTGGTAGTACGCGTCCTGAAGGTCTATTGAGCACATCCAGTTGTCCTTGCCCAGAAAGGGCAGAATGGACTGAAGCGTGACCATCCGGAATCTTGCCTTCTTGACAAATCTGTTTAGATTGCTCAGGTCTAAAATAGGTCTCCAATCTCCCGTCCTTTTGGGGACCAAAAAGAATCTCGAGTAGACGCCGGATCCTACTTGGTCTGCTGGAACAGTCTGGACGGCTCTTTTTTCTAGGAGCTTTGAAACCTCCTGTTTTGCCAAATCCCTTTGACCGGGTGAGATGTCTGGAAGGGATTGGTGAGGTACGGGATACCTTTCGAAGGGGATTTTGTAACCCTCGGATATGATAGACTGTACCCACATATCTTGTGAAAGGGAACGCCAGGCTACTGGGTACAGCGATATCCTTCCCCCGACTGCCTCCAAGGGTGGACAGTCGGGCAACACCTCAGGGATGCTGAAAAGGCTTCTCAGGAAGAGACTCCCTGTTGCCCTGATTCTGAGGACCCCCCCTGCCTCTAGGGCGGCGTCTATTATTGTTACCCCCTCTGCCTCTGGGGGTAAACTGACCACGTGTGTCCGGCGCTGCTCCTTGGGCTTTACGGAACCACATCTTTCCTCCTTTCTGACCCTTGGGATAGGGTCTAGAAGGGGTGGAAAAATGGACTCCTACGGCAGAAAGAGTTTTGCCGTCTTGCTCACACCTGGTCAAGGTTTCCTTCACCTGAGGACCGAACAAAGCCGAACCGTCAAAGGGGATATTGGTGAAGGACGCCTTAAAGGGGTCCGCAAAATTACAAAGCCGCATCCAGGCTTGATGTCTAAGAGCCACTCCTGTGCCTGCGGCTCTGCTCGCTCCATCGGCTGCATAGGATATGAGCCGCATGGAGGAGTTGGTTAAAGAATTTAGGATTGCTAGCTGTGAGGCAATCTTGTCTTGAGCCCCAGCAGCTGAAGGATCCTGAACCACTTCACCTAGTTCCTTGACAATATCTCTTTGAAGTCTGGTGAAATGACAAAGGTAGTTCAGCGAACGCATAGCAAAGGTCGCTGAAGAAAACATCCGCTTGCCATACCTATCCATGGTCCTAGAATCTTTGTTAGGAGGATGAACAGGCACTGAAGGATCCGCAAGTTCCTTCTTGGTGGCCGCCGCCACCACCATAGCATCCACAGAGACGCCCTTAGAAAGAAACTGCTTGTCTGAAGGGGCCATAATAAATTTGGATGGCCTCCTGGGGACAGGTTCCACAGAATCTGGAGCTGCCCAAGCCTTCCGAGCCACTACCTGCATAAGTGGGTCGAAAGGCGGAGACACCCAGGAGGTGGAGGGTCGGGATCCAAAAGCCTCCAGGTATACCGACTCATCCTCGGAGGGGTCAATGGAAGGCCAGTTCCCCCTCTGTTTGAGGAGTTCAAGGATGTCTGAAAAGGAGACATCCTCAGAGGGGGACCGTGGGGAACCCTCCGACTCATCTAAGTCGGTATCAGATGTTGTAGACTCAGGGGAGTCTGTGTGTTTCCTCTTACACGTCCTCTTCCGAGGGGGTTCCCCTGCAGGATCAGGAGAAACCTCGGAAGAGGAAGTTATTCCCAATGGGGAAACCTGGGGCGATGGATCCCTGGGCCTGAGAGCAAGAGGCTGGCAAGAGACATCAACAGGCATCGAAGAGGGAGGAGCTAAAGGGATGGACCATTGACCTGGCTCAGGTGCCAGGACACTCCTCATCACCTCAAAGGCTCCCCTCCCAGGGAGACCAGAATATTCCCGTTCCGAAGAAATAGGAATTCCCGGCTCCACTGAGAGAGAAGGCTCCGAGGCCGATGTCGGTGCCGAGCTTACCAAAGCCGAAGCCCCGAGAGGGAGAGCGGGGTCGGACAAGGGTTCGATGCCACTAGCCCCCTCGGAGCCGACAAGGGAAACCCGACAACCGGATCCCTCCAAGGAAGGTCTCATGGAGGAGATCGGAGCCGAAGACGACGGAGCCGAAAGGGGATGTATCGGCTCCGGCGCCGACACGGTCGCTGTTCCGAGAAGCGCCAGCTCTGAACTCTGGAGGAGAGTCGGAGGAGGAAGTTCAAGGGGAAGAGCAATAGCCGAAGTCTGCTGAGACGGGCTATGGAGCATTTGGGCTAGTGCCTGTGACTTCAACAGTCTGCTTACCACCCTCTCTAAATCGTGGTCAGACAGCCTGGAAGATCTCGAAGATCGGCTCCGATGACTCCGTTCCGACAAAAGAGGAGACCTTGGAGCCGAGTGGTTCGACTCCAAAGAAGGGGACCGAGATCTCTTCTTGGACGAAGCCATCGGAGCCGACGTCCTCTGGGTTCCAGATGGAGCCGAAGGCTTCTCGGCTCCGATACTGGATAACACGTCGGTTCCAGCCGGAGCCGACAAGGCAACTGTTGATTGAGTGTCGGAGCCGGTAGGAACCGACACTACCACATCAGAGGAAGAAAGATCGGCTCCAGCCGGAGCCGATCTCGACTCCGAAGGAGTCGGAGCCACCGGGGAAGGCTTAACAACTGTAGCCTGAACCTTAGGTGGCTTTGAAGGTTTACTCGACCCAGTCTTAGTGGGTGAACCTTCTGGCTTTAATAAGCCACGGAGGATTAATTTGTTCCTCCTCTCCTGCAGGACTCTCTGGCTAAAGGAATAACATATGGCACAGGAGTCCTGCAGGTGTAAAGGCCCCAGGCAGTAAACACAAGAAGTGTGACCGTCTGTCAGAGACATTTTCTGACAGCACGAGTCACACTTCTTGAAGCCTGAGACCTTTCCTTCCCTAGACATAGTCTAAGTAAAAAACAACACACACACACACTAAACAGTCACACTATTAATCCCAAAAACACACACACAGATAGGGATTAAGAGAAAGAGGCCTAGGCCTAACTGAAATTATAACTTATCAATTTAACTTGAAAATTTAAATAAAGGGGAAATAGGGTGGGCTATAGAAAAACTACAAACTATCTGACTATTTAATAGAGAAAGGGAGAGAAAAACCCTGACTAAATTGTTTGAAAATTCAAACTCACCTGAGCTTGCAAAAAAAGAGACCTCTTCGCAAAGCGGCAAACGAGATCTGAGGTAGTCTCGCCTTGCATCATGGGATATAGGGTTGCCTCGAGCTGGTAAAAGGAGTTCTCAAGCTAAGCAAGTGCCGAGTCGGAGCCGAGGATCGGCTCCGAACCCATCCAGCAAGAATGAAGGCGAGATTGACAACTTAACATTACATATTTGCAGAAGGTAATCCCTGCCTTTCCATATGGATTGCACTCTTTTGACAGCCATGAGTCAATTGTCCAAGTACGGGAACACCCTGTTTCCTTGAGCCAATTGTCCACATATGGGAACACCCTGGATCCTTGAATCAGAGATGGGCTGTGACCATGGTCATGCATTTGGTGAACACCCAGCGAGCTGTGGTGAGACTTCCAGAGGGTGGCAGTCAAACAACACTTCAGGTATGCTGAAAAGGACTCCCAGAGAAAGCCCATGGAAGCCTTGGTTCTGCAGATCATCTCTGTCACGTGGAGAGTGTCCATTTTAGTTACCCCCCTGTTGCAAGGGGAACATTAGCCAGGAGCATCCTGGAAAGGCTGCTGCTCTTTACAAAAAAAAAAGAGAACCCCCATTTTGATTCTTGGAAAAGGGTCATTGAGGGGTGGTAAAGTGCACGTCTGCAACAGGCAGACTGTGGGATTCAAAAAACTCCATGTAGGTTCCACACAGAGCCTACAAGAAGTGTATTCACGTACGAGATACTGTGCGTCACACGGCATCATGCAACCTCGGGTCAATGATGTGCGGCGCGTGTAAGCAAGGTTTCATTGTTACTGACTGTGAAACCTGTATACTGAATGTGGATTGTTCCACTCAGACACTAAACTAATGAGAGGATAAAGGGCAAGCATGTATTTTCTGAAGGATATGAAGTATGGAACATCAATATGTCATTATATATTGACTGCAATCTTCAGTGATTTCACAATAAACCACACATTTTACAAGGAATAGGCCAAATATATGATGCAAATATCTGGACATTCTGCAAAACTGTGGACAGTCTGCCCTTTGTGTTTTAAATTCTTTTTTTTTTTTTTGACAGTGTTTGTGAGATGCGTCACTTGGCATAAACATGTTTAGCTGTGCTCATATGGTTTGCATGAAGCGCAGCAGAGCACAAACTGGAGGAATGGATAACCCAGGTTGTAGACAGGACCCAGACAGCCACACATATGAACCGGATGTATTCAGTTAATAATATTGTGCACCCTGCAACCACGGTAAGCAGAATTACGCTACAGTTAACAGGGAGTGCCTTACAATAACTACTAAGATAGGAGATATCATCTCACTAATCCCATAACAACAGGTGTTAAGTGTAGGTGTGGATGGTCCAGGGTTCCAGCACAGGATGTGCAACTTTTGTTTTACTGTTGTGAGATTGCAGACTATAGCAATTAAGTTCAACATATACAATTGTTCTCAATCTTATTGTTGTTATGGCTGTAAGTTTAGGAGAAACGTATATATGGTACATTTGAGCAGCCCATTTGCATAAGTGCCTCTATACCTAATAAGCTAGAAATTGCATTATACGCCACTGTATAGCATTGCTTACTATCATGCAAACATGGTGCCTGTCAGTGCTCACCCTCGCCTACCGTGTTTGCAAGATGACAAGCAATGCGCAACATCTTCATCTGTTGCAAATCCAAAATATGCACACTCTCAGTAAGCATGAGATGTGCAATAGGAGGGAAACAACAGCATATAAAATGCAACTGGTAAGGAAATGCTCATCAGACATTGAGCTTGAACTATGGCAGGCATGTCTGGAGTTGCTGGAGAAGGTGTGTGCTTTTGGGTGCAGCATTGGGATGTCCAGGTGTCCAGGACTTTTTCTGGACTCCTAGTTAAGGAGCATAGGCCCACATTGCTGCAGTGGAACTATTCAGGCTCAGAATATAAATCTGAAGCCTGGAATAGTGTTGCTAGGGCCTTAACCAGTGTGACAGGTGTTGCCTGCACAGGTGAGCAATGCAAACATAATGTTGATGACCTCCGGAGGAGGAAGCAGGATACTTTCGACCTTTACATCTGGGAATGTCGGGCAGGGACATCCCACAAACATGTAAGTATCAATTTCAGTGAGTAACTGTAAGAGTTAAAAGCTGAATACATTCAAGACTGGTATTGATAATGGTGTTCTGTTCTATATTTCCACAGCTGCTAAGGACTGAGTCTCGAATGTTAGGACCCATGTTGTGCATCTGGTAAGGATATGAGAAGCATATGGTGTGTATGCATCAGAAGAGTACTGTCTAAGCGCTACTTTAGTAATAACAATAATTTGTATAATAATTTTGTAGCATGAATGTTAAGGACCGCTTAATTGGTATTTGACAGAGCTGTATCAAACTGAGCATTCATATCCCAACTGTAAAAGAAACTATGCATGCCTTAGTCTGTAGCAAAACCAATGGTGCCATACTCTCAAAAAACAGTGAGTATGCATCTCTAAACTGTAAAAGGAAAGTATGTATGCAGTAGTCTGTAGGACAAAAGAACAGTACAGTATTTTAGCATAGTCATCGGTTGTGGGTTCAAAAACCACACTTCCCAAATATACATTACTGTTAGGCTTTCATCATTATTGGAATGTAACTTCATACCTCTATACCACTGACACTAATGACCATCTGTAAACTGTAGTCAGTATAACTGGAACACATATTTACGCAATATATGCACACATCAAGGATTGGTGGCTACAATATGTGCTATAATGTGCCTCTGTTATAAACTGGATAGTCTCAAAAGTAAGGAAGAAACTTGTTAAGAGTTTGTAGTGTTAAAAGTAAAGGTAACAGAATACAGTCAAATAATGGTATCAGTGCTTTGTATGTCACATATGAAGTTACCAATGCTCTCCCTTTTCCCTCTCAGCCCACCCTTTCCTCTCTTTTTTTGTGTTAATTATTTTCATTCTTTTTTTTTTGTGTTACTTTTTTTTTTATTAACTAGTGTACCAGGTTCTGCACCAGACATCCTGGGCAGTGATGCTGTAGTCGGTGGAGTAGGGGTAAGTGGATCCTGTGGGACAGTCCTACACCACTGTGCTGTGGGAAAAACAAAAGGTAAAAAAACATAAACACACATAAAAAAGAAAATAATAAACACACACAAAAAAATAATTAAAAAAGAGAAAAAGGCTGGGGTGAGAGAAAAAAGGGAGAACATTAGTAACTTCATATGTGACATACAAAGCATTGATGCAAGTATATGACTCTATTCTAGTACCTTTGCTTTTAAAAGTATCAACTCCTAACACATACCTTAAGACTACCCAGCTCCTAACAGATGTACAATGTACTACAGACTGCAAAATGTGATCCTTGTGTGTGTACCTTGCACATATGCATGGTTCAAATATATTGATTACAGTTTACAGCAAGCCAGTGGTGACACTGCTTTACAGAATTTTTTCCCGCTCTCCCACCCATTTAAGTTGTCTTGTTAAATACCACTGTCTTTCTAGTTACCTGCCTCTTATGTTAATCTGACCATATATCTCATTTCTCTCTACTTTCACTGGCTTATGTGAGTAATCACAAAATCATCATTTTTGAAATCCCACCCCTTCAATTATTTAAATTTATTGGCCGTCCTACAGTATTTCATAGTACCAAAATACAAAAGTGACCACCCCTTTCAATCAATCTTGCTGTTTTAAAAATAGTAACTCTCCACTAAACCTTAACTTTTTAAACAGGTAAAACTCAAGTTACCTACTTTCACATCTAACTTCTCTAGTGCACACTGCAGTGTGCATCCTTTTCAATCTTACCTTTAAGCATCCCTGTGACTAGCACTTTCTCTAATACCTGCTGGAAAGCACTAGGAAGCCTTAAACTCATACAAACACTGAACTCTCCTTGTTAACAAGGAGAAATTAATAGTAGGCACTAAACAGCCTATAATTGCAAAGTACCTTGCTAAGGAAACAGCTCCTATAATTTACAAAGAAAAAAAAAGCCCCAAACCAGGCATATCCAAGGGTCAGCTTCCAGTGATTTCTCCTGTCCACCTGGTGAATCTGGGCAGACTGGGGCAATGCAGCAATTGCCTCATGTACACAGACAACCCTCTCCTCCTACCACCCAACACTACAACCTGTGAGAGATGCACTTACATAGCCAAAATGGAAGCAAAGCTCTCTCCACCCAAGATTGTGCTAAACAGTCAAGAGGAGAAGGTTAACACCCACACTACACCTCAAGCAACACATAGCCCTTCTAAACCCACACCACCAACACCCACATATAGCAACACTAAATCCACATATGCAGAGGCCCTTAACTGTAACCTGCCCAAGCAACAAAGACCTCTGAAGCTGAAACACAAACAAACACAAATCACAACCAGTGTGTCACATAGTTCACAACACCAGTGTGCCACCCAGCAACAGCCCCTAAGGCAAGACAATGTACCTAACACTTTAGTCATAGGTGACTCTATAGTCCGGCACACTGATGTCCCTCTCACCAGGTTGAATAAGGAGAAAATTACAGTCAGCTGCCTGTCGGGTGCCAGGATCCGCCACATAACGCATGCACTCAAGTCACTCCACAACAAGTACAAATATGACTCTGTCATTGTCCATGTTGGAGTGAATGACTTGAGACGTACCTCCCTGGACAACATGAAAAGAGACATGGAAGAGCTCTCGGATCATGTGGCCCAGGCAGGTATGACCCTAGCCCTGAGTAGCATCCTGCCTTCGCCCAGAATAATACCACAATATAAGGATAAAATGATTGACTTCAACAATTGGCTAAGCTTATGGTGTCATTCAAAGGGGATCCAGTACCTGTCTGCCTGGGATGACATGATTGACAGACCACGATGCTTTGCCAGAGATGGTCTGCACCTGTCGCCCCTGGGATTCAGGTTACTGGCTAAGGCTCTTGCCACCCTATAGTGCCTTTTTAGGCAAACTTCAAAGGACAAAACCACCACCGTAACAGGTACAAGCATGCAAAATCTGAAGGTAATGCTACTCAATGCTAGAAGTCTAAACCTCAAAATGCACTCTCTCGAGGCACTCCTAAAAATGGAGAACATCGATATCTGTGCAGTAACTGAGACCTGGTTCAAGGCTCCAGAGAGCACCCCTGCAATACCAGGCTACAACTCTTACCACACTTTTCGGCCACCAAACCAGGACAGAAACACTAAAGGTGGGGGAGTGTCAATATTCACCAAGGATATTCACACCACCAGGCTAGTTAGCCAACACAATGTGTCTGAAATTCTCCAAGTGCAACTAACACTAGGTAAGACTGCAATCCAAATTGTAGCTTGCTACAGATCCCCCACCATACCCCAAGATTCTCACTACACCTTTCTAAACATACTGGAAAATATTAAGATAGAACCAAACACCCTAATACTGGGTGATTTTAACTACCCTGCCATTAACTGGGAAAACTACTCATGTCCCAACACCTTTGCGCAACGGTTCTTGGAATTCATAAATTCCAACGCCCTGGATCAACTAATCCATAGTCCCACCAGGGGCTCCAATATCCTAGACCTGGTCATTACCAACATGGGAAATCAATGCTCCATACCTATGGTCACCCCCTCATTAGTCAGGTCTGACCATAAGCTAATCACCCTTAACATCCACATTCCACCCCCACCCCAGTAAAGAAACCACCATAAAAAACTTCTCCAAAGCCAACTTCATGCTACTCAAGTCAGAAGTGACAAACTTCATGACACCCATGCAGACGGGAACTGAAAGTTCAACTGCTGAATCCTACACTAAGGCACTGTACGAGCACATCCATTCATGCATGAATCGTGCCATCCCAAATAGAACCAAAATGCTCTCATCCAAAAAAGGAAGCCAATCTGGTGGTCCCCTGCCATAAACAAACTTTACAACAAAAGGAAGAAACTTTTGCAGAAAAGAGGAAAATCCCAGGATGCAAAAAAACTCCCTTACTAGCCTCAGTAAGAAACTGAGATGCCTTATAAAATCCTCCAAAGCTAGTTACGAAAATAAAATTGCCAAAGATTCCAAAGACAACCACAAAGCATTCTATAACTATGTCAAGAATCTAAATGGCAATGCTCAGATCTGCTCTGAGCTAAAACAGAAAGGCATTAAATATACTGATCCGAAGGATATTGCCAATATCCTGGCAGATCGATTCAGTGCCAACTTCACCCCCCTCGCACCCCCTAAATGGCCCATCTCAATACCGGAGGATTGCCAAATTTCAGTAATAACAGCCACACAGGTACAAAACGCACTCTCTAAAGCCAAGAATTAGCATCCATGGGACCAGATGACATCCCGGGCTGTGTACTACATGAACTACAATATGAACTGGCACCTCACCTAAGTGTCATGTTTAATCATAGCCTCACCTCAGGTTTCGTGCCCACTGAGTGGCGCAGAGCTACAGTTATCCCAATCCACAAGGGGGGATCCACCTTGGATCCCAGAAACTACCGTCCCATCAGTCTGACAAGCCTTATCTGCAAGGTCATGGAGCGTATTATCATGGAACTTATAAACAAAGACATTGGCAACCTTCAAACACTGGACCCCACCCAGTTTGGGTTTGTGAAGGGACGATCTTGTCTCCTGAACCTGATTGACTTCTTTGAATCAGTCTCCAGAGCCATGGACAAGGGTAAGGTGGTCCACACAGCCTATCTAGACCTTGCCAAGGTCTTTGACACCATCCCCCACTCTGGAATCATAGATAAACTTACTAAGTTGGGCATTAATCCCTATGTCACCCAATGGGTTGCTAAATGGCTTACTGATAGAACCCACACTGTAAAAGTAGCCAACTCCAAATCCAGTTCCAGACAAGTGACAAGTGGAGTACCTCATGGTTCAGTCCTGGGGCCGCTCTTGTTTGGCATCTACTTCTCTGAAGTACAGGTCAACACTAAGGGACTCTGGCTAACAAAGTTTGCAGATGACTGCAAACTGGGAGCCATTATTGAATCCCCAAATGATGTGGATACTCTATAAAAGGGCCTTACAGAAACAGATGCTTGGTGCCAGAGTCATGGGCTCAAGCTCAATGCCAAGAAATGTATTGTTATCCCCTTTGGGAAAAAACATGTATCCATGAATTACCATATAGGTGGCAGTACACTAAACACAGAAAGTGTGATAAGAGACTTAGGGACACAGGTGGACAGTGGTCTCACCTTCGATAACCACATCGCCACAACAGTCAGGAAATCCTTCTATGTGGCACACCTCATCACAAAGGGCTTTTCATCCAGAAAAAAGGAGGTCATTGTCCCACTGTACTCATCCCTCATTAGACCCATTATAGAATACAACGCCCATTTGGTATGTACCTCTCAAGACATCTGCAACAACTGGAAAGGCCTCAGAAATACCTCACTAAAAGAATCACAGGCCTAAAGCAGATGCCCTACACTGACCGCCTTAAAAACTCCAGCTATACTCTGTCGCATATTGTCTACTCAGAGGCGATCTCTGCTTAACATACAAGGCCATGTCAAACCCAGAGCTGTTGGACATGCTACACTTAAAGAAATCCCAATCCCTCAGAGCTACACGCTCCAGGGATCTAAACCTTGTCATCACAATAAACAAAACATGCTGGAGGGATAGGTTCCTGACCCAGAGACTCCCCAGACTCTGGAATAGATTGCCCATACATGTCAAGCAGAGTGCCTCTTTGGACCTCTTCAAGAGGAACCTTGACGATTGGATGGGAGAAAGGAAATTCACCCCAGGGATCACGTCAGTCGCCCTGCTAGACGTGGGTCCAGGAAAGTAAATAATGTGGGAAGAAATAGCCAGGGAATTGTTATGGCTAGGCTTGTATAGGCCCTAGGGCTGATAGCCTAGTACCAACCTATGAACCTATGAACAGCTCTGACCTTACATTGCAATACTGATGGAACCTTAAGAGTACTGTATATTTGGGAAGTGTGGATTTTGAAGGCACAAGCTATGACTACTTTTTAATAATGGACTGTTGTTTTACCCTCCAGAGTAATGCATGCATTCTTCCCTACTACAGTTAAGAAATGAATGCTCAGTTTGACACAACTGTATAATTAACAAATAAATGAGTCGTAACTTAATGATAAAGCAACCCCACTGTTGGGATGCACACATACCACATGCATCTCACATCCATGCCAATCTAGTGGCATGAGTTTGCACATTCAGTTCCTGGTCTGTGATGGCTGTGGAAAAACAGAAGAGAATATCATTAAGCATACCAATCCTGACCATATCCAGCTTTTAACTCTGACAAGTAGTCTTTGTAAGTGATACTTACACATCTGTGAGGTGCCCCCAGTCCTACATTCCTCAATCCAATGGTCGAAGGTATCCCTCTTCCCCATCCTGAGGACTCTGTAGTGATTCTTACATTGTTCACCAGTGCGGGGGATACTGGTAGCACTGGTCAGAGCCTGGGCCAGACTATTCCATGCCTCTGCCTTGTAATCCAAGCCATGAAAGTCCCTCTGCAACAGCCTGGGCCCGTATTCATTCACTGGGAGTCCAACACACACTTTGGACTTCTGAAAACTCATGCATATCACAGATCAAGACCAATGTAGAATGATGTTTTCCCACCAATTGCAGGTATCGTGCTTACTGGGAGTGCAGACTTTCTGTATTTGAAGCATTTGAAAGTGTTGTGCTTTGCTTACCATCTCACAAACACGTTGCACAAAAGTGCACACTGCTGGGAAATGTGTTTGCGCGATGGTCAGTAGTATTAATTGAATGTATCTGGTCTATGTTTCTGGGCTCTGTCTGCTACCTGGGTGGCCCATTCATCCAGTTTGTGCAGTGCCACTCTATGAGCAAACAAAATGCACATAGCCAAAGCCATTTGTGCTAAGTGGCGCATAGTGCAAACAGTGGCTCCCAAAATCAGAGAGGAAAAAAGTATAAAATATGGAAAATTAGTTAAAATGTGGAAATCAATCTATGACATACAGAGTAGAAGCTGTTAGTACACATGACATATGACTACACAGGTCTGGATCCCAACTATCACTGCAATGCACCATCACAAAACAGGAGGGAGAACTTATTCATCTTTGCCCCACAAATTCCTTTGCAGCAAATACATGATGTAATTCCTCACACAACCAAGTGGAACTGAATGTACATTGATATCAAGGCACGATCTGTTATTTGTAAATGTATTGTATTTTATATATTTGGATGTAGTGCACTTAGTGATCACACGACCTGTTATGATTATTCCTTGCAGATATACAGCTGTGTTTCTTGGTCATTCATTAGTTATCTGACTAGTACTCAGAGATATGCAGTGTGTCAGCCAGTCTATATCATTTACCTTAAAATGTGTGCGAATATTCACTAGGAACAATATGATATGCAGTTGCCATCAAATTAGTGGAAGGTTGGATGCCACAAACAAGTTGGAGAGCAAAGGTGGGTTCCTGTCATGGAACATGCAAGGATCTAATGTTCCTTTAAGAGTTGGACCCAGGCTGAGCTACTGTTATGGCACAAACAAGGCTATGTTGCTCTTGTTACTCTCCTTGTTTTGCATCCTGATGGTTTGATCTTGTTAGGTTGGTAAATTCAGAAACTGCCATGTGTCTCATTACTTTCAAACTTCTCTCTGTTAAGATTTCCCATTTCAAACATGGTGCTAAACTGAGGGCATGCAGTGTTCATCATTACTTTGGGGAGGTGTCAATGTGTGAATCTTTCAGGCCTGAGGCCTATTACTTGCTAATGGACACATACAAGTCAAGTAACTCTCTGCTGTCACATGTGATATTAATTTCTGTACAAATCTCCCACCTTGTAGTTGCTTACTTTACCAAGTGATGAAGTACAAGGACAAGTCATAATATTATTATATAGTACAGTACATGTTCAGGACTTTGCAGCAGTTGCCACAGTGTTAGTTCAGGGCTGACTATGATCCAGTCTGCAGAGCCAATACATGGTGGGCGGTAAAGGCTTTGGCTCTGGATGAGGGCGGTAGAGGTTGCAGGGTTCCTGTATTGTGTCCTTGCCCACCTTGCAGTACTCTACAATGTCCATGTCATGTATGTTCCGATAAGTTATATGGTTGCTTTATAACTTCTTGAATAGCTCCACCAGACTGGTTGATTAGCATGCAGTTCAGTTGCTTATGCTGTAATTAGCATCTCTGAAATACAGCCAAGACAGATGCAGTCCATTAATACTGTAATCCCTTTATTAATTTCTCCAAATCTTTTTGGTTTCTAATACCAAGACGGGAACAGACCCCATTCCCAAGTCAAAGTATGATTAAAGTTCATGAAATTAGTATTGTTTCAATCTTTGATATCAGCCAAAAGTGCTCATTGCAGCACCTGCAATGTGCCCAGTAAGGACTCCTTTTGCAATTCGTATGGGGTTACATGTATTGGTAACATATTTAAATACGATTGTAGATTCCTTTTTATAAGTCCTGTTGCTCCTACTACTATTGGAACTGTCTGGGTATCTTTCTTCCACATTGCTCTCATTTCTGCCTGCAGATTCTGATATTTTATGACTTTGTGTCTCTCTGTTACGCAAGACATTGTAGTCAGTGGGTGTTGTAATTTCAATCTGTCTTTTGAACTGCTGATAATCGATGATCCCATGTGATGTAAACTTCATCATTTTCTATGATGCTTTGTGGCTCATGTTTCTAGTGTTTTTCAGCCACTTCAGCACCATAATGCTTGCACAATCCCCAGTGCAACAGTCTTGCCACATTATTATGCCTTTCAGTATACAGTCCTTCTACCATTAGTATGTCACAACCAATAATGAGGTGTGTGACTGTTTCCAATTTGGTTTTACAAAACCTACATTTGTCTGTTTCTCCCACATGTTCAATGGACTTTGTAAAACAACATGTACGTATCTAATTATCTTGGGCCGCCAATATTAACTGTTCATCTCTTGGTTTGAATTCACCTCTCCTTAACCATTCCTGCACTCATTCCTGATCAACATGAGGTTCTTCCACAAGTTTTCTATACTAGCAACTATATTTATGCATTTTCGACATTTCTTCACTTCTCATCTGGTCCTTCACCTTATATTCTTTCTTTTCCTTTTTGGCATATTCAGTTGCTGCCTGATTTTTTATCTACTTCTGGTTTGATTTCCATTCCTGCTTGATGCCAATATGCCTCTGCTAGATTACGCACAGAAGCCATCTTAGATTTATTCTCCTCATGTTTCAAAACTTTCACTACCTTTGGGTCTTGTGAGGTCAGCGGATAAGTGTGGAGTCCCATGACTGCAGATCTATACATGCAATCAGTTTCAAGGAGGCCCATCCCTCCTTTGGAACAGGGAATATATAATCTTGGCAATGCACTGATTTTTATAAATCATTTGGTGAGCATGAAGCATCCTTTCTATTTTCCTATCTAATCTATCCAACACAGTCAATCACTCTAAAACTGTAAGTTTGGACAGGAACAGCAAATTGGTTTAGAACTTGGATTTTGATCCTAGATGTCAACGCTGTTTTCAGGATTAATTTAAATCTTCTAAAGTATTGCTTACTACATTTTATTTGCATTTCTTCATGTTTTATTGTTAATCCTTCATCAATTCAGGGAGGTCATCATTCCCCTGTACTCATCACTCATCAGACCAATGATTGAGTACAATGCCCCATTCGGAATGTATCTGACCCGACACCTGCAGCAATTGGAAAGGCCCCAAAAGTTCCTCACCAAAAGGATAAAGGGTCTCAAAAATATGTCTTATGCTGCCCGACTGAAGGAACTCCAGCTCTATTCAGTCGCTTACCATCTGCTCAGAGGTGACCTGTGCCTGACATACAAGGCCATGTCCAACCCGGAATTAATGAACATGCTTCACCTCAAAAAATCTAAATCCATCAGAAAGTACAGTTTTGTACCTACCATAAATGTAGATGTTCGAAGATCCACATTGCTGCAGTCCTTACACTTGGGTAGTCCGCTGTCCTCGGTCGGCCCGAATATCAAAGTATAAGGCTGACGTCGGTCAGGGCGCATTAGACTGACATCAGGACGTCAGGGTACAAATGCGCATGACCGACGTCATATCCTCAGTCTTTTCTTGCCCCAGATGTCAGAAGACCCTAACAAGAAAGGTCAAACCCCAAAGACAACAAACTAACCAACAAACAACCACCCTAGTACTAATAATATGTACAATATATACAATATACACAATATTTACAATCCAACCCACACAACCGCCTCTAACTACAGAGGGGAAGGAGGGAGGGTATATTGGACTGCAGCAATGTGGATCTTCGAACATCTACATTTATGGTAGGTACAAAACTGTACTATGTTCTTCATCTCACATTGCTGCAGTCCTTACACTTGGGTAGAATCCCAAAGCAGAGGTAAGGGAGGATGGCACAACTATAAAGAAGCAGGAGCTGCCAAAATGTCCTGTAAAATAGCAGTGGCAAAACCAGCCCTAGATTTAGAGTAAAGTGGAAGGTGATAATGTTTAGAGAAAGTATGCACAGAACTCCAAGTAGCTGCCTCCAAGATATCCTTAGTTGCCACCCCCCTTAAAAAAGCTGTTGAAGTGGCAGTAGCCCTAGTGGAATGAGGCCTAATCCCAGCTGGAACCTCCTTGCCATGATGGGAATAACAGAAAGCAATGCAAAACCCAATCCACTTAGAAATAGTTTGTTTAGACACAGGCTTGCCCTGAGAACTCAAAGCAAAAGAAACAAATAACTGCTGAGACTGCCTGAACCCTTTAGTTCTGCTCAAATAATATCGCAACTGCCTGTGTATATCCAAAGTGTGCAAAATCTTTTCCCTTTATTTTGGGGTTTGCATAAAAGGTAGGCAAATGAATAGTTTGGTTTAAAGACACACTAGAAACCACTTTAGGCATAAAGGAAGGATTAGTACGCAAAGATACCCTATCCTTATGGAAAATTAAGAAAGGCTCAACTGCCATAAGGGCCTGTAATTCAGAAACCCTTCTCGCAGAGGTAATGGCTAACAAAAAGCAGTCTTCCATGATAAATATTTCAACTCAGCAGTAGCTGCAGGCTCAAAAGGTTGTAGAGTGAGTTTCTCCAACACAAAATTGAGATCCCAAGCAGGAGTAGGAGCTCCGTGGGGTCTTATATTCTTTGCCCCTCTAAGGAATTGCTTAAACAAAGGATGAGAAAACAATGGTGGGTCACAATCATAGTGAGCAGAAATTGCTGCAGCATGAATCTTAATAGAAGAGAAGGACAAACCTTTGTCCAGTAACTCAGTAAGATATTGAAGAGCCACACTCAAATTAGGCTTAGAAACATCAAATGCTTTTGCTGCACTCCAAAATAAAAATCTCTTCCATTTATCTGCGTACACTTTCCTTGTACTCGGCCTTCTGGCTTCCAAAATAACATTCAAAACTGGCTGTGGAAGCTGAAACCCTCCAGGGTTTAAAACAGAATATGCCAGGCTGTCAGGTGAAGAGAGTGAAGTTTGACATTGAGTAAATGACTGTTCTCCTGAGTTAGCAGGTGTGGAATCGAAGGTAAAGGCCATGGAGGCTCCCTGCACCAGACTTCTCAGTAGTGGGTACCAATGCTGTCGAGGCCAATCTGGAGCTATTAAAATCATCTTTGGCTTGTCCTGTCTGACCTTCAGAAGTACCTTTGGGAGGAGAGGCAGAGGTGGAAAGGCATACACATGAAGATTGCTCCAATTGAATGAAAGAGCATCCACTTTCCAAGCTGTTGGATGAAAACTTTTTGTGCAAAACTTTGGCAGCTGGTAGTTTAGTGGAGAAGCGAACAGATCTATGTCTGGAGTTCCCCACGACACTGTCAATTTCTGAAATACATGAGGATCCAATTTCCACTCGTGGGGATCCATAATTTGTCTGCTCAACACATCTGCTAAGGAGTTCTGTGCTCCGGGCAGAAACCTTGCCTGAAGATTTAGCTGTAAACTGAGAGCAGTCTCCCACAAAATCATTGCTTGTCTGCACAGAGGATAAGAATGTGTTCCCCCTTGCTTGTTGATGTACCACATGACAGTTGTGTTGTCTGTTAGAATCAACACCTGCCCTGGAAGAAGTAAATCCTTGAAAGCCATTAATGCAAATTGGACTGCTAACATCTCCTTCAGGTTGATATGTAGATGTAGAAGTCTGGCAGGCCACGTGTCTTGTATCCACTTTCCATTTAGATGAGCTCCCAAGCTTTGTCTGAGGCATCTGTCGTTAGAATCTGACTCGCCTCTGGCCGGGTCACAGAGAGTCCCTTGTTTAGGTGACATTCCTGAGCCCACCACAAAAATTCCTTTTGAATGCAAGGTATTATCTGAATGACAGTGTCCATATCTTGGCAGTGCTGTGTCCATACATTTTTGAGATACCATTGTAGCTTCCTCATATGCAGTTTGGCATTGGGAAGCACCAGAATACAAGATGCCATGAACCCCAAGGCTTGAAGGACTGTCCTTGCAGTCAGCCTGGACTGATGAGACAATTGATGGAAGTAAAGAGAAAGATTCTTTTGTTTGTCCGGGGTCAAAAGGCCATCTGGGATGCTGTATTCAGTCTCACACCCAGAAAGCACATGTCCTGAGAGGGTACTAGACTGGACTTTATTTCGTTCACAGAATACCCCAGGCATCTTAGCACTGCTATCACATAGTGTAGATGATGAAGAAGTTCATCCTTTCCTTGAGCCAGAATCAGGCAATCGTCCAAATAAGGATAGATCTGTATTCCTCTTAGCCTGAAGAAAGCTATCACTGGAGCCAGAACCTTCGTGAACACTCTGGGCGCAGTAGATAAGCCAAAGGGCAATGCAGAGAACTGATAATGAGAAGTCCCAGCCCGAAAACGTAGATACTTCCTGCAACTTAGCCTGATAGGAACATGAAGGTAAGCCTCCTTGAGATCCAGAGTCACCATCCAGTGATCTTTGCCCAGTAGAGGTAAAAGCTGTTGTAACGTCAACATTTTGAACTTGGGAATGTCCAGATAAGTGTTGAGGATAGATAAATCCAAAATTGGTCTCCACGTGTTCCCCTTCTTTGGTACTAGGAACAGGCGAGAATAAAATCCTAGGCCCACTTCTGACAGAGGGACCGGTTGTATGGCTCCTATTTGGAGCAGCAGAGAAATCTGTTTGTGAGCCTCTATTCTTTGCTGAGGAGGAACGTCTGGCATGCCTTTGAAAGGAGGCAAGGTATGGAAATAAAACCTGTAACCTTGGTGTATGATATCCAATACCCATCTGTCTTGGGTAATTAAACTCCAATTTTCCTTGAAAAGTGCCAACCTTCCTCCCAAAGGTGCTGCCAGCCGAGAAGGCTCTGGCAGCTGAAAAGGTAGGTCATTGGGTCTGTTTACGAAAGGAGTGACCCCTGCCCTCACCCGAAGACTGTGCAGGTGAACTCCCTGTTCTAGGCCTGAAAGAGCCCTGAGCTCTGCCCCTACCACGTCTAGACCTACCCCTAGACTGGGAATCATAAGAAGGATACGTCCACCCCTTGGTAGGCCAATTTCTGCTAAATTTCGGAGGCTGAACCTGCAAAAAATCTTTAACAGTCTGCATAGACTTAGCCTTGTCTTCCATTTTCTTTAAGACTGCCTCAACAGGTGAACCAAATAACACATCAGATTGTAAAGGAGCATCTAAAATCCTTGTCTTAACATGGTCAGATAAATTCTGATCCCTCAGCCAGGCGTGCCTGCGAAGAACTGACCCAGTGGCAGCCACCCTAGACGAGGCCTGTACAGCATCAAAACCACATTGCAAAGAATGCTTACCCACTTGTTCAGAGACATGTACCAAATCTTGTAACTCTTTACACTCAATACCTTCCGCCAGAGCATCTACCTTAGACTTCAATTGAGACAGTAGATAGTTTTGGTATTTCAACATGTGAAACTGGCAATTCAGAGCCCTCATAGCTAGGGTGGAAGAAGTATAGACTTTCTTTCCCCATCTATCCAAAGCCCTGGCCTCTTTATCTGGAGGTACCGGATTTTTAACAACAGAAGCCTTAACACCCTTAGGCCCCTGACTAACAGTTTCTGGGTCCGCCCTAGGACTCTTAAAAAGATACTTATGAGCTTCAGGCACCCTATAATACCTATCCGGCTTAACAGGAGCAGGAGGCAAAGAATCAGGATTAAGAGAAGCCTCTGCAAACACATCCTCCACAACATCCAGAACAGGAGGTATAGCCAAAGGCCTATGCTGGGGTAAAAACAAAAATTCCCTAAGCCTTTTCCTGGAATCAGAGAAGTCCTGACCTTCCCACTTAAAATGCTCCCTCATGGAATGAAGAGTCTCCGAAAAAGAAAAATCCTCAGGAGGAGAAGCAGAAGGAGTAGAATCATCCACATCAGAATCAGAATAAGGAGAATACTCCTGCAAGTCTTCAGCCGAAGACTCTGAAACATCTGAAGCCTGCTCAAAACTCCCCAACTCAGGTTCCACCCTAGTCCTCTTATCAGGAGGGGGCAAAGAACCTCTAATCAACGTAATCAAATCTTCTGCCATTTTAAGCATATGCTTCTTGGGCACAGATCCTGAAGAACTAGGAGTGACACCAACTGAAGCTAAACCTGGCCTGCCTCTGGGAGAAGCCTTGGAAACAGAAGGAGAAGGCCTAACCACCCTAGGAAGGAAGGGGAGTACAGTAACCTGAGAAGCCCCTTCAGCCTGACCTGCCTCCTGAGAGGCCACATCCTGCAAAAACAAGGTCTCCCCCTGGGACTCCAGAGAAACCTCCGGTGGAACCACCGGCTCCACTGACACCTCTAAAGAACCGGCGTCCGGTACGGACGACTCGTCTAGCCTGGGCTTAGCTGCCTTATCCTTGCGCTTCTTCGAAGAAGCGGACGCCGGAGCATCCGACGGCATATTATAATTGCACCGCTTCCCGAAGACTAACCTGGCACAATCTAACCTTCTCTTAATAGTGCGCTTATTGAATCTAGCACAAAAGCGACACCCAACAACGTCGTGCTCAGGCCCTAAACAAGGAATACACAAAGTATGATAATCTCTATGCGGTATCTGTTTCCCACAAGAAATACAGTTATTCACTTTTTCTGACATCCGGTAAACCACTGAGGCAAGAAAAAACTAAAATATTCCCCAACGGGGTACTTAGCCAACTTTGACTCGGTCTGAAACTCCGAATTCGAAAAATTTCAGAACGCTGAACGGCACTTGCAACGCTGCTTCTGCATCGGACCATGCGGCAAAAAAGACTGAGGATATGACGTCGGTCATGCGCATTTGTACCCTGACATCCTGATGTCAGTCTAATGCGCCCTGACCGACGTCAGCCTTATACTTTGATATTCGGGCCGACCGAGGACAGCGGACTATCCAAGTGTAAGGACTGCAGCAATGTGAGATGAAGAACATCTACAAGGGCAAGAGACTTAAACCTTAACACGGCTATTATTAGGACGTGCTGGAGGGACAGATTCATCACCCAGAGACTCCCTATGCTGTGGAACAAAATCCCAGTACATGTGAGGCAGAGCACCTCGCTGGCTTTGTTCAAGAGAAATCTTGACCAATGGATGGGAGATCGCAGGTATACCCCAGGGATAACCTCAGTGTCACTGCTTGACAGAGGCACAGCAAAATAATGGGCATAGTATCCTCCAAACTAAAGGGGTGGCGAAAGCCACAAAACTCTGGGCTAGGCTTATAAATGCCCTAGGGCAGATAGCCTAGTATGAACCTATGAACCTATAATTCCCAAATATTTATAAACTCCCTTTTGTTCCAGTTCTTTTATATCACATTCTTGTCCCAAACTGATGTTTTCCTGGTGTTGCAGTTTTCCTGCTTTAAAGGTTGCTTTTGCACATTTATCAAGACCAAATGACACTCTTATACCATCTGAAAAAGTTTTGACAACTTGCAGTTGTGCTTTCAGTTCCTCATCTGATGAGCTACACAGTTTTAAATTGATAAACAGAAGATGATATGTCTTTACACTTTGTTGTTTTCTAGGAGCCAAATTATAGCCATGGCCTACGCTGTTAAGTAGACAGCTTAATGTGTTAAGGGCAAAGTAGAATAGCAGCTATGACAGGCAGTCACCCTGGAATATCCCCCTTTGAATTTTTAGCCCTGGGTAATAATTTGTCCTTTATCATGGCTTAATTGCAAAGTGGTCTGCCACTGTTTCATGTTCACTGTAATGTAGTCAATCAGTGTAGGGTGTATCTTATACATTTTTAAGCACTCTTTTTCCCATGAATGTATGATACTATCACATGTTTTTTTGTAGTCAATCCATGCCATGCTTAGATTCTTCCCCTTTTTGCAGTTCTCCACTATGACTTTAACAACAAATTATCCTTTACTCCATATGACTTTCATTTATTGTCCATCTGTTCTACTGCCATAATTGAGTTTTCTTCTAAATGACTATAAACTGTCAGCATCAATTCCAGTGTACAGTTTATACATTGTTGGAAGGCAAGTTATTGGTCTATAAATAGAAGTTATGTTCTTACCATAACATTCCATGTTAGTTGTCTTCTTCTCGCCTTCTTCTTGCTGGATGGGTTCGGAGCCGACCTCGGCTCCGACTCGGCCACTCTAAAAGCTCGAGAGTTGGTTCCACCGGCTCGAGGCTCCCCTTATATCCCACAATGCTAGGCGTGAGTTACCTCAGATCTCGTTTGTAAGCTAGGCCCAGCTTATAATAGTAACAGAATAACTATAAACAAAGTCCACCTCTATAAACCAGGGAGAAGAGAAGGGTGACCTACATCCTGATCCAGGAAAATATGCACAGCAGCATATACCTAAAGTAAAGAGGTGGTAGAAAGAGAGGTCACAATCAAAACTCCTCTAGGTCTGTCCAGGCCAGGGGAAGGAGGGATGAAGAAGAAGGCGAGAAGAAGACAACTAACATGGAACGTTATGGTAAGAACATAACTTCTATATGTTAAGTTGTCTATCTCGCCTTCATTCTTGCTGGATGGGGTGGCCTAACGGAACAGACTCTTGAGAACAGTGGAACCAAAGTTAGCTCTATGCCTAGAAGCTAAATCCAACTTATAATGAGAAATGAAAGTGTGAGGAGTAGCCCAAGTAGCCGCTGCACAAATGGTGTCAATAGGCAGTCTGTCTTGGAAGGCTATAGAAGTAGCCAAAGCTCTGGTAGAATGGGCTTTAGGTTTGTTAGGCAGCTTTTGGTGTCTAATTTCATAAACAAGGGAAATCAGAGATGTTAGCCATCTATATAATGATACCTTTGAAACTGAAAGTCCCTTTCTGCCTTCTGCATAAGAGACAAACAGCTGGTCAGATTTTCTGAATTGTTTGGTTCTATCCAAATAGTACCTTAACTGACGATGAACATCTAGCCAATGCAATTTTTGTTCAGACCTGTTAGAATATTCTGGAAAAACACAGGAAGGTCAATGCTTTGATTTAGGTTAGATGCCGAGGCTATCTTAGGTAAAAAGACGGTGTTGGTTCAGAAGATACCCTGTCCTTATGGAACAACAGATAAGGAGGTCGACAGCTGAGTGCATGAAGTTCTGAAACTCTTCTAGCTGAAGTAATAGCTACCAGAAAGAGTGGCTTCCATGATAGCAATTTTAAAGAACAGGAGGCTGCAGGTTCGAAAGGGGAAAGAATCAAAGAACTAAGAACTAAATTTAGGTCCCAAGGAGGAGGAGGATTTCTTATAGGAGGTCTGAGTAGAAATACTCCCTTCAAAAAGGCTTTGCAAAGCTTGTGGGACATTATGGCAGACTCTGAAATGCCCACATGAAAGTTAGAAATAGCTGCCAATTGAACTTTAAGAGTAGAAGGAGATGAACCTGCATGGAAGAGTTCAGCTAGAAAATCAAGGACCATTTGGATGGAAGCAGTGAAAGGATCTATGTCCCTTCCTTGAGCCCAATAGGCAAACGTTTCCACTTACTCAAATAAATCTTTCGAGTGGAAGATTTATGGGAAGCTATCAAAATATCTCGGACAGAGTGAGATATTTGAGGAAGCCTGGCTAAGGTTGGAATTGGAGGAACCAAGCAGTGAGGTTCAGAGAGGGAAGGGAGCGATGAAACTGACCCGACTGATGGATCAAAAGACCTGGAACTAGGTCCAGATGCCAAGGTCGCTCCAACAGAAAATGATGTAGAAAGGGGAACCAAACCTGTTGAGGCCAGTAAGGAGCAATGAGGATCAACGAGGCCTTCTGAGCGATAGCTTTCTGTATCACTTGAGAGATTAGTGGGAAGGGAGGAAATGCATACAGAAGTCCCCGGGGCCAAACTTGGACTACAGCGTCTCTGCTGGGCAGGCCTGGTAAAGGGAATAGGGTGAAATAATCTCTGCACTTGCTGTTTTGGGGGAGTAGCAAAAAGGTCGCAGCAAGGCTGACCCCACTTGAGAAAAATTTCTCTCACAACAGAGTCTTTCAGAGACCACTCGTGAGGCATGAGGATAGCTCTGCTCAACTTGTCCGCGATTTGATTGGACTTCCCGGGGATGTGCGTTGCTATCAGAAACCGCTGAGAAGAAATCGCCCATTGCCACAGTCTGAGTGCTTCTCGACACAGGGGGTAGGACCTGGTTCCGCCTTGTTTGTTGATATACCACACTACAGACATATTGTCCGTCTGGATTGCTATCGTTCCCAAGGGAAGAGAGTCTTGAAGGGCTTGCAACGCTAAAAGCACTGCTCTCATCTCTAGAACATTTATGTGCAAGTGGCATTCGTCTGGTTGCCATGTGCCCTGGACAGTTCTGCCCTGATAATGCCCCCCCCACCCGATCAGGGAGGCGTCCGTTGTCAGAGTAGCAACCGGAGGGGGAGGAACAAAGAGTCTTCCCAAGAAGAGCTGAGGGGAAGACATCCACCACAGAAGATGATTCCTGCATGTTTGCGTGATCATAATGGTGTGGGACATCGGAAGTTGCTGGTATGACCATTGTGTGAAGAGCATCCATTGAAGGATTCCCATGTGGAATCTGGCTAATGGAAGCAAAGGTATGGCAGCCGCCATAATACCCAATACTTTCAGAACTAACCTGGCTTTGACTCTGTTGCTGCTGAAGATGAGCGAGACCAGTTTTTGTATGTCTGTTATTCTCTGATCTGTTAGCCTCGCAGACATGTTGACTGTGTCTAGATTTGCGCCTATGAAGGTAATAGTACGACAAGGCGACAAAACAGACTTTTCGCAATTTATTGAAATGCCTAAATTTTGACAAATGCGAAAGGTGTAGTCCCTGGCCAATAGAAGAAGATGCTTGGTGGGAGCTGTGAGGAGCCAGTCGTCCAAATATGGAAACACCTGGAATCCTTGACGTCTCAGGTGAGAAGCTACCACTGCCATGCATTTGGTAAACATCCGGGGGGCAGTGGTGAGACCAAAGGGCAGGGCCCTGAATTGAAAATGACTGGTTCCCAGCCTGAAGCGGAGGAATCTTCTGGAGCGTCTGTTCATTTTTATGTGATAGTACGCATCCTGAAGGTCTATAGAGCACATCCAGTTTCCCTTTCCCAATAGGGGAAGGATGGACTGCAGCGTGACCATCCGAAATCTTGTTTTCTTGACTGACTTGTTCAAGATACTGAGATCCAAAACTGGTCTCCAGTCCCGTTTTCTTTGGAACTAAAAAGAACCTGGAGTAGATTCCGGATCCTTGCTGGTCTGCTGGAACTGGCTGTATTGCTCTTTTTGCAAGCAGCTTTGAAATTTCCAAAGCTGCAAGATCCCTTTGAGCGGGTGGAACATCTGGAAGGGATTTTTTTGATTGGTTTGGAATGCGAACGAAGGGAATGGTATAGCCTTCGGAAATGATGGACTGTACCCATTTGTCTTGAGTCAGGGATAGCCAGGCTTCTGGGTACAGTGACAATCTTCCCCCGACTGCCTCCGAAGGTGGGCAGTCGGGCAACACCACAGGGATGCTGAAAGGGCTTATCAGAGAAGGCTTCTCGATTGCCCTGGTTCTGTGGACCCCCCCTGCCTCTAGGGCGACGTCTACCATTGTTTTTCCCCCTCTGCCTCTGGCGGGAACCGACTCTGTGCGTCAGGCTAAGTCCCTTGAGATTGTTTATGAACCACATTTTCCCACTTTTCTGGCCTTTGGGGTAAGGCCTAGAAGGAGTGGAGAAACGGACTCCGACGGCAGAAAGAGTCTTGCCATCTGTCTCGCACCTAGTCAAGGTTTCTTTCACTTGAGGACCAAAAGGGATGATCCATCAAACGGGAATTAGTGAATGACGTTTTAAAGGGGTCCGCAAAGTTGCATAGCCGCATCCAGGCATGCCTGCGTAAGGCCACACCTGTCCCTGCGGCCCTGCTCGCTCCATCAGCCGCATAAGAAAGGAGGCGCATGGAGGAGTTAGCTATGGAGTTCAGGGTAGCCAGCTGAGTGTTCATCTTGTCTTGAAAACCCGCAGTAGGATCCTTCAACATGTCACTCGCTTCTTTGATCAAGTCTCTTTGAAGACGAGTAAAATGGCATAGGTAATTCAGCGAACGCATAGCAAAGGTCGCTGACGAGAACATCCGCCTCCCGTACCTGTCCATAGACCTAGATTCTTTGTTAGGGGGATGAACAGGCACTGAAGGATCAGCTAGTTCCTTCTTGGTGGCAGCAGCTACCACCATAGCATCCACAGAAACACCTTTTGTAAGAAATTGCTTGTCAGTTGGTGCTGTTATAAATTTGGAAGGTCTCCTGGGGGTAGGGTCCACTGAATCAGGAGCCGTCCAGGCCTTCTTTGCAACCACCTGCATGAGGGGATCAATGGGGGACACCCAGGAGGTGGAAGGGCGAGAGCCAACGCCTCAAGATACACAGATTCATCCTCCGAAGGGTTAAGGGCTGGCCAATTTCCCTCTGTTTCAGGATCTCTAGAATGTCTGCGAAAGAGACATCTTCAGAAGGGGAACGTGGGGAACCCTCGGAATCCTCTAAATCTGTGTCAGAGGTGACAGACTCAGGTGAGTCTATGTGCTTCCTCTTACACTTTCTCTTCCTAGGAGGCTCCCCTGCCAATTCAGGGAGGCCTCGAAGAGGATGAGATCCCACAGGGGATTCTTGAGGAGCTGGCTCTCTGCGGTCTGGGATGAGGGAGTGAGTCGACATAACCAAAGACACCGAAGAGGGAGGGGCGGACGGAGCCGACTGTGGAGTCGAACAAGGTTCCAACACACTCCGCATGACCTCGAACGCACCCCTGTCCGGCAGAGCCAGAGGTCCCCGCTCCCGAAGCTGAGAACCTCCTCGGCACTGACAGAGATGGCTCCGAGGCCGATGTCGGAGCCGAACTCACCAGCGCCAAGCACCGAGAGGGAGAGGGGGTCGGACAAGGGTCCGATGCCACTCACCCCCTCGGAGCCGACGAGGGAAGCCCGGCGCCGAGATTCTTCAAAAGAAGAAATCGGAGCCGGCGACGGAGCCGAAGACAATTGTATCGGCTCCGACGCTACCACAGTCTCGGTCCCGAGGCGCCCCGGCTCCCGGCTCAAAGGAGTCGGAGGAGGAATATTTATTGGAACAAGTTGAGGCATCGACTGATGAGTCGGACTCTGGAGCATTTGGGCCAGTGCCTCGGACTTCAAAAGTCTACTCACTACCCTCTGGAGGTCGTGATCTGAGAGCCTCGATGACCTGGAGGAGTGAGATCTGTGGCTCCATTCAGACAGCAGGGGAGACGCTGGAGCCGAATGAACGGAGCCAAGGGACGGTGACCTCGATCTCTTTCTAGATGTCGGCTCCGATGGTCTGATCGGAGCCGACTCAGGAATCTCTAATGCCTCGGCTCCGGCCGGAGCCGAGGAAACCACAGATACTGCAGTCAAAGACTCATCGGCTCCAGCCGGAGCCGATGAAGCAGTAGGCTTCGAAGCCTTAGGCCTCGACTCTGAAGCTGGAGCCGAGGTCTTTGAAGCCTTAGAAGGTTTCCCCGATGACACAGAGAAGGAACCTTCAGGCTTAATTAAACCCCTCAAAATGAGTTTATTTTTTCTCTCCTGCAGGACTCTAGGGCTGAAGCCATGGCATACAGCACAAGAGTCCTGCAGGTGTAAAGGTCCCAGGCAATACACACAAGAAGTGTGACCGTCTGTCAGAGACATTTTCTGACAGCACGAGTCACACTTCTTGAAGCCTGAGACCTTTGTATCCTTGGACATACTCAAGGAACCGAAGTGTAATCACACACAGAAAACACACACACACAGATTACACTGATAGGGGTTCAAAGGGAATTATTTAAACTAAAGGTAAATTAAGTTAAAATTCCCTAATCAAACACATACACACCCTAAGGATAGGGAAGGGAGGGCCCGAAGGCCTTAGGGAAAGAACTATAAGTTCTTTAGAAAAAAAGGGGGCTGGATAAAAGGTATGAAGGGATAATATCCACTACACTAAGGGGTAAGAAAAATACACTAAGCTAGCTTAAGTCTAAAGAATTTAAACTAGTCTAACTTTCACTAACCTGGAGCCGGTAGAAAACACACCTCGATCGCTGTAGCGGCAAACGAGATCTGAGGTAACTCACGCCTAGCATTGTGGGATATAAGGGGAGCCTCGAGCCGGTGGAACCAACTCTCGAGCTTTTAGAGTGGCCGAGTCGAAGCCGAGGTCGGCTCTGAACCCATCCAGCAAGAATGAAGGCGAGATAGACAACTTAACATCTAGTTTTTAGGGTAGCTTGCAGGTTGACTCTTAAGTAGGAGCATTGTTTTTCTTGTTATTAGCCAGGCTGGTGTCTGTTCAGGGTGCACATATAAATAGTTCTTACTCATAGCTAAATCTTAGTGCAAAGATGTTAATACTTTTAACCAAAACCTAGATACTGCATCTGGGCCTGGGGTTTTGTAATTAGAGGCTTTTCTTAACTTTGTTTCAATCTCTCTGGCTGTTACTTCATCCCATTTCATATCCCGTACCTTTAAACTTCTTATTCTTTTTTTTACTTCTTCTAAACATTTTGCATCTTTATGTTTCATAGGATCTTCATGGATACTTCTCCAAAATGTATCTATTTCTTCTTTTTTGGTGGTCTTTTACTTTGTTTCCCAATTCTCTATAAAACTTTTTTGGGGTCATCAATAAATTGCTTATTTTGCACTTTTCCTTTATATTTATTTGCTTATCTTCTAATCTTTTCCACCTGTGCTGAGATTTTTAGTTTATTATTTGCGAAAGTGCATGACAGATCCTGGTCTGTTCTAATACTGCACACTGCTTTAATCACATCTTTCTTAGTATTTTTGTTGCTCTGTTCCCTCTTCAGTGACACTTTTTGTCTTAACTGCTTTATAGTTTTCTTTATTCAACACTTCCACGATGGTATTCAATTTCTCCCCTTCCTTTCCCTCACTATCCTGTGTTCTTGTGGTAGAACTTTATCAGTTATTAATTTAGCTGCACAGTAATATATCCTGTTTACTTCTGTTATATCGCATGGATCTCTATGGAGAATCCTAATTACTGTGTTCATTTGTTTTATTAAACTTCTGACATTTGGGGTTTTATTGACCTTCTGCAGTCTATTTCTTTCATTGATCTTAATATGTCTCTCTATGTCTATTAAATCAAGCAACTCTTCTCTTAGCTCATTTTCTTCTAAACTGAGGACACATTTTTTGTTTTCCATTTCCTGCGGGCATTCTATAGAAAGTTTTATATCATCTTCCTGTGGCACATTCTCTTCAATTTCATCCTGTGCCATTCTTTGCTCTTGTCATATGGGAACTCGCTGGCCTATCAATCCTCAATATTGACTGCATTAGAGTTTCCACAGTTTCCTGTTCCTTCCCTTGCTGTCCAGCTTCAAGTTAATGTTTATACTGGTTTCCTGTGGAAGGCTCCAAAATATCTTCATATGGCACCTGAACAACTGCTTCCCATTCTACTGGTTTCCCCTTAATTTGGATATCTACTGCTCTATCCTGTTGTGGTGCTTTCTAAATTAGATTCTGTACACTGAATCCTTCACTTTGCAGGTATTCCATAACCTCAATTTCTATTTATTTAACTTCACCATTACTAATCTTCTTTTCTACCTTTCCTCTTTGTTTTCTTATGTTTTGTATTCTAAAGTTTTCCATGTCCGGATTCCTTTGCCTGTATTTCTCTTCAAATATCTTTGGTGCTGCTCTTTTAATATTGATTAGTTTTGCTTTCTCCTTTGTATAAATATTGCACCATATTAAATCTCTTTGTCTTTCCAATGTCCATATTTCCTCTTCAGATGGCTCCTGATCTTGGGCGTCTCCTTACTTTGGGGACACGCTCCATCATACTGTGATGTACCCTGTGTTAGACCTTCTACACCAAATCCTTCACTTTGCAGGTACTCCATAATTTCAACTGCTATTTTTTTTAATTTCTACTTCACTAATTTTCTTTTCTACATTCCCTCTTTCTGATATTATTTGTTTATTGTGAAATCTTTCCATATCTGGATGCCTTTGCCTGTATTTCTCTTCGAATATCTCTGGGGCTGCCTTCTTTATATTGATTAATTTGGCTTTCTCCTTTGCATAAATATTGCACCATATCAAAACTATCTTTCTTTCCCATGTCCATATTTCTTTTTTAGACTTTTCAAAAATCTCTAGGTTTTGTTGTTTATATTTTCGCACTTCCTCAGATGCTTCTTTTTCCAAACAGATCAAAATTTCTTGATCTATACACTGTTTTTCACAAATCTGATACATTAATGATTACAAATTTTTATTTGAAGCTTCTGACAGTTTTTTCTTGTGGAAGTATTTTTCTTTCCTCTAACTTCTCTCAATCATTTTGTATATCTTGTGTCTGGAAATTCTGGGCTTTTTGCATAATCGTAACAATACATAATTTATTTCTTATCTTCAATAGCCCACTTTATTATCTTTATGGCTCTTCTTTGGCCTGTCAGTTTTTGTCATTTTTGTGGACTACTACTTCCTGCTACAATGTGCGGGGGGCTGGCCCTATTGTCAGAATGTTTCCGTATTTTGAGGATTCTACACTGTCATCTTTTCCAGTCTTGGCACGAGTCTGCATACCAGGATTTGACAATTTTTTTTATCCTGGGTCTTGTGCACCCAACATTTTTCATTTTTAACCTACTTCTGTCCATGATATATGCTATATGAATACAGTCTATATGTCAGTGTTGTCTTGGTGAGATTTTGTGAAAACAGGGTCCACCTTGCAAAGGTACTCACCAAAGTTAATACTCTATTATAAAAAGGCAAATGTGTAGTTAGCCAAACTGATGGTGAGAATACTTGCTACATGTTCAGCAAGGCAAAATATTTGCCAAGATATCTTTATAGAAGAGTACTGAACTCCAGCAGGTATGCTGTCATTTTTTTAGTTGTTAGAAACCACAGCAGAACCAAATATCAGATGCAGCAACAGCAGATCACACAAGACCAGGAATTCACCAAGCAGTTTTCTAAACAGTAGTATATTATTCAGGTAAAATCTCTCTTAGCACTTTGGCTAAAAATCCTTTTCAGAGTATAAATACACAAATAACACACATTCTTTATATACAAAATTTCTCCTAATTATTCAATAAAATAACTAAAGTAATTAAGTCATTACAAAACATTTACTAAATTAAAACTCTCCAATTACATTATGTATTAAGTTCCTTAGGGACTATAGTTTCATACTTTAATATAAAAATAGATTATTTTGTAACAGTTTCAAAAGAGAAGTACTGAACCTATCCATCTTACCTAGTTCTAATATACTGACCTGAAGTCCTTCCACATTGCTACCATGATATTCTTTACAATGTGCAGCAACTGGGCTCTCCATCTTACATTTCTTTATGTCCCTAATATGTTCTAAAATTCTAACTTTAAATGCCCATTTACTTTCACCAACATAGTATTTATTACATGGGCATCTAAGTACATAGACAACTCCTCAGTGTCACATCTAAAAATATTCTGTGTCTCATATTTTTCCATTAATATCTGGGAACAGCCTAACCACAAAACTACAACAGGAACACCTTCCACAAGGTGGAATTAAGGTTCCTTTAAGGCTACTTCCCCTTCCAATGTTAACCTTAGCAACTATAAATCTACCTCTCACTCTCATATCTCCTATGCTCCTTCAATGCGTGTATGACACACATGGTCTTTCTTTCAGAATACCACAAAATTATTTTTGTTTTACCAGAAAGCTACAAAAAATATTAAGTGATTACATTAGGCCTGCACTAAAGAAACTGTATTTAGTTACAAAAAATACCTTCTCCTTCTTCTTATCTATATTATTGTTCAATGGTATATATTTTCTGTAACATCTGCCTATGGGGTTATTACCCATAAACTTTTGTACCTTTTCAAGAACTTCTACAAACACTTTTTTTGTCATAATCTCCCCTTTCAAACATGGAAAACCTCTTTTCGACCTGTTTTTCAAAATTTTGGTCCCTATTACACAGCCTACGTAGTTTTACAAACTCTCCATATGGTATAGATCGTAAAATGCTGAGGAGGTGACAACTACTACCATGTAGAAACTGGTTACCACTCTCAAATTTTTGATGAACCCTAGTCAGTAAAATATTGTTCACCTTCTATAACACCACATCTAAAAAAAGACACTCTGTGTCCCACTTGTAGACCATAAAATTTGAACTGAAACTTATTATTATCTATACTTTCACCAAAATCTTTCACCTCATGCCAACTACTTTTACAAATAAAAGTAACTGATAAATCTAAAATAACTAATGACATATTTATTAAAAATGACTGTTCCCTGTAGCTGTTTAAATGTACCATTAAATTCAAAGCAATTGTTCTTTAAGTAAAAATCTACTAAGTCAATAATATAACTAGACACAGGGCTATCACCTAAAAAGTAAAGTAATGCTTCCAAACCAAAATTATGCTGTATACTAGTATATAAGCTAGATACATCCAGTGTAACAAAATACATTTCCTCTTCCCATTTAACCCCTCTGCTTTGTTTAACAAATCAAAAACATCCTTGTTATAAGAAGGCAACTTCAATACTATCGGTAGGGGATAACTATGGAAGAAGGTAACTAAATTATGTGTAAAAAAATTACATGCTAAAACAATGGGACAACTGGGGGGGGGGGTCTGTCATACTTTTCTGAATCTTACGTAAACAGAAAAGTACCATAGTGCATTTTTCACAATTAAATTTCTTATCCACGTCATATTTTGAAAAATATTCTAATTTAAAACCTTTATGTAACCATTCCTTGTAATTTTCTAATGCATTTTCATATTCAACATGATCATCAGTTTATACAAATTACTATAATTTAAATGCTGATAACACATCTTTAAATACTAAACATAATAATTTACTACCAATTTGCCCCCCCCCCCCGTCAGCTGGTTTAAAAAACAAATCTTTATGTTTACTTAGGGAATTCAAACATTTCTACTCTTCTTCTCTTGTCACATTATATTGCACATTCCCAAGTAACTCATAAAGTCATTAAATTTTACTTCAATATCATACTTAAGCAGTGTAGAAAAATTAGACATACTATCATTATTAAATGGAGGCATAAAATCACTCTTATAAGGCTACAGCATTTGTATCCAGTTGAAAATAAGCATTAATTCCATCTGTCATTACTACTACAACAGCTGACATCACTTTCATTATTTACTATATCACAAAAAGCAGTGCCTAAATTCATGTCATTCATAAAATATTTTTTCAAATACAATTTTCTAACAAAATTAAAAACTTCACATTTTATCTCATGTAGTCTAGGAAGAACTGTAGGTACAGAATTTAAACCATGGATCAATGCAGTCAACTCAGTTTCAGATAAAGCACAACCACACAAATTAATGACATAATCACAATTATTACAATGCATAACTGGTAAATTAATACTTTTTTCCCTCTTTTTGAATGAGGGAGGGATTACTTTCTTTAAAAGTCCCATTTTGCTGCTCAGAATGTCCTCTGTACCTTTTTCTATTCTGTTGTGGCTGTGGCTGTCCACGACAAACATTATTCAAACCCCCTGGATTCTGTACAGGAGGTAAAGGTGGAAATTGTTCAGAAACCAATTCCTCATTCTCCCAATCCAATGATGAAACTGCACTCTCTGGAGAAACAGACAATCCTCCATTACTAGGCTCTTCTTTTCTCCCAAACTGAAAAGTCACATGATGGCATGACTTCCTCTGCTGCATCTTCCAAGTAAACACTCTTTGCTGGTCATAGTCATACGCATCACATATAAGTTTGTATTTTTTTCTCAATAATTTCTCATTAAAATGCAGTTAATTTAGTATTCATGTAATTGAGAAAACCGTCTAAACATTAATTATTTGTTTTATTTAACACCTATGTAAATATTTTTTTGATCTCTTCCTTAATTTTCTGACTTTTTAAGAGATCTCTTTCTGTCAGAATAGTAGTCCATTCAAGACTGCATTTATGTGCTGCAGCCATCCATCTAGCCTGAAAAAGTTTATCATTTTCATCATTAAGATCAAAAGGTGTAGAGGGGATTTTGATGGCTCGCAAGCCCCTTGGTGTTATTTCTAATTCAATATATTCTTGTAGGCTTTGTAAAGTAAAATGTACAGAGGTTTCTTTCAAAGGCAAATTATCTAATTGATCAAAAAGTACCTATAATTCAGGAGATATAGCGGCCACAGCTGAACGTTGTCCAATTAATACAAATGGATTATTACACCTCTTGCCTCTTTCTTGGTCCATTTTCTGCAATAACTGGAGAAGTATATGATCCAAATTATTACTCTCACCAGTTGCAGAATTTTGCTTTCAAGCAGACTGCTCATTGGAAGGAAGAATGAAGTTTTCCACGGACCTCTGTGTTGGGTCTATATTGTTCTCATGAAATATTCTAGGTAGTTGGTTAAAGGATTCACAGACCATCGAATTTCAGCAGTTAGAGACCACAGTAGAACCAAATATCAGATGCAGTAACAACAGATCATACAAGACCAGGAATCCACCAAGCAGTTTTCTAAACAGTAGTATTTTATTCAGATAAAATCTCTCTTAGCGCTTCGGCTAAAAAGCCTATTTCAGAGTATAAAAAACACAAATGCTTTATATACAAAACAATTTTCCCTAATTATTCAATAAAATAACTAAAGTAATTATGTCACTTCAAAACATTTACTCAATTAAAACCCTCCAATTACATTCTGTATTAAGTCCCTTAGGGACTAAAGTTGCATTCTTTAATATAAAAATAAATTATTTTTGTAATAGCTTGTTTCAAAAGAGAAATATTGAACCTATCCACCTTAACCTGTTCTAATACACTGACCTGAAGGCCATCCACATTGCTACCATGACATTCTTTAAAATGTGCAGCAACTAGGCTCTCCATCTTACATTTCTTTATGTCCCTAATATGTTCTAAAATTCTGACTTTAAATGCCCTTTTACTTTCACCAACATAATATTTATTACATGGGCTTCTAAGTACAGAGATAACCCCCCTCAGTGTCACATCTAAAAATATATTCGATGAACCCTAGTTAGTGAGCATTGTCCACCTTATCTAATACCACATCTAAAAAAAAGACACTGTGTCCCACTTGTAGACCATCAAATTTTAACTGAAACCTATTATTACCTAAACTCTCAACAAAATCTCTCACTTTACGCCAACCACCTTTACAAATAAAAATCAAGTCATCGATCAATCTAAAATAATTAATAACATTTTTATAAAAAAATTATTTTCTATAAATATACTAATTTTCAAAGAAACCTATGAACGGGTTCCCATACATGGAGGCAAATGCTGCCCCATGGCTGTTCCCTGTAGCTGTTTAAATAATGTACTATTAAATTCAAAGAAATTGTTCTTTAAACAAAAATCTACTAAATAATATAACTAGACATGGGGCTATCACCTAAAAAGCAATATAATGCTTCCGAACCAAAGTTTGCTGTATACTAGTATATAATCTAGATACATCCAATGTAAGAAAATATATTTCCTGCTCCCATTTAATCTCCTCTATTTTTTCAAGAAATCAAAAACACCCTGTACATAAGAAGGAAACTTCATTACTATAGGTAGGAGATAACTATGTAAGAAGGTAGCTAAATTATGTGTAAAAAAATTAGAACATATTAGGGACATAAAGAAATGTAAGATGGAGAGCTCAGTTGCTACACATTTTAAAGAATATCATGGTAGCAATGTGGAAGGACTTCAGGTCAGCATATTAGAACAGATCAAGGTGGACAGGTTCAACAATTCTCTTTTAAAACGTAAACTATTATAAAAATAATCTAGTTTTGTATTAAAGTATGAAACTTTAGTCCTTAAGGGATTTAATACAGAATGTCACTGGAGGGTTTTAATTGGGTAAACGTTTTGTAATGACATAATTACTTTAGTTATTTTATTGAATAATTAGAGGAAATTGTTTTGCATCTAAATGTGTTACTTGTGTTTTTTATACTCTGAAAAGGCTTTTTAGTTGCAGCACTAACAGAGATTTTATCTGAATAAAATAGTACTGTTTAGAAAACTGCTTGGTGGATTGCTGGTTGTGTGTGATCTGTTGCTGCTGCATCTGATAATCTGATATTTGGTTCTACTGTGGTCTCTAACTTCTGAAATTTAGTGGCCTGTGAATCCTTTAAACAACTACCTAGAATTTTTTGTCAACAATATAGACCCAACACAGAAGTCCATGGAAAGCTTTTCTTTTCAACGAGCGGTCTGCTTCAAAGCAAAATTCTGCAGCTTGTGAGAGTAATAATTTGGATCATATACTACTCCAGTTATTGCAGGACCAGGAAAGAGGCAAGAGATGTAATAAAACTGTATCAACTGGACAACGTTCAGCTGTGGCAGCTATGTCTCCTGAATTACAAGTACTCTTAGATCAATTAGATAAGTTGCTGTTCAAAGAAACCTCTGTACATTTTAATTTACTGAGCCTGCAACGATATCTTGAATTAGAAATAATACCAAGGGGCTTGAGAGCCATCAAAAGCCCCTCTACACCTTTTGATCTTAATGATGAAAATGATAAACTTTTTCAGGCTAGATGAGTGGCTGCAGCATATACATGTAGTCTCGAGTGGACTACTATTCTGACAGAAAGAGATCTCTTAAAAATTCAGAAAATTAAGGAAGAGATCAAAAAAGTATGTACAAATGTGGTAAATAAAACAAATAGTACATATTTAAAGATTTTTCTTAATGACATGAATACTAAATTAAGTGCCTTTGAACAAATAATTATTGAGAGAGAAAAAGTACAAACTTAAACGTGATGTGTGTGACTATGACCAGCAAAGGGTGTTTAGCTGGAAGATGCAGCAGAGGAAATCACGCCATCATGTGACTTTTCAGTTTGGGGGAAGAGAAGAGCCTAGTAATGGCGGATTGTCTGTTTCTGCAGAGAGTGCAGTTTCATAATCAGATTGGGAGAATGAGGAATTGGATTCGGAACAATATCCACCTTTACCTCCTGTACAGAATCCAGGGGGGTTTGAATAATTTTTGTTTTGGACAGCCACAGCCTCAACGAAATAGAAAAAGGTACAGAGGACATTCTGAACAGCAAAATGGGACTTTTAAAGAAGGTAATGTTTTCTCTTATTCAGAAAGAGGGAAATGGTATTAATTTACTGGTTATGCATTGTAATAATTGTGATTATGTCATTAATTTGTCTGGTTGTGCTTTATCTGAAACTGAGATGACTGTATTGAACCCTGGTTTAAAGTTTGTACCTACAGCTCTTCCTAGACTACATGAGATAAAATGTGAAGTTTTTAATTTTGTTAGAAAATTGTTTTTGAAAAATTATTTTAAGAATGACATGAATTTAGGCACTGCTTTTTGTAATGTAGTAAATAATGAAAGTAATGTGAGCTGTAGTAGCAGTAATGACATTTTTTATTCATGTTTTTCTGATGATGGAATTAATGCTTATTTTCAACTAGATACAAATGCTGTAGACTTATAAGAGTGATTTTATGCCTCCATTTAATAATGAGAGCATTTCTCATTTTTCTACACTGCTTAAGTATGATATTGAAGTGAAATTTACTGAATTTCTGAACAACTTGGGAAATGTGCAATATAATTTGGCAAGAGAGGAGTGGAAATGCTTGAATTCCCTAAGTAAACATAAATATTTGTTTTGTAAACCAGCTGTGGTGGGGGTGTGTGTGGAATTGGTAGTGATGTTTATGTTTAGTATTTAAAGATATATTACCAGCATTTAAATGATAGTAATTTGCATAAAATGAGAAGTTATGTACCTACCATAACGTTCCATGTTAGTTGTCTTCTCTCGCCTTCTTTCTTGCTTGATGGGTTCGGAGCCGATCCTCGGCTCCGACTCGGCACTTTGCTAAGCTCGAGAGTCACTTTTACCAGCTCGAGGCAGCCCCATATCCCATGATGCAAGGCGGTAAGTACCCAGATCTCGTTTGTTGTCTATAGGCAATAACACCTAGCATAAAAAACTTCCCAAAAGGAAGAAAGAAAGGCAGAAAAAGCCTGAAGGATGGGTAAGGAAGACCAGAAAAATATGGTCTTGAGAAGCATTCTTCCATATAGGGAGAAAGAAAGGTCTGTCCAGGCCCGGGGGAAGGAGGGAGGGTCGCAAGAAAGAAGGCGAGAGAAGACAACTAACATAGAACGTTATGGTAGGTACATAACTTCTCAATGTTAAGTTGTCAATCTCGCCTTCATTCTTGCTTGATGGGACCGCGTCCCTAGCACCTCTATCCTGGGTGGCTCAATGGAACAGACTCTTGAGAACTGTAGAGCCAAAACTGGCTCTATCCCTGGAGGCCAAATCCAATTTGTAGTGAGAAACAAAGGTATGAGGAGTGGCCCAAGTGGCTGCTGCACAAATAGTGTCTAACGGAAGTCTAGCCTGAAAGGCTGTGGAAGTGGCTAAGCTTCTAGTTGAATGCGCTTTAGGTTTCGAGCACAGCTGTTTTCCCCTGAGCTGATAGATTTCAGAGATGACAGAAGAAAGCCATCTAGATAAGGTCACTTTTGATACAGGAAGGCCTTTTTTGTTATCAGCATAAGAAATAAAAAGCTGATCGGATTTCCTGAATTGTTTTGTTCTGTCCAGATAATATCTGAGTTGGCGGTGAACATCAAGATAATGTAATTTTTGTTCCGATCTGTTTGAGTAATTTGGGAAAAATACAGGAAGGTCAATAGACTGATTCAAATTACTCTTTGAGGCGACCTTAGGCAAAAAGGTCGGATTAGTTCTCAAGGATACCCTGTCCTTGTGGAAGACCAAATAAGGGGGACGAACAGAGAGAGCATGAAGTTCAGACACTCTCCTAGCTGAGGTAATAGCAACCAGGAAGAGTGTTTTCCATGAAAGAAATTTCAGGGAACATGAAACAGCTGGCTCGAAGGGAAGAATCAAGGATGTCAGCACTAAATTTAGGTCCCATTGAGGAGGAGGACTCCTGACTGGAGGTTTCAGGTGAAAGCTTCCTTTTAAGAAGGCTCTACAAAGCATGTGGGACATAATATTGTGATCTGCAAACCCGACATGAAAGTTCGAGATAGCAGCCAACTGAACTTTGACCGTGGAAGAAGAAGAGCCCGCGTGAAAAATTTCCGCTAAGAAATCCAAAACTGCTTGAACTGAAGCAGTAAAAGGATCAATATTTTTAGCTTTTGCCCAACAAGAAAAATGTTTCCATTTGCTGGTATAAATCCTTCTAGTAGAGGATTTTAGGGAAGCCACTATGATATCCCTAACAGGATTAGAGATCATAGGAAGCCTGGCTAAGGAAGGAAGTGGAGCAACCACGCTGTGAGGTTGAGAGAAGGGATAGACCGGTGCAGCTGACCCGATTGGTGAATCAGAAGGTCTGGTACTGGGTCCAGATGCCACGGCTGCACCAAAAGGTGACGATGGAGGAACGGAAACCAAATTTGTCGAGGCCAATAGGAGCAATGAGAATCATTTTGGCTCTCAAACGGTGGCTTTCTGGAGAACTTGTGGAATCAGTGGAAAGGGAGGAAAGGCATAAAGAAGTCCCTGGGGCCAATCCTGGGTTAGAGCATCTCTGGGGGGATGGCCTGGCAGTGGGAAGAGAGAAAGAAGTCTGGGCACTTGCTGTTTTGGGGAGTAGCAAAAAGATCGCAACATGGGCGGCCCCATTCTAGAAAAATCTCCTCCACTATAGATTGTTTGAGAGACCACTCGTGAGGCATGAGAATAGCTCTGCTCAATCTGTCCGCTAGAATGTTGGTTTTCCCAGGGATATGCGTTGCTACCAGAAACCGATGAGAGGAGATCGCCCATTGCCAAAGTCTGAGAGCTTCGACACAAGGGGTAGGACTTGGTTCCACCCTGTTTGTTGATATACCATACTACAGACATGTTGTCTGTGTGAACTGCAATTGTTCCCAAGGGAAGAAAGTCGTTGAGGGCTTGCAACGTTAAAAGCACTGCTCTCATCTCTAGGACATTTATGTGCAGGTGGTATTCGAACGGTTGCCACGTCCCATGAACCATCCTGCCCTGATAATAACCCCCCCACCCGATCAGGGAGGTGTCCGTAGTGACAGTGGCTACCGGGGCCGGGGGTACAAAGGGTCTGCCTTGGTGAATCTGGGGAGAAGTAATCCACCACGAAAGATGATTCTTGCAAATTTGTGTCACCAGGATTTGGTGACACATTGGAAGTTGTTGGTACGACCACTGAGTGAACAACATCCATTGAAGCAGACGCATGTAGAAGCGGGCCAGGGGAAGAAGGGTAATGGCCGCAGCCATGAGGCCCAGGACCTTCAGAACCATTCTGGCTTGCACTTTTTTGCTGGCAAGGATGATCCTCACGTGACTTTGTATATCTGAGATTCTTTGGTCTGTGAGGGTTGCTGACATCCGAACAGTGTTTAAGTTTGCGCCTATGAAAGTAATAGACTGGCAGGGCAATAAGGAGGATTTTTCGTAGTTGATCGAAATTCCCAACTGAGTGCAGAGATTTAGTGTATAATCCCTGGCTTGAAGAAGTTGATTCCTGGTGGTGGCTGAAAGGAGCCAGTCGTCGAGATACGGAAACACCTGGAATCCTTGACGTCTCAGGTGAGCCGTGACCACTGCCATACATTTGGTGAACACTCTGGGGGCTGTGGTGAGACCAAAGGGCAGGGCTCTGAATTGGAAATGACTGGACCCCAGCCGAAAGCGGAGAAACCTTCTGGAGCATCTGTGAATTTTTATATGGTAGTACGCGTCCTGAAGATCTATTGAGCACATCCAGTTGTCCTTCTCTAGGAAGGGCAAAACTGACTGAAGTGTGACCATTCGAAATCTTGTCTTCCTCACAGACTTGTTGAGTCTGCTGAGATCCAATATTGGTCTCCAGTCTCCTGTCTTTTTGGGGACCAAAAAGAATCTTGAGTAGATTCCGGGCTCTGAATGGTCTTTTGTAACTGGCTGAATGGCTCTTTTTTGTAGAAGCTTTAACACTTCTAACTCTGCAATTTCCCTTAGACCTGGTGGTACATCTGGAAGGGAATTTGTGTGAGAGAAGGGACTTTCCTCGAAAGGAATTCTGTAACCCTCGGATATAATCGACTGTACCCATCTGTCTTGAGTGAGGGAACGCCAGGCTTCTGGGTACAGCAATAGTCTTCCCCCGACTGCCTCCAAGGATGGACAGTCGGGCAACATCTCAGGGATGCTGGAAGGGCTTGTCAGAGAGAGGCTCTCTGCTTCCCTGGTTTTGTGGACCCCCTCTGCCTCTAGAGCGGCGTCTGTTGTTATTACCCCCTCTGCCTCTAGGGGTAAACTGACCACGTGTATCCGGCGTGACTCCTTGGGATTTGCGGAACCACATCTTTCCACCCTTCTGTCCTTTGGGGTAAGGTCTAGAAGGGGTGGAAAAACGGACCCCTACGGCAGAAAGAGTCTTGCCGTCCTGTTCACACCTGGTCAATGTATCCTTCACTTGAGGGCCAAACAAAGCTGACCCATAAAAGGGAGAGTTTGTGAAGGACGCCTTAAAGGGATCTGCAAAATTACAGAGCCGCATCCAGGATTGACGTCTAAGAGCCACTCCTGTACCTGCAGCTCTACTCGCTCCATCTGCTGCATACGATATCAGTCGCATGGAGGAGTTAGCTATAGAATTAAGGATTCCTAGCTGAGAAGCAATTTTCTCTTGAGCCCCTGCAGCCGTAGGATCCTGTACTACTTCACCTAGTTCCTTAAGGATGTCCCTTTGGAGTCTGGTGAAGTGACATAAGTAGTTCAGCGAGCGCATAGCAAAGGTCGCTGAAGAAAATATCCGCTTACCATACCTGTCCATGGTCAAGGAATCTTTGTTAGGAGGATGGACTGGTACGGAAGGATCTGCAAGTTCCTTCTTAGTGGCAGCAGCCACCACCATGGCATCAACAGGGACACCTTTCGTAAGGAATTGCTTTTCCGAAGGGGCAGTAATAAATTTAGACGGCCTCCTGGGAACTGGCTCTACAGAGTCAGGAGCAGCCCAAGCCTTTCGAGCAATAACTTCCATAAGGGGGTCGAAAGGCGGAGACACCCAGGAGGTGGAGGGCCGAGATCCAAACGCCTCTAGGTATACCGACTCATCCTCAGAGGGATTTGTGGAGGGCCAGTTTCCCCTCTGTTTTAGGAGTTCTAGGATGTCTGAAAAGGAGACATCCTCAGAGGGGGATCTTGGGGATCCCTCCGACTCATCTAAGTCGGTATCTGAAGTGATAGACTCAGGAGAGTCTAGGTGTTTCCTCTTACAAGTCCTCTTGCGCGGAGGATCTCCTGACTGATCAGGAGAATCCTCAGAAGAGGGGGTTATTCCCAGTGGGGAAACCTGAGGCGGTGGATCTCTGGGTCCGGGAGCAAGAGAGATGGAAGAGACATCGACAGGCTCTGTAGAGGGAGGAGCTAAGGGAATGGACTGCTGGCTGAGCCCAGTGGCCAGCACACTCTTCATCACCTCGAAGGCCCCCCTCCCAGGGAGGTCCGAGAGAACCCGTTCCGAAGAAACCGGGACTCCAGGGCCCACTGAAAGGGAAGGCTCCGAGGCAGATGTCGGAGCCGAGCTAACCAAGGCCAAGGCTCCAAGGGGAAGAGCGGGGTCGGACAAGGGTCCGATGCCACTCACCCCCTCAGAGGAGACCAGGGAAGCCCGACCACCGAATCCCTCCAAGGAAGGTCTCGAAGAGGAGATAAGAGTAGATGCTGAGGGTGCAGAAGGGGGGGGTATCCGCCCCTCAGCCATAGCAGTAACTATCCCCGAAGACTCCAGCTCCAAACTCTGAGGTAGAGTTGAAGGAGGAACTTGAAGAAGGTGTGGACTAATAGTCGTCTGTTGAGACGGACTATGCAGCATCTGGGCCAGTGCCTGTGATTTCAATAATCTACTTACCACCCTCTCTGAATCATGGTCTGAAAGCCTGGACGACCTAGATGATCGGCTCCGATGGCTCCGCTCCGAGAGAAGAGGTGAGGCCGGAGCCGAGAGTATCGGTTCCAAGGAAGGGGACCTGGACCTCTTCCTCGATGGAACCATCGGAGCCGAGGAACCCATAGATCCAGACTTTTCGGCTCCGAATGAAAGTCTCGATGCATCGGCTCCAGCCGGAGCCGATACAGACGTAACAGTAATGGTGTCGGAGCCGGTCGGTGCCGACACCGAAGCCTGAGCCACATGGTGGTCGGAGCCAGTCGGAGCCAACACCGATGTGACCATAACAGTATCGGCACCGATAGCCATCGGTGCCGAAGATTTTTGCAAGACAGGATCGGCTCCAGCCGGAGCCGATCTCGACTCCGAAGGAGTCGGAGCCGAGGCCACCGGCTTAGATACAGAAGCCTGGGCCTTGGAAGACTTAGAAGTCTTGCTCGGAGCCGACTTAGCCGGAGAGCCCTCCGGTTTAAGAAGACCCCTTAAAATCAACTTATTTCTCCTCTCCTGCAGGACTCTCTGGCTAAAGGAATGACAAATTGCACAGGAGTCCTGCAGGTGGAGAGGTCCCAGGCAATATAAACAAGAAGTGTGACCGTCTGTCAGAGACATCTTCTGACAGCACGAGTCACACTTCTTAAAGCCTGAGACCCTTTCTTTGGACATAGTTGCACATAAACAGTACACAACCACACAGTCCCAAACAGACAACTAAGTTATCCCAAAATATAATGACTTAACCTCTCACACACACACACCCTGACGGGGGGGTGGGGGGTGGGAGGGAATGAAGGCCTGACTAAAAGAAGGGGAAGGAAATATAATTTAGTCAGAAAAGGGCTTAAAAATAAATAAATTAGAAGGTATTCTGAAGAAATTAAATTTTAGGGGCAAAAAGTAGTTAAACTCTAACACTTACCAGGAGCTGGCAAAAGGAGGACCTCATCAGCGAAGCGGCAAACGAGATCTGGGTACTTACCGCCTTGCATCATGGGATATGGGGCTGCCTCGAGCTGGTAAAAGTGACTCTCGAGCTTAGCAAAGTGCCGAGTCGGAGCCGAGGATCGGCTCCGAACCCATCAAGCAAGAATGAAGGCGAGATTGACAACTTAACATCTAGCGATTATGCAAATATGAAAATGCATTAGAAAATTACAAGGAACTGTTACATAAAGGTTTTAGATTGGGATATTTTTCAAAACATGATGTGGATAACAAATTTAATTGTGAAAAATACACTATAGCACTTTTTCTGTTTATGTAAGATTCAGAAAACTATGACAGACCCCCGGTCATCCCATTGTTTCAGCATGTAATTTTTTACACATAATTTAGTTGTCTTCTTACATAGTTATCTTCTACCTTTAGTAGTGAAGTTGCCTTCTTCTATACAGGATGATTTTGATATTTATTGAAAAAATAGAGGAGGTTAAAAGGGAACGGGAAATATCTTTTAGTTATGTACTCACCATAACTTCAGATGTTTGGGATCCATCTCGCCTACATTCTGACTGATGGGTTCGGAGCCGATCCCTCGGCTCCGACTCGGCACGCTTATGCCAAAGAGTGAAGTCTCTTATTGGCTGAGCTTACTATATCCCAGGATGCACCACTACCAGTCCCCCAGATCTAGTTTGTCCGCATACATGCACACATGCACGCACTGCTTATATAACATCGTCAGATGAAACAAGATAAAACAGTAGAACTCAAAACCGTTCAATCTCTTCTGATCTCCAAGGCCGGGGGAAGGAGGGTATGTAGGCGAGATGGATCCCAAACATCTGAAGTTATGGTGAGTACATAACTAAAAGATGTTATGTGATCCTATCTCGCCTACATTCTGACTGATGGGACAGCGTCCCTAGCACCTGAATCCTGGGTGGCTCACTGGAAAACACTCCTGAGTACCGTGGAACCAAATGATGCTCGCCCTTTAGATGCCACATCCAATTTATAGTGGGAAATGAAAGTGTGCGGATTGGACCAAGTAGCCGCAGCACAAATCTCAGAAATAGCGAGCTTGGAATGAAAAGCTATAGAAGTAGCCATAGCTCTAGTAGAGTGGGCTTTGATAGATGTTGTAAGTTGCTTATTTGAAGAGGAATAAGCCTGAGTTATACAATCTCTAATCCATTTGGAGATAGTAGCTTTTGTGATGGTTTTACCCAATTTATTGTCTGAGAAGGACACAAACAACTGGTCTGATTTACGAATTTGCTGAGTCCTGTCTAGATAGAAGTGCAATTGCCTGTGAACATCCAATTTATGGAGTGTGTATTCTGCTTCATTGGAGAATTTTGGAAAGAAAACTGGTAGCTCTAGAGATTGTTGGAGACAGAGATTAGAACAGACCTTTGGGACAAAAGATGGGTTAGGCCTAAGTGATACTCTATCCTTGTGAAAAATCAAGTACGGTGGTTTGATAGATAGGGCTTGAAGCTCTGAAACTCTTCTTACAGAGGTAATTGCAACTAAGAAGGCAGTTTTCCAAGACAGATATTTTAACTCACATGTAGCAGCCGGTTCGAAAGGGGAAGATGTTAATGCACGAAGCACCAAATCAAGATCCCACGGAGGCGCAGGATGAAAAACTGGGGGTCTTAACAGCCCCGCACATTTAATGAAAGTTTTGCATAATCTGCTGCTCATCAACGGTGGATCCATGGATTCGTGAAATTTAGAGATAGCTGCCAGTTGGACTTTAATAGTAGATACTGAAGATCCTTGATTAAACAAGGATGTTAAAAATTTCAAAACCTCTGGGATCGGGGCAGTGATAGGGTCTAAGCCCCTGAGTTGAGCCCAGATAGCAAACCTCTTCCATTTACTGAGGTACAATTTCTTAGTGGTGGGTTTGTGGGCCGAAGATAAAATGTGAATAACTTCCGGGTCTAAGGTGTGATTTCTGACTAAGGTCGGAAGTGGAGGAGCCAAGCTGTCAACTTCAAAGTGTGAAGGGACTGGTGTTGTCGCCCCGACTGATGAATTAGCAGATCCGGAGTTAGATCTAAAACCCACGGATCGTCCAACGCATGTTTCTTCAGGTAGGGAAACCATACCTGACGAGGCCAGTGCGGAGCAATTAGTATCATTGTGGACCCCAATTGAGAAGCTTTCTGTATGACTTTGGGGAGAAGTGGAATCGGAGGAAAGGCATAAAGTAGCCCTGTTGGCCAAGGTTGTGCTAGAGCATCCATAGTTGCTTCCCCCTGATGTGGAGTCAAGGTGAAGAACCTTTTGCACTTTGTATTTTGTGGTGTTGCAAACAGGTCGCAGCACGGCGTCCCCCATCTTCTGAAAACCTGAGCTGCTACTGTTTCATTCAGGGACCACTCGTGAGGAGAGAGAATTGTCCTGCTTAATCTGTCTGCCAATATATTTGATTTCCCCGGAATGTGGGTCGCTACCAAGAAACGGCTAGTAGCTACAGCCCATTCCCACACCCTCATGGCCTCTCTGCAAAGGGGGTAAGATCTGGTCCCTCCTTGTTTGTTTAGATACCAGACCACCGACATGTTGTCTGTGTGGATGGCGATGATGCCCTGAGGGAGAAACTTGTGTAAGGCCTGTAGGGACAGAAGTACAGCCCTCATCTCCAATACATTGATGTGGAGAAAGGTTTCGTCTGGAAGCCAGGAACCCTGAACTAACCTGCCCAGACAATGCCCCCCCCACCCTGTCTGGGAGGCATCTGTCGTCAGGGTGACCACTGGAGGGGGAATAACAAAAGGACTTCCCTGATTTAGATTGGATGTCTGAAGCCACCAGCGAAGGTCCCGTTTGCACGTTTCTGTAATCATAATGGGGTGATTGAGGGAAGATCCTGAAAGGACCATTGAGTCGATAATAGCCACTGAAGGACCCTCATGTGCAATCTTGCCAGAGGAACTAGAAGAACCGTGGCAGACATCGAACCTAAAAGTTGCAGGACCATCCTGGCTGGGGCCTTGGATCTTGAAAGCAGGGCTTGAACTTGGCCTTGTAAAGTTTGGATCCTTTGGTAGGAAGAAAACGCATCAATTTTGAGTCTATCTCTGCTCCTATGAACCTTATGCGCTGAGAGGGCAGCAAGACAGACTTTGACCAATTGAATGTAATTCCCAGGGTAGCACCCAGGGAAAAGGTGGCTTTGAGGTTGTCCATTAGTAGATGACTGGTGGTGGCAGTCAGGAGCCAGTCGTCCAGATAGGGAAACACTTGGAATCCAAGACTCCTCAGGTGAGCAGTTACTACTGCCAAACATTTGGTGAACACCCTGGGGGCTGTGGTGAGACCAAAGGGCAGAGCACAAAACTGGAAATGACTGTCTCCCAGGCTGAAGCGCAGATACTTCCTGGACGCCCGATGTATCGGTATGTGATAATAGGCGTCCTTGAGATCTATGGAGCACATCCAAACATCCTTCTCCAATAATGGGAGAATGGATTGTAACGTGACCATTCGGAATTTGGATTTCGTGACGGATTGGTTTAGTCTGCTGAGATCCAATATTGGTCTCAGGTCCCCTGTCTTTTTTGGCACTAAAAGAACCTTGAGTAATTTCGGATCCGATCTGGTCTGTGGGGACCGGTTGGATGACTCCTTTTTCTAGCAGCTTTAACGCTTCTGCGGCTGCAATTTCCCTTTGACTGGGTGGTGGGTCCGGGATTTTTTTGGACGGTGGGGGTGAGTGCGTGAAGGGAATGGTGTAACCTCCGGCAATAATCCGAAGCACCCATCTGTCCTGAGTGATTGACTCCCAGGCTTTTAGGTGCTTGGCAAAACGGCACCCGACTGGCTCCGGAGCAGCACAGCCGGGCAATTCATGAAGTGTGGGAGGCTGAAGAGCCACGAAAGGACTCGCGGTCTCCAGAATTGCGGCGCCCTCTGCCGCCTCTGGGACGGCGTCTCCCAGAAAAATTTCCCCGTCCTCTGCCTCTGGAAGGGGAATCTTCCTGCTGTTGATGGAAAAACTTACGTGATTTGCGGAACCACATCTTCCCTCCTCCTTTAGCCTTGGGATAAGGCCGAAAGGGAGTGGAATAACGTGCACCTACGGCAGATAAAGTTTTTCCTTCTTGCTCACAGCGGCTAAGAGTGTCTTTAACCTTAGGTCCAAACAAAGAGGACCCATCAAAGGGAGCGTCGGCGAAGGAAGACTTGAAGGCCTCCGCAAAATGACACAAATGGAGCCAGGCTTGTCTCCGTAGAGCCACGCCTGTGCCTGCCGCTCTACCCGCCCCTTCGGCCGCATATGAAATGAGCCTCATGGACGAGTTAGAAATTGAAGCAAGGATAGCCAACTGAGAGCTAACCGACTGGGCTAGCTGCTCAGGTAGGTTACCTGAGAGGGAATCTGACAGCTCTTTGACCAGATCCCTCTGAAGCCTAGTAAAATGTGCCAAATAATTCAGGGACCTTAAAGTAAAGGCCGCTGAAGTCAGGGTACGCTTCCCGTACCGGTCCATGCTCCTAGACTCCTTATTAGGAGGATGGACGGACGTTGAAGCCTCTGCCACGTCCTGTTGTGTAGCAGATGCCACCACCATGGCATCTACAGCCACGCCTTTGGTCAGGAACTCCTTCTCGGGTGGGGCAGACAAAAATTTGTTAGGACGAGAAGGGACTGGTTCCACGGTATCTGGATGTTCCCACGCCCTCCGACAAACTAAATTCAGGAGCTCGTCGAAGGGCGGAGACACCCAGGAGGCGGAGGGCTGAGCCCCAAAGGCCTTGAGAAGCACTGACTCATCAGCAGAGGGGGGTTTGGATATCCAGCCGCCTCGTTGTTTGAGGATCTCTAAGATGTCTGCAAATGAGACATCATCCGAGGACGACTTTGGGGACCCCTCCGCATCATCAAGATCAATGTCCGATGTAATAGACTCGGGGGAGTCCACGTGCTTCCTCTTGCACGATCTCTTCCTTGGGGGCTCCTCTGAAGACAACTCTGAAGAACCCTCAGGAGGAGGGGAACCCCCAATGGGGGTAACCTCAGGCCCAGGGGCTCCGCTGCCTAAGGACAGGGGAACTGCCAAAGACCCAGTCTCCACGCCCAGGGAAGGTGCCGGTAAAGCCGGAGAGATGGCCGAAGAAGACTTGGCCAAGGCACTCCTCATAGCTCTGAAAGCCGGACCCCAGAATCCTGGGAGTGTCCGGTCCCGAGCCATGACAGCAGACGGAAGTCCCGCAGCCAAGCACCGAGAGGGAGGCTCGGAACCGACAGCATAGGTCCCGAAACATCACCCCCAGGTCCAGCCGAAGAAGTCCGTGTACCAAACTCGGACCCAAAGGCCGGGGTTGGAGTAAGGGTCTGAGCCGACCCTAAGACCTCTACCGGCTCCGACAGCACCTGCTCCAACGGAGCCGAAGCGGTCAGAGGAGGAATGGCAATGACATGGGCATGGGCTGTCGGCTCCGAAGCCAACTGGGTCGGAGCCGAAACAAATTTTTGAAAGACTGGAACAGTCTTTGGAGCACCCTGTCTATGTCCGAATCTGACATCCTCGATGACCTAGAGGATACTGAACGGGTTCGAGATGGCCTCTCCAACGGCCCCAAGGGGCTAGGGGACCGGCTCCGAGGCGACTCGATGACTATCGGCGCCGAAGGAATACCCAAACTAGTTTCCATCGGTGCCGAGGAGGGCTTCGGCGCCGAGGAGGAAGTGTCTGAGCGGACAACCTTCATCGGCTCCGAAACCAGTGGAGCCGATGAAGATGACCCGCCTCGATGCCCCAGCCATCGGCTCCGAAGCCAGAGGAGTCGAGACTGGTGGCATCGAGGCAGACCGTTCCGACCTCGGCTCCGAAGTCCTTGGAGCCGAAGGAGAGGCCTGCCTATGTCTTTTGGTGGTCGGATCCGACGGACTGGTCGGAGCCAACGCCCTTTTCTTTTTAGCAGGAGAAGGAGAGGATGCTAAAGCTTCTTCAAAGGAGGGTTTTATAATGCCTTTCAATATGAGCTTATTTTTCCTCTCTTGGAGGACCCTTGAGGAAAAAGCGTGACACACGCTGCAGGACTCCTGCAAATGTTTTGCACCCAAACAATAAACACAGAGAGAGTGGTCATCTGTGATAGACATTTTAAAGTTGCACTTGGTGCACTTTTTAAAGCCTGAAGGCCTAGGTACCTGAGACATTCTGAGTTAGTCAAAACACAGTACAAACACTGTAATTAGAAAGAATTTTTTCTCTGCTTTGTCCTTCTTTTAAAAGAAAGAGAAATATCAGAAATATAAAGGATCCGAGATCCCTAAACAGAACAGAAGTCACCTACAACCAAAAAGACCGGGAAAGGCCTTTCCACACAAGAGGTACTCCTAGTCAACACTCACAACACAAAAATTTACCAAGTAAATTTCACCAAACGCACTCTAAATACAAGAATAGCTGTTAAAACAGCTTTTTGTTGAAGAATAAAGAAATTCCTGACAGAAAAACTAGTGAAAATAATCACTACTTAGCTCAGCCAGCTCGAGACCACGTCTTCACTTGTTAGCGGCAAACGAGATCTGGGGGACTGGTAGTGGTGCATCCTGGGATATAGTAAGCTCAGCCAATAAGAGACTTCACTCTTTGGCATAAGCGTGCCGAGTCGGAGCCGAGGGATCGGCTCCGAACCCATCAGTCAGAATGTAGGCGAGATAGGATCACATAACATCTTTTGTTACACTGGATGTATCTAGCTTATATACTAGTATACAGCATAACTTTGGTTTGGGAGCATTCTTAATTTTTAGGTGATAGCCCTGTGTCAAATTATATTACTGAGTTAGTAGATTTTTGTTTAAAGAACAATTTCGTTTAATTTAATGGAACATTATTTAAACAGCTACAGGGAACAGCCATGGGGGCAACATTTGCCTCCATGTATGCAAACATATTCATGGGTTTATTTGAAAATGAATATATTTATAAAAAACATTTTAAGAAACTTTATTATTTTAGATTTTCCAATAGGCTTGATTTTTATTTGTAAAGGTGGTTGGCATACTTTGTTAAAAGTTTAAAATAATAGTTTCAGTTAAAATTTGAAGGTCTACAAGTGGGACACAAAGTGTCTTTTTTAGATGTGACGTTAGAGACAGTGGACAATACTTTACTGACTAGGGTTCATCAAAAATTCGAAAGTGGTAACCAGTTTCTACATGGTAGTAGTTGTCATCCCCCCCACTTTACAATCTACACCATAAGTTTAGTTTGTAAGACTGTGTAAACTGCGTAACAGGGGCCAAGGTTTGGAAAAAAGAGGTAGAAAAGAGTTTTTCCATGTTTGAAAGGATATGTTATGACAAAAAAATGTTGGTAGAAGGTCTTGAAAAGGTAAAAAGGTTTATGGGAAATAACCCCATAGGCAGATGTTATAGAAAATATATACCACTGGACAATAATATAGATAAGAAGAAAGAGAAGGTCTTTTTTTGCAACTAAATACAGTTTGTTTAATGTAGCTCTAGTGCAATCACGTATTTTTTTTTGGTGGGGGGGCTTTCTGGTACAACAAAAATAATTTTGTGATATTCTGGAAGAAAGACATACACGCATGGAAGGAGCATAGGAGATATGATAGTCAGATGTAGATTGTTACCTCCTAAGGTTAATACTGGAAGGGAAGCAACCTTAAAAGGACCTTCCCTTGTGGAAGGTGTTCCTGTTGTAATTTTGTGTTTAGGCTGTTCCCAAATATTAATGGAAAAATATGAGACACAAAATATTTTTAGACGTGACACTGAGGGGGTTGTCTATGTACTTAGACACCCATGTAATAAATATTATGCTGGTGAAAGTAAAAGGGCATTTAAAGTTAGAATTTTAGAACATATCAGAGACATAAAGAAATGTAAGATGGAAATCCCAGTTGCTGCACATTTTAAAGAATATCATGGTAGCAATGCGGAAGGACTTCAGGTCAGTATATCAGAACTGATTAAGGTGGATAGGTTCAATAATTCTCTTTTGAAACTTAAACTGTTACAAAAAGAATTTATGTTTATGATAAAGTATGAAACTTTAGTCCCTAAGAGACTTAATACAGAATGTAACTGGAGAGTGTTAACTGGGTAAATATTTTGAAATGACATAATTACTTTAGTTATTTTATTGAATAATTAGGGGAAATTGTTTTGTATATAAAGGATGTTTGTTATTTGTGTTTTTTATACTCTGAAAAGGCTTTTTAGCCAAAGCGCTAAGACAGACTGTATCTGAATAAAATACTACTGTTTAGAAAACTGGTGGATTCCTGGTCATGTGTGATCCGTTGTTGCTGCATGCTGTCATTTTTGTTACCTACATAATGCATACGCTGGAATATATTAACAAATAATGTGAAGCAAAGCCTTTTACACTGGTATATGCATTAGTTAGAAGTGTACTTATGGCATGGCCATGTTTGTCAAGCCATTTCAGAGGTACAAATGATTGACAATACTTGAAAACAGTAAGCTGTGTGATACATATGTACTGATGTTTCAGGGACAGGTCCTTTGAATGCATGTTTAGCATTTCAAAATGTGTTTTATTAGCAAAATGGTTCATGTGCCTGTTCTTTAGTGGGTGTGTTATGTCACAAACTAGAATGGACTGTTCTTTTGGGGCTGGCACAGTTGAGTTACTGCTATGGCAAATACAAGGATATGTTGCCCTTGCTACTCTGTTTGTTTTACATCCGGCTTGTTTTTAGTACTTCACATATGTTGTATGTGTCATGTTTTTCCATTGGGTAATACTGACTGCCTACTTTAACTGTTGTATCTTATAAGTTACTCTGTAGTTATGTGATACGTATGTGCATTATTATTCTGTTGTCTTTTAGGACTGAAAATGTCATTGAGGCGCAGACCCCTTCAATGAGGCCGAGAATACAATAATTGTTGATGTACTTCATCAACATGGTGCTTTTCTTCTTGGAAGGGGTTGTCCCAATATGCCAGAGAGGTTGAGGATATGGCAGCAAATCATTGCTAACATAAATACCGTGGGTGGACACGGCCATAGTTATGAGCAGGTGTGCCACAGGGCCACTAACATGCTCTCATGTGCATGGAGGCGTGCAGCTGCTGTTGCCCAAGACCAGAGGGTAACTGGGGGAAAAGTAGAGTTGGAAGGTAGATTAATTTTGAATTATAGGACTTTAGCACCAATGGGGTTAAACTTGGAGGTTAATTTTAATGTTTGACTAAGTTATATGAAATGTGTATTCATGATCATGGTGGCCCTTTAAGGGTTAAATTTTTTAATTGTGAATGCTTATTTAATTAAGGAAATCATATAAAATGTGGTGTGTTATTGTTTGTAAATTATTTCTTGAAGGCTTTGTGGCTGATGTACCAGAATGCTATTAAAAATACACACTTGCAGTTTGCTGGTTTGTCGTGTTTTTTTTTTTTTTTTGGCAACTGGGGGTGGGCCTGCTGCAGAACCACCTCCCCCCCCCAATGAGGAATTCCTGGTGAATCATCTACAGCAGGACAACTCACACCAGAGTGGACCACAATATGTCTCTGATGTGGGTGCACCTTCTTTTCAGTCCCAGGAAGAGCTTCCAGGTAGGCGTTTTTATACGACCAGTTCAAGACTGTTGTACAGTTATACAATTGAAATAAAAGTTACTTCTGTGTCACATTTTTTTTTTGAGGGGGGGGGTTGAATATTAGTACAGTGATAAGCTCATTTTGGAGTTGTCAGCCAAGTTCTTGTTAAAGTAGCACATCATCCTGATTGACAGGAGTACATGTAGTACCTCCTGTCTTATGTTGGCATTCCCTCTTGCTTAACTTGTTTCAGGGCCATCAGGAATCCAGCAACATAGGCCTCTTGCAAATGGTAAGCTAAATCAAGTTATTCCAGTACTGCAGACAAATTTCTAGAAATAAAAAGTGTCATTTTAGGCCTGTTGTGTGTGTTGCTGTACTGCTTGTAATAGTGGTAGTACTGTTAGTTGTTTAGCATATATTGCACTGTAGTAGTGCAGGTATTAAAGTATGCCTGTGTTTCTCCTTTTTTATCACAGGTGATCATGACAGTGGGAGTGTGGGCCCTATGCTAGCTGATGTCACTGATGATGATGGTGGCAAAACTGAGGCACAGTTGGGGAGTCCAGAGGTTGAATCTAACACAGAGGTTGACATCCAGCCACCCCCTTCTTTTTCCTTGGACAAAGCCAGTAGGCCTATGCCTACCCAGTCCACTGAGCTCAAAGATACAGGACAGGTGGAGGGTGGTGACAATGAACAGGGAAGTGTGGCTACTGCGGCTTCGCTGTCATGCAGGAGGGTGGATAGGGGTGCTCGGAGGGGGTCTACTGTCCCTCCACCACCTGCTGTAGGTGTCTCTTCCCATGTCACACAATGTATGCTTAAGGCCGTCATGGAGGTACAAGCACATTCAGAAAGGCATTCCAGACAAATGCTCAGGGTTGTGATTGTGGCACAATCTGATATGCATGACTGCCTCCACTGTGTCGCTGATTCCCTGGATCGGATGAATGACACATTGGAATGAGGGGAGTTGTAGTGATGGACCGAGGAGTGCCTGTCATGGAACGAGCACTGTCTGTGATGGAACATCTACTAGGAGAGGAATGGCGCCCTTGTGGGCGTAGGTCAGCCACAACATATGCTGATAGCCAACGTGCCAGTTCCCGATCATGGTTCTGTAGTGGCAGTACTTCTGCTTGTCCACTGGGGAGTGTGCTGTCCACACCCAGGATGTGGCAGCATTCCCAGGAAGGGAGCACATGCAGCAGGCATCAGTCTTGCTTAGGTAGCAGCACTCCATCTGACCTTGGGTGTGGATGTGCCAGTGCAACTCCTGGCAGAGTCAGTTCTCTTGGTTGGGGGTGACAACAATGAGCTGCCACGTCTACAATGCGCTGCTCATACCTGTCCAACACACCAAGAGATACAACTAGCAATGAGCTTCTCTGTGTTCATGCAGACCCTCACACACCACTTTCACATGGAGGACCCCTACAGACACACACACACACACACGCACGCACGCACGCACACACACACACACACACACACACACACACACACACACACACACACACACAGTCTGCCTGCTTCCCTTTCTCCCTCACACACACTCACCGACCTTTTGTGTCAGCCTAGGCCTCCTGCCCCACCCTCCAGCACCCTGTGAAAGTGATGATAACTGTGCCATACCCCTGTTTTCTCTCTTTTGGTTTCAGGAATACAAAAGCTTTGTGTCTGATGCACAGGGTGCATAGCTACATTAGTGCCTAGTATATCTGCATTTGTGTTGTTGAACTGATAACTGTACCTGTCAGTCATATTTGCCTTGCCAAATGATACAGTGGATAGCATCATCATGACAGTACTTTCTTGTGTATTCTCTTGTAAGGGTTGTGAAGTCAAGAACTGCAATGTCTGTCATTACTTTATAACTTTCTCTTTAATGTTTTCCAGTACATATGTATGGTGCACATCATAAGACACATCATCACATTCAGATCTCAGGATTGTATGAAAGCACTGTAGTCAAACTCATCAGAAAAGTAATAACAGTATAATGCTTTCTTTTGCAGGAACCTCACCAGGCACATGCAATAGCTGGACAGACCACAGGACTTTCTCAAGCTAATACAGGGCCTACTAACCATAACATAATGTATGTGGGTATATTAAAAACATGTCACTGTCATCTGTCTGGTATTCTGTTACATTGTTATTCTAAGCCTATTACTTTTGGTTTAAGCACCTGGGCTTCAAGGCCAGTTGTCTTACATTAAGAAGGTTTGTAGTCTACACTCTGGTGGAAGGACAGGGTAGCCTCTGCCCTTCTGAGCTAGGAATTGCTGTTTGAATGCTTATTGTGGCTGTTGTGCTAAGTCTCTTTGTTATGGTTTAAGCACTTTGCCTCCAAAACCAGTTATTTTACATTAGGAAGGTTTGTTGTGTACACTCTTGTGGCAGGGGAGGATAGCTTACACCCTTCTAGGGTGGGAATTGCTGGTTGAAGGCGTATTGTGTCTGTTATATCTTAGTTCTGGTTTAAGCAGTTGGGTTCCAGACCTCTTATTTCATACTAGGAAGGTTTGTTGTCTACACTTTTGTTGGAGTATTCTACGGAAGTGCTGCTTTTTTAAACTTGTAAAACACCAAGAAGGTGACAATGAACGCCAGGAAACAGGATACTGTGCTGGAAACACTTGATTTATTAGAATAAGAATGGTTAAGCGCTTTCTACAGTGATAAATCTGTCTTCATCAGAACATCATACTATAAAGTTGTTGGACTTATATATCACAGTTAATCTAAAAACCCGCCCTAAATAACAATTAATCAATTAGGTCAATTGTTAAACAATGATGCCATACACATTTTAAAAATGCAGCACAAACTCCACCCATGTGTAACACACTTACATCATTTGAAAGTGTAACACACTTACATCATTTGAAAATGTAGTGAACTCCGAGTTATATTCTCTACACAATAAATACAAGTATACTAATGGTGGCAAACAACCGGGCAAAGACATGATGGATGTAATTCAATCATTGTGTGACAACAACATTCGTATCATGACTGCGGACAAGGGTGGGGGTATTGTGTTTTATGATCAGGAACAATACAAAAGTAAAATCTTTAATCTTTTGAATAATTCAACACAGTACACACCCTCTTCTATTAATGAAGTAAATATAGCCCATAGTCGAATTGATTCCTATTTAGAAGAATTTATAGTGGAAAATAGAATCAACGAAGATTTATATAGATATCTTAAGGTTGAGTTTCCCATTCTGGCCACCATTACAGGCATTCCCAAGGTCCACAAAGACATTTATGATCCACCTTTCCGTCCTATTATCTCTGGTAGTGCTAGCAAAGCTTTTCCCTTTGGACAAGTCATTCATCATAAATTGAAACATATCTATGACATAGTGGAACACATAATGAAAGATTCTTGGGAGTTCCTGGGCCTGTTCAAAAAGGAACTATGGTCCCCCAAGTTGATTTATGTGACAATAGATGTACAGGACTTGTTTTCCTGTATTCCAAAGGAGGATGGAATACTCAGATTTATCAACAGTATGCACAAAGTGAGTAAATTAGGCCAGGATGACATCTCACTCCTTACTGAATTTATGGACATTGTCTTGGATCACAATTATATCTACTATGAGGGGGAGCACTACAGACAGAAAACGGGGGTAGCCATGGGCACTGCCTGTGCTCCTATTTATGCCAATATGGTACTGCTGGATTGGGAGGATGAATTCATTTTAAATTCAGATTGGATGTCTTTTATAAAAAGATATGTCCGTTATTTGGACGACATCTTTATCCTTTGGGAGGGTGAAACTCAGGTGTTGCAGGAATTTATCAGTTATATCAATAACACCACGGATTATCTTAAATTCACCCACCAATATGATATACATGGTACAAATTATCTTGATGTCCGTATATACAGCAAGGACAATGAATTTCACTCCCAAATCCACAGAAAAGATACTTTTAGTAATGGTTATTTACATTACAGCAGTGCACACACATATAACACCAAGAGGGGCATTATTAAGGGACAGTGCATTCGGGCTGCCCGTATGACCACGGAGAGGTACATAGTGGATCAAGAATTGGATTATATTGGTCAGCTATTTTTGGACAAGGGGTATCCATCTAAAATGGTGAATGACATTACAGGTTATGTCAAGAAAGAATGGGGATTAAAATATAAACCACTGTTGGGGGTGGGTATATCTAAATCTTTACCCACAGATGATAGCAAGATAAAAAAGACAAACCGGACTGCTGGGACAGTGACTAAAAATGCATACACTAGATCATGTATTATTCAATATGGTAAACATTCTAGTGAGGTAAAGAAAATTATTACAACAAACTGGAACATCATGACTAGTGATCAGACTATCAAAAGTAAGATTACTGACAGACCACATTTTGTTTATAAAACAGGAAACAATCTGAAAAGAATAATAGAAATAAAATCGAAATTTCAGTACAACACCAAAGTGAAGAGGACAGGTACTAGAAGATGTGGCCAATGCAATTATTGCAAATACATTATGGATACACCTAGTATTACTCTGAAAAACTGTTTAAAGAGCAAGATTTGGTTCTCTAATGGTAATTGTTCAACCAAACATGTCATATATTTAAGTGTTTGTCAAACCTGTATGAGTTATTATGTGGGGAAGACAGACCGCAGTCTAAAGAACAGAATATACGATCACATATACTGCATGAGGAAGTGTGATATTAATAATGCACTATCCAGACATCTTATCAATAGTCCACAGTGTAAGATGTTCAAATTTACGATCTTGGACGTTATTACCCCAATCCTAGAGGGGGCAATATAAAGGCTACGGTGGGTGAAAGGGAGATCAGGTGGCAGATCAGGTTGGATGCTGCCACCCCCCCCGGCCTTAATGAAATGATCCCTACCAAGCCTTTGGTTAGGGTTTAGTTGAATTTTATTGTGTAATATATTATATCTCTAGCATATTTCACATAATTGTTGTCATTCAAACAAAGTTGGAGGGTTATTCCAAGCATGCGTTTAGATTTCTCAACAATATATATATATTCTTCATATATATATTTTTTCTTCTTAAATAAGTATTTCTTTTTAAACAAATATTTTTATTAGTATCATGATTGGTATATATTGTATACATTTTATATTGTGTTTGTATCTTTATCTCTTTTGAACACATTTCATTGTACACAAGTACTGAACAATTTTTAAAGGATGAATTTATATGAAATTATATGTTCAAGTTTTTTTAAAAATTAGGAAACTTGTTTAGTTTGCATATATTGTTGACATATCTGCATTTATATAGTTGTTTACATTAGTATGGTATTGTACACAAGGTATATGTCAAACATTTTAAGTTTCTTTAGCAGCAAGATGTGTGTGCTGCATTTTAAAATGTGTTTGGCATTATTGTTCAACAAATGACCTAAATTGATTAATTGTTATTTAGGGCGGGTTTATAGATTAACTGTGATATATAAGTTCAACAATCTTATAGTATGATGTTCTGATGAAGACAGATTTATCACTGTAGAAAGCGCTTAACCATTTTTATTCTAATAAATCAAGTGTTTCCAGCACAGTATCCTGTTTCCTGGCGTTTATTGTCACCTTCTTGGTGTTTTACAAGTTTGTTGTTTCGCTGGGATTTTTCATTTTCGCTTTTTTAAACTGTTTGGTCTTTGTTGTGATTGTGATTTTCTTCATTTTAGATTTCTAGTACTTCTGCACTTTATAGCATTGGCTAGATTCAGCAAGCGATTTTCTGCATTTTGGATTTCTAGTACTTCTGCACTTTATAGCATCGGCTAGATTCAGGCTTGCTGAATCTAGACTGTTTGGTATCACTGGAGCACTAAAACCAGCCCTCTTACATTAAGAAGCCCCTCCTGCACCCTTATGGCAGAACTGTGCAGCTAAGAACTCATCTGAGTTGGGGATTGTTGGAATAAGGTTCACTGTTGACCTTTCCTTTTGTTTACTTGTTTAAAACAGTTTAACTTTGCTTGTATTCCAGTGCTGTGTTTTGGAGTGTTTGCACTCAGTTTACCATAGCTGCTCAGAGCTTGCGCTGCTGCCCTGCGAGCAACTCAGCTGTGCACTGTGAAACATTGACATATTTTTGTAACCTCAGTCCTCCGTAGAACAGACATATTTTGTTAGTCTTACACCAAAACCTAGGCCATCTAGCCCACTCCCCACTAGTTACTACAGTATATACCTTCAATAATGGACAGACAGTTTCCCATCACTTCTCCGGCCTGATATACATGGGCATCCTGAGGCAACAGAGCAATTGTCTCATGTATACTGGCAACCAGTTACTGCTAAAACAAACTAATACAACATGTGAGAGCTGTACCTATACTATGAATTTGGAATCAGTTCTCTCACATAACAAACCAGATAGCAAACGTTGGTCAGCATACACAATTCACCTATTAAACTTAAGCTCACAACACATAAACCCAACTATGTGGAGGTACTCGCTAGAAACCTAACTAAAGATTGGAGACCTCCCAAATGCAAACCTACTGCACACAGTGTAGACCCTACAGAATCCACTACACATCATAATATACACACACCAATGTCTCAGCCAATAAGCTCCTCAGGCAAAACATCTCAAAACGAAATGTCTTGCTCAAATGTAACTCCACAGTGAGACACACAGATGTCCCTGTCACCAGGCTGGTCGAGGAGAAGGTCACAGTCAGCTGCCTGTCAGGTGCCAGGGTCTGTCACATCATACACACACTCAAGTCTCTCAACAGCAAGTACCGTTATGACTCTGTCATACTCCATGTTGTAGTAAATGACTGGAGATGTACCTCACTGTTCTATATGAAGGTGCTTGCCTCCCACACAGTGGCTTTTTTAGGCAATGTCAGAACAACTAAAGTCCCGACCTAAAAGAATCCATTACAGACAAACTACTAAAGGTTATGCTGTTTAATTCAAGGAGTGTAAATTAGAATCTGCACTCACAGGAAGAACTTCCTTACCTTGAAAGATGCTCATATCTGTGCAGTCACACAGACATGGTTCAAGGCAGCAGAGAGCACCCTGGCCATGCAAGGGTACAATGCCTTCACATGTTCACACATCAGAACGAGCATGAAAGAACCAAAAGCAGAGATGTTTACATATACATCTTCATTAAAGACAAATACACAGTAAGACTGGTCAAAAAATATGACTCTGTAGTACTACTCCAAGTCCAACTAACTGTATGTAAAACCCCCTTCCACATCACTGTTAGCTACAGGTCCCCCACCATGAACCACGAGTACCACTCTGCCTATTTGGACTGAAATGAGTCACTTGCTAGACAGCCAAACACCCTGGTCATGTGTAATTTCAACTATCCTTCCTTTGATTTGGAGTCATATATGTGCACAAACACACTCACCCTAAGGTTCCTGGACTTTGTTAATACACATGCTGTGTAAAAGATAGTCTGCACTCACACAAGGGGCTTGAATGTTCTAAGCTTAGTACTGACCAACATATTTTTTCTCTGCACTAACCCCGTGTGTTGGCCTCCATGGTCAGGTCAGATCACAATTCAGTCTCGTTCACATTCACAATCTTACCCGACACCCCCTCAACAACAGAAAGGATGAAACATTTATCCAAGCAAACTACAGGCTCCTAACCGATACCATAAAGGGTTGCAAACTCCCTGCTACCACTGTAAACAATGACTGCTATACAGAGGTGTACACAAATGGCCTATATAAACAGCTATACAAATGTATAGAGTCAGCTGAACGTGAACGTATCAAAACAAGTTCCTCACAGAAAACAAGACACCCTGGTGGGCATCAAGCATACATAGGTTATACAAGTGGAAGAAAATAATGTCTAGGAATAAGAAGGAACTGACTCAGCAGAGGAAGGACACCCTCCACAGTCTGAAGAAGGCAATTAGGTACAGTGGAAAGTCCTCTAAAAGCATGTACAAACCTAAATTAGCATCCCTAGCTAAAGATAATCAGGAGGCATTCTTTAGCTATGTCAGAAATCTAAAAGTGAAAGCCCAGCTTTCTGCCAAACTAGTAATGGACAGTACCACTCATACTGACCCTGAGGACATAGCCAACTTGCTACCAGACACTTTGGGGCAAACCTCAGTCCCTGCCCTCACCAGACATACCCCAAAGCATACCTTTCACCAGTCCTCTACCTAGTAATCTCCTATGAACCTAAGGTAGCATCTGCCTGGGCTTCAGACCAGTGTCTGATCCTGCCCTGGTGGGATCACACACACACACACACACACACACACACACACACACACACACACACACACACACACACACACACACACACACACACACTTGACTGCAGTGAGAACAGAGCCCCAACCTAAGTATACAGACTACAGAACACAGTACTATATGTAAGCACCACGGCACTTCTGACTTTTACATGTCTGCAGGTCAACTTATAGTGGATGATATCAGCAAGCCATGTGGGAGACAAGAGGTTGGTAGATCTGCATGAAGTGGATGTGCAGGCTTCTGCAAGTATGAAAAGGCTAGCAAGCCATGCCATTGAAGAAGTAACTGTAGGATAGTACATCTACTCTGCTGAGCAGAGACACACACACACACACACACACACACACACACACACACACACACACACACACACACACACACAAAATTGACTGCAGTGAGAAAAGAACCCCTACCTAAGTATACAGACTTTAAAACTCAGTACTTTACGCAGGTGCCACAGCACAAGTCTGACTTTTACATGGGTGCAGGTGAGCATATGGTAGATGACAACAGCAGGCCATGTGGGGGACAACAGATTGTTAGGCCTGCATAGGCACATGGTTTCATAGGTTCATATGAGGCTAGTAGCCTAACTAACTATAGAGTGTGTCCTAGGTGTGTAGAAGCCTAGCTGTGTAACAACACAAGTACTCTTATTGAGCATATGTACAGAAGATTAGCTGAATTTGGACTGTCATCTCCTGACTGAGAGATGACAACAGTATAATCATGTTGTATTGCCAACTGGACCGAATCAAGTGTGAGCTATGTATGAAATGATTTATTTTTTGTTTGGGACATGTGCGTTTTTTTTTCTTTTTGGACAAACAGGAATGATGGGGAAGGCAAGCTGAGGAAGCAACTGCTGACAGATAAGACATACAAGACAAGACACAAGGATGGTGAAGAACACAAGAGGTGGGTGAACACCATGGTTGGGGTTAAGAGTGTGGACCTCGCAAACCCATGGACATCAAGATGGGTGACACTGAAAATCGAGTCCTCACCCAGTGGGTTGTCATCACTGTCACCTTACTGTGCCGACGGCTACAGTGTCTGACATCTGCATCTCCTTGTGTTATTCAGTACAGTGATGGAGAACAGTGTCTCCATCTGGCATAGCTGTGTGCCCACAGGGTGGAGCACAATCTTACACTCCTGGTAGTTCTTCTTGGGTGATAAAATCACCCCTCTGCCACTGCTCCCAGAGGGAACCACAGGCCTCTCCTCTGAGACAGAAGTACCTGAGAAGCCAGATAATGCAGGGGCAGCACAAGGGATGCTACCATGTTGCAGCTGAGATGTGCTGGGCCTTGGTGCCACAGCCAGTGAAGTGGGGGCATGTGGATATTAGATGACATTGGCAGGCCATGTGGGAGAATTGGTAGGCCATGTGGGAGAAAAGAGGTTGTGAGGCTTGCAGGAAATGGATATGTAGACTTATGCAACTCTCAAAAACCTGGCAAGCCATGCTATTGGTGAGGTAACTGTGAGATAAACACTTCTGCTCTTCTGTCCAAACACACACACACACACACACACACACACACACACACACACACACACACACAGTTGGCTGCAGTGAGAATAGAACCCCTACATAAGTACACAGTCTACAGAACACAGTACTTAATGCAAGTGCCACTCCACAAGTCTGATTTTAACAGGACAGCAGGTGAACTTGTAGCAGATGACATTGACAGACCATGTGAGAGACAAGAGGCTGGGAGGCCTGCATAGGTACATTGTTTCATAGTGTCATCTGAGGGTAGTAGCCTAACAGCGGTAGGCTGTTTGGAAGCCTAGCTGTGTAACAATACAAGTACTCTTCTTGAGGATACTTGACTGTTTGAGTTCTGCAGAGCAAGGCTGTGAGCACCACCAAGTGGCCCTATCCATGAATGAGTACACACATCACAACATTATATATAACACTTTGTATTGTGGTTGATATATGTGTGGCAAAAATAATGAAACCTCAGGGTTGTAGTGCTTGTTTGGGGTGGTGGGGGGGATGGGGACAAATGGATGCATTGTAAATATATGGCATATAATTATATTGTGCCCTTAGTTTACAAAGTTTCCACATGTAGATTTATGTCATAAAAAGGAACTGGACAATAAACACCAATAATAAAATATATATACAATTCCATAGTGCAATACGCACTGGATTTGCGAGATGGTTAACAAAGTGGACACTCATGGGAGACAGGCCTGTTTGCTCGTAGGGAAGCAGTACATAAACACAAGCCACATTGCTAATCATTGCCACTGTACCCCGGTGCCATCTGTACTCCAGGCCAGATTTTCGCAATGGTTTAGAGCATTAATTCGATGTATCCGTTTTCTATTTTTGGGTGTCTGCTTTCTAGGCAATCCTGTTTCCACAATTTTGCGCTTCGCACAAACAAGATAAGCTTAGCCAAACTGTTTTTTGGGATGTGGCATACTGCGTAAAAGTGGATTTAAAAGAAGACAAAGAGCAAAAGATAATAAAAGGGACACATACGCAAAATTAGTAAAAGCACAGTAAAACTTGATAGTACAGGGTAGCATGGCTGAGTTACTGTTATGGCAGGAACAAGGGTGCACTCCTCTTTTGCAAGAGGAGAGACAAAGCTCAGTTATTGTTATAAGTCTGAAACTGTAATGTGTATAATCACTTTCTAACTTCTGTCTTTAATAATTTACCAGTACAAAGGTATGGTGCTAAACTGAGGCCATGCAGGGAACATCAGTATTCTTCAGAAGTATGACATGTGAATCTTTCATGCCTGAAGCTTACTAATTATTAATGGACAAATATAAGTAAAATAAGTGTCTGGTGTCACTTGTTAAGGTACTTTCTGCACAAATCCACCACTATTTACTTGCTTACTGTACCAAGTTAGGAAATACAAGGATATGCCATAATATTATTAAAGAATACACTCTAGGTTCAGGAATTACCTTGCAAATGCAGCAGTTGACACACTTTTAGTTCAGGGCTGGCTCTGTCTGATGTAAGCAGTACACAGCCAATACATGGGGAAGTAAAGGTTGTGTGAGTTGTCTGCATCAATTTGACTATATGAAGGTGAGTAGAAGAAAGGTATTAGGTCCCTAGGTGGTCAGTGAATAGTGAATGTGCTATGCATTGTCTCTTAGCCAAAGCAAGGGCATACTGAGAACACATACATCTGCCTACAGGGACAGCAACTTGGGATTCCTCCTCTGAGTCCTCCTCTGACTGTGGCTGTGGTGAACTAGGCGTTGGTGAGAGGATGTCTGTCCCTTCCCCTTGCTGATCCTATTGTTGCTGTTTCCGCAGGATTAGATTGTGGAGCACAGCACATACTGTCAATATTTATTTACATGTGCTTGGATTGTACTGTGGAGCTCCAACAGATATATCTTGGCACTGGAACCATGACTTCAGAAGCCTAAACACATGCTATATGATGTTTGTAGTTTAAGCACGTGTCTCATTATGGCATTCCTCCATAGGTGTGTGCACTTCTGATGGGTGTCATCAGCCACGGTTCCATGGCATAGCCAGCACCCCCTAGTAAATGGCCTTGTGGGATGTACACCCTAGCAAACATCTGATACAGCTGTGATGTGTGCCAGATATGGGAGTCATGATAACTGCCAGGGTTACCAGCACACACTTTCAAGACAATTCCCTGAGCATTACACACAGTTGATGAAGTGGTATCCCTTGTGGTTAATGTAGATTCTACCTTGCTCATCAGGTGGTGCCTTAATGTGTACATGAGTGCAGTCTATGTCACCCAGTACTTCAGAGTAGTGCACTACGCAATAAAACACCTCCATATTGCTGGCCCTCTCTTCAGAACTACAGGGGAAAAATATGTGCTCCCTGGCATGTATTAGCATAGCATCCAAACAATGGTGGAGGATCCTGGAGGCTGATGCCTGTGACACACCCATCATGTCCCCAGTTGGTCTCTGAAATATACCAGTAGCTAATATTCTAAGGGTTATACATACCTTAGTTTCCACTGGGATGGGTTCCCCTCAGTTGGCTCTGGCTCTAAGATGAGGGTGGCAGAGCTCACAGAGTTCTTGTAATGTGTCTCTGTCCACCCTGTAGCAGTCTACAATCCCCAGCTCATGTAGCACCTGGAAAGTTACCTTGGATCTGAACACTCTTTTTCTTGGCCTAGGCCTACTCTCAGCAGCACTGGCTTCAGCCTCTAGCACATACAGAATAGCTGCAGCAGCCCCTAACATTGTGTCAGTTAAAATGTCCTTGTCTCTACTCCCAATGGTATTGAAGGACTCAGGAAAAAACAGAATGGAGGTTACATGGATGGTTTATACATTGTTGAATAGCTCCACCATGTTGGATTGGTTGATTAACATGCAATTCACCTGCTTATGCTATAATTAGCATCTATTAAACACACCTGTTGCTTGCTCGTTAGTGCGCTATGTGCATCTTTGCATAAATAAGGTAAGCATAGGCAAAATTGATATTTCCTCCATTCTTGTGATATCATGCAAAACACGGACCATAAAAACTGAAGGAAAGGTTGCACACCCTATAGTCAAACCCAGGACCATCTATATTCCATCCCTAACACATACATGTGCTGCCACAGGCACAGTTACATAACAACCCAGAGAAACTTGTCATTCTTTTGTTTCTCGTAGTTGTGCTAAGCGCCGTATCATGCAAACGATGGCAAAGTAAAAAAAATAAATTAAACCAGACAGAGACCACACAGAACTTGGGAACTGAGCACTGCTTACATGCACTTTCACCCTTCAGAGCCCTACATGTTCACCTCTGCAAGTGTAACCTGACCCCCCCCCCCCCAATGTCAGCATTCACTGTTGCCATGCATTCAACACAAACACTGTGGAAGTGCCTACACAAAGTGAACATCCCTACACGGTTACTCTTTTTTGGTATTCAACAATTCTAATGAGTTTTGACGTCATCTGCATCTTCATGCTGACAACCTGGAATCTGCACGGTTAGTAACCATGTAGGCAGGGAAACTGCACGGCAGCCCAGTGTTGTAACAAAGGAATACATGTTTTAATAAACTGAGACTGTAATCCATCAGCTATATAATGCATATGCTTACAGTACAGTATAATAGTCTGGTTCATGACATTTAAGCATTTTAGCAGCCTGCATTACTTACCAATATCTTCTTCATTTGGGGGTGGGACAGCGAAGCTGCACTTATATCATGGCACTTAAAAATGTATCTTTATATTTGTTACTGAGATTTTCTAGTGTACACAATGTGTAATTAGGTAATAATATGTATGGTCTTACATGTTAAGGTCAGGTCTGTACAAATGTCAGAGCTTTTACTTGCTCTTGTTCCTGTGTAGACATCTTTCCGTGGCTGTATTTGGAAAGTTTTGGAATACACAGCCAACAGGAACACGGAGTCTACACAGTTGCTTTAGAGGTTGTTGAATCACTATGCCATGTTGGTTTGCTTCATTAGCATAAAATTCAGCTACTTATGCTGCAATCTGAATGCCACAAAAGTTTCAGTATTTGCACATGAGTGCGCGTCACTGCAAGCCACTACACAGAGTTTACTGAACCTAAAACTTTTTGCAGCTGTGTGCCCATCGAGCTGTGAAGCTCACACAGTCAAAATTATCGTGTAGGCTTTATTGAATCCCTCCAGAGTCTTTCTGTGTTGCTCACTCCTCGTTAATGTCTCTGACCTCCAGGCCAAAAAGGGAAGAACCATCAAGCGGAGCATTGACAAAAGACACCTAGAAGCAGTCTGAAAAACTGCACAAGCGCATCAGGGCAAGGTGGCACAAGATGATGCTGGTGCCCACTGTGCAAGATGAGCCATCAGCCGTGTTGGACAGCAGCCTCACGGACACATTAGTAATTGATTGCATCATTGACAAAGTACAGTTTTGTACCTACCATAAATGTAGATGTTCGAAGATCCACATTGCTGCAGTCCTTACTTATGGGTAGTCCGCTGTCCTCGGTCGGCCCGAATACCAAAGTATTAGGCTGACGTCGGTCATGGGCGCTCAGAACTCACATCAGAGCGTCAGGGTATATAAGCGCATGACCGACGTCATATCCCCAGTCTTTTCTTGCCCCAGATGTCAGAAGGCCCTAAAAAGAAAGGCCACAGCCCAAAAACAGGATACCTCCCAAAAACATGCCCAACAACAACCATCACCCAAACCATATTACCATGCCAAACTACAGAGGGGAAGGAGGGAGGGTAAATTGGACTGCAGCAATGTGGATCTTCGAACATCTACATTTATGGTAGGTACAAAACTGTACTATGTTCTTCATCTCACATTGCTGCAGTCCTTACTTATGGGTAGAATCCCAAAGCAGAGGTAAAGGGAGGATGGCAAAATCATAAAGCATTAGGGGCTGCTAAAATGCCCTGTAATATAGCAGAGGCAAATCCAGCCCTAGACTTAGAATAAAGAGGAAGGTGGTAATGCTTGGAAAAAGTATGTACTGAACTCCAAGTGGCTGCTTCCAAAATATCTTTTGTAGCTACCCCCCTTAGAAAGGCAGTAGAAGTGGCAGTAGCTCTAGTGGAATGAGGTCTGATTCCAGCCGGAACCTCCTTACCATGATGGGAATAACAGAAAGAAATACAAAACCCAATCCATTTAGAAATAGTTTGTTTTGAAACAGGTTTCCCTGAGAACCCAAAGCAAAAGAAACAAACAACTGCTGAGACTGCCTGAACCCCTTGGCTCTGCTCAAATAATAACGAACTGTCTGTGAATATCCAAAGTATGCAAAATCTTCTCCCTTTATTTTGGGGGTTTGCATAAAAGTAGGCAAATGAATAGTTTGGTTCAAGGCCACACTAGAAACCACTTTAGGCATAAAGGAAGGATTAGTACGCAAAGATACCCTATCCTTATGAAAAATCAGGAAAGGTTCCACTGCCATAAGGGCCTGTAATTCAGAAACCCTTCTTGCAGAGGTAATGGCCAACAAAAAGCAGTCTTCCATGATAAATACTTTAACTCGGCAGTAGCTGCCGGCTCAAAAGGTTGTAGAGTAAGTTTTTCCAACACAAAATTGAGATCCCAAGCAGGAGTAGGAGCTCTACACGGGGGTCTTATGTTCTTTGCCCTCTAAGAAATTGCTTAAACAAAGGATGGGAAAACAAAGGAGGGTCACAGTCATAGTGAGCCGAAATGGCTGCAGCATGAACCTTTATCGAGGAGAAAGACAAACCCTTGTCCAATAACTCAGTAAGATATTGAAGAGAAACACTTAAATCAGGCTTGGAAACATCAAAGTCCTTCGCTCTGCTCCAAAGAAAAATCTCCTCCATTTATCTGCGTAAACTTTCCTTGTACTAGGCCTTCTGGCCTCCAAAATAACATTCAAAACTTGCTGTGGAAGCTGAGACCCTCCAGGGTCTAGAACAGAATATGCCAGGCTGTGAGATGCAGAGACTGAATCTTGACATTGAGGAAGTGATTGCCCTCCTGAGACAAAAGATGCGGAATCAAAGGTAGAGGCCATGGAGGCTCCCGTACTAAACTCCTCAGTAGTGGGTACCAGTGCTGTCGAGGCCAATCCGGCGCTATCAGAATCATGGATGGCTTGTCTATTCTGGCCTTCAGGAGTACCTTGGGAATGAGAGGCAGAGGTGGAAAGGCATAGACATGAAGATTGCTCCAACTGAATGATAGAGCATCCACCTTCCAAGCTGTGGGATGAAACATTTTTGTGCAAAACATTGGCAACTGGTAATTTAGTGGAGAAGCGAACAGATCTATGTCTGGAGTCCCCCATAACACTGTCAACCTTTGAAACACATGAGGATCCAGTTTCCACTCGTGAGGATCCACAATTTGTCTGCTCAACACATCTGCTAAGGAGTTCTGTGCTCCTGGTAGAAACCTTGCCTGAAGATTGAGTTGTAAACTGAGAGCAGTCTCCCACAAAATCATCGCTTGCCTGCAAAGAGGGTACGAATGGGTTCCCCTTTGCTTGTTGATGTACCACATGACAGTAGTGTTGTCTGTTTGAATCAACACCTGTCCTGGGTGAAGTAAATCCCTGAAAGCCATCAATGCAAATTGAACTGCTAACATCTCCTTCAAGTTGATATGCAAATGTTGAAGTCTGACAGGCCACGTGTCTTGCACCCATTTTCCATTGAGGTGTGCTCCCAAGCCTTGTCCGAGGCATCTGTCGTTAAAATCTGACTCGCCTCTGGTCGGGTCACAGAGAGTCCCTTGTTTAGGTGACATTCCTGAGCCCACCACAAAAATTCCTTCTGAATGCAAGGTATTATTGGAATGACAGTGTCTAGATCTTGGCAGTGTTGTGTCATACATTTTGAGATACCATTGAAGCTTCCTCATATGCAGTTTGGCATTGGGAAGCACCAGAATACAAGATGCCATGAACCCCAAGGCTTGAAGGACTGTCCTTGCAGTCAGCCTGGACTGTAGAGACATTTGATGGAAATAAAGAGAAAGGCTTCTTTGTTTGTCCGGGGTCAAAAGGCCATCTGGGAAGCTGTATTCAGTCTCACACCCAGAAAGCACATGACCTGAGAGGGTACTAGACTGGACTTTGGTTAGCTCACAGAATACCCTAGGCATCTTAACACTACCATCACATACTGTAGATGATGAAGAAGTTCGTCCTTGTGTTGTGCAATAATCAGGCAATCGTCCAAATAAGGATAAATCTGTATTCCTCTTAACCTGAAAAAGGCTATCACTGGAGCCAGAACCTTTGTGAACACTCTGGGCGCAGTAGATAAGCCAAAGGGCAATGCAGAGAACTGATAATGTAAATTTCCAGCCCGAAAACGCAGGTACCTCCTGCAACTGGGCCTGATAGGAACATGAAGATAAGCCTCTTTGAGATCCAGAGTTACCATCCAGTGATCTTTTCCCAACAGAGGTAAAAGCTGTTGTAACGTCAACATTTTGAACTTTGGAATGTCCAGATAAGTGTTGAGGATAGATAAATCCAAAATTGGTCTCCACGTGTCCCCTTTCTTTGGTACTAGAAACAGGCGAGAATAAAATCCTAGTCCCACTTCTGACAGAGGAAATGGCTGTATAGCTCCTATTTGAAGAAGCAAAGAAATCTGCTTGTGAGCCTCTATCCTTTGCCGAGGAGGAACGTCTGGCATGCCTTTGAAAGGAGGCAATGTATGGAAATAAAACTTGTAACCTCGGTTTATAATGTCCAATACCCATTTGTCCTGGGTGACTAAAAGCCAGTTTTGCTTGAAGAGTGCTAACTTTCCTCCCAAAGGAGCTGCCAGGCAAGAAGAATCTGGCAGCTGAAAATGCAGGTCATTGGGCCTGTTTACGAAAGGACTGGCCCCTGCCCTCACCTGCAGATTGTGCAGGCGAACTCCAAGTTCTAGGCCTGAATGTACTGTGAGCTCTGCCCCTGCCACGCCTAGATCTACCCCTAGATTGAGAATCAGAAGAAGGGTAGGTCCACCCCTTAGTAGGCCAATTTCTACTAAACTTTGGAGGTTGCACCTGCAAAAAATCTTTAGCAGTCTGCATAGACTTAGCCTTGTCTTCCATTTTCTTCAAAACCGACTCCACAGGGGGACCAAACAAAACTTCAGACTGTAAAGGGGCATCCAGAATTCTAGTTTTAACATGCTCGACAAATTCTGATCCTTAAGCCAGGCGTGCCTGAAGAACTGAACCAGTGGCAGCCACCCTAGAAGAGGCCTGCACAGCATCAAAACCACACTGCAAAGAATGCTTACCCACCTGTTCAGAGACATGTACTAAATCCTGCAATTCTTTACACTCTATGCCCTCTGCCAAAGCATCCACTTTAGATTTTAGCTGAGAAAGGAGGAAATTCTGATACTTCAACATATGAAACTGGCAATTTAAAGCCCTCGTTGCTAAAGTAGAAGAGGTATACACCTTCTTACCCCATCTATCCAAAGCTCTAGCTTCCTTATCTAGAGGAACCGGATTCTTTACAACAGAGGCTCTAACACCCTTAGGCCCCTGACTAATAGTTTCTGGGTCCGCCCTAGGACTCTTATACAGATATTTATGAGCCTCAGGCACCCTGTAATATCTGTCCGGGTTTAACTGGCAGGAGGCAAAGAATCTGGATTAAGGGAAGCCTCCGAGAAAACATCTTGAACAACATCCAAAACAGGAGGTATAGCCAAGGGTCTATGCTGTGGTAAAAACAAGAATTCCCTAAGCCTCTTCCTTGAATCAGAGAAATCCTGTCCTTACCACTTAAAATGCTCCCTCATGGAATGCAGAGTTTCTGAAAATGAAAAATCCTCTGGAGGAGAAGCAGAAGGAGTGGAATCCTCTGCATCAGAATCCGAATAAGGAGGAAAATCTAGAATATCTTCAGCAGAAGACTCTGAGTCATCTGTGGCCTGATCCAAACTTTCCAACTCTGGCTCCACCCTGGACCTCTTATCAGTAGGGGGCATAGAACCTCTAATTAAAGTAATCAAATCTTCTGCCATTTTAAGCATGTGCTTTTTAGGCACAGATCCTGAAGTACCTGGAGGGACACCAGAGGAAGGCAAAACAGACCTGCCCTTAGAAGAAGCCTTAGGAATAGAAGCAGAAGGCCTAACCACCTTAGGCATAAAAGGGAGAACAGTAACTTGAGAGGCCCCTTCAGCCTGACCTGACTCCTGGGAGGCCACATCCTGCAAAATCAAAGTTTCCCCCTGAGACTCAACAGAAACTTCAGCCAGATCCCCCTGCTCTACTGTAGCTTCTGCAGGACCGGCGTCCGAACGGACGAATCAACCTGTCTAGGTTTCAAGGATTTGTCTTTGCGCTTCTTGGAAGCAGGCGCCGGAGGATCCGACGGCATATTATAATTACACCGCTTACCAAAGACTAACCTAGCACAATCTAACCTTCTTTTATAGTGCGCTTATTAAACCTAGCACAAAATCGACACCACTACGCCGTGGTCCGTCCCAAACAAGGAATGCAAAGAGAGTGATAATCCCTATGCGGTATCTGTTTCCCACAAGAAATACAATTATTCACTTTTTCTGACATCCGGAATTAACTGAGGCAAGAAAAAACAAAAATATTCCCCAACGGGGTACTTAGCCCAACTTGGTTTCGGTCTGAAACTCAGAATTCGAAAATTTCAGAACGCCGAACGGCACTCGCAACGCTGCTTCTGCATCGGACCATGCGGCAAAAAAGACTGGGGATATGACGTCGGTCATGCGCTTTTATACCCTGACGCTCTGATGTCAGTTCTGAGCGCCCATGACCGACGTCAGCCTAATACTTTGGTATTCGGGCCGACCGAGGACAGCGGACTACCCATAAGTAAGGACTGCAGCAATGTGAGATGAAAAACATCTGAGTTTACAGAGTCTTTTTAGTCTCTGCGGATGCTTGGGTCTTCACCAAATTTGACACAAGTCCCACTGAAGCATTGTAAAATAGGCCAGGTAACTGAATACATGCAACATGAAGGTTGCTGAAGTGTACGCTTGCTTTCCCAATTTTTCTAGGCCCAGAGACTCCCTATTGGGTTAATGAGCCAAAGGACTCTATTCTAAGATATCCTTTTTTGCGGTAGCTGCCACCATGATTGAATCAGCTGCTGGACCCTTGCTTCAGCACAGTCTGTCTTTAGGTGGGAAGAAAATCCTATCCAGTTTCCTGGGGATTGTTTCCACATCAGGTTTCCTCTGAGCCTTCCAAGACACCAGATTCATAACAGCGGCTGGAGGGGGGACCACCAAAGATGTGGATGGACTCGTAGCAAGGACCTCTAGAAACACAGACTTCTCAGAAGAAGGGACCTCTATGGTCCATTACCCAAGCTGTCTATACAATTCCATAAGAAAGCCAAAAAATGCGTTGTCGCAAGGGGGATTTAGGGGAGCTCTCCCTTCAATGAGGTCAGTGTTCTCAGTGAGGAATTCAACAGGGGAATCCATGTGTTTCCTCTTCTACCTCCTCTTGCCATGTCCCTCCCTGACCAAACAGCCCGGGGGAAATCTGGAAGAAACAGGGGGTCCTGAATGGCAGAGACATCTGGGAACTAGAAGAAGCAGGCTGTCCTGGAGCTAGATGAAACACACTGGCAGGCCCAGAAATGAGGGAAGGGTTAGGATCTAAAGCCACTGCTGACCATTCCATCTATGAACGGGAGAAGATCCTCACCACAGCATCAAAAGCCAAGGCTAAAACAAAGCACCCAACCTGGCACCCCTTAGATATGAAGACCTGAATAAAACACCTGTATCCAGCGCTGATACGACCATCTCTGCTGGGATCAGGGATGAAATGTGGCATATCAAAGCACCAAGAGGCAAGGATGAGTTCAAAACTTGGAGGGTCGACTCTGATCCTAGAGCCAACAGTACTGGAGCCCAGAACACCACAGAAGGTGATGGTGCCTAAGCAGCCAAGTCATCAGAACCAACACAGGATGATGGCAGCATAGGAAAACCTGCACCCCCCCAGAGTCAAAGGGACTGGAGTGGGAGCAGGAGCCAGAATCAATAGTGCTAAGGAGGGTGGAAAAATTCCTAACTGAATCTGAGCCTGCAAAAAGGACTGCATCAACTAAGTCAGATGGCTTGATGCTCCCAACTGATCAGATAAATGGACAGAAGAAGTACTGATTGGGTTTAGAAGCCCTCCTTCCGAGGGTTGGATCTGACAAATTAATCTGAAGTGGGGAAGCTCAGATTTGGGGCAGAGAGGGGGGCAGTTCCTGGGAAAATGCAGCCAGAGTAACTGGTGAAAAGAGTGTATGTAACATACCCACACTGAAGGAGTCCTTAGTTAGGAACAGACAGGGGATGCTAAGGGTGGGAGACTTGGGTCTCTCCAACACCAGCAATCCTGGAGACCAGAGCCAGTTGGAGAGAACTGGCACCGATGAAGTTGGCAACATAGGGACCAAAGGTCATGGAATTTTCAGCTCCAGTAAATCTTCAGCCAATAAGGCATACTGTTTGCAGTCTCCCTAGATCGGGACTTTGGGTCCTTGTTCTGGGACTGCTCTCCTTTCCTCTTCTCAGGCTTTCTGCTGGGAGAAGGTTAAGGGTAAACAGAAGAAGAAGAAGATGATGTGGCAGCCAGAGAAGACATTCCTTTGATCACTAACTTAGCTCAGCAATCGTTGAGAGCCTGGGACCCAAAGGCAGCACAACTGTAACAATCCGTGTTAAAGTGGGCAGTGCCCAAACAGAAGACACAGAGGTCATTGGCATCTTGTGGGGGGTAAATTGTGTCTGCAGGCTACACATGTTTTGAAGCCTTTTTCCTTCTCTTTCTCCATCATAGAAAATGACAGCTAACAATAAAGCAGCACAAAAAGCACCAAAACACTGCCTTTAACTATACAGAAAATACCTAATATCACCTAGCTATCTAAAGTTCTAACAGAGAAAACAAGACCCACTAGAAAACTAGCACAAAAAACACAATAAGTGCTACATCCTAACACTAATAAATCACTCCTAGCTAGGGTAAAGGAAAATTACAACTGGAAAGCCAACAAAGGAGACAATGAGTAAGCCTGCAGACCATGATGCACCCTCAAAGATGGCAAATGAGAACTAAGGAGAGAAGATGACAGCAGAGTACTACTGGGAGAGGAGGTGGAGCAACCTGGCTAAGACCTTAAAATGACTGGCTTTAAACCTGAGTCGGATCCCAAAACCCAAAGGTTGAAGCCAGAGTGATAAGACAATGTCTAATGCAATGTTGCCTGGACCAAAAGGAGATCACCACATTGATTTTTGGGGTATCCTTTTTAATCTTCAGAATTAACTTGAACATCAGTGGAAAGTACAGAAACACATAAAGGAATATTCTCTTATAAGAGAATGAAATTGTATGTATTTTCCAGCCATGCTTGCAAGGAGGCCTGGAATAAAACTTGTTTAGTCGTCTGTTTTGAAAGGAAGAGAACAGATCTATTTGAGATGCTCCCCATAACTGTCTGTCCTGGTTCTGCTCAGCTTGTCTGCCACTATGTTTTGGTCTAACAGAATGTAAAATGCTTGAAGGGTTAAGGAATGTTGAACAGCAAACTCCCAAGCCATCATTCCTGCACAGGGGTTCAGCCTTGTACCTCCATGCTTGTTTATATACCTCATGACCAAGTTATTGCCTGAAATCACTTGAAGACTTCCTGGGACCAAAGGTGATAAGGAGACTTCAATGACAGCCAAATCTCTTTTAAGTTTGTGTGCTTTGGTCTGTGTGAAAGATTCCACAGGGCCTTGCACTTTCACCTCTGTGGAAACTGCTCTCCAGGTAAAATCAGATGTGTCTCTGGTAACACATTGGTTTGGGGTCGGAGGAGAGAAGGGTCATCCTGGATTCAGTTGAATTTGTTGTTGCCACCAATGTAGTTCCCTTTTTCTAAGCCCAAACCTGGAATTTGATACTCCAGAGTATGCAAATGCTGGGTCCATGTGATTTTTTAAAAACCACTGTATCGTTCTCATGTATAATTTGGCTGGAGATATGATCAGAATCATAGAAGTGATGAACCCTAGGATCCTATGAAATTAATTCTCTTACAGAAGTTTGAGACTGATCGGAGAAGTTCAGGAAAAATTCAAGATACTGATCCACCTTTTCTCATGGTAAAAAAGGCCCACTGAAGACAGGAATCTATAAGGCTTCCCAGAAATACAATCCTGAGAGGCAGTCAAAGAGGACTTTGCAGTATTTATCTGGAAGCCCAGTGGACCAAAAGAGACATAACCCATACTTAATGACTCTTGACAAATGGATAAAGACTCAGCAAAGATAATCAAGCCATCTAAATAAGGAAAGATGGGAATGCCATTTGGTCTACAGCAAGCTATGACTGTGGCTAGACATTTTGAAAATACCTTTGGAGCTGCAGATAAACCAAAGGGTACTGCAGAGAACTGATAATGTGACCCAGCAACAGAGAACTTTAGAAATTTCCTGAAGCCTATGGCTATGGCTATGGGAATGTGGTAGTATGCGACTTTTAGGTCTAGAATTTCCAAGTGACTTGTGAGGAATGAGGGGTCACAGGTTCTGTAAAAAGAAGTTATGTACTCAGCATAATATTCCATCTGTGTTGTCCATTTTCATTTAACCTTGACCTGTGGGTCTGGTTCCAAGTATCGGAACCGACTCGGCCATTACTAACAGTTTGCAAAGACCAAAAACTCTTGAGCTATACCCTTACCCATAATGCTCCTCTCCCATTTACCTCAGATCGAGTTTGCAGAGAAGACACAAAGGAATAAACACTGTTGAAGACTTAATTGAGACCACATCTGGAGTCATATGACAAAAATGCCCAGTAACCATGACCCGCTCCACCAAAAAAAAAAAAAAAAAAAAAAATCATGGTTGGGGGAAAGGAAGGAGGGGAATCAAGGATAAACGAAAATGGACAACACAGACAGAATATTAGGGTGAGTACATAACTTCTTTATCTGATGTTGTCAATTTTCATTTAATCTTTGACCTGTGGGACAGAGTCCCCAGCTACCATAGATCTAGGGAGGACTCAAAGAAGAATATTCCTTAGCACCACAGAACCAAAGGATGCTCTTCCCGTGGAGACCAAATCTAGTTTGTAATGAGAGATGAAGGTATGGGGGAAGCCCAAGTTGCTGCTGCACAGATGTCATCTAGGGAAGCTCTTGCTTGAAATACTGGTAAAGTGGCTATAGCCCTTGTAGAGTAAGTCTTTATAGGCCTAGGCAATTTCAGTTCCTCCTTTCATAGATATAGGTAATACAATCGTTAAACCATCTGGGTAATGTTACTTTGTTCACTGACTGACCAAGTTTTGTAAGAGAAAAAGACAAATAGTTGGTTTTACTTTCTTAGATTTTTTTGTTCTGTGTAGACAGAAGCGTAGTTGTCTATGAATGTCCAACAAATGTAAGGACTATTGCCTTTTATTAGCAAGAATTTGAAAAAATACAAGCAAGTTAATTGTCTGATTGATATTAGTCTCGTGACAGTCTTGGGCAAAAAGGAGGGATTAGTTCTTAGTGAAACTCTTGTCTTCGTTAAAAATCAAGGTGGTTTACATGACAATGCATGCATTTCTGAAATTCTTCTAGCAAGTGTAATAGCCACCCAGAAGTGGGAAGAGGGTCTTCCATGACAAAAATGTGAAATTGCAATCAGCTGATGGTTCAAAAGGAGGCTGAATAATGGACTGTAATACTAGGTTGAGGTCCCACTGAGGAGTAGAATAGTACAGTTGTGTACACCTACCATAAATGTAGATGTTCGAGTGTCTTCACTGTTGCAGTCATAATTGTAGGGTGATCCTGCCGGCAGGCAGCCCGAGGTTGGCCAGAATTCCAAAGTCTGGGTCCGGCGTCGGCTGTACCAGCAAGTACCCTGACGTCAGAACGTAGAGGTATAAAGCTGACAGCCGACACCATCTTCTCCAGCCTTTCTTGCCCCAGATGTCAGAAGCTCCCCAAAAAACCAAAAGGTGTCCAAAAAGAAACACAAATACACCACAAAGGAAGTGGAAGAGAGAACAAGCAAAAATAAGAGTGGATTGGTGGGAGGGAAACACCGACTGCAACAGTGAAGACACTCGAACATCTACATTTATGGTAGGTGTACACAACTGTACTATGTTCTTCGTGTTTCACTGTTGCAGTCATAACTGTAGGGTAGAATCCCAAAGCTGTGAATGAGGGAGGAGGTTATGCAGAAGAAGGGGCAGCTAGAAGACCCTGCAAAACAGCAGAGGCAAAGCCTGCCCTAGACTTAGAATACAAAGGGAGATTATAGTGCTTAGAAAAAGTATGCACTGAACTCCAAGTGGCAGCTTCCAAAATGTCCTTGGTAGGAACTCCTCTGAGAAAAGCTGTTGAAGTGGCAGCTGCTCTAGTAGAATGACTTCTAACAGTACCTGGAATCTGTTTCCCATAGTGAGAGTAACAAAACCTTATTCCATGAGCAATCCATTTGGAAATAGTTTGTTTAGAAATAGCCTTACCTAGAGAGCTGGATGCATAAGAGATAAGCAATTGATCAGATTTTCTGAAATCTTTAGTTTTGTCCAGGTAAAATCGTAGTTGTCTGTGTACGTCCAATGAATGTAAGATCTTTATTTTGAGGATTTGGAAAAAAGGTAAGAAGATGAATAGTCTGATTTAGAACCACTTTAGAAATCACCTTAGGCATGAATGTAGGACTGGTCCTCAAGGAAACTCTGTCTTGGTGGAAGAGAATATATGGTTCCACAGCCATGAGAGCTTGCAACTCTGAAACCCTTCTGGCAGAAGTCAATGCTAATAAGATAGCTGTCTTCCAGGATAAGAACTTGATATCTGAAGCCACAGCATGCTCAAAAGGAGGCAAAGCAAGTTTCTCCAAGACATAATTAAGATCCCAAGCAGGAACAGGAGGAGTTCTGGGAGGTCTTAAATTCTTAGCCCCTCTCAAAAATTGTCTCACCAGCTGGTGAGAAAAGATGGGAGGATCAGTGTTGAAATGAGCCGAGATAGCAGAAGCATGAATTTTGATGGAGGAAAAGGAGAGGCCTTTAAGCAAAAGGTCTGAGAGGTAAAGTAAAATGGAGGAAATATCAGGCAAAAGAGGATCAGAACCTCGATCCTGCATCCAAATACAAAATCTTTTCCATTTAGAAGCATAAGATTTTCTAGTGCTAGGCCGCCTAGCTTCTAAAAGAACATCCAAAACTTGTTTGGGAAGAGAAGAAGGAATCAAAGGCCCATGTAGAGCCAAGCTGCCAGGCAAAGGGTCTTGATTTGAGAGTGTAGCATCTGACCCTGATGCTGGGACAGAAGAGAAGGGATCAGAGGCAGAATCCATGGAGGTTCCAAGAATAGGTGTTTTAAAGTTGGATACCAGAACTGCCGAGGCCAATTTGGAGCTATCAAAATGATAATCTTGGGTTTGTCCTGTTTTATTTTCAGTAACACCCGAGGCAGAAGAGGAAGAGGAGGGAAGGCATATCCCGAAAGGTTCCTCCAGCTGAATGACGGGGCATCCACTTTCCAAGCTGTTTTGTGGAAGGACCTGGTGCAAAAGAGAGGCAACTGATGATTGAGATGGGATGCAAACAGATCTATCTGAGGACAATGCCAAACTGCAGTAATCCTGCTGAATAAGTTGGGGTCCAGCATCCATTCGTGAGGATCCGAAAGGTTTCTGCTTAGGCTGTCTGCTAAAAGGTTCTGTTTTCCTGAAATGAATTGAGCTTGAAGATGCAGATTCAGATTTAGAGCTGTGTCCCATAAACTCATGGCTAGTCTGCAAAGGGGGTAAGAGTGAGAGCCCCCTTGCTTGTTTATGTACCACATGACTGTGGTGTTGTCTGTACGAATCAGAAGAGGCCCTGGTTGCAAAAGATTTTGGAAGGCTAGAAGAGCAATTTGGACTGCCAACATTTCCTTCAAGTTGATGTGCCAGGGAAGATGCTTCTTTGTCCAAGAGCCCTGCTGGCAAATGTCTAGAAAATGAGCTCCCCAAGCATAATCCGAAGCGTCCGTGGTTATGATCTGAGAAGGTTGAGGCAGACGAAAGGGATTCCCTTTGTTTAAAGCACAAGCCCTGGACCACCAAAGGAACTCTTTTTGGTGGCAGGGAATCAGTGGAATAATTGTGTCCAGACTGTGGCAATGCTGTGACCATACACTCTTTAGGTACCATTGAAGTTTTCTCATATGAAGCCTTGCATTTGGAATCAACAGGATGCAAGAAGCCATGTAGCCCAATGCCTGCAGGAATTTCCTTGCAGTGAGCTGAGTTAAAGTAGCCAAGGTTTTGAAAATTGAGGCCAGTTGTAATTGTTTTTCTGGAGTGAGGAAGGCCCTTTGCAAGCTTGTGTTTAGAAGAGCTCCCAAAAGATCATTTGCTGAGAGGGGATCAAATGTGACTTTTTTGTGTTCACTGAAAATCCCAGTAGTAGGAGAAGACGTTGAACAAACTGCAGATGTTGAAGTAAAAGGTCTTTGCTGTCCGCCTGAATAAGGCAGTCATCCAGATAGGGGTAAATTTGAATCCCTTGGAGTCTGCAATAAGCTACTACTGGAGCCAGACACTTGGTAAAGACTCTGGGCGCAGTAGATAAACCAAAGGGCAGTACAGAGAATTGAAAGTGCCTCGAACCTGCCTTGAATCTGAGGTATTTTCTGCGTTCCTGCCTGATGGGAATGTGTAAGTAGGCTTCCTTTAAGTCCAATGTCACCATCCAAGCATCCTGGGAGAGCATGGGAAGAAGTTGTTGTAGAGTAAGCATCTTGAATTTTGGAATTTCCAGAAAGGTGTTTAATACTGAAAGGTCCAGAATAGGTCTCCATGAGTTTTGTTTTCTTGGGACCAGAAATAGTCTTGAGTAAAAACCTTTTCCCATCAATAAAAGTGGAACTGGTTCTATGGCTCTCATGGCCAATAAAGCGTCCACTTGATTTAAGGCCTCTGACCATTGATGTTTTGGCAGATCTGGCCAACCGATAGACTTTGGCAGAGTATGAAAGTGGAATTTGTAGCCTCTTAAAATCACGTCTAAAACCCATTTGTCTTGGGTAATATGAGTCCAATTGAGGTAGAAAAGAGAAAGTTTTCCTCCAAGAGGGGCTTCCAGGCAAGGAGGACCTGTAGCCCAACAGAGAGAGTCATTGGGTCTGCTTCCTTTGTGGTTGAGATCTGTCTTCTCCCCTTCTAGGTGATAAAGCAGTCCATTGTCTGGACCTGTAAGAGGCCTGAGCCCGACCTCTGGAGCATCTATATCTTCCCCTTTGAGGCCTGTCAGACGTGGGAAAGGACCAATTTTTAGAGGGCCAATTTCTAGAAAATCTAGGAGGCTGAACTTGTAAGAAATCTTTAACAGTCTGCATAGATTTGGCTTTATCCTCCATCTTTTTAATAACCTCCTCAGCCTTAGATCCAAACAAAACATCATGCTGAACAGGGGCATCTAACAATTTAGCCTTAACTTGCTCAGGTAAATTCTGCTCTCGAAGCCAAGCATGTCTCCTGATAACAGTACCAGAGGCTGCGGCCCTACAAGAAGCCTCCAAGGCATCAAAACCACAATGTAAACTATGTTTGCTAACTTGTTCAGTTGCATGCAATACATCCTGTAATTCCTTGTCCTCTGCACATGCAGGAAAAGTAGAAAGTTTTTGCTTTAAAACAGACAAAAGAAATTGCTGATACTTGAACATATGAAACTGGCAATTTAAAGCTCTAATAGAAAGAGTAGCAGAAGTATACACCTTTTTGCCCCATCTGTCCAAGGCACGAGAATCCTTTTCAGAGGGAATAGGATTTTTAGATGAAGCGGCCTTAGCAGCCTTGGAACCCTGAGAAATAGTTTCAGGATCTGCAGAAGGGTTCTTGAACAAAAACTGATGGGAATCAGGGACTCTGTAAAATCTATCTGGCTTAGAAGGAGCAGTCGGAAAGGAATCAGGATTCAGGTTAGCTTCAGAGAAAGCATCATCCACAATATCAAGAACAGGAGGAATAGCCAAAGGTCTGTGTTGAGGGAGAAGGAGAAATTCCCTAAGTCTCTTCTTGGAAGCGGAATAATCCTGACCTTCCCAATGAAAATGCTCTCTCATCTCATGCAAGGTTTCCCCAAAAGAAAAATCTTCAGGGGGAGAATCAGAGGGAATAGAGTCCCCTGCATCAGAATCCTCATAAGGAGGAAAAGAATAATCCTGGTCAGAGGAAGACACTGAAGACACAGAAGCCTGATCAGAGGAATCATAAGGAATATCCTGTCTAGGCCTTTTTTCAGGAGGAGGGTGAGAACCCCTAATCATAGTAAGCAAATCTTCAGCCATCCTTAATAATTGCTTCTGGGTCTTGGGAGCTGCATCCGAAGAAGCTTGAGAAGAAACCCTTGGCTTAACAGGAGTCTTTGACTTTGCCTTTGTCTTGGTAGTAATAGTGATATGAGAAGGCCTGAAAACCCCTTCAGAAGCCGGTACCTGCACAGCGGTTCCGGACCCATCTGAAGGAGCGACATCCGAAGGTCCTGCAGCAGATAAAATACTGGGCCTAGTTGGCTCCCCATGGGAGTCCGTGTCGGCCATCGGTTCCGAAGTGGCTGACGACAGGGGCTGCAAAAGCGCCTCACTGACGACCGCCGAACCCGAAGCTGGCTCCGGCTGCAAAGTATCCTGTTTGGACATCGGAGGCCTATCCTTGTCCTGGCATTTTTTGTGAATTCCGGTTGTCGGTAAAGTATCTGACGACATCCTATAATTGAACCGTCTACCGAAATAATTCAAGGCCCAATCGTACCTACGCTTAATAGTGCGAGAATTAAACTTGGCACAAAACCGACAGCAAGAAACGTCGTGGTCAGGGCCTAAGCAAGGAAGACAGTAAGAGTGGAAATCTTTATGAGGTATTTGTTTTCCACACGATAGACAATTATTAACTTTTTCTGACATCGGAGGAGCAAGAAAAAAGTTTCCCCAACGGGGTACTTAGCTTGAGAAGAGAAGAAGACGACTTCGGACCGACGACAATCAAAGCACGTTGTCCAGAATCCGCCAACCAACAACTTGCGAGCTGCTTTCCGCCGAACGGCAAGAAAGACTGGATAAGATGGCGTCGGCTGTCACCTTTATACCTCTACGTTCTGACGTCAGGGTACTTGCTGGTACAGCCGACGCCGGACCCAGACTTTGGAATTCTGGCCGACCTCGGGCTGCCTGCCGGCAGGATCACCCTACAGTTATGACTGCAACAGTGAAACACGAAGAACATCCCTGTACAGAGGTTTTAACAAAAACGGGTCTACATTATGTCAGCGAAACGGCATTACAGCGAATGCCATTTCGCTGTCACATATAGACCGAAATCTTAAAAGAGCGAAACCCCAGTTCACCATTTTTTTTCCCATGGGAAAAAAAATCAGTGAACCAACAAAACACAACATACCAATTAAAACATTACAAAGTGGGGGGCTTCACCCACCCCACACCCCCCAATGTGGGGGGCTGTGCCCACACACACCCCCTAACTAAATATACCAACTCTGAGATCGCACTACAGTTGGGTAAACGGCAATGTCATGGCTCAGGCCAAGTGATTTCTTTCCCTGTGAAAGAAATCGCTGACCTGAGCTTTTGCTCTTTTCCGATTTTGGTCTATATATGTTGGCGAAACGGCATTTGCTGTAATGCCGTTTCGCTGACATGATATAGACCCAACAAAAACATCCCTTTCAAGAAAGCTTTGCACAGTATATGGGAAATCAAAGTTGATCGTCCAATACCATTACAGAAGTTAGATATTGCTGCTAGCTGGACTTTGGCTATTGACAGGGATACATGTGTGTTGAGATGATAAAAATTCCAGTATCTTATCAAAAGGAGCTAAAAAGGGGTCTAGATTGTTGGCACGAGGCCAGACAGTAAATCTTTTCCACTTACTGACAATCACTTGCGTGTGGCTGACTTATGAAAAGCTAAAAGGATGTGACGCACCTGGGAAAAAAGTGTAGGAGAACTGGCTGTCAATGGACTTGGAGAAGCCAAGCTGTCAACTTGAGGTGTTGAATGTTCGGGTGAGTTAGTTCTTCTGGGTGGGACAACAGATCTGGAACTGGGTCCACGATTCATGGCTGCTGAATCAGGAAAGGCCAAAGAAAGGGGAACCATATCTGTTTAGGCCAAAAAGGGGCAATAAGGATGACCCTTCTCTTCAGCCAGGTTGCTTTCTAATAGAACTTTAGGATCAGAGAAATTGTGGGAATGCATACAGAAGTTTGGAGGGCCAAATGTGAAAGACAGCATCTCTCGGTGACCCCCGCAGGGAGGATTAGGGCAAAGTAGTCACTGTATTTGTTGTTCAGATGAGAGGCAAAGAGATCACAACAAGGCTGGCCCCAGTGACACAATATGTTCTCTGCCACTGTCGGATTGAGAGACCACTTGTGAGGCAGTAGAATACTCCTGCTCAATTTGTCTGTTATCACATTGGAAGTTCCTAGAATGTGCACTGCTAAGAGAAAGTGGTCAGAAGAGATCGCCCATTGCCACACTCTGAGTGCTTCTAGAAATAGGATGGAAGATTTGGTTCCTCCTTGTTTGTTGATGTACCAAACCACTGACATATTGTCCGTTTAGACTGCAATTGTCCCCAAGGGAAGGACAGTTTGGAATGCTTGCAACTCTAGAAGCACTGCTCTTAGTTCTAGGACACTGATATGTAGGATGGCCTCCATGGGGGACCAAGTGCCTTGGACAGTCTTTCCCAGATAATGCCCTCCACCCCATCTGGCAGGCATCCGTGGTCACTATGGCCTTGGGTTGTGATGGGACAAATGGGCGTCCTAGCAGAATATCTATGGAATGAATCCACCACGCTAAGTCCCTTTTACAGTGATTGGTGATCAAAATCAAGTCTGACATGGGTTGATGAGAAATTGTCCATTGAGACGCTAGTGGCCATTGTAGAATTCTCATGTGGAACCTCGCTAAGGGAACTACAGTTATTGTCACAGCCATAGAGCCTAATGCTTGCAGAACTAAATGGGCAGCAACTTTCTAGCTGTTCATTAGTTTCTGAGCCTGAATTCTGATTTTCTGAAGTCTGATGAGAGGAAGAGAAGCTATGGAGGTTTTGGTATTCTGAAGAGTCCCTATGAACTACAACCTTTGACATGGAGTGAGCTTAGATTTGTCGTGGTTCACTGTTATTCCTAGTGAAGAACAAAGACAAAGAATGTGGTCCCTTGCAAGGATCAGCTGATGCATGGTCAGGGCAGTAATGAGGCAGTTGTCCAAATAGGGAAACCTGCCTGAACCTGCCGCCCTTATAGTCCCTTCGGCTGCATGGGCAATGAGCCTCATGAATGAGTAACACACAGACTCCAGGGTGGCCAACTGGGAAGCAACATTGTTCTGGAGTTCTTCAGAAATGGCTCCTGCAAGGTTATCCAATAATTCTTTGATCAGATCCCTTTGATGTCTGATAAATCGTGCAGGAAAATTCAAAGACCTTAGGGCGAAGGTCGATGAAGTGCAAACCCGCTTTCCAAATCTATCCATTGCCCGAGACTCTTTTTTGGGTGGACAGATAGAGGAACTTTCTTCAAACAGTTCTTTTTTTGTGGCTGCCACCATGACCATGGCATCAATTGGTATTCCTTTTGCCCAAAAGTATTTGTCTTCAGGTGCTGATAGAATTTTGTCTGGCCTCCTGGGAATGGATTCTATAGTGTCAAGAGCCTTTCATGTCCCCTGGGCAATCAGTTGTATTAGACCATCAGTGGGTGGAGACACCCAAATGGTAGAGGGTTGGGAGCCGAAAGCCTGCAGGTATACTGACTCCTCAGAGTAGGGATTTTGGGACTTTCAGTCACCCCTCCTTTTTAATATTTCCAGGATGTCTCCAAGGGAGATGTCATTAGGGGTGAGTTTGGGGATCCTTCCCCTTCATCAAAATCAGTGTCCTCTGTGTCCGATTCCTCAGGGGAATCCAAGTGTTTCCTCTTACACAATCTCTTCTTAGGGACCTCCTTAGTGGGGTGTTATGAGGAGGTATCAGAAGAGGACAGAAGCAATATCTGTGGATCCTGAGGCTTCGACTTCTGCTGTCCTGGCGGGAGTGCTGGTTGAATATTTGGATGAGAGGATGAAGGGGGGAAAGGCTGTGAAAAGGAAGGGGCCAACCATCTGACAACAGCAGTCAGGGCTCCCTCCGTGGCCTTAAAAGCTGGACCCCCCCAAATTGGGAAGATAGCCCGGAACCGAGAAGGACACTGTTGGGAACTCCCTGCTCTGATGAGACAACTCCTAAGACCAAAGCCAGAGCTAAGCTGCTCCATGCAGAATCCCTGAGGTACAGAGAAGGCTCTGAAAAAAACAATGGCCAAATTTTGCCCCTCTGAGCCGACAAGACAGCTATAGCTCCGAGAGATCTCTGGTTCCGACTGAACCGAAGAACTCACAGCAGAAACCAGCTTTGAGGAAAAAGAAGTCCCTGGAACTGATGCAGTCAGCACCGAAAAATTCAAAGCTGATTGATAACTCTTGAGACTTTAGTTAAAGTCAGAGAAGGAACAAAAAGTGGTGCCAAGGAAGGTTCTGCACCGAAGCCTAAGGGGGGGGGGGAGTCGCAGCCGAAGAAACAGCTGACAGCCCTCTCCCCAGAGAGTTTTATTAACCAGCCACTCCACGTTGTTTTCTGTTAAAATTTTGGTGGAGTGGGTACACATCACGAGGGAGACTTAGGTCTTTCAAGGAAGGGAGAAGGTAATCTGTCTGAGAAAGGGTCAATGGTCAGAGAATATACAGTCCTGGGCATATATATGAAGGATTTGTCCATTTTAGATGTCAGTGCTGAAGTGATTGGAACCAACAAAGAGGTCAGATCTTGGGATCTTGGCAGTGAGGAATCTAAAATAATCTGTGCCGAAGGAGTAGGTGCCGATGGTTTCAGCACTGAAAGAGGCTTAGTTGGAGCCAAAGAGGACCTCGGTTCCAAAGCCTTTGTGTAAGAGACGGACGGTTCCCATGCAAAGGAGCCACCGACTTTTGATTTTTTTGCTGATGGTGCCTCAGGAGTACTCGGCACCGACAAACTTCTTTTTTCGTATTTCTCCAAGGTCTTGGAAGAAAAACAGGAAGACGATGGAGAACAGACATCAGTCCTGGCATTTTTTACTTCAGATAAGGCCTCACTGAAGGCAAGGGTAGCGTACCCTTCAATATTAACTTGTTTCGTCTTTCAGTGAGAGCCCTATGTCTAAAACTGTGGCAGACTAAACAGTTCTCTTGCAAATGAAGAGGACCAAAACAGAAAAGACAGAGAATATGGGCATCAGAAGTCAGAATGTTGTGGTTACACTTCTGGCACCTCTTGAATCCTGCCAGAGGTTTAGGCTTGTCTGCCGTAACTGAAGGCACAAAAATGGAAAGTGCACTCACTCACTCACACTTACTGGAGAGAAAAATGTCAAACAACCCTCCATAGAAGACAGTAAAGATTTTTTTTTAAAGAGAGAAGGACTAGCAACAATGATAGTAGAGACACACAACAGTGCATAAGTGTGACGGAAGAGGGACTATCAACAATGATAGTGAAAAGTACACAGAAGTGTACGGGCAGGGGGAAGGGAAGATAGAATGAGAGGGACTATCAACGATGATAGTGGGGAAATACACCAAAGTATATGGGCAGGGAAAAAACAGACAACTATGAAAGGAACAAGAGAGAAGCTAAATTGGCAGAAAAAAATGGTAAGGGGAATGGTTAACTAATAAAAAATGATTTCACCTGAGAAAAAACACTAAAGATTAAATTCGCTCAAGAGCAGTTGGTGAACGCATCTGTCTACCAAACCGGCAAATGAGATCTGAGGTAAATGGGACAACAGCATTATAGGTAAGGGTATAGCTCAAGGGTTTTTTGGTCTTTGCGAGCTGTTAGTAATAGCCGAGTTGGCTCCGATGCTCAGAACTGGACCCAGAGGTTAAGGATTAAATGAAAATTGACAACGTCAGATGGTTAACATTTTGAACATTGGAACTTTCACCTACAGATTTAGAAATGAAACATCTAGTACTGGTCTCCAACAGCCCCCTTTCTTTGATACCAGAAACATTCTGGAGTGAAAGCCTTTGTCCCTTATACTTAACTCATTAACCCTGAGTACCATCACAGGACACATCTATGGTTAAATCCGAGCACTCCCTGAGACGAGAGCTGTACGTTACACCCGAGTGTTGTCTGGTAGCCTGACTATGTTTACAAGCACAGTTTAATTCCACTGATGAAAACTAAATTCAAAAGGTACCTGAACTTTATTAACTACCTTCTCAACTTTATTTTCACGGTGGAGTTAACTATAGTTTACATAGAATTTTTTAAAGAAAATTGGCTTTCTGTGGTTATCACTCACAGCTAGCCGATCTTCTCTGCACTGTAATTTAATTTGGCATACCTGTGTCTGAGTGATGAAGGCACACTGTATTTCTTCCTTTGGCTGCATTAATTCCTACCCCCAAAAAATATAAAAGATCTTATAAAGCCCTAATTTTAGTTACTATTATAATAAATAAAAAACTTTAGACAGTATTGTTTCACTGGCCCCTAAAGTCATGTAAGCAGTGGCAGCCAATCAGATTCATGTAGTCATGGCCACCTCTTGCGTAACATCTCTGCCTACTCACCTCACAATTTTTTGTTGTGGGTAAATAAATAGGGGTTTCTGTAGCGGCATTGTTCCCTTTTTCCTTACAGACTTCTACAAGATTCCTCTTCACAGCAAACCATTCACTGTGAGCCGTATCTCTAGAGTAACATCCTACCAAAGTGCCATGCAGCCCAAGGATTCAGCATCCAGACAGAACTAAGGTCAGAGGAAGGGAAATTTAGGTAAGCACGTGTATTATTTTTTTACTTTTAGGGTAGCTTTTACCCTACTGACCTGCTTCAGCTAAATAATACTTGTTCTCTGTTCTGGGACTTCACTGTTCAACCTTATATGTCCCTCACTTCTCACCTCACAACTGACATGGGGCAGTCGCCACCCTGGGGCACCAGCATACTTCTTAATTGTACAGATTTTTGGAGGTTATTTCCCATTTATGTCCATTTTTCATAAAATTGTGTTTTTCTCTACAGTAATTAACGATCGTACTGACAGGCCTTTGAGTTTCAGTCTTCATTCCTTTCAGAAAATTCATGCAAATGCTAAACTTCTTATTCTATCAACTTTCAGTGTAAAAAAATAACACAGAAAAAAGTGTGCGTGTGTGTGTATGTCTATCTTTCTGTCTGTGTGTGTGAGTGAATGAATGTATGTAAGCAGGAGAGACTGTGTGTTAGAGATCGAGAGTGAGAGCGATGTTATGTGAATGAATGAATGTATGTAAGCAGGAGAAATTGTGCGTTAGAGATTGAGAGAGAGAGTGAGATTGATGTTGTGTGTTGTGTTCCTAACCCTCGGACACTTACACTAATTTTTTCTAAACTTTTAGAAATCTGCTTGCTGCATTTGTAGGAATCAGATTCCTACAGTTTACATTAGGCTTTAACCAGCTTCATGACAACCGCAAGCAGAATACTGGCATTTAACTGCAACTGCATTTCAGTAACAATCGCGCCCCATAATCCTTTGCGCACTTAGTTACAGCACTACATTTATTATCTCATTTCATGCAAAGGACAGAAAAGCTCATGCTCAGAGGGTGGCTCATGGTTTGGTAAGGCACAGAGAGATTTGAGTGTACAGCGTGGTATAGCCATAGCTTTTAGAATGTTATATTTTAAATAAGTAAATAAATACAATTAGTATTCATGGTAATAGTGATTGGCTTTCTGAGGGATTTTTCTACATATGTGAGTTAACATACCTATCTGCATCAGGTGTATGTAATTTGCCTCTTGGAGTCCTCATATCAAGTATCGTTAGAGTTTATAAAGTTTGTGGAATTTAAAAGTATTTAAATCCTAAGTTATTTTATGCAATAGTGTTGTACATCTTTTGAAGTTAGCATTTGCCTAACTCATCTACTTAGTTTTTCTGTTTTGTTTTTCGTGTTCGCATTTATGAGTGACTGTTTGTTGCTTTGTAATTTTTGAAAATCAAACCAGGAACACTGCTGTGCCAGATAATGAACTTACAATGTCTGATAAAAACAGTAACATGGAATGTAAAGGGATTAGGTGCACCTCAAAAGATATCCATGGTTATGAACAAATTAAGACATATGCAAGCATTAGTAGTTTTTCTTCAGGAAATCAACTTGAAAGATGGCAAAACTAAGGTAATCCTTTAGTACTGGGAAGGATGGGGAAATGTTAGTACCTCTAGAATAGCTAAAAGAAGAGTTTTACTCTGATTCACCAACAGCTAGTGTGGACTTTATATAAAACTGCTAAGGACTGATAGGATAGGAGGTTAATCTTAAAGATGTAGTCCAGCAATGGGAAGCTTATACTGGGAAATGTTATGGTCCTACCAAAGACAATACTGCATGTTTTAACAATCAATAAGATGAGAGGACATAACTCAACATTATTCATAGGAAGGGATTTTAATATTGCACTTGACTCATTTACCTATGAGAAAACCAGACCACCTACATCCATGAGGCTTTTGGTTGGATTAACAAATGTTACTGGGTTAATTGACATTTGGAGTTCCACAAACTCATCACTTTGAGATTCTGCGTGAGTGGAGGTTATGAAAGAAGTGGCCAGTTGTTCATAGTACTACTTTACCCATTGTGGCTTGGACAACCTAGTCTGTAGTGTGTACCACAACCGCGTCACGCTATAGTGTGGTTAAACTAATTTTAAGTTATGATGGACTAGGTCACAATATGCTAAAGGCTGGAACTTGGATCATTTGCTGTTTAAATCAGGGACCAAATCCTAAAAAGAGCAAGTTATGTATTTTAGCTTTGTTAACTAGGTAATTGTGTTGGATATAATATTGAAATATCACAAATATAACTGTAAACATGGATTTTAGTAGCATGATTTTACACATTGCCAGTAAAACAAAGGAATATTATAGTTTGACCTTGTCTTGCTACATGTTTTATCATGGATATAGCCTTGTCTGTGAGCTGCATGTATGAAGTCATGAGAAAGTGCAGAGTATGTTAGAATATGCAAAGATGTAGCAGTATCAGCAGGCTCTGAATAATAATTGCATATTTCTACTGTTACTCAAGAATGTGAATTACGGTTGGAAGGATTTTTCCGGAATATCTTTGTTCCGTGTAGTGAATGTCTGTATTTCTTCCATGTTGTTAGTTTAGTTTAGATTTGCTGCCAATCTAGTCTGAAAATAAATGTTTTTCCTCAAACTTCTTTCATGATGGACGTGATAAGAAACCTCTTAACAATGGCATGCTCAGCCAGTTTTTCTAAAAGAACCTGTCATGTTATTTCATCTGCTTTTCTCAAAAAGACAGATAAGGGGAAGATAAAGCAGTGGAAAAACAGAAGGAAATAAGGTCCCAAATCTTCAACCTAGCCAGATTTTGGGGGGGGAGGGGCAGGACATCATCTCAGAAAGAATGCAGGTTGAAAATATGAAACTGCAGTACAGCTAGGAACTTCAGTTATTTCATTATTAAATGCATGGGCTGTGAGCCTATCACATTCCAAAGACATGCATTAGGTGGATTGGACACTCTAAATTGGCCATAGAAGTGTGAGTGTGTATGTGTATGTGAGCATAGCCGGCTTTAGGCACCAGCAAACCCTGCGGTCACTGGGGGCCCCCTGTTCCCTGGGGCCCCCAACCGCAGCAAGTTATATTATCCTGATATTTGTAACGTGTATGTAAAACCAACAAAAGCTAGTACAGCAGTCTTGTATACTTTGCAAACCACAAGGGTCATAACTCTTATTTATATTTCCCTTAAAATACAAAGATATTTCTGGTTGTAGTAACAGTGATTTGTCAAGTAGCAGGCATAAGAATTCCATTAAATATCTTACCACTGACATAGTGCCCCTGGCTTAGTTAAACCCTACTGCTGGACATTTTCTTCACTAAAACTAACTACATAGCCAGCTTTAGGTCCCTGTAAAATCCATGGCTGCAGGGGGCCCCCTTAATCATCCTTGACTGTTTGTGGGCCCCACAAAAGCTGCTGCTGACTGGGGAAAATAAGGAAGAAAAATGTAACTTCCTAATTATGCTTTTTAACATGAACAAGGCTGTGTTATGACCCTGTTAGGATGAAGCTGATAATGAACATGAGCAGTATAAGCACTAGAGAGATCAGCAGCCCAGAGTGACTTATCTCAGTGCAAACTTTGCATTTTAAGAAGAGCTGATGCTTCGATCATCAGGGATAGTTTTCTCTTTCAGGTAGTTTTATAAATACCAGAACACCAGATATTCTAACTCTCAATTTCTTTGCTTAAGAATTCAGTGTAATCCCAAAAATAATAGAATAAAAGCTCAGAATCAGGAATACTTTTAAATATTACTCTACTTCACTTAAAAAGTTACTCGAATAACATATTTTGCATCAACATGCATTTTTGGACAATAAGTATAAAACTCAGATGTCTGGATTGTTTGACTGTAATCCTGAAAGATTTAACAGCAAATCAAACATTTTACAAAGGACAAAGCAAAAGTATGAACAAAATCAGTGACATTCTCTGAAATCAGGGACAGTGACAGGTATGCATTACTCCTCAATGAGGTAAATAAAAGTGACTTATCCCTGCTGCTGTTTGGAAATATCATTCAATGGTCTCATGTAGCAGTACCAGTGTTGCACAATGTATTGCTGTATGCTGAAATAAGTACAAAAGTAGTATTGCTATGGCTTATGACTGTGCGTGTGTGTGCGTGTGTGTGTGAGTATGTGTGTGTGTGTGTATGTGTGTGTGCGTGCACGTGTGTGTGTGTGTGTGTGTGTGTGTGTGTGTGTGTGTGTGCACAGTGCACCCAATAATGGACAAATACATTATTCTGCTGTGTATCAGTAAAAAATGTACCTAACAAGTAATTATATTTCAAAGGTAAGACAAAATATATCACAGAACATTCAGACGCATAGATATTCTTGGAGTTTGGTGGGCCCTACTCACCAGACTGTCTAAATGGATAACGGGGACTTCCTTAATCATCCTTGACTCTGTGGGGGCCTCCACAAAAGCTGTTGCTGGTTGGAGAAAAATGTATCAATTTTCTGAATGAACTGTTTAACCTGAACGGTGCTGAGATAAGACCCTTTTAGGATAAAGCTGATAATAGCCTGTTTTCAACCACACCCATTCCAAAACCAGCTCTGCTCAAATGTGTGTGTACAGAAAGCTGCTACAGGTTATAAGGAGCTGGGGATTGTGTGGTTATTACAATTTTAATTTTCATCACATTTAAACCTTAGAGGTGCACACAGAAAGTCATTATAGCTTGTGTTTGAACTGAGGGCAGTGTTTCTCACAGAGCTCAGAGCTGTACAAAGAATGTTAATATAGCTTGGGTAGGAGTGGTGTACTGTGTAGGAGCAACAGATTAGACTATATTACTGAAAATTTTCTCACAATCATATATCAGGCACATATACATGCAGCTGGCTGCCTTTGACGGTTAGGGGCGAAGAACATGCTATGTGTATGTGTATCAGCAGTCACTTGAAATATATTACTAAGTCAATTCGAACCTCTGCTTTCATCCCAGTCTAACACCAAAGGGATACATAAGCAGTGACTGTCTTTTGTAGGGGGTTAGGGAGTCAGGCAGTATTCCCAGATAAGACCTATGTATTCCTACAACTACTGGCTTGTTAGTTTACTGTGAGCTACTATTTTGTCAGCTTTGAACATTAAGCTTGGGTGAAATTTATGTCTTCATTGAAAGAAAAAAAATAAGATTGAAATTATTTTCTTTTTCATGATTTTTGTTTAGGCCATCATTGGAGTAAAATGTTGAGAAAATGCTCTAAAATGCATCTCAGACCATCTGTAAACCCATGGCTTCTTGAGCCCTGGCTTATTTGAGTTATTTTCTAAATGGTTGTTACTGTGCTGTCTTGTTCAGGAAAGGTATATTGAAATGATGCAAGGAAAACTAAAGCTGAACAGCAACAGTGAATTTCTTTCCTTAATCGTAATTTCTGTTCAAGCCATTATTGGATGAAAAGGTTGTGTAAAAAGAAAAAACAAACTTTAAAATGCACCTCAGAGCATATAGAAAGTTATGGCTTCTTGAAAAAGCTGAGAGCAAGGCAAAATGTGAGAAAAGGAAGAAAAAAGTAATGTGCATGGTATGGAGAGCTCACAGGAGGGGGGGGTCAGAGGAGAGGACTGGAGGGTGTATGGGGGGTGTTGAAACAGTAGGCCTAGTCATCATTTCACTTTAAGTCCAGACCTGTACATAGAGTTGTTGTAATGTACCATTGTTGCAACCAAATGGCAGTAACTGTAAGTGTCCCTTTGTTAGACAGGTCAACATTGTGTGGTACATAGGCCTGTTGTAATGTCAGAGCTTGTAACTACAGGTCTGTCTGTGCAAACTCCTCCTAAAAGTTTGCAGCATGAGCTAAAAGGTTGCTGAGGAGAGATGGCATTGACAGGCTGATACTTATACTGATAGTGCCTAGGGGGCCCCATCTTGACATTTACTGGGGGCCCCCAAAATGTTAACACCAGCCCTGTATGTGAGTGTGTATGTGAGTGGTATAGATGAACTACCATGGCAGGGCTAGCCACCCAGCAGTGTAAACCTTGGCTTGAGATGATTGTCACCATACCTCTCAACCTGGAAACATCAAAAATTAGGACAAGAGCCATGAAAAATAGGTACATATCTGTATGCTGATTAACATCTAATTTACATACATAATGATGTAACCCCACCCACTTCAATGGAATTGTGGGATACCAACTTTCGAACACAACAAACTGAAGAACAGACAACCAAAATATGGCACCAGAGTCCCCCTGCAGCCATTCTAATGTCCCATTACCTGGCTATTTCGCCCCATTTACCATAAACACTAATGTGTGCATACTGCTTTACTTCTGCAATGATTATTTGGATTTTATTTTTACATTTTGCAGCATATCAATGCACAAACACTAACAGACATCTAATAAACAAAGCAATACTGTCTCACAATGAAAATAGACTTGGCATTAAAACTTCTCTGCCCTTGAAACTCACATTCATTGAATCAAAGGAGTGGAATGGAGGGCATAAAAGTGTCCTGGGGCCATCTGTGGGTCAGGGTATCCCAAAGTGACTCCTCCTCCTGAGGATCAGAGCAAAGAACTTACTACACTTAGTGGTGTGGGTAGATACAAACAGTTAATTTCCAATGTCTGAAAATCTGCTCCGTGACAACTGGTTTGAAAAACCACTCATAAAGGAGAAGGATAGACCTGCTTAACCTGTCCACTAGAACACTGGATTTCCCTGGAATATGCATTGCTATTAGAAAGCTGTGAGAAGATACTGCCACACTCTCATGGCCTCTCGATGTAAGGGGTAAGACAACCATGTCATCTGTCTGGATAGATATTACATCTAGGGGAGAGAGGCCTGAAAGGCCTGCAATGCTAACAGAACCACTCTCATCTCCAAGACACTGATGTGTAGACTGGCCTCTGTTGTGATCATATACCTTTAACTATTTTTTCCAGGTAATGCCCTCCCCCCTTCAACTCCAAGTAGGAAGCATTTGTGATCATAGTGTCTTGTGGAGAGGGAAGACTGAAGAGCCTCCTTGTGAAACATTTGGAGACTCCAACCACTACCGGATGTGTCTTGCAAATATCTGTTAAAGGAAACCCCATCCACCACTAGATGTGTGTCCTGCAAATCTCTATTAAAAATACCTGAAAACATGTGGGTTTCTGTCTTATCAACCAATGGACCATAAAGATACACTGCAGAACTCACATGTAGTACCTGACCAGGGGAAACAAGGTAATCAAAGTTACCGTGTAGCCTAGAAGACAAAGAAACTGTTTTTGCTGTTGGCTTCTGATGGGACAAGATAGCCAAAGTGTGTTGATGAATGGATGTAATCCTTGTTTGGAGAAGTTTTGCAATTTGTAGCTTTGTGTTCAACTGAGCTCCTATGAACTCTAAATTATGAACTGGACAAAGTTTGGATTTTCCTAAATTCACTGTAATCCCTAGGCTTGAGCACAAATACAGCAAGAAGTTCCTGGCTTGGATAAGTAGATCCCTGGTAGGGGTGGTGATGAGCCAGTTATACAAATAAGAAATAGCCGGAACCCTTGCAGTCGAAGAAGACCTGCTACTACTGCCATACATTTGAGACCAAAAGGTAGAGCTCTGCATTGAAAATGATAAGCTTCCTGACAGAACCGAAGACACTTCCTTCACCATTTATCCGTATTTATATGGTAGTATGCATCCAGTCGTTTCCTCTCAGTCCAGGAAGAAATGACTGTACCATGACCATGTGGAATTTTGTTTTTCTTACAAATTTATTTAAGTGACTTAGGATCACAACTGGCCTTGGGTCCCTGCTTTTCTTTGGTACTATAATGAACCTTGAGTAACCTCCAAATCCTTTTTTTGGTCAGGTGGGACCTCTTGGATAAATCATTTGTTTAGAAGCTTCCTTATTTCTGAAGTGGCCACTTCCATTTCAGAGGGTGGTAAGTTGGGAAGGCTTTTTGTGGTTAAAGAGGGAGCATGGAAGAGAAAGAAGTAGCTTCTAGTTATGATCCTCTGCACCCATTTGTTTAAGTGATGTATATCCAGGTTGCTGGATACAGGGATAAGTGCCCCCTCGGTGTCTCCAGAGTTTGGTAGTCAGGCAAACATTCAGAAACATTAAAAAGGCTTCTTGTAAAAAAGACCTCTGAAGCCTTGATTCTAAAGACCACTTCTGCCCCTAGGGCGACATACATTGTAACAGTTCCTCCCTCTGCCACAGGGGGCTCTTTCTCCAGAAGTGTCAGTTTTAAAACCCTTGGGATTTGCGAAAAAAGAAGTTATGTCTTACCATAACGTTCCATCTGTGTTGTCGATCTTCACTTATCCTTGACTGTGGGTTTGGTTCCGTAACTCGGAACCAACTCAGCCGTTATTCCAGCTCGTGCCTTCCAAAAACTCTTGAGCTCAACTTTACCCACAATGTTCCTCTCAGGATTACCTCAGATCAAGTTTGCACAAGATAGAGACAGACAGGAATAACAGACCAGAGACCATACCTGTATTCCTAAAAAGGAAATCCAATCTATCAAGATAGATCCGTTCTACCACGAAACCTGAAAGGCAGGCTGAAGGAGTGTGGGAATGTCAAGGATAAGTGAAACGACAATACCAATGGAATGTTATGGTAAGACATAATTTCTTTATCTTTTGTTGTCAAGCTTCACATAATCCTTGACAGTGGGATAGAGTCCCCAGCCACCTAAATCTTGGAAGGTCTCACGGAAGTATATTCCTGAGCATCACTGAACCAAATGATGCTCGTCCACTAGAGACTAGATCCAGCTTGTAACAGTAGTAAATGTATACGGGGATGCCCATGTAACCGCTACACAGATATCACCTATAGAAGCTCTTGAATGAAAACCTGCAGAAGTGGCTATTCCTCTTGTAGAATGTGCCTTTACAGGGCCTGGTAGATGTACTTTCCTTTTTGTATAAATGAAGGTTATACAATCTTTAAACCATTTAGCCAGAGTAACTTTAAAGACTGATTTACCCAAAGTAGCTGAAGAAAAAGAAACAAACTGGTCAGAATTTCATGAATTATTTTGTTCTGTGAAGGTAAAAATGTAATTATCTATGAATATCTAGTAAATGTAGACAATATTCACCTCTGTTTGAAAAATTGGGGAAAAATATGGGAAGTTGTATTGTCTGGTTGATATTTGTCTCAGAAACTATTTTTGGTAGAAAGGATGGATTAGTTTGCAAGGACAACCTATCTTTATGTAAGAGTAGGTAAGGAGACCTGCAAGATAAGGCTTGTAGTTCTGAGATTCTCCTGCCAGAAGTAATTGCAATAAAAAATAAGGTTTCCAAGATAAATACTTCAAATCAAAACTTGCAGATGGCTCAATTGGGGAACATATTAAGAACTGTAGCACCAGATTCAAGTCCCAAGGTGAGAAAGGATACCTATATGGAGGTCTGAGCATTAAAGCCTTCTTCAGAAAAGCTTTACATAGTTTGTGGGGCATTCGAGCTGCATCATTTAAACCATCATGAAAGTTAGAAATAGCAACCAGATGCACTCGTACGGTTGACGGGGATGCTCCTGCACTGAAAAGCAATGCTATGAATTCTAAGACCTTATCAACTGGTGCGAAAGTGGGTCAAAGTTATTCTGTGTAGCCCATTTTGAAAATTTTTGCCACTTGCTGTTATATAGTCTTCTAGTTGAAGGTTTATGGGACGTTAGAAGATTCAATGGACTGGGGCAGTGAAACCATTATGCCTGGCAATCATTGGAACTGGAGGAACCATGCAGTGAGCTTGAGATTTCAAAGATTTGGATGAAACAGTCCCTCTGGATGGGACAAGAGGTCTGGAGTTGGATCCAGGATCCAAAGTTTCCAAATTAGGTGATGGCAAAGAAAGGAAAAATATATCTGTCGAGGCCAGAATGGAGTAATGAGAATTATTCTGTTCTTTGACCTGCTGGCTTTCTTCAGAAACTGGGAAATGAGACATATCGTTGGAAAGGCATACAGTAGTCCGGATGGCCAATCGTGAAGGAAAGCATCTCTCGTTGACTCCCCTGGTGGGTGGAATAGGACACTGATGTGCAAATTTTCCAATAATTGGGACCAAGAGCCTTGGACTGTCCTTCCCAGATAATGCCCCCCATCTGGGATGCGTCTGTGGTCACCATGGCTTGGGGCTGAGGAGGGACAAAGGGTTGGCTTGACAGAATTTCGCTGGAGTGAAGTCACCAACTCGGGTCTTTCTTGAATAGATTGGTGATTAATACCTTATGGGACACTGGCTGATTCAGTAAAGACCATTGTGATGCCAAGAGCCATTATAAGATTCGTATGTGAAATCTCACAAGGGGAGCTAAAGTGATTGTGGCTGCCACTGACTCTAGAGTTTGTAATAATGGTCTTGCTGTCACTTTTTTTGCTGCGAATAGTCTGGCTGACTTGCAATTTTATTCTTCAAAGTCTTTCTGGGAGAAGAGACGCAATACCACTGTTTGTGTTTAATACTACTCCTATAAATTCTAAATGCTGTGTTGGCTCTAGATGGGATTTTTCATAGTTTACAGTGATTTCCAGTGAGGAGCAAGTTTGAAGAATGTAGTCCCTTGCTTGCAACAGTAGATGCCTGGTGGGTGCAGTAATGAGCCAATCATCTAGGTATGGAAACACGCTGAATCCTTACAGTCTGAAGTGAGCTGCTACCACTGCCATGCATTTGGTGAACACCCTGGGGGTAGTGAGACCAAAGGGCAGGGCTCTGAACTGATAATGACTGGCTCCCAGCCAGAAGCGCAGGAATCTTCTGGAGCACTTGTTCATTTTTATGTGATAATGCGCATCCTGAAGATCTACTGATCACATCCAATCATCTTTTCCTAAGAATGGCAGTATAGACTAAACCGTAACCATCCGGAATTTGGTTTGTTGAATTGACTTGTTCAACACACTGAGATCCAAAATTGGTCTCCATTCCCCTGTTTTCTTTGACATTAAAAAGAGTCTTGATTAAATTTTGGATCCTATTTGGTCTGGCGGTACTGTTTGGATGACTCGTTTATCGAGCAATTTTTGAATTTCTAAGACTGCTGCATCCCTGAGACTGGGTGGAACATCTAGGATTCTTTTTGGTTGTTTGAGACTTTTTGAAATGGGGATAGTGTAACCTATGGTTATAATCCTCTGCACCCAATTGTCCATTCTTATATCTAACCAGGCAGATAGGTGCAGGGATAAGCGTCCCCCAACTGCCTCCAGAGGGCGACAATCGGGCCTCCAAGCAGAAAGACTGATAGGAGTTACCAGGGAATGAATCCCTGGAACCCTGAATTTGCGGGCCACCTCTGCCTCGTGGATGTTGTCTTCCATTATAACCACCCCCACCCCCGCCTGGGGGGGAGTCATTACCATGTGATTCCTGGAAAGGTCCTTGGGACTTTTTGAACCATAGCTTCCCACTCCTCTGGTTCCTGGAATAAGACCATTGAGGTGTGGAAAAATGTACACCCAAGGCAGAAAGGGTCTTTCCATCCTTCTCACATCTGGCATGGTTCTCTTTAACTTTGAGGTCTAATAGGGATGTTCCATCAAAATGAGCATTGACGAAAGAAGACTTGAATGGCTCCACAAACTCACATAAGCGTATACAGGCATGTCTCCTCATGGCTACGCCAGAACTCACTGCACTAGTAGTCCCTTCGGCTGCATGTGCAATGAACCTCATGGATGAATTACATATGTTTTCAAGGGTTGCCAGCTGGGAAGCTACTTTATCCTGCACTCCCTCAGCTACAGCTCCTGTCAGAGTATCTGATAACTCCTTTACCAGGTCTCTTTGTAGTCTCATAAAATGTGCCATGAAATTCAAGGGCCTAAGAGCAAAGGTTAATTAAGAGTACATGCACTTCCTGAATTTATCCATTGTCCTAGACTCTTTGTTAGGAGGATGGATAGTTGGATTTTCATCAGTATCTTCCTTTTTTGTGGCTGCTGCAACCACCATGGCATTTACTGGTATCCCTTTAGCCCAATGTTGGTGATCCTCAGGAGCTGACAAAATGTAGTCTGGTCTCTTTGGGAATGGTTCAGTGGAGTCAGATATCTTCCAACCCCACTGTGCAATAAGTTTAATCAAATCATCAGTGAGTGGAGAGATCCAAGAAGTAGATGGTTGGGCACGGAATGCCTGCAGGTACACCGATTCCTCTGAGGAAGGCTGTTGGGAAGTCCAGCCACTCCTTTGCTTCAGGATCTCTAATATGTCTCCAAATGAGACATCTTCTGGGGGTGACCTTGGGGAACCTTCCCCTTCATCGAAATCAGTATCTTCTGTGTAAGACTCTTCAGGGGAGTCCAAGTGCTTCCTCCTGCACTTTCTCTTTGGGGGCACCTCCTCGGTAGGACTGGCTGGGGAGGTGTCTGAAGAGGACATAACTACCAAGGTAGGATCCTGAAGTTTGTGTCCACTGTCCCATGGCAGAGGCTGGAGGTAGCTCTGGGCGAGGGGAAGTACAAGGATGTTGGTACGAACGGAGTGGTATCGACTGTGAGCCCACAGTGGACAAGGCCCTCTCCATGGCATGGAAGGCAGGCCCCCCCCTTAGAGGGATGGAAGCCCGGAACTGAGATAAACTCCCTCTGAACCATGGTACCACCCCACACCGAGGAAGCCACCCCCAAAGCCGAAGCTGGAGACAATCTTACATGTGCAGATGCTCCAAGAAGAATGGATGGCTCTGACAACACCAGAGTATATCCATGCTCCCTGGAACTGGCAGCGAAGTTTCAACTCTAGGTGGTCTCCAGTTCCAACAGAACCAAAGAGCTCAGGGCAGTTATCTGTGTTGGAGATGCATATCTGATTGGCACTGACACAGTCAAAACCGGGACTGTTGGTGCCAGGTACTCCAAAGGCTCAAGTGGAGTCAAAGGAGAAACAAAAGCAGGTGAAGACATGGGTACAATTCCAGAGCCAGGGAGGCTAGGAACTAATGAAGAGGTTAAGTGCCTCACCACCAGGAGCTGGTCACATCAGACTCTGTGAGGCTCTTGGTGGAAATGACCAAGGAGACCAGCGGGCATCAGGGTTTCTCCAAGAAGGGGCTTGGAGATCAGTCTGAAAAGGGGTCCAATGACAGTGAGTATATTGTCCGAGGTATGTCTGACAAAAAGAACTCCTTCAGTTTCGAAACAGACAGAACTGAGGAGTGAGGTGGTAGTGAAGTTGTTTTACGCATAGTAGTAGTGGGTGCCTAAGCAGTCAGTGCACAGACTGGCACCAACAGCACCAAGGGTTGAAGTGACCTCTCCGCTGGTTTTGCAGAAACTCTGGCAACCAAAGAAGTCTTGATAATTTTAGTCAGTGGTGCTGACGAAACTGTCGGAACCGACCATCTCTTCTTCTTGAACCCCCCCCCATGTTTGGAAAAGAGGAAGAAGAAAGGAAGCTAACATCAGTTTTAGACGTAGCAGATCTAGATATGGCCTCGTCAAAGTCAGATTTAAGAAGGCCATTTAAAATCAACTTGTTATTTTCTTTCCACAAGGGTCTGGTGGCTGAAGAAGTGACAAATAACACAGTCTTCTTGAAGGTGCACTGGGCCCAAGCAGCAGACACATAAAGAGTGTCTGTCAGAATTCAGCAATTTTCTATCACACTTCTGGAATCTTTTGAAGCTAGAGGTACCCTTAGTCTTTTCTGCCATATCAGAAGAGGCACACAAAAACACACACACACACACAAAAACACACACACACACACACACACACACACACACACACACACACACACACACACACACACACACACACACACACACACACACACACACACACACACGGGGAAGACAAGTTTTAAGTTTAAGCAATATATATAGGTAAGTAGAAAGAAATGTGCCAGCAATGGTATGAAAGGGTTACCGTCACAGTAAGCAGAAAGGTTATACAAAAAGAAAAGTGCCAACAATGGTACTACAAGTTTACTGTATAGGTAAATAGAGAGAAGAGAAAGAATGAGATACTAACAACGATGGTATTAAAAAAAAACACTAAAAGTGTTAAGAAATGAGAAGAGCTGGGTAAGTGAAATGAAGATTAGGAAAAACTAAGAAAGATTTTCAAAGATTTTCAAAGAGAACACTTACAGTTTTGAATTCTCTTGAGAACAGACAGGAAAAACGTGTCTGGCACTAAAAGCGGCAAACAAGATCTAAGGTAATCCTGAGAGGAGAATTATGGGTATAGCTGAACTAGTGAGTTATTAGAAGGCACGAGCTGGAGTAACGGCCGAGTCGGTTCCAAAATACGGAACAGAACCCACAGTCAAGGATTAAGTGAAGACTGACATCAGATCCAAATTTTCTTGCCTTCTTTTTGGTTCCTGGAAAAGGTTCTTTGAGGGGTAGAAAATTTGATCCCTATGGCAGAAAGGGATTTATCATGTTTTATAAGTTCATAGGTTCATAGGAGATTACTAAGCTATTGGCTCAAAAGCCCTTAAAAGCCTAGCCAATTTTACCTAGATTTTACCTAATTTTCTATCCCTAGGGGAAGATAACAAAAGTCAGCAAGCAGGGTTTTGACAATTTTACAGACTGCCTCTGTCCATAAGGGAAACGGGCACCATCCCAGGAATTAAGTCATGATTTTTCCATCCACTGGTCCAGATTGCCCTTGGAAATGGTCAAGGAAGGGCTCTGCATCACTTGAACAGGATGCCTATTTCAGAGGTGGGGCAGTCTCTGGGACACACATCTGCTTCTCCAGCATGATCTATTCATGTCAGACATCAAGTTTAGATCTTTGGAGTGGGTAACCCTCCTGCAGTTAGTTTTGCAAATATGCAACATTTACATCTGGGTTGGGTTAGAGACTGTCTTGTACATCAGTTACAGATCACCCCTTCAGTTGGTAGGAAGCTAAATACAGTGATAGGGCTTTTAATCAGTCTGGATATGACATGTTGGTTATACCCCATATTTTTTTGGTGAGAAACTTCTGAGGATGTTCCAGCTGTTGCAGGTGCTTGGCGAGGTACATGCCAAAGGGAGCACTGTATTTGATTATTGGTCTGATGATGGCTGAGTACAGTCGTACTATGACATCCTTAGATCTTGACACCATGCCCTTACTTATAAGCTGAGCCACACAGAAGGATTTTCTCACCACCATGGACACACGGTAGTCAAAGTTCAGATTGCTAAATATCTGAGTACCCAAATCTCTCATCACTTGGTCCACTCTTAGGGAGTTGCTATCAATGTTGCAATTTGCAGGGGTATTTGAGTTCTCAAACAGTATTATTATGCACTTCTTCACATTTAGTTTGAGCTCATGGTTCTGTCACCAATCATTAGTCTGCATCAGACCATTCTTTAGGATATCAACATAATTTGAGGAGTCAATGATTTTATTTATTTATTTATTTTATTTATTTAAATTTGTTGACTGGGAGTGTCCGACTGGACGTGGGTCCATTTTCAGCGGAGGCCCGGGGAGAAAAGCTCCACAGTAAAATAAACAGACAGTAGTTACATTGGATTACATAGCAATTAACAATTTAACATAGAAATTACTTACAACATATTTACAGATGAAGAACATAGTACATCAGTAGACAACTAGAATCTTTATCTGTGAAGTACATAACAGGCATTAAATGCCTCCAACTTGCAGTCATCAGCAAACTTGGTCAGTTAAAGGCCATCTACATCTGTCTTGACATCTCAGAAGTATATCTTGAACAAGAAGAGGCCCAGCACTGGGTCCTGTATTATTCCACTGGCAACTGGCCTCTTGCTGAATGTGGATTCTCCCACTCTAACAATGTATCCTATCCGTGAGCCATTTGGCTATCCATCTGGTGATGTAGAGTTTTATGCCCAAGTGTGTCAAATACTTTGGCCAAGTCAAGGTGGGCAGTATGTAATGTCTTACCCTCACCCACAGCCTTGGTGCCCTTCTCAAAGAAGTCCACCAGGCTGAGCAGGCAGAACCTGCCCTTGATGAAGCCAAAATGGGTTGTGTCGAAAGGCTGAAGATTTCCTATGCCTTTGTTAATCAGGTCCATGATTATCCTTTCCATAGGCTTGGCATGAGGCTAGTCAGACTTATGGGTTGGTAGTTTCCTGGGTCAGTTGATGGTCCCCTTATGCGGAGGGATGACGGTGGTTGTACTCCACTCTACTGGTATAAAGCCTGTTTTGAGACTGTGGTTAAACAGAGATCAAACTGTGTCTGCTAGATCATGTTTTAAGCAATTTAATAGGCATTCTGGGATTCCATCAAGGCCTACTGATGTCATGTTTCTAGCTTTAGAGAGTGCAGTGACACTTGTTCTTTTGTGATAACAGGCAAAGGATTGGCAGGGGGTATTTCATGGGAAATGGCCGGAGGTGATTAAGGGGAGAAATGTGAGCTGAATTTATCAGCCAGCAAGTTTGCTATTTCTTCTGGCTCAGTGTAGTTAGTGCCATCTACAGCTAACTCAGCACATTGTTTTGTGTTTCCTTCACGATTTTAGACATAACTAAAAAATGCTTTGTAGTTATCCTTTGCTTGGGAGGCTATTTTAATCTCGCATTTAGCTTTTGATGATGAGCAGGTCAAGACAAACTCTTGTATGCAGCTGTGTCTCGCCAACATGATACATAAAATAGGCCAAGGACAAAAGGAGTTATTCTTCAGGAACAGAATGTTTAAAATATGGAAAACAAACTGTCAGCAGACCAGCTTCAAAGGAAAAAACTTATTATTCTGGTAAATTTTCTAAATTGCTGATGCAGGTAAAAAAGACACTATAAAGATTGGGACTTTTTCTTTTGTAACAGAGACTTTGATTTTTCTATTCTTGAAAACCTAATGCTGTAAGCTGAAGTATGTTTTTGATGTACACACCTTTCATTGTTAAGCTAGATCTAAACCGTGTGTGCAGTAAATGAATGTTGTAACAGTAGAACTGTCTCAGTGTTTTCACTGAGTAAAGGTACAGAGTACCCGAAGAAGTGTAGTTTAACAGTGGTGAGCCAGCTGGGAATTGTGAGAGTAAAGAACAGGTTAAAATAGATTTCTGTGGATTTTTTCTGAAAATGTAAAATAAATGTTCTGCATTTCAGTCTGTAAAGTGCACTCAGTTTGAACTCTGGTACGTAACTTGGCAAAACTATATAGCTTGGCATTCATTGTTAATAAAATTCAGTTACCGGGACACATGTCTGCTCAGCGAGCTAAACTAGAAGCAGTTCTTTATGTGTTACAGCATTTTCCACATGTCAATAATTTTTCAGACAGTGCATACGTAGTTAATTCTCTGCAGCTGCATATGTCTACATGGGCAAGGAGAGGGTTTGTTGATAACATGAGCGAACCACTCAAGCATGCTTCTGTGTTGCAGACTATTTGGAATTTGGTTTGTACTCAGTCCCTTGTGGGTTGCTACAGCATCTTAAAGGTAAAAGCTCATCAAAAAGCTACAAATAAAAATTTTCAGTTAAATAACTATGCTGATCAGATGGCAAAAAAGGCAGCAAAGGAAGGAATGCAGTTGTATCCTACAACACACCTTTCCAGTGTACCAGATAAAATCACTGCAGTACATGCCATACAGACATTTTCAGTTCAAAATTTGCAACATGATTTGAGGCAGATCCAGATTAAGTTTGGACTGGATGAATAGTTAGAAAAATGTACTCTTGTAGGAAAAAGTCCAGGGCAATATTATGCAGAATGTTTTGAAGATGGTTCTAGTCTTCCTTATATACCATACTAACAGGCACGACAGTTAGTGAAATTTAATCATCAGGTATTGGGACATTTGGGTACACCAAAGTTATGGCCCATTGTAAAAAACAAGTACTGGCATCCACAGTAAAAGAAAATATGTGATTTGGTGCATGCAGAATTCTTAGTATGTTTGCAGGTTAATGCTCAATTGAAAAAAAAAAAAACAGTTATTAAGGGTACCTCCAGCAGATGGACCTTGGTCATCATCTTCTTTCGGCTATTCCCGTTAGGGGTCACCACAGCGGATCTTCTGTTTCCATTTCTTCCTGTCTTCTGCATCATGCTCTTTCACACCAACTGCCTGCATGTCCTCTCTTACTACATCCATAAACCTTATCTTAGGCCTTCTTCTTTTCCTCTTACCTGGCAGCTCCATCCTTAGCATCCTTTTCCCAATATACCCACCATCCCTCCTCAGCAGATGTCCAAACCAATGCAATCTCGCCTCTCTTGCTTTGTCTCCAAACTGTCCAACCTGAGCTGACCCTCTAATATACTGATTCCTAATCCTGTCCATCCTAGTCACACCCAGTGCAAATCTTAACATCTTTAACTCTGCCACATCCAGCTCTGACTCCTGCCTTTTCGTCAATGCCACCGTCTCCAAAGCATATAACATAGCTGGTCTCACTACCCTCTTGTAGACCTTCCCTTTCATTCTTACTGGTACCCATCTGTCACAAATCACTCCTGACACTATTCTCCACCCATTCCAACCTGCCTTTACTCTCTTTTTCACCTCTCTTCCACACTCAGCATTACTCTGAACTGTTGATCCCAAGTACTTAAACTCATCCACCTTTACCAACTCTACTCCCTGCATCCTCACCATTCCTCTACCCTCCCTCACATTTACACACATATATTCTGTTTAAGCCCTGCTGACCTTCATTCCTCTCCTCTCTAAAGCATATCTCCACCTCTCCAGGGTCTACTCAACCTGGTCCCTACTCTCACTACATATCACAATGTCATCTGCAAACATCATAGTCCACGGAGCCTCCTGTCTGATCTCATCTGTCAACCTGTCCATCACTACTGCAAATAAGAAAGGGCTCAGAGCTGATCCTTGATGTAATCCCACATCCACGTTAAACGTACCTGTCACTCCCACCGCAGTCCTCACCAATGTCACACTACCCTCGTACATATCCTGTGCCACTCTTACATACTTCTCTGCCACTCCCGACTTCCTCATACGATACCACAACTCCTCTCTAGGCACCCTGTCATATGCTTTCTCTAAGTCCACAAAGACACAGTGCAACTCCTTCTGACCTTCTCTGTATTTCTCCAATAACACTCTCAGAGCAGATATTGCATCTGTAGTGCTCTTTCCTGGCATGAAACCATACTGCTGATCACTAATCATCACCTCCCTTCTTAACCTAGCTTCCACTACTCTTTCCCATAACTTCAAGTTGTGACTGATCAATTGTATCCCTCTGTAGTTACTGCAGCTCTGCACATCACCCTTATTCTTAAAGATAGGTACCAAACACTTTTTCTCCACTCCTCAAGCATCCTCTGACTTTCCAAAATTTCATTAAACAATCTAGTTAAACATTCCACTGCCATTTCACCTAAGCATCTCCATGCTTCCACTGGTATGTCATCTGGGCCAACAGGTTTTCCATTCTTCATCCTCTTCGTAGCTGACCTTACTTCCTCCTTGCTAATCTGTTTCACTTCCTGATTCACTATCCCCACATCATCCAACCTTCTTTCTCTCTCATTCTCTTCATTCATCAGCCCTTCAAAGTACTCTTTCCATCTACTCAGCACACTCTCCTCACTTGTGAGTACGTTTCCCTCACTATCCTTTATCACCCTTACCTGCTGCACATCTTTCTCAGCTCTGTCCCTCTGTCAAGCCAATCGGTATAGGTCCCTTTCTCCCTCTTTAGTGTCCAATCTCTCATACAACTCTCCATATGTCCATATCCCCAAGAAACCATAATACTAGGAGACGTTAATATCGATTGGTCCCTCTACTCCAATCACTCAAATCCTCTCACCATTAACTTACATGGCTTCTCTCAAAACATACTATCTACCACTAGAATTGGGAATGCTCAACAAAAGGAGAGCATCATTGACTGGATTCTTACTAACAAAGCTCCAAATAACTATATTGCAGGGACCCTTCCCAACGACCTTAGTGATCACCTTATTACCTTTATCTTAAAACACAAATGTCCGACCTCAAACTATCCCCAAACCAGACTGGTTAGGAATAGTAAGAATTTTGTCCCAGAACATTTTCTTGCTGACCTCAAAGCATGTAACTGGTCCATCCTAAAAACTCTCCCCTTAGATGAGAGCGTGTCATATTTTAATGACACTTTCCTCAAGATACTTGACTCTCACGCTCCTAAGAGACTTACTAGGACCAAGGAACGTATCGCACCTTGGCTAACAAAAGATACTAAATCCAAAATTAAACTCCGTGATCAGGCCTGGAATAAATGGAGAACTACCAAAACCCCCCTAGACCGGATCAAGTTTCTTCAGCTTAGAAACTCAACCAAAGTAGCCGTCTTGACTGACAAAAAACAATATTTTTGTCACCTCCAAGACAAACACCAGCATAATCCCAAAAAATTCTGGGCTGGTTTCAATCATCTCCTTCATCCGGGAAAATCCACCACCCCTACCCCTGAAAAACTCATGGGTAAAGATCCAGGAGAAATAGCCAACATTTTCAATTCATTTTTTACTGAGACCATCCAGTCTCTCACCAATCAGCTTACCACTACTCCCTCAACCACAACCTTACCTAAAGACCCTTCTCATTCCTCCTTTAACCTACAACCCACATCTACCTCCTATATTCAAACCCTCTTGAAAAAACTCAAACCAACTACCTTAGCGGTTGACCTACTCCCAGCCAATTACTTACAAATAGCATCTGACGCCATTGCCTACCCTGTTTCAATCTTGATCAACCGGTCCATTTCTGAAGCTTCTATCCCCTCAATCTGGAAAATCTCCTATATCATCCCTCTCCATAAAGGTGGATCCTCCACTGACACATCTAACTACAGACCAATAGCTATACTGTCTCCTCTAGCCAAGATCATGGAACGCTGCATTCACAAACAACTCATTACCCATCTTTCTCGTAATAACCTCCTGTCTAACACCCAGCACGGCTTTCGCCCCCATCACAGCACAACCACTGCTCTTCTCTCCTTTGTTGACTCAATCAACCAAAACCGCAATAATAATTTTATTTCCTCTGTGCTTTTTCTTGACCTATCAAAAGCCTTCGACATGGTGAACCACCAACAATTGATACAAACACTGAAAACCTTTCATCTTAGCAAATCAACAATAAGTTGGTTTAATGACTACCTATCTTGTAGAAAGCAGGCAGTCCAGTGGCAAAACAGGCTATCAGACCTACTCCCCACTAATATCGGTGTTCCCCAAGGATCTATTCTCGGTCCCCTTCTCTTTTCCCTATTTATAAACAGTTTACACACGATCATTCCCAAAGCCACCTGCATTCAATACGCAGATGACTCCACCCTGATATGCTCGGACGTTTCTCTCGCCAAACTCCAAGTTGCAACCCAAAACTGCTTCTCCTTAGTTGAAAAATGGTTCTCAGAACTAAAGCTTCTACTTAACCCGACCAAAACCAAATTACTTCTATTTTTCCCCACACCAAATACCCCCCAAGGAAAAGAACCACCTAATACCAACACCCCAACCTTCCACGTGTCCTCCAACAATGGGATCATAATCGAACCTGTCTCCCACACCAAACTTCTAGGGGTGACCATAGATAACAAGCTTAAATTTGATACACATGTCAGTCTGACCATTAAGTCTGTAAACAAAAAACTCGGGTCTATGTATAGAATAAAGAATTTCTTAACCCCACACACCAAACTAACTATTGCTAGGACCCACCTTCTCTCCACACTCCTCTATGCCTCCCCGGTATTCTCCTTCCTTAACAAGAGGGAACTCAACAAACTATCTACAACCTATAACCACATAGCCAGATTCATAACAGGGATGCCCTATCGGACCCATCACTGCCAAAATCTAAGGACACTGGAATGGTTAGAACTCTCCAACGCTCTCAAACTCAACCAACTCACTGAGGCATTTAAAATAATCAACCATCCAGAAAACCCCCCCTCACTGAACAAAATACTTACCCCTTACTCCAACCTTACATCCCTTAGGTCGTCCAAAAGCCTACTAGTGCAGACCATTAAATCTAACAACTTGGGAGGCGAAGCACTCTATGCCAATTCCATTGGCAAATCTTGGAATGCCCTCCCAAACAACCTAAGACACATGACCTCTCTTCACCAATTCAAAAAACACCTCAAAGACCTATTAAAGTCCCAATGGCTATGCCCTTGCTCTAATCCTGACTAATAGTAAACTCTCCTGGCCCACTAAAGCCTCTACCTAACCCAAAAACATTAAGGTTTCATATTGTAGCCATGTTAGACTAATCTAAGTTAGATCCTTCTAAGTATGTACCTCTTTTAACCATTTGTATAACCTGTGTGTCTGATTTCTCTTTGAATGTAATAATATTTACTCAATCTTCTGATGTTTCTGTTTAACTACCTCTGTTTTTGTGGAGCTTTTCTCCCCGGGCCTCCACTGAAAATGGACATGTATCCAGCTAGACTAGCCCGGTCAACAAATGTAAAATAAAATAAAATAAAATAAATAATGCCTTATCCTTAGCCTTCGCCACCTCTCTCTTTGCCATGCGTCTCATCTCCTTATACTCATGTCTACTTTCTTCATCTCTTTGGCAATCCCACTTCTTCTTCGCCAGGCTCTTCCTCTGTATACTCTCCTGTACTTCCTCATTCCACCACCAGGTCTCCTTGTCCTCCTTCCTCTGTCCAGATGTGACACCAAGCACCTTTCTAGCAGTCTCCCTTACTAGTTCTGCTGTAGTTTCCCAGCTATTCGGTAACTCTTCACTGCCTCCCAGTGCCTGTCTTAACTCTTCCCAGAACTCCACCTCACAATCACCCTTTTTTAACTTCCACCATTTAATCCTTGGCACTGCTTTCACACTTCTCCTCCTCTTCCTGATGACCAATGTCATCCTACAGACCACCAATCTATGCTGCTTAACTACACTTTCCCCTGTCACCACTTTACAGTCTCCAATCTCCTTCAGACTGACCCTCCTACATAGGATATAATCCACCTGAGTGCATCTTCCTCCACTCTTGTACGTCACCCTATGCTCCTCCCTCTTCTTAAAATACATATTCATCACAGCCATGTCCATCCTTTTCGCAAAATCCACAATCATCTGACCTTCTGCATTCCTCTCCTTAACACCATACCTACCCATCACTTCCTCATCACCTCTGTTCACTTCATCAACATGCCCATTGAGGTCCGCTCCAATCACTAGTCTCTCACCCTTGGGTACACTCACCACCACTTCATCCAACTCACTCCAAAATTTTTCTTTCTCATCCATAGCACACCCAACTTGTGGAGCATATGCACTAACAACATTCATCATTACACCATCAATTTCAAGCTTCATAAACATCACTCTATCAGACACTCTCTTCACCTCCAAAACACTCTTGGCATACTGTTTCTTTAGGATAACCCCTACCCCATTTCTCCTGCCATCCACACCATGATAGAACAATTTGAACCTGCCTCCTATACACCTGGCCTTACTTCCCTTCCATCTGGTCTCTTGCACGCACAATATATCAACCTTCCTTCTCTCCATCATATCAGCTAGCTCTCTCCCTATACCAGTCATACTGCCAACATTCAAAGTTCCTACCCTCACTACTACACTCCTAACCTTCCTCCTCTCTTCCTGCCTTCGGGCATGCCTTCCCCCTCCTCTTCTCCTACGGCCAACAGTAGCCCAATTTCCGCCAGCACCCTGTTGGCTAACAGTACTGGTGGCGGTCGTTGTTAACCCGGCCCTCGACTGATCCGGTATGGAAATATGAAATGTTCTCTGCGTACGTAATTTGGCAGAGGTTTTACGCCGGATGCCCTTCCTGACGCAACCCTCCCCATTTGTCCAGGCTTGGGACCGGCACAAAGAAATGCACTGGCTTGTGCATCCCACGTAGCTGGGTTATGGACCTTGGTATGCCATCCAAATTGACTTTGCAGGCCCATTACCTCAAGCTAAAGGAAGGTACATGTATCTTTTAGTGGTAATTGATGTTTTTTCAAAATGGGTAGAAGCAATTCCTACAAAAACAATGGTGGCTAAGGCTACAGCAGAAGCCTTATGGAAAAACATTTTTTGTCATTGGGGATGGCCACGAGTTATCGAATCCGATAACAGGCCACAATTTGTCAGTAAACTGATGAAAGCTTTGTGTGATTTGCTTGGTATCCACCAACAATTTCATGTTCCTTACCATCCCCAGTCTAATGGGATAGTTGAAAGAATGAACAGGACTCTTAAGGAACGCCTTAAGAAAGCCTGCTTGGAAAAAGGTGTAAATTGGGTAAAACATTTGCCTGGAATCTTGCTGGATGTCAGAGCAACTCCACACAGTAAAACAGGGATCTCTCCTTTTGAAGTCATGATAGGTAGAAAAATGCCTGTACAACTGCCATTTCATCCTACTGTTAATACAAACAGGCCATTATTAGAAATTGCACAGCATCAACAATGGTTAAAAGATATTTCTGAATTGTGTCAAACCTTATCAGAAATGCAAGCATTCAAATTAAGGTCAAAGGATCCTGTTATCCCAGAAGAAAACTTTCCCCTCTGGGACATAGGTATTAATCAATACATTCCAGACGGATGGTCCGTGGGATAGTAATTGGCAAGGACCTTTTGAAGTAATTGCTCAGTTAGGACCTCTAGTGTACAAAGCTAAAGAAAATTAAAAAAAAGCAAAATGATTCTTGTTCATATAAATCAGTTGAAAGTCATTAAGTGACTTCATGTTTTGTGTTTTTTTTTGTAGACTCATGGCAAATGTCAAGTCTAAAACAGTTAAAAAAGCATCTATTAAAACAACTTTTGAGATTAATACCACTTACGTGGAAAGGTTATATTATTGTACATAATGAAGATTCTGTTTGTCATTGCACTGATTGTACTCATTGGAGTGCTTGGGGTAGGGTGTCAAACAAAAAAAATGCAAGTTTGAAAAATAAACAATGACAATAATACTGTAGAGCGAGGTTGGAATGTAAATTGATTTCGTGAACAAAGACAGCAGGACAATTTTATTTGTCCATATAATGCTACTTGTATCTTCGGGTACATAAGGATTTCCAGCAATGTTACCTTTTGGTATATGGTTGAGGGTCATCATTATATTCAACCAAATAGTCCTAAAGTCACCCCTGAATTTAATTCCAAAGTTTCTATTAAATGTTGTCAATTTCCTATATTTTATTTGGAAAAAGGAGAAAATTCAAAGAAATATCCACCATCAATACAATGGCTAATCTTCACCTATGTAAAGAAATGTGGTAATCGTGATATACAGGGAATTAGTATTCCTCCCAATAATACAAAAATACAACTAAATTTTACTACTGCATTTTCTGTAATATATACTAATGTCACAGTTATTACAGGCCACATACATTGGGCATATGTTCTATCAATATTAACAGGTAAACCTACTTCTGTTCATACAGACCATTTGGTCAAAATCCCTTCTACCTGTAAAATGGTAGGCAGACAGTATCAAAAGGTTGTGGTACATTTTAACATCACATTCCCAGACACAGGCAGGTACCTCTATAAAAGGGCATGGTATGATACTCTGTTAGGAAGCCTAGGTACAGGTATGGGAGCTATTAATGCAGCTGACATTGAAATTCTGACTAATTGGTTAAAAGTAGTGGGGGAAGATATGTCTCAGATTGTGCATTTACAAGCATCTTGGACTCCAGAAATATGGAAGACACACCCGCACAATATAAATTATCAGCAGCAATTTTTAGACAATTATGATGCTACGCAGCTACATCTTTGATAGCAACATGACAATTTTTGTAAATTGGACAAAATGTACTATACAATCTTTATATGTGGAAATTCAGGAAAATAGAGGACAAACTGAACGTATGTTACAAAATGAAAATGTTTGGTGACAATTGTTCAACAAATGGATACCTGATACTGACTGGATTAGGTTATTTACTGAAGTAACATACTGTACTCCACAATATTGCACAGGAAAGTTTATGCATTATAATGTTACTAATACCACTATTATGTGCCAGTTTACTGTGTTACCTATGATATTTCTTGTACCAGAAGGGTATGAGTATTGGTTGCCACAATTTGAAAGTAATTATATAGATATGCAAGGAAAACATATAAAACTGAGTATTGTACACAGACTAAAAATGCACTAATTTGTGGACAGCATTCGCTGTCTATGAACAATACTTACTGCAGCATTCTGTTAATTTGTGTACATGTACTATTATGCCCTCTTCTTTTCAAATGTTTATAGAAGTGGCTCCTCAGTATATTTATCAGGTTACAGATCAAGGCGTAGGTCATAATTTAAAATGACTTTTTGTAGGATGTTTATCACATGTTGATTTCTTTACATGGAATAATAAGAGCTATGTGTTTATTTAACCCATAGAAGTAAATATTTCCAAGAAATGGAATTATGATTTAATACAGCTTCCCAATATGTTTGTACCTTTGGATAATTTAAAAAACATAATAAACAATACTAAAATTCTCAAAGAGTATTTGGAAAAAAGAAATAAAAGTATTCTGTATTATGAGGAATTAAGCATCATTGCAAAAGATAAACTACTTAGTTTGGCTGAAAACACCAAAAAAGACACTGTTCACAACTGGTGGGATATCTTTACTGGTTGGTCAAAATCAGGAAAAAATATGTTAAATTGGTTGATACATCCTGTATTAGTAGTGTTAGGCATTATAGTCATACTAACTATTTGGAATTGCTACATAAGTTGTCATTTGTGAAAAACTTACAGAGTTCAGCAAATCATGATGGTTAACCTGAATAAACTGGAGAAGGTTTCAATATGTACCGTTGAAGAAAAAACTGAAAATGAACAGCCATTTTCCACTTTTTAAATAAAAAGAGGGAATTGTGAGAGTAAAAAACATGTTAAAATGGATTTCTGTGGATTTTTTCTGAAAATGTAAAAAAAAAAAATGTTCTGCATTTCAGTGTGTAGAGTGCACTCAGTTTGAACTCAGTTACCTAACTTGGCAAAACTATTTGGCATTCATTGTTAATAAGAATCAGAAGTAAAATATTTTTCCTCTTATAAACTATGCAGCTTGTGAAATTTATTACCTACAAGCATGTCAAAATGAACTCTTGTATGCAGCTGTGTCTCGTCAACATGATACGCAAAATAGGCAAAGGACAAAAGGATATATAACTTGATCTTTGTTAAAGTTGATAACGTTTGTAGTAAAATACAACAGAGGAAAGCTAAAAAACTTGAGCGTGACCACAAAGACCTACCCACAACCACCTACAGTTTTAAATATAGGGCAGGATACTTTTTATTCTGACCCTGACCCACGACGTGAACGTGGGGGATTCTACCACTGAAGTTGTTAGAATATACAATTATAGTTCATTTAGTCTCAGTATGGAACACACAGATCTTTTTTGTAGAGGCTGTTATTTTGTGCCAGCTCAAAGAATGCATTTAACTAAACTGATATGTGAACTTAAACTTTATACCAGGGGTTTAAATCTGCAATATATCATGGCTGAGCATTTTTCATTGAATGTGGGTGTAGGTGCTTTACGTATTCCTAGCACATTTAATCTGGAACTGCACCCTATGCTTAAAATCTTTGAGCAAGTTTGTGAACTTGATTTTAGGCATTTGAACAATTTGACACCTTTATTACCTTGTGATAATTAAATCCCCCATGAAAGAAGATTCATTTCATACTTAAAACATGAGAATAACTTGCGGTTCATGTGCTCCGACCAGGGCGGGGATTTAGTGGTCATGAACCAAACTGTCTATGAGCAACACATTTAACTTCCAAGACGGAGCATAGATTGAAGTGTCACGGAATGAGATATAATTTTCATGCCATAAAATCAATGTACTACTGCATGATATCTGTATGAAAGGGGAAATTAGTTATGACATTTATCGTTTTCTGTCAGTTAAAGAACCTGCTATTCCCATGATATTTGGTGTGCCAAAAATACACAGGAATATAGACCACCCACATTTTCGGCCTATAGTTGATGCTGGTACAGCTAAAACTATTTTTTGGCATGCTATACTCAAGTACAAAAGTGAACAATATAACACAAATATGTAAGGATTCATGGGAATTTTTTGCAAAGAGTTAATATGTTAAGTAATGTGAAAGATCTAATATTTACTACTAATGATGTACAAGATTTGCTCACTTGTATTCCCCATTCTGTTGGTGTGAAATGGTTCTCCGAATACCTTTTTTCCTCAACTGATGTTTCACAAGAACTGAGTAATACTTTGAGCACTCTCATGAAAACAGTTCTTCAAAACAATTATTTTGTGCTTGAGAGGCATTACTTCCATCAATAAAGGGGAGTTGCAATGAAAGCAGTGCGTGGCCCCTTATATATCAATATAGTTATAGCAGCTTAGGAGGATAAATATGTTTTCAAAAGCAGTTATATTGAATCATAGAGCAAGTACATACAGATTTTGGACGATATATTTATTGCTTGGTCTGATGGTATGGACAAGATAGGAAATTTTACTGAATAGCTCAATAACACTACTACATTTTTGAAGTTTACATACAATGTCAGCCATAAGTGCTGGAAGCTGTTAAAGATGGGGGGGGGGAGACAGGGACGGAGGGTGACAGGGGCACTTAGTGAACTAAAAAGGGTAATTTTTTTATAACTATTTGCTAGCACAACATAGGTTCACTTGGAGGACATTTTAAGCTTAGAAAATTCCCTTTTTGGTGCTTGAATTAACATTTTCTGATTGGTCTTACCTATCCCCATGGCTGATAATTGATTATTAGCCCTAGTGAGAACAACTGTAATCATACCATAGATAATTCGAGGGGGCCATGTAAGGGATGCAGCATTTAGGAACTGCCTCTATCCATTAGTGGCATGAGGAGAAATCCTGGAGTACATTTTCTATTACCCGTCCTTAGATCCAAGTTGCATTTGAATATGGATGGATGAGCTTTGCTTTATTTTTATGGATAGTCTGTTCTGGAACAGTGGTAGCCTCTGCGATATATATCCATCTCTCTACAACATTCAGTTTAGATACCTGGACTGAGTATTTCTGATGCCATTTGACTTGCTGATGTTCAGTAGGTCCATCTGTATTATGTTGGAGGATGCTATGTATGCCAGACATGTCACCTCTAAGCACTCTAGGATACTGAGTATAGTAATAAATCTTTGAGGTGGTCCATGCAAGACCTATTGTTTAGGACTTGTATCCTTTTAGTAAGGTATCTATGAAGGTATTCCAATTGTTGCATGGGGCTGGACAGCTACATGCCAAAGTGGGCATTTTACAAAATGATTGACATAATGAGAGCTTTGTAAAGGGAGACAACAACATCTCTAAATCTAGTTGCAATCAATTTGTTTATAAGCTGTGCAATATAGAAAGTCTTTCTTATGACTCTGAGCACATGTTGGTCAAAAGTTAGATCACTGTACACACAAGTTCCCAAATGCCAAACAACTGGATCAGTTCTCAGAGGGCATTGTCATGATTTTGACACCAGCTATTTGGGACAAACTTTCCTACATGATGGTTAAGTTATTTGGGGATTCAATAACTTTTCCTAGCTTGCAGTCATCTCAAACTTAGCTGATCAAAGCTCTTTGGTATTTCCTTTTACTTTTGAGATGTATATGCAAAACAGAAAAAGTCTCAGCACTGAACCCTGGGGGACTCCATTGGTGACTGGTCTCTTCATCTGTTTTGATCTCCTGCATCCTGTGAGCCAAGTTGGCAATGCAGCTGGTGATGTAAGTGTTTGCTCCTACATTATTCATCTTGTGTACTACACCTGAGTAGGGGATTGTGTCAAAAGGCTTGGCCAGGTCAAGATTTACCTTCATTCATTGCTTTGGTAACAACAGTAAAGCTTAAAATTTGCCCAGGATTTTGAGCCTTTCACACTTTCCTCTGGGCTGTTTTCAAACACATTTTAGGCCCATGCATACATGTATGCATTCCTTGATTCACCTGCCTGATTGTATTAAATTATATTCCTTGTATAATATAGCACACTTGTTAGACTTAAGTTAGAGCGCATTTTAAATTTATTGTTTAAACATTTTTCCAGTAGGCAATGAAACAAAAATGCATTAACCAATAATGACAAAACTGCCATATTCAGAAAATTTCCATGATAACAGTCTACTTCCACACACAGTTGCATTTTAAATTTGTTTGAACATTTTTTTCAGTAGGCAATGAAGCAAAATGTATGCATCAATAATGACAAAACTGCCTTATTCAGAAAATGTTCATGATAACAGTCTACTTCTACACACAATATATAAATACAGAATCACAGTAGTGTAAGCCATAGGCATGTTGCACAGCTTCTTGAACTTATTTTAAATGGGGGAGGGGGGGCAAAAGGCCAAAAACCAGGGACACATTTTAAACATTGCTTGTATAATTTTGTAAAGTTGCTTGCATAAAATGTTGTGTTACCACCATGCTTTTAACTGCCAAGTCTTGAACCCAGAACCCTGTGCATTACAGTCAGAGCAATATACCACTAAGCTAAACCAGCAGTTTCTTGAAAGACAGGAAGACAAGCTTAAATGGCTATCATATCATTTAGTGAATTCAGTTCTCACTTATCACCATAGCTCTCAACCTCTTAGCACAAAAATACAGAACAAAGCCAATAAAGGGGGAATACAGCCCCAAAATAGGGACACATTTCAAATACTGATTTTATAACCTTAGAAAATTGCTAGAATAAAAGGTTTTGTTTTACCACTGATGCATAAATTCACAAGTGATGGTGGCTAGGGACTTTAGGCTCTTTTTACCTGTACCCAAGGTACAGGGTTTGAGCCTGACTACCTATAGCTACCAGATGTATTCCGTTGGGGGCATTTTCACACACACACACATCTTACTCTGAAAACTCAGATTTTCACCCAGGCAGCTTCCGAACGTAAATCCTTCAGCAGCAAAATAAAACCTTCAGCAGCAGCTAAAATAAAACCGTCTGTTCCCGCTCGCAAAACCCGGCAATACGTGCGCCACGAGCTCCGACAGGCTGGAAGCCCTGATGAGCTGACATCATCACGCACGCGATGACATCAGCTAAAGCACAAAAATAAAGAACGGGAGGTGCTCTGCAAAAGTGTGTGTGGGGGCTCCCCTCCCCCTTTGCTCTATGGTTCCGGTGGCCATGATATCACCTCTGAAAGTATATTATATTTTAATGTTAATCTTACTAAAAGCTTTGATATTACACAACTTTACTCTAAAATATACAGGAAACCGACAAATTCTAAGTCATTCCTACACTTTACTAGTAATCATCCTTTGTACCAAAAACATGCCATTGTAAAAGATCAATTAGTATGTGCTGCTTGAATGGTCTCTAACGCTGAAGATTTTTTTTAGTTGAGTGCGATCTATTTTGTAATATATTTTTAAATAGGGGATATCCAAAGTCCTTTCTGGTCCCCATCAAAGCACAGGTAGTTAAAAAAATCTGGAGGGGTGTATATGCCACTATTACACATGAATAATATGTTATCAGCTGTGACACCCTTAGAAAATGATGGCGATTCAAATATTAATATAAGTTTACTCCAGGCTCTAAAGTATCATCACTCATTTATTACATTTTCTACAAATAGTTCTGAGATTGGTAAGATTTTATTTAAAAAATAGGAAATTCATTAAAAAAGACAAAGAAGTTATGTACTCACCATAACGTTCCATGTGAGTTGTTCTCTCGCCTTCATTCTTACTGATGGGTTCGGAGCCAATCCTCGGCTCGACTCGGCCAACTGCAAAAGCTTGAGGTCTTCAACCAGCTCAAGGCCAACTCCCTATCTCATGATGCACCATGATCTTCCCTAAGATCTTGTTTGCTGCCAACTGACTTCCTACTACCATTATCATGCCACTCTGAGAGCTGGATAGGAGACAATGCACCATATAACAAAGATGATGGACCTCAAGTAGACTGGATGGGGGTTGGAGGGTGGGACGTAAGAATGAAGGCGAGATGAACAACTCACATGGAACGTTATGGTGAGTACATAACGTCTTTATGTGAAGTTGTTCTATCTCGCCATTCATTCTTACTGATGGATTGCGTCCCAAGCACCATCTTTCTTGGGTGGCGCACTGAAGAATGTTCCTCAGAACTGTGGAATCAAAGGAGGCCCTTTCCCTGGAGGCCTTGTCTACTTTGTAATGAGTGATAAAGCTATGAGGTCTTGACCAGGTAGTTGCTGCACAAATAGAATCTAATGGTAACCTTGCAGAAAAGACTAATGAGGTTGAAACAGCTCTAGTAGAGTGGGCCTTTATTTTCTGTTGTAAGGGAGCATTCTCTGAACTATAAATGAAGAAAATGCAATCTAAGAGCCATCTTGACAAGGTTACGTTTGTCACTGGGGCACCTTTTTTGACTCCGAAAAGGAAACAAAGAGCTGATCCGTTGATTTGAATCTTTCGTCCTATTTAGATAAAATTGGAGTTGTTTATGGACATCAAGTTTGTGCAGCATGTGTTCCATCTTATTTATGTATTTTGGAAAGAAAACAGGCAACTCGTTGGATTGGTTAAGATTTGTCTTTGAACAAACACTTGGTTAAGAAGGATGGATTAGTTCTGGGTGAAACTGTCATTATGGAAAATCAGATAAGGAGGTTTGATGGTTAAGGCCTGCAACTCAGAAATACTCCAGGCAGAAGTAATACCTATCAAAAATATAGTCTTCCATGAGAGGAATTTCAAATGACAAGACAAGGCTGTTTTGAAGGGAGGTAATATAATTTGGGAGAGAATAAAATTTAGATTCCATGGCATGGCTGGATCTCTGGTTGGTGGTCTCAAATGAATGGTACCTTTAAGAAAGGCTTTAGAGAGTTGCTGTGACATGACATTAGAACCTTGGAAGCCAAGATGAAAGTTTGAGATTGCTGCTAATTGAACTCTGATGGTGGCTGCAGCAGCTCCTTCGTTGAAAAGTTTAGTCAGAAATTCCAGTATAGATGGGATTGGAGCTAGGTAGGGATCAACATCATTCTGAGATGCCCGTACAGAAAATCTCTTCCATTTCCTAAGATATACTTTTCTGGTGGATGATTTATGAGAGGATGTTATAATATGTTGGGCCTCAGCTGAGAGGTTGTAAATTCTGGCCATTGTTGGAACTGGAGCAGCCAAGCTGTCAGTTTGAGGGAATGAAGAGAAGGATCAAGAGCCCCCAATGAATGAGTCAGCAGATCCAAAACTGGGTCCAGGATTCTTCCAAGAGATGAGGCTGGAGGAAGGGAAACCAAATTTGCCGAGGCCAGTAAAGGGCTATTAAGATTATAGTCCTTCCCAAAGACTTTGCTTTCTGTAATACTTTGGGTATCAGAGGGAAGGGGGGAAAGGCATAAAGGAGACTCAGGGGCCAATTGTGCACCAGTGCATCCCTTGGAGCATCCCCTGGCGGGGGGATCAGGGCAAAGTAGCTGCTGCATTTCTTGTTTGCTGGGGTTGCAAAGAGATCACAGCAAGGTTGGCCTACCTGCGGAATATCCGTTCTGCTACTTGTTTCTTTAGGGACAACTCCTGAGGCAAAAGAATTGCCCCGCTTAGCTTGCCTGCTATCACATTGGATCTCCCCGGGATGTGTGTTGTTATCAGAAAGTGCTGGGTGGAGTTTTCCCTCTGCCATACTCTCTGGGCCTCTCGACACAGGGGGTAAGATTTGGTTCATCCTTGTTTGTTTATGTACCAGACTACTGACATGTTGTCTGTCTGAACTGCAATTGTTCCCGGAGGTAGAGAGTCTTGAAAGGACTGCAACGCTAGAATTACTGCTCTCATCTCCAGAACATTTATATGCAGATGAGCTTCATGTTTCTTCTACGTGCCTTGGGCTGTTCTTCCCTGATAGTGCCCCTCCACCCTATCAAGGAAGCATCCATGCTCACTGTGGCTATGGGATTGGGTAGAACGAATGGACGGCCCCAAGTTACCTATTGAAATGTCAGCCACCATAGAAGGTCCCACTTGCACGTATTCGTTATGATGATTTGGTGTGACATTGGGAGTTCTTGAAAGGACCATTGAGAGAAAAGTAGCCATTGTAGAACTCGCATATGCATTCGAGTGAGGGGAATAGCTATGATCACTGCCGCCATTGATCCTAGCAATCTGAGTACCATTGAGACTGGGGCTTTTGTCCTTGGAAGCAAGTCTAATATTTGTTTTCGAAAGACACAAACTCTTTATGGAGACAAACTTAATTTCACTGAAACTGTGTCTAGTTCTGTTCCTATAAAAACAGTCTGTTGTGATGGCGATAAGGCAGATTTTTCTGAGTTGATGGTAATCCCGAATTGATTGCAGAGATTTAAGGTTGTGTCCCTTGCCTGAATGAGTTGATGCTTGGTGGTGGCAGTGAGCGATTCCTGTACTGCTGCTCTGCTTGTACCATCAGCTGCATATGATAACAGAAGCATGGAAGAGTTCACAATTGAATTAAGAGCGTAGAGCTGGGAAGTTACCTTGTCTGAAAACTCCGCAGCTACTGAACCCTGCAGGGTGTCTCCCAGCTCCTTCAGGAGATCCCTTTGTAATCTAATGAAATGTGTGAGGTAGTTCAGCGATTGAAGGACAAAGGCCGCTGAACTAAACATATGCTTCCCGTATCTGTCCATGATCCTGAATTCTCTATTAGGAGGATGAACAGATGAATAAGTCTCTGATAATTCCTTCTTGGTGGCTGCCGCCGCCACCATAGCATCAACAGGCACTCCTTTAGTAAGGTAAGCTCTATCTTGAGGGCAAGTTATACATTTATTAGACCTCCTGGGTACAGGCTCCGTGGTGTCTGGGGACTCACATGCCTTTTGAGTGAGTAATTCAAGCAACTCATCAAAGGGTGGAGACACCCAAGAGGTGGAGGGTTGAGACCCAAAAGCCTTCAGAACTGACTCATCATCAGTAGGGTTAAGGGATTTCCAGACACTCCTCTGTTTAAGAATTTCTAAGAGATCTGCAAAGGAGATATCGTCTGAGGAGGATTGTGGGGACCCTTCTGACTCATCCAAGTCAGTATCCAAAGGGACGGACTCTTGTGGGGAGTCCAGATGCTTCCTCTTGCAAAGTCTCTTCCTAGGCACCTCTTCAGTGGGAGCTTCTGGAGAGGTCTCGGAAGAACATGGCTCACCCAATCGGGCTTCCTGAGGCTCAGGATCTCTACGCTTTAATGGAGTGTGTGATGAAGAGGCAAACGCTAGTGCTTTCAGGAAGGGAGCTACCGGAACTGATGGAGTGGTCGTCGGGGTGGACAAGGCCCTCCTCATAAGCGTCGAAGGCCCCTCGGTCCGGACGAGAGGAATCCCTCGGATCCGAAGATTCGATGGAAACTGAGCTGGTACATAGGGCTCCAAGCCAGAGGTCGGGACCAAACTCATTTGAGCCGAAGCCCCAAGAAGTAAAGTCGGCACCGACAAGTCGGTCCTACTGTCATCCCCAGACCCGACTGGTGAGTGTCAGCTCTGAGATCCTTTGGTCGGCGTCGAAGACATCAGAGCAGTCGGGACTGAAAAGCTTAAAGTATTTGTCAGTCCCGAGGGTTCCACGATCATCAGTTCCGTGCTCTCCGGCTCCAAAACTTCCATGCAGATTGGAGGAGGAACAGAAGATGTTTTGGGAAATAAAGTCAGCTCCGAAACCCCCAGGGTTGGTGCCGATAAAATTTTTCCAGCACCGGTATCTGTAGAAGCTTCTTCACCACCCTGTCCACATCCAAATCAGACAGTCTACTTGAGGCCTGTGAAGAATGTGACGAAGCCACTGATTGTAATATGGGTGATTTTAGTGTAGGAGATTCCGGCTCCAAGGTCGGGGACCGGCTCCTAACCATAACAACAGTCAGTTCTGAAGGCTGTGGAACCGATGTTGAAGCTTTACTAGAGGCTGATTTTGAAGTAGATCAACTCTTCATTGGTTCCGAAGGCTTTTGGAGTGCTTGTCAGACTTATCCAGCAATTCTTGGAAAGAGGATTTTAACAGACCCTTATCCATGAGTTTTCTTTTTCTTTCACGCAACGCTCTTGAGTTAAAAGAGTGGCATATAGCACAGCTTTCCTGAAGGTGTACCTCACCCAAACAGTAGACACATTCAGTATGTCCATTGGTTATAGACATCTTTTGCCCACATCTTGGGCATTTTTTAAAGCCAGACTTGTTTTTTTTTACTTCTCCTAATGAGACATAATCAGAGACAATATATATATATATATATATATATATATATATATATATATATATATATATATATATATATATATATATATATATATATATACACACAGAAGTACCAACAAGAATAACAACAGTAATATTTCACAGCAAGTTTTGTCCTGTAAATAACAGGGCTCTAACACTAATATCTAAACAACTATTAAAGCCTTGTAAAAAAAAAAGGCTCTGAGGAAATGTAGCTGTTAATATCACTTTAAGTTAAGATAAACTATCTGCCCTGTAAAAAAAGAAGGGCTCTAATCTAGCAGATAGCACACATAATACAATGTTATAGATAGGGAAAAAAAGGCCTAAAAACACAGCCACTAATATCTACCTATTAATGTTAATATAACTTTACACTAAGTTAAACTATGTGCCCTGTGAAAAAGAAGGGCTCTAATTTAAAGGATACACACACTCAATATAATTTTAAGAGAGAATAAAAGCCTAAAAACACGGCCACTAATATCTCACTAATTTAACGAAAGACTTAACAAACTAAGCAAGAGATAGGGAGAAAAAAAGGCCTAAAAACATGGCCACTAGTATCTAACTATATTATCTATGGTCTAAACTATCTAAATCACTAACTAACAGTCTAAGCTATTTTCAACAGTTATTTATCAAAAATATAAAGTTATTCACTGGTCAGAGCTGATGAACGTCCGATCAGGTTGCAGCGGTAAATGAGATCTGCGGGAAGATCAGGGTGCATCATGGGATAGGGAGTTGGCCTCAAGTTGGTTGAAGACCTCGAGCTTTTGCAGTTGGCCGAGTCGGAGACGAGTATCAGCTCCGAACCCATCAGTAAGAATGAATGGCGAGATAGAAGAACTTCAAATTTTATGTTATGTGAGCAATTGGGAAAAGAGCCACATATTCTTTACAAAAAGACTTTTAGTTTCAAAACCCTTTATGATAATATTGTTTCTGTCAAGAAGCCACAATGGGATGGTTAATACAAGTGTGGGATATGTTCCCAATGTTCGTTTTTATTGAAAGGTGATACTTTTTGTAAAAAATAAGAAATGCAAAGTTTAAGATAAATTTACTTGTAATACCAAAGGTATAATTTACATTGCTTTATACCAGATGTGTGAAGGATTTTATATTGGCAAAATGGAAAAAAGGATTAAGGATTGTATATATGAACATAATTATGATATACAGGTAGAAAGAACTACCAATGCTTTGTTTAGACATATTTCAAAATATCCCTCACACCGTTTTTTATTCAGTATTATTCAGCAGGTTCCAGTTAGTGTTTGGGGTGGTCCATGGAAAATTCGTATTGAAGAAAGTGAACTTTGGTGGGAAATAAATTTTAATGGGACAACCCCTCCCCACCAGAGCTAAATGACAGTATCTCAATATAAAGCTTGTTAATGAAAGAAGCATATTATACATAACTATGGTCTTAGTATAGTGACATGTTATATCATATTGTGTCGTTTTGTTTACTTTTAATATCTCTTTAAGAGTGTTCCATTTGTGGGTGTGTAGATCATGTGACTTTTTATATTATTTAAGGCATTTTTTGTTAAGTTTTATTATCTGATGAAGTCCTAATTCATGTGGACGAAAGTGTTTATCTTTTGTTTTATAATAGTTTGCAAATGCTGCACTGTGCCTTGGGTGTTTTTTGTGGAGTTATCCAGTTTGTGTGCCACAGTATAGCAGCAAAGTGCCTATCCACGGCTTTAGGTTTTTTAACCACTAAGAAGAGTGGAGAGATTTAACTGAACTGGGATGACAGCACACAGATGAAGAGTGGGTGCTATATTCAGTGTGAACTGCAGCTATCCAACAAGGTGATGCTGCTCCTTGTGGCAAGTCAGATATTCCTAGAGTGCAGGAGGACTGGGGAAGGTTGAAGAGATATTTTTTCTAAGGGAAATTTTAGCTTGACAGCATTTGCGTCTATACAGGGCACTGCTAGCCTCCACTGCATGGATAGCAGCCTAGCGCAAACACTGGGTTTATAAAGAATCAAATAAACAAGTTTTACAATAGCAAAACCTACAGACCAATCAGGAAAACACACAATAAGCTTTCAGCCAGCAGCCCCCAACTCAGATAGGTTTGCTACAGCACACTTCTGCCACAAGAATGCAGTCAGAAAACCTTCTTAATGTAAAAATGCTGGTTTACAGCTCAGGTGCATGGAAACCAAGCAATCTAGTAGATACTACTGTCCTGTAAAACTAGCATACACAATGTAATTACGTACTGCACCAGCAGTGGAAACAGTTTAGCTTTAAAACTCTACTAAAGTATGAGAAATGTAACAATTTATACATAATTCTTAGGAAATAAAGTAACAGTAATCAGCAGAAGTGCAAAATTTTACTTATTTTCATTTTTTTTAGTAGAGAATGGCTTTAGATGCAGCAGATGCCCTGTAACTCTCAGGTGAAGTGTCCAAATCAACAGCAGGTCTGGGGAACTGAGCATAAACCCATGCAAACATTGGACTTACACATAATCAGATAAACAAGCTTTACAATAGCAAGGGCTACAGATCAATCAGGAAAACACACAATAAACTTTCAGCTAGCAGCCCCCAACTCAGACAGGTTTGCTACAGCACACTTCTGCCACAAGAGTGCAGTCAGAAAAACCCTCTTAATGTAAAAATGCTGGTTTAGCGCTCAAATGCAGGGAAATCAAACAATCTAGATACTACTGTTTTGTAAAACTAGTAGACGCAATATAATTAAGTACTACAGCAGCAGTGGAAACAGTTCAGCTTTGAAACTCGGCTAAAATGCAAGAAATGTAACAATTAACACAGGCTTCTTATAAAGCACACTAAAAATAATCAGCAGAAGTGCAAAATTATACTTACCTTTGTTCTTTTAGCAGCGGATGGCTTTTAGATGCAGCAGATTTTCTGTAGCTCTCAGGCAAAGTAGCCAAACCAAGAGCAGCTCTGAGGAATTGAGCCTCTACATTATAATAGAAGTTGAGGATGCAAAAGAAATTATGTCTTTCACTTTGAGACCAAAGAGAGTTGATCCATCATAAGAGACATTTTAAAATGTTCTGCAAAGTCACAGAACCTCATCCAAGCATGTCTCCTGATGGATGTGCTTGTGTCAGCTGCTCTACATGCATCCTCTGTGACGCTGCATATAAGAAGCATAGAGACATTACAAAAGGACTGGTGGGTATCCAACTCTGCATCAGTGGACTTTCTTTGAACCATAGACAAGGTCCTTGGGAGAGATGTGGTGAGCTCCTTAGTCAAATTCTTCTGTAGACTTGTAACATATAGCAGATAATTCAATTCCCTCACCAAGAAAGTAGATGCGGTGTAAACTCACTTCCCAAATCTGTCTAATGAGCGAGACTCCCTGTTTGGTAAATGGCCAGAGGAACTTTCTTCTGATAGTTCCTTTTTGGGGACCGTTGCCACTGTCAAGGAGTCCACATCTGGGTCCTTCCTCTAATAGTGATGATCTTTAGGAGCAACGAGGAACTTATCTGGTTTCTTAGGGATGGGTTCAGCTGTGTTCTCTGGGTTGAGAGAGAACACTTTCAAAAGCCAAGCTCAATACAGATCAAGCAAACCTAGCCTTAGCAGCCGAAACTCCAAAGGAGGATCACCTGGGATACCAAATGTCTTGGATCCCAGATTGATACTGCAGCTCAACTATCTAATGCCAAGGCTCCAAGGGGAGGAACAGTTCCAAAGACCTCAATTCTGAACCTACCCTACCGGAGTCAGCACTGATCATTTGACTCCAAAATTCAGATGGCTCTGTAAGGTCAAAACTGATCGAATCAAAGAACTCATCGGTGCTGAGGAAGAAAACACCCTAGGTGCAGATACAGATCTGCTCTGGGTGGAAGCCAGATCCCAATGCCCTGATCCAAAAGGAAGGATCAGAGAAGGAGCAATAAGGAGCAATAAGGAGCAATAACTGAATGCAGGAAAGAAGTTATTCCCCCAAACATGACAGTAGCTGGAGGTGGGAGGACGCCCAGCTGGATCTGGATCCAAAGAAATCTCCTCATCAACTTGCCCATGTCTGTTTCGGTAAGCCTTAGGGTTTTGTGTTTAGCCGAGACGTTAGAGAACAGTTTCTAAAGTTTTAAATAAATTCTGGTGGATTTACTGGCGTTAGAGAACAGTTTCTAAAGTTTTAAATAAATTCTGGTGGATTTACTGGCTGGTCGTTTTTCTCTTCACACATTTCTTAAAACCTGACAGTTTGTCTGACTTCCTAAAACAAGGAGAGCAAGAGACAAAAGAAGGATAGATCCTCTTCTTTTTGTGTATAAATGTAAATTAAAGCAACTATAATTTTTTTTTTGTTTTGTTTCTTGGAAAAGGAAATGTTTAAAACCTAAAGTACAGGACAAGGGAAAAACTTAGTGCAGAAAGATATAGGAATAATAATAATAATAATAATAATAATAATAATAATAATAATAATAAAAGAACTTTATCAAAAAGTTATTTAAAAGTTCACTTATCTAATATGCAACTGAGCACCAACATACCCATCCTCTGCTTGTGGGGGCAAATGAGATCTGAGGTACCTGGGTCAACACGGTGGAATTATGAGTAAGGGAAGGAGCCTGAGCACTGGAACCAAAGCTTGAAATGGCCAAAGTCAGATCCTACTCAGATCTGAAGACCCATATGCTGCAGTACAAACAGAAAAGACAACATCAGATACAACTTTAAAAGTAATGTAGACGGTCTTTCCCTGAAGGGAAGTTAATTGTTCAGTAATGGAACAACGTTACCTAAGCACAGGTTCTTGAAAGCCCACATAGGTTCATAGGCTGGTACTAGGCTATTGGCCCTAGGGCCTATGCAAGCCTAGCCATAACAATTCCCTGGATATTTCTTACCACAATATTTACTTCTCTGGACCCCTGTCTAGCAGGGCGACTGACATGATCCCCGGGGTGAATTTCCTATCTCCCATCCAATCATCAAGGTTCCTTTTGAAGAGGGCCAATGGGGCACTCTGCTTGACATGTATGGGCAGTCTATTCCAGAGTATGGGGAGTCTCTGGGTCAGGAACCTATCCCTCCAGCATGTTTTGTTCATTGTGATGACAAGGTTTAGATCCCTGGAGCGTGTGGCTCTGAGGGATTGGGATTTCTTTAAGTGGAGCATGTCCAACAGCTCAGGGTTTGACATGGCCTTGTATGTTAAGCAGAGATCGCCTCTGAGTAGACAATATGCCACAGAGTATAGCTGGAGTTTTTTTAGACAGTCAGCATATGGCATCTGCTTTAGGCCTGTGATTCTTTTAGTGAGGTATTTCTGTGGCTTTTCCAGCTGTTGCAGATGTCTTGTGAGGTACATACCAAACGGGGCATTATACTCTATAATGGGTCTAATGAGGGATGAGTACAGTGGGACAATGACATCCTTTTTTCTGGATGAAAAGCCCTTAGTGATGAGGTGTGCCACATAGAAGGATTTCCTGACTGTTGTGGAGATGTGGTTATCAAAAGTGAGACCACTGCCCACCTGTGTCCCTAAGTCTCTCATCACACTTTTGATGTTTAGCGTCCTGCAACCTATGTGGTAATTCATGGGTACATGTTTTTTTCCAACGGGGATAACTATACATTTCTTGGCATTAAGCTTGAGCCCATGGCTCTGGCACCAGGCATCTGTTTCTGTAAGGCCTTTTTGTAGAATATCCCATCATTTGGGGACTCAGTAATGGCTCCCAGTTTGCAGTCATCTGCAAACTTTGTTAGCCAGAGTCCCTTAGTGTAGGCCTGTACTTCAGAGAAGTAGCTGCCAAACAAGAGTGGTCCCAAGACTGAACCCTGAGGTACTCCACTTGTCACTTGTCTGGAGATGGATTTGGAGCCGGCTACTTTTACAGTCTGGGTTCTGTGAGTAAGCCAGTTGGCAGCCCATCGAGTGACGTGGGATTTATGCTCAGCTTAGTAAGTTTATCTATGGTTCCAGAGTGAGGGATGATGTTGAAGGCCTTGGCGAGGTCCAGATAGGCTGTGTGGACCACCGTACCCTAATCCACAGCTCTGGAGACTGATTTGAAGAAGTCAATCAGATTCAGGAGACAAGATCGGCCCTTCACAAACCCAAACTGGGTGGGGTCCACTGTTTGAAGGTTGCCAATGTCTTTGTTTATAAGTTCCATGATAATGCGTTCCATGCCCTTGCAGATCAGGCTTGTCAGACTGATGGGACAGTAGTTCCCAGGATCTAAATCGGATCCTCCCTTGTGGAGCGGGATAACTGTAGCTGTGCGCCACTCAGTGGGCACGAAGCCTGAAGTGAGGCTGTGATTAAACATGACACTTACGTGACATGCCAGTTCATTTTGTAGTTCATCTAGGACACAGCCTGGGATGTCTTCTGGTCCCATGGATGCTGTATTCTTAGCTTTGGAGAGTGCGGTTTCTACCTGTGTGGCCTTGATTATCGGAATTTGGCAATCTTTTGGTATTGAGATGGGCCCTTTAGTGGGTGAGGGGGGGTGAAGTTGGCGCTAAATCGATTTGCCAGAATATTGGCAATATCCTTGGGATCAGTATATTTAATGCCATTCTGTTGTAGCTCAGAGCAGATCTGAGCATTGCCATTTAGATTCTTGACATAACTATAGAATGCCTTGTGGTTGTCTTTGGAATCTTTGGCAATTTTATTTTTGTAACTAGCTTTTGAGGATTTTATGAGGGATCTCAGCTTTTTACTGAGGCTGGTGATGGAGTTTTTTGCATCCTGGGATTTTCCTCTTTTCTGCAACAGTTTCTTCCTTCTGTTGTATAGTTTGTTTATAGCAGGGGACCACCAGATTGGCTTCCTTTTTTTGGAGAACAGCATCTTGGTTCTATTTGGGATGGCACGATTCATGCACGAGTGGATGTGCTCGTACAGTGCCTTAGTGTAGGATTCTGCAGTCGAACTTCCAGATCCCGTCTGCGTGGGTGTTGTGAAGTTTGTCACTTCTGACTTCAGTAGCATGAAGTTGGCTTTGGAGAAGTTTTTTAAGGAGGTTTCCTTATTGGGGGGGTGGGGGTGGGATGTGGATGTCAAAGGTGATTTGCTTATGGTTAGACCTGACCAATGAGGGGGTGACCACTGGTTTGGAGCATCTATCTCCCAGGTTGGTAATGACCAGGTCTAGGATATTGGCTCCCCTGGTGGGACAATGGATTAGTTGATCCAGGGCATTGGAATTTATGAATTCCAAGAACCGTTGGGAAAAGGAGTTGGTACGCAAGTAGTTTTCCCAATTAATGGCAGGGTAGTTGAAATCACCCAGTATTAGAGTGTTTGGTTGTATCTTAATATTTTCCAGTATGTTTAGAAAGGTGTAGTGAGAATCTTGGTGCATGGTGGGGGATCTGTAGCAAGCTACAATTTGGACTGCAGACTTACCTAGTGTTAGTTGCACCTGGAGAATTTCAGATGCATTCGGTTGGGCAACTAGCCTGGAGGTGTGAATATCCTTGGTGAATATGGACACTCCTCCACCTTTAGTGTTTCGGTCTTGGTTTTGTGGCCGAAAAGTGTGGTAAGAATTGTAGCCTGGTATTGCAGGGGTGCTCTCTGGAGCCTTGAACCAGGTCTCAGTTACTGCACAGATATCGATGTTCTCCATTTTTAGGAGTGCCTCGAGAGAGTGCATTTTGAGCTTTAGACTTCTAGCATTGAGTAGCATTACCTTCAGATTTTGTATGCTTATATCTGTTACGGTGGTGGTTTTATCCTTTGAACCTTGCCTAAAAGAGGCACTATAGGGGTGCTCTTCCTGGTGGCAGGAAAGCTCTAGGAGGCTTGGCACCCAAACCTGTCTTTTTAGTCAGCTCAGCTTGAGCTAATTGTCTGGGCATGTGGAAGGTGTCCTGAAGCTTTGGAAGCTGCCCAGCTATTATAGCCTATGCAGGATAAAACCCATACAGCTTAGACTACCACATTAGTGATCAATATGTAGAACACCAACTTCTACATGTGTACATATGGTAAGTACACTAGATGTGGGCACATTGCTAAACTGGGGCGAAAGATAAATAACAACAATACTGAAAACCTACTTACCAGGTACAAATTACAGAGCAGAAAGATCCCAGTGCTTTGATCAGAGGTAATTTCAAATCAAAATCACATGACAGTTCAGAAATGAATGCAGAAGAAACTGTAGAAGTTAGTAATAAAAAAGAAATGGAAAATATGCCGAAAAACACCTTACTCTCCTTATTATATATGGTATGCAGGAAAATTCTGACACAACTGTGTACCCAAGGTTCCTTGCATATGTGTATGATACTATAGCATAAGCCTCTTTGAATAAGTTTCTAATTTACAATAATGGAGTAAGTTTGATGTTTTGTTCTGTGTTTCTGATAACTGTATACTTATTCTAAATTATTAATTTTAACATACAGCCTTATAGAATCAGCTAATGAATGCTGCAACATTTAAGGGACTATGGCACTTCTACTGATACCAATGATAACACTACATTTCATCAGCAGCTGTAATACTGATGATGAAGTTGCAGGTCATTCTGCAAACAATGGCATCTATGCTGTGCTGTGTTTCTATTTTATTTTCTCTCTCATATGCCTGTTTTCACTTTATGGTTACAACCTTAGAATGATTTTATAAAAGGTAATGGCCAGTACTGTATGTACATTAGTAAAGCATTCTGAATTGCTCAATTACATTTTGCTCTTCAAAGCTGAAATTCTTTGTACTATAATATTTCACAAAGCCAATTTCAAATTAATACCTATGTTTTACTACAGATGTTGAAGTTTCCCGGTACAGAAGTATATACTCTAATTTTCTTAAAGTTATCTCCCATGACATTATGACAGATGGGATATAACGTTAAGAAAACTGAAAGGGAGATGTTTTTAACTGCAAATAAAACACATAAATATCTGATTTCTACAGCAGAAATAATATAACGGGAGAGTGTCTGGCAAAACAATTAACTGCAATTCCATGAGATTTATATGTCAATCAAGTGCAAAAATTTGCATAGTGCTCTTTAATGTTTTCTTGAAAATTAATGCATACATATTTATAAAGAACCACTGCAAGTCAAAAGTAATTTTCATTTACCTCGGTCATCTTTGCGTCTTGGTAATCCCTGCCTTTGGCATCTGGAAGTATTTATTATTTCTTCTCTTCTACGTGTCTGAACAACATGAATTGCTTCTAAGTGTTTAGCAAGAGCTGTAGATATATTGGCATGAAGTGGAAAGCTGCGAAGATACTCCATTTTTCCAAGCAAAGCAACAACCTATAATAAATAAATAAAAAACTATTTATATAAACCTACATTATATATTTATATTTATATGATTTACCTATGAACCTATATATACTCATCATGAAATAGCCACTTGATATTAATTCTGAATATTCATACACATACTTATCACCCACAACACTGGTATAAGGCTGACGGGACTTTGCAGGAAGCTTTATGTGGCTGACAATGTACAGAAGGTGGCACTGACCAGTGAGTTAAGGCAGCAATACCCCCAATCGTAATACTGCAGCCATGTTAGTTATACCCTGCTGGCTCCTTAAAAGAGATGTGTAAAAGACACAGCTGGAAGAAACACACATTAAATAAGGAGGAAAAAGGAAAACTTCTCTCCCACAGACTGTACAAAGAAGATAGTATTCTGTCTTTTCAGAAGCCCATTTTGAGGAAACTTTCCTTCTAGTATCGAATGGCAGGATCCTAAGGCAGGATCCTAAGTCTTTGGAAACAACATGCACACAATCTCAGGTGTATTTAGTATCTGAAGACTGAAGTTGCAGCATATAATAGCACAAAGCTTCCTTGAAGTCAAAAGATCTCTCTCTCTCTTTCGGCTTTTCCTGGTTAGACGTCGCCACAGCGGAACACCTTGTCCGGTCATGATTGGCAGTGGAGTTTTTATGGTGTCGAGTTGCCAGCCCAGCACCCAACCTTCCGCAGAAGGCACACACACACACACACACACACACACACACACACACACACACACACACACACACACACACACAGACACACACACGTACTCACGCCTAGGGCCACTTTTAGCGCGTCCAATCCACTTGCAGCATGTCTTTGGGGATGTGGGAGGAAACCGGAGCACTCGGAGGAAACCTACACAACCACAGGGAGGACATGCAGACTCCGCACAGAAGACACCACAGCCGAAGATCAAACCAGAGAGCCTCTTGCTGTGAGGCGACAACGCTAACTACTGCACCACCGCACCTAACACTGCTATAATGGAGGTTAAGAAAATGCTGGGAGAAATAATCAGTTTTCAGCAGGAAATATTACTTACAGGTAGGGACTGGAATTTGATTTGCAGCAGGGAAGATGTGTCTGGGGGGAGCCCATAAGTGGAAATATAACAAAGGAAAGGTAGATTTTTGAAGACATTTATGAAAATATTTGGCATGGAAGACGTGAATGCAGTAGTAGGAGTTCAGAGTGAATTTACATATTATTCCCCAAGATACAAAAACTGGGATAGGCCATACAAAACGTATGTAGTCAAAAGATATGAAAGAAAAAAAGCCCTTAAATGTAACAACATGGTCACTGCTTTAAATTATTCCGTAAAGTGCAGGACAGCATAGTATTATGATCCAAAAACCTGCCTTAAAAATAAAATATTTATTGATTGATTTATTTATTGACATTTGATTACTGGGAAAGTCCGACTGGGTAGAAGCCCATTTTTAGCAGAGGCCTAGGGAGAAAAGCTCCAAAGCATTACAAAACTTTATAAGAAAAAGAAGTTATGTACTCACCATAAAGTTACATGTGTGTTGTCCATCTTTGCCTTCATTCTTACCAGGTTGGGTTCGGATCCGATCCTCGGATTCGACTCGGCCTTTATATACAAGCTCGAGGTCTTTCACTAGTTGTGCCTAAACCCTATCGCAGCATGCACTAGGTAAACTCCACAGATCTTGTTTGCATTTATAATAACAGTAAGAGAAATAAATACAGTTTAATAATACAGAGTGCAATAAAGAAGCCCAGAGAATAATGATAACCAATTTTCCAACTCAGTCTTCCAGGAGTAAAAATGGTTGGGGGAAAGGAGGGTGGGATGCAAGAATGAAGGCGAAGATGGACAACATACATGGAACGTTATGGTAAGTACGTAACTTCTTTATGTGTTGTCCTACCTCGCCTTCATTCTTACGAGGTTGAGACAGAGTCCCTAGCACCATCTTTCTTGGGTGGCTCAAGGGAGAATATTCTTCAGAATCGTGGAACCAAAAGAGGCCCTGTTCCTGCAGGCCAATTCGACTTTGTAATGAGTGATAAAGGTATGTGGTCTTGCCCATGTTGCTGCAGCACAAACTGTATCAACTGGTAGCTGAACCAGAAAAGCAGAAGAGGTTGCAATGGCTCTTGCAGAGTGGGCTTTAACTTTATGGGGAAGATCTCTGTTCTGAGACTTATAGATGAAGGTTATGCAATCTGAAAGCCATTTTGAAAGTGTCACCTTAGTGATTGAAGTACCTTTCTTTGAAGCTGAAAAAGATATAAAAAGCTGGTCAGATTTTCTGAAGTTTTTAGTCCTGTGTAAATAGAAACATAATTGCCTATGCTCATCCAGTTGATGTAACATGTATTCTGCCTTATTCCTGTAATTTGGGTAAAACACTGGCAGCTCTATAGATTAGTTCAAATTTGATTCTGAACATACTTTTGGAAGGGTTTGTTCATAAGGATACCCTGTCTGTGGAAAAGCAAGTAGGGCGGCTTTATTGACAAGGCTTGTATCTCTGACATCCTCTTAGCAGAGGTAATTGCTATCAAGAGAATAGTTTTCCATGTCAAAAACTTGAGATTGCAAGATGATGCTGGCACAAAACTGGGAAAAAATTTAACAAAACAGGACAAAATTTAAGTCCCATGGTGCTGGGGGGTGGGGTCTATAATAGGTGGTCGTTGAAATAAAGTAACTTTAAGTAATGCCTTGCATAGCCTATGAGACATAACATTGAGGCCAGATTCACCTATATGAAAACTAGATATCACTGCTAGTTGAACTCTAATGGTAGCCGCAGTTGCACCCTCATTGAATAATTTTGCTAGGAATTCTAGAATGGAATTGACTGGGACTGCAAAGGGATCAATGTGGTTATGAGAAGCCCATAATGAGAATCTTTTCCATTTGGTTCTTCTATATATCTTTCTTGTTGAAGCCTTATGAGAAGAAATTGGGATGTGTTTGATTAAGAGAGGTTAGGAAACCTGGCTATGGTTGGAACTGGAGCAGCCAAGCTGTCAAATTGAGGTTTGAAGGGAAGGATGGAGTGTTCCTGACTCATGAGTCAAAAGGTCTGAAACTGGGTCGAGAATCCAAGGCTCCTCCCGAAGATGAGGCCACAGGAAGGAGAGCCAGATTTGATGAGGCCAGTATGGGGCGATGAGTATCAAGTCCTTTCCCAAGCAACTGGCTTTCTGAAGAACTTTAGGTATTAATGGAAAGGGAGGAAAAGCGTAGAGGAGACTCGTGGGCCAATCGTGAACAAGTGCATTCCTTGGTGACTTCCCCGGGGGGATAAGGGCAAAGTAGCTGCTGCATTTGGCATTCATGGATGTCACAAAAAGGTTGCAGCAAGGCTGGCCCCATTTGCAGAAAATCTTTTCCGCTACCTCCTGTTTTAGGGACCACTCATGAGGCATCAGAATTGCTCTGCTGAATCTGTCTGCTATCGCATTGAATTTCCCTGGGATGTGCGTTGCTATCAGAAAACGTTGGGAGGAGGTCACCCACTGCCATACTCTCAGGGCCTCTGAACAAAGGGGGGTAAGATCCGTTTCCTCCTTGTTTGTTTATGTACCATAAACTGACATGCTGTCTGTCTGTATTGTAATAGTTTCCAGCGGAAGTGAGTCCTGGAATGCTTGCAACACTAGAAGCACCGCTCTCATCTCTAGGACATTAATGTGCAAATGGGCCTCGTGATCCTGCCAGGTGCCTTGGACTGTCTTTACTAGATAATGCCCCCCCACTCTATCTGAGAGGCATCTGTGTTCACTGTGGCCAATGGTTGGGGAAATACAAATGGTCAACCTAGTGTCACATGACTGGAGTAAAGCCACCAATGAAGGTGTTTTTTGGAAGTTTCTGTTATCATTATTTTGTGGGACATCAGCAATTCCTGCATTGACCACTGAGTGGACAGTAGCCACTGGAGAATTCTTATGTGTAGACGTGCTAAGGGTATCAAAGTTATTGCTGCTGCCATGGTGCCCAAAACTTTTAGGACTATCCTTGCTTGAGCTTTTTTCTTTGTGAGATGATTTAAAACCTGACATTGTAGAACCTGACCTCTTTCTGGAGGAAGTCTGGCCATCATGTTTGTTGAATCCAGTTCTGCTCCTATAAATAAGAAATGTTGATAATGCAGCACGGCAGATTTCTTGTAGTTTATTGTAATTCCTAGGTGACAGCAGAGCTGTAAGGTGGTGTCTCTCACTTTTACTAGGAGATGCTTGGTAGTGGTGGTTAGGAGCCAGTCATCTAAGTATGGAAACACATGGAATCCTAGGTGTCTCAAGTGAGCCGTGAATATTGCCATACATCTGGTGAACACTCTGGGAGCTGTAGTGAGGCCAAAGGTTAGAGCTCGAAACTGGTAGTGACTGGCTCCTCCCACCCAAAAGTGCAGGTGTCTCCTGGATCACCTGTCCATTTTTATGTGGTAGTATGCATCTTGGAGGTCTGTCGAGCACATCCAATCATCTTGCCCCAGAAAAGGGAGTATTGACTGCAGTGTTACCATCCAGAACTTGGACTTTCTTACTAATTTATTTAAATTGCTGAGATCCAGACTTGGTCTCCAGTCCCCTGTTTTCTTTGGCACTAAAAAGAATCTTGAGTAAGTTCTGGATCCTATTTGGTCTGAAGTGACTGTTTGGATGACTCTTTTGTCTAGTAACTTTTGAATTTATAACATCGCCTGTTCCCTTTGACTGGGTGGAATGTGTGGGATCTTTTTTATATTTTTTATATTTGGGATGGGGAAGGAAAAGGGTATGGAGTAACCTCTGGATATGATGCTTTGTATCCATTTGTCTTTTGTTATTTGTTGCCAGGCTTCTGGGTACAAAGATAAGCGGCCCCCTGACTGCCTCCAGAGATGGACAGTCGGGCCTCCTTTCAGGAGCGCTGAAAGGGCTTACCAAAGAAAGATTCTGTCGCCCTGATACTGCGGACCTCCTCTGATGTGTGGTCGGCATCTTCCATTACTACTTCCCCCTCTACCCCTGGGGGTCTATATCACGAGATTGAAACCTTAGGTAGTCGAATACCTAAAGGTCGATGTCTAAATATTGAACTGTAAAAATCGTGAACGGCCATTTCTACACAGGGAAACAAGTTGCTTGGCCGTTATGCAGATTTTGCCCTTTTTACAATGTAGAGCGATCTCAGAGTTGTTATATTTAGTTGGGGGGGATATGGGTGAGGGGCAAAGCCCCCACTTGATTTTTGTTTAAAACTTTTTTCTTTTTTTTTTTAGTTTGTCCAACAGCATTGTTTCCCTGTGTGGAAAAAAGAAGTTATGTACTCACCACAACGTTCCATCTGAGTAGTTATACTTAATTTTTCTGCAACCTGTGGGTATACGGATCTGTATCGGATCAAAGCCGGCAACTTTTTTCTAGCATCTGCTCCTAGCCACGACCACTGAACAGCCAGAGTCCATTGAAGAACCCGCATGTGAAGGCGCACATACAAGAGAATAGATATGGCGGCAGCCATGGAGCACAGAGCCCGGAGAACCTCACTCGCCTTTGAAGACTTGGAGTTAGCTATCTGAGCTGTGTGGCACCTGAGATGTAGAATCCTGTCTGGAGTTAGGAATACCTTCATCTGCAAAGTGTCTAACCATGCCCCAATGAAGTCTAGAATTTGTACTGGTTGCAAATGGGATTTGTGAACAATGACTGTAATTCCCAGTAGGTCTGCTTACTGAATGAAATAATCTCGGGCCAGACGCAAGTGATGCTTGTTGTGCGCAGTGAAGAGCCAGTCGTCCAGGTATGGAAACACCTGAATACACTGAAGCCTCAGGTGAGCCGCTACAACTGCCATTACCTTGGTGAACACCCTGGGGGCTCTGGTGAGACCAAAGGGTAGGGCTCTGAACTGAAAGTGACTGGCTCCCAGCCGGAAGCGCAGAAACCTCCTGGAGCTTCTGTGTATTTTGATGTGGTAGTAAGCATCCTGAAGGTCTAACGAGCACATCCAGTCGTACTCTCGGAGATAAGGTAGAATGGACTGTAGGGTGACCATCTGGAATTTCTGTTTTGCTACCGACAGGTTTAATGTTGACAGGTCTAAAATGGGCCTGAGGTCCCCGTCTTTTTTGGCACCAAAAAGAACCTTGAGTAGACGCCTAATCTGGACTGATCGGGGGGACCTTTTCGATGGCTCGTTTGAAAAGCAGCTTTGAAACCTCTAGAGCTGCGGCCTCCCTGTGAGCGGGTGGAACATCCGGGAGATGTTTTGTAATATTTGGAAAGGCAATGAAAGGAATAAGGTAACCTCTGGATATTATCTGAAGAACCCAGTGATCTGTCTTAATGTACTCCCATGCCACTGGGTGTAAGGATAATCATCCCCCGACTGCCTCCAGAGTAGGACAGTTGGTCAACCCCTCAGGGCTGCTGACCGGGTCTATCAGAGAAGGGTTCCCTAGACCCGAAATTCCTGGGACCCCCTCTACCTCTGGGTCGGCATCGATCCTGTCCCCCTCTGCCTCTGGGGGAATAGCTGTCCTGAGAATCCCAGGAAAACTGAGATTTTCGGAATCACATCTTCTTCTGCCCTCTTTGATTCCTAGAGAAGGACCGCTGAGGGTTAGAGAAGCAGACTCCAACGGCAGACAAAGTCTTCCCGTCCTTTTCGCTCTGGACAAGTGTGTCACGTACTGTCTTCCCAAAGAGGGAAGAACCGTCATAGGGAGCGTTGATAAACGACGCCTTGAAAGGGTCCGCGAACTGACACAATCTGAGCCAGGCATGACGCCTCATGGCTATGCCTGTCCCAGCCGCTCTAACTGTCCTTCCGTGGCATGGGAAAGTAGCCACATAGATGTATTTGAGACTGACATCAGAGTAGACATTTTCGCTGAGAACAAACTGTCTGTCCTGCGGCGATAAAGACTCGGGGGGTGACTTAGTGAATTCCGAAGCAAGGTCTCGCTGAAGTCGAATCACATGTGCCAAATAATTCAGAGCATGGATAGAAAAAGTTGCTGAGGAATATACACGCTTCCCAAACCTATCCGCCGACCTAGACTCCTTGTCTGGAGGGTGGACTAAGGAACTCTCCTGTGCTAGTTCCTTCTTTGTGGCCACCGTGACCAACATAGCATCAACTGGGGCTCCTTCTGACCAGGGTTGTCTATCAGAAGGAGGAGATAAAACCTTGTCAGGACGTTTGGGGATGAGCTCTACGTTGTCGGGCTCCTTCCATGCCCTCGTGGTGATGAGGTCCACCAAGGGGACTGCTGGTGGGGACACCCAGGAAGTAGATGGGCCCGTGCCAAAGGTCTCCAGGAACACTGACTCATCCCCAGAAAGTTTTGGTGCTGACCAACCTCCCCTCTGGCGGAGGATCTCCATAATTTCTCCGAAGGAGACGGCTTCGAGAGGTGACCTGGGGGAACCTTCTCCTTCATCTAAGTCAGTGGTGAGGGACTTGTGGGAGTCCAAGTGCCTCCTTTTGCACTTGCGCTTGCGGTGGCCCTCTTCAGTGGGACTTTCAGAAGGGGATCCGTGAGCCGCAGGGGTTTTCTCAGGGAAAATGACCTGGGGATCCTCTGGCACGGGCTGTCTCTGAGACAGAATGAAGGGAGTCGTTACCAAATCCAGGGGGGCCTGGGTGGTATCCGAGGGGATGGGCTGGGGTCTCAATTCCTGGGAGAGAACCCTCTCCACCACTTCGAAGGCCGAGGGAGAAGTCCTCCCCGGATCCAAAGCGGGGACCTGAGCCGAAGACAGGGTAGCCTGAGGTTCGAGGGAACGGATCAGGTCCGAAAGGGTCAGAGCCGAAGAATCCTTTCCCCCGGGTCCGACTCCCTGCCCGCGGCTCCGAGAGTCACTCGGATCTGAACAAGTCGGATCCGAGGATCTCTAGGTAACAGCCGGAGTCGAGGTTGGAGGAACTGTCGGCGGCGTGCTACCAGCTCCGAAAAACCTCGGATCCAGGAGCCCCGAAGCCGGAGCACGGATCGGGGAAGGAGAGATGGGGCGGAAAAGAGGCATGGAGGTCACCCCTCCAGGGGGAGAGGGACCTGGCAAGACTCCCATCTGAATCTGGGTCTGAAGAAATCTCCGCATCATCCTGTCCATATCCATGTCCGATAGGCTCCGAGTTGACCTCGAAGAGGCCACCGACTTGGATCTGGCTGGTCTGCGCAGAGGGGTGGATGGCCTCGGGTTCGAATGTTTCAATGGCTCCGGTGAGAAACGTGGTGACCGGGGCAGAGGAGAAACAGGCCTCATGGTCTTAGATGGGGGGGGGGCTGAGAAAGAGATGCCTGCCTTTCTTTTTCTCCCTTTCTTCTCTGTGCCTTTCCTTTTCCTTCTCTTTTTCTTTATCTTTGTCAGACTCACTGACTGAAGATCTGTCCTTCGAGGACCCATCGCCCGATGAAGAAGGAGGTTGAGTCCCTGTCTGGGGTGGTACACTAGCGACCGAGGCCGAGGCAGAATCCAGCATGGCAACTGGGAGAAGGACTTTGGTAACTAGCTTGGTCTTACGATCCCTAAGGGCCTTAGGGTTGAAGCCTGAACAGACAGCACACTGAGTGGATAAATGTGCCACTCCTAAGTATATCACACACAGAGTGTGACCATCGGCAGGGGAAAGCTTATGGCCACACTCTGTACATTTTTTTAAAACAGGCTTTGGGTGGTCAGTCATAGTCCTGCACTCAAAGGTATAAGTACTACCTTTCCAAAAAAAACACACACACACAGGTAGGGGAAGGGCAGGCCTAACTACTACTCTAATACAAAAAAACTTTTTTTTTTTTTTTTTTTTTTTTTTTACACTAACGACCAAATGCATTACTTCAGAAGGGGAGGAAGGGTAATCCTAGACAAGCACACCTAGATATAAGCAAAAAGTATCCACTTACTATCTCTTTTTAGCTCAGAGCAAAGGACACCACGATGCACACTACTGGCGTGGCAAATGAGATCTGAGGGAAGATAGGAGACGGTAGGGCATTATGGGTAAGAGAAGGATCTCGGAGCTTGGACCAGATGCTAGAAAAAAGTTGCCGGCTCGGATCCGAAACGGATCCGTATACCCACAGGTTGCAGATAAAATGAAGTTAATTACTTCAGATCGGCCATTCACGATTTTTACAGTTTGATATTTAGTGATCGACCTCTAGGTATTCGATTACCTAAGGTTTTGCTCTTGTAATACAGACTTGCCCCTGGGGGAAGATTCACCACATGTGTCCTGGAAAGCTCTTTGAGATTTTCTGAACCACATTTTTCCACTTCCTTTCTGACCTTTAGGATAAGGCCTGGTAGGTAGGGAAAAATGGACTCCTACATCAGACAGAGTCTTTCCTTCTTGCTCACACCTGGTTAGTGTGTCCTTGACTTCGGGCCCGAACAATGACGAGCCATAGAATGAGGCATTCACAAAAGAAGATTTAAAGGGGTCCGCAAAGTCACACAAGCGCATCCAAGAATGTCTCCTTAGGGAAATTCCTGAACCTGCTGCAATACTTGCTCCATCCGCTGCATAAGAAATCAGCCTCATGGAGGAGCTGACAACTGAGTGTAAGGTAGAGAGCTGAGAGGAAACTATCTGAAACCCCTTCAGCTACTGAACCTTGGAGAGTATCTCGTTGCTCTTTCAGTAGGTCTCTCTGTAATCTAGTAAAATGGGTAAGGTAATTCAGCGATCTGAGGGCAAAAGTCTCTGAAGAAAAAACCCACTTCCCATATCTGTCCACTGTGCGAGACTCCTTGTTCAGTGGATGAACAGAAGAAGATGTCTATGAGAGTTCCTTCCTGGTGGCTGCTGCCACCACCATAGCATCTACTGGGACACCTTTAGTTAAAAAGGTTTTGTCTGCCGGGGATGTTATAAACGCATTTGGCCTCCTAGGAACAGGTTCCACTGAATCTGAAGACTCCCACACCTTCCGAGAAACTAGGTACATAGGTTAATCGAAAGGTGGAGACATCCAAGTGGAGGAAGGGTGAGATCTGAAAGCTTTCAGGTATAGGGACTCCTTTGGTGAAGGATTAGTGGACTTCCAGACGCCTCTCTGTTTAAGGATTTCTAAGATGTCTCCAAAGGAGACATCATCAGGAGGCAACAGTGGGAACCCTTCAGCTTCATTGAGGTCAATATCAGAAGTAATGGACTAATTTGGGGAGTCTAAATGATTCCTCCTGCATAATCTCTTCTGAAGGACCTCTTCAGAGGGGTACTCTGAAGAGGTTTCAGAAGAGTGGGGGCTGCCCTGTGGGGCATCCTGATACTTAGGATCTCTGTGTCGCTGTGGATGCAAGAATATAGAGGCAGACACCAGTGCTTTTGGGGGTAGAACATCCAGAGATGACAGCGGAATTCTCTGTGGAGACAGTACTCTCCTCATCACCTCAAAAGCCCCCAGTCCCTGATTAAAGGATATCTCTGGATCAGAATAAGTCGAGGGAACCCCCGGAATCAAGAATGACAGACCCAAGGCTGAGGTAGGAACCAAGCTCACCCGAGCCGATGCCCTGACAGGCAAGGTCGGATCTGACAACTGTCTGATCCGACTCGCCTCCCCGGACCTGACTGGAGAGCATCGGCTCCTAGACTCCTCGCGCTCCAATGGAGCCAAGGACATCGGAGCAATGGTCGGATCCAAAGATCCCATTATAGGGCTAGGGTCGTCCGATGGATCCACTAATATCAGCTCAGGACATTCCAACTCCGAAGTCCGAGGTCGGATCAGAGGAGGAATCAGAGGAGAGGGGGAGGATATGGTAAGATCCAAAGCCCTTGGAGTTGGAGCCGATAACAACTTGGCCGGCGCCTGTGTCCTTAATAGCCTCTGTACAACTCGATCCATGTCATCGTCTGATAGGCTCCTGGAAGACTAAGTGGAGGGGGCTGGAGACTTGGAATGTTGAAGTATTGGTGACCTAAGACTAGGGGAAAATGGCTCCAAGACAGGGGAATGGCTCCACAACTCAAACTCTACCGGCACCGAAACAGATGGTGTCGGAGCTGTAGATTTTTCAGATTAGACAGACTTAGGATCTGATATCGAAATTTTGGCAACCTTTTTTGAAGGCTCAGATAGAGCACTAGAAGAGGAAGAATAAGCAATTGCTAACAGTAGAGATTATAATAAAGAGTATACTTAGCCAGAGCCAGTAGAACGAGCACCCAATCTTGTTTAGTGGCAAATGGGATCTGGGCAGTTTACCTAGTGCATGCTGGGATAGGTTTTGCCACGAGCTAGTGGAAGACCGCAAGCTTGCATATAAAGGCTGAGCCAGATCTGAGGATCGGATCCGAACCCAACCTGGTAAGAATGAAGGTGAGATAGGACAACAGCATATCAATAATTTTATAATCTTCAAAAATAAAAAAAAAATCTGCAGTTTAAAAAATTATAATAAATTAGGCATAATATATAAAAAAAAAAGAAGTTATTTACTTACCATAAACGTTCTATGTTTGTAGTCCATCTTGCCTACATTCTTGCTGGATGGGTTTGGAGCCGAACCTCAGCTCCGACTCGGCCAATACTAAAGCTCGAGAGCTTTTACTGGCTCAAGGCTATCCTCTATCCCATGGTGCACCACGGCAATTTCCCAGATCTTGTTTGCAAGAAAGTAACTAAATATATAATAGTGATTATTCTATCAATAACTATGTACATATAAACAAAAAACATTTTGTTTTACTATCCATAGCATACTGACAGATAACTATCACAAGGTCAGGCAGCAAAAGGATAGTCCACCAGCTCCTCTAGGATACAGGAAGGGGGAAGGAGGGCAGGAAGCAAGAATGTAGGTGAGATGGACTACAAACATGGAATGTTATGGTAAGTACATAACTTCTTAATGTTATGTAGTCCTATCTTGCCGTAATTCTTGCTGGATGGGACAGCATCCCCAGCACCTTTTTCCCGGGTGGCTCAAGCAAAGAGACTCTTCAGCACAGTGGACCCAAAGGATGACCTGTCCCGGGAGGCCAAATCTAATTTATAACGAGTGACAAAAGTATGACGTCTTGCCCATGTAGCTGTTGCACAAATGGTATCAACTGGGAGTTTTGATTTGAAGGCATATGAAGCTGATACTGCTCTTGTTGAATGGCTTCTTACTTTAGCAGGTAGTTGTTTCCCAACATTTTTGTAAGCAAATAAGATGCAGTCTGAAAGCCATTTATACAGAGTTACTTTGGAAAAGGGTAAACCTTTGTTTTTCTCTGAGAAGGAAACAAACAATTGATCCGATTTCCTGAAATCTTTAGTCCTGTGCAGGTAAAATCGTAGGAGTCTATTGACATCTAATTGATGCAGTCTGTATTCTGATTTGTTACCATAATTGGGGAAGAATACTGGTAATTCAACAGTTGTGTTTAGATTATGTTCTGAGCATACCTTAGGAAGGAAAGAAGGATTAGTTCTTAGGGAAACTCTGTCCTTATGAAAAATAATATATGTAGGTTGAATGGTCAGAGCTTGTAATTCTGAAACCCTCCTAGCAGATGTTATAGCTACTAAGAACAATGTCTTCCAAGACAACAATTTCAAGTCAGATGAAGAAGCCGGTTTGAATGGTGGAGAGATCAATGAGGTAAGAAGTAAGATTAAGTCCCAGGGTTCCAGAGGTTGCCTGATTGGAAGTCTGAGAAGGACTCCTTTCAAAAAGGTTTTACAAAAAGAGTGGGACATAATAGAGTTTCCCATGTTTCCAAAATAATAATTTGAGATGGCAGCCAACTGAACTCTAATGGTAGCAGCTGCAGCTCCTTCTTGAAAAACAGATGTGAGGAAGGACAGAACAGACTCTGTGGGAGCTGAGTAGGTAACTATGCCTCGTTTTCCCACCCAAATGGAAAACTTTTTCCATTTGCTGGAGTATAATTTTCTGGTTGAAGGTTTGTGGGAGGAAATGAGGATGTGTTTTACAGTAGGAGAAAGGGATAAACACCTGGCTATTCGTGGAACTGGAGCAGCCATGCTGTCAGTTTCAGGGTCTTGATGGTAGGATGGAACTGTCCCGATTGGTGAATCAGGAGGTCTGGAGATGGTTCCAGAATCCATGGTTCTTCCAAGAGATAAGGCCACAGGAAGGGGAACCAGACTTGGTGAGGCCAGTAAGGAGCAATGCGGATCAAGGTACTCTTCAACAGTTTTGCTTTCTGAATCACTTTGGGTATGAGGGGAAAGGGTGGAAAAGCGTAAAGAAGTCTCAGAGGCCAACTGTGGACCAAAGCGTCCCTGGGTGACATTCCCGGATGAGGAATGAGGGCAAAGTAGTTGCTGCATTTGGCGTTCATGTGCGTGACGAATAGATCGCAGCAAGGCTGGCCCCATCTGCAGAAAATCTGTTCTGCAACTTCTGTTTTCAGGGACCACTCGTGCGGCATCAGAATTGCTCGACTCAGTTTGTCTGCTATCACACTGGACTTCCCCGGAATGTGCGTTGCTACCAGAAAACGTTGGAGAGTCCATCGCCCATTTCCATACTCTTTGTGCCTCTCGACAAAGTGGGTAAGGCTTGGTTCCCCCTTGCTTGTTTATGTACCACACTACTGACATGTCTGACTGAATTGCAATTGTTCCGGTAGGAAGAGAACTGTGAAGTGTTTGCAATACATATAGCAGTGCTCTCATCTCCAGAACATTTATGTGCAAGTGGTTCTCATGATCCTGTCAAATACCTTGGACTGTCATTCCCAGATAATGCCCCCCACCCTATCTGGGAAGCGTCCATGGTCAAGACTGACTTTTGATGAGGGAGGATAAAGGGACGACCTAGATAAAGCTGGTATGTATGTAACCAACACGTTAGATCCTTCTTGCAGGAATTTGTAATGATTATTTGGTGGGACAAGGGTAGATCCTGCACTGACCACTGGGCAAATAGCAGCCACTGTGTGGACGGGCTAGGCGAACTAAAAGAATGGTGGACGCCATAGTACCTAAAACTTGAAGAACTATTCTGGCTTGTACATTGCCTTTGGTCAGCAGAAGTCTGACTTGGTTGTGTAACGATTCTGTCCTTTCTGGAGTCAGTTTTGCTATCATGGTGGTTGAGTCTAGATCTCAGCCTAAGAAGACAATACGCTGCAATGGAGATAAGGTGGATTTTTTTAGATTTACTGTAATTCCTAATCTGGCGCACAAGGACAGAGTCTCGTCCTAGGCTCAGATTAGTTGGTGCTTAGTGGTAGCAGTGAGGAGCCAGTCATCTAAGTACAGAAACACCTGGAATTCCTGACATCTCAGGTGAGCAGTGACCACTGCCATGCATTTGGTGAACACTCTGGGGGCTGTAGTGAGGCAAAAGGGCAGTGCTCAAAATTGAAAATGACTGGCTCCCAGCTGAAAGAGTAGGTGTCTTCCGGAGCGCCTGTCCATACTGATATGGTAGTACGCATCCTAAAGATCTATGGAGCGCATCCAATTGTCTTTTCCGATAAACGGAAGAATTGACTGCAGAGTGATCATTCGGAACTTCGATATTTTTTACAGACTTGTTCAGCTTGCTGAGATCTAGAATTGATCTCCAGTCCCCAGTCTTTTTTGGAACTAAAAAGAATCGTAAGTTCCGGATGTGTGGAGACTTCTTGGATGACTCTTTTTTGAAGCGAGATGACTTCTAATGTTGCACGGTCTATCTGATTGGGTGGTACATCTGGTAAGGACCGATTTGTAGGGGGATCGGAAACAAAAGGAATGAGGTAACCTCTGGAAATTATATTTTGTACCCATCGATCTTGAGAAATTTGTAGCCGGCCGCTTGGGTACAGTGAGATATGACCCCCGACTGCATCCAGAGACGGACAGTCGGGCAACCCTTCAGAGGCGATGAAAGGGCCGATCAGAGAAAGCATCTCTATCACCCTGGTGTTGCGGACCCCCTCTGCCGCGAGAGTGGTGCCTTCCATTATAACTTCCCCCTCTGCCTCCAGGGGAGGGATAACCATGTGCTTGAGGGAAAACTTTTTAGGATTTAAGTAATCACTCCTGTTTGACCCTTGGGATAGGGTCTGCAAGGAAGGGAAAAACGGACTCCCACAGCAGATAAGTTTTTCCCTTCCTACTTACACCTGGTCAAAGTCTCTTTTACCTGAGGTCCAAAAAGAGTTGAACCATCAAAGGGGACGTTGTTAATGGAAGACTTGAAGGACTCCGTAAAATTGCATAGACACATCCAGGAATGTCTCCTAAGAGATATTCCTGATGGGCCGCCCTACTTGCTCCATCAACTGCGTAAGAAATCAGCCTCATGGAGGAGTTAGCAATAGAGGTAAGGGTAGAGAGCTGTGAAAAAACCTTGTCAGCGGATCCCAAAGCTACTGAACCCTGAAGGGTATCTCCCAAGTCTTTTAAGAGATCCCTTTGTAGCCTAATAAAATGGGAGAGGTAGTTCATAAGGTAAAAGCCGCTGAAGAAAAGGTACGCTTTCCATACCTATCCATCATCCTAGATTCTTTATTAGGAGGATGGATATTTGAGGATGTCTCAGATAACTACTTCTTTGTGGCCACTTCTACCACCATAGCATCCACAGGTACTCCCTTGGTTAGAAAGGTTTTCTCTTCTGCAGCAGTAATAAATTTATTAGGCATCCTCAGGACAGGCTCCACTGTGTCTGGAGAGGTTCAAGCTTTTCGAGATATGACCCCTAACAGCTGGTCATATGGCAGTGTCACCCAGGAGATGGAAGGTCAGGAACCAAATGCCTCAAGGTACACTGATTCATCCTCAGTAGGGTTAGAGGTCTTCCAATCACCCCTCTGTCTAAGGATTTCTAGGATGTCCACAAAAGAGACATCCTCAGAGGGGGATCTTGGGGACCCTTCTGACTCATCCAAATCAGTGTCAGAAGTGACAGACTCGGGTGAGTCAATATGCTTCCTTTTGCAGACTCTCTTCCTAGGGACTTCCCCAGTGGGGTAATCTGGGGAGGTTTCGGAAGAGGGGACACCTCCTATAGGAGCTCCTTGGGGATCTGGTTCCCTACGCTTAGGGGCAGGCAGGGGAGAAGAGGCTGCTTCTTGCTGCTGGAGGGACGTTGGGTCCAATGGCAGGGCTTTTGTACATAACAACGCTTTCTCTATCGCCTTGAAAGCCTTACCACCCCGCTCTGAAGCAGATCTCCGCTCCGAGGAAGTGTAAGGTTGACTCTGAACCGAAGGAGCAGGCTCCGAAGTAGATGTGGGAGCCGAGCTCACACGAGCTGAAGCACCGAGAGGGAGAGTCAGATTGGAAGAAAAACCTGGGCAACTATCACTCCCGGAGTCAACCAGTAAGTGTTGGCTCCCAGACCCCTTGGCTCCAGACTGAGCCGATGAAGTTAAGAGTTATCGGTTCCGAGGAAGCAGGAAGAGTTCTCAGAACTGAGGGTTCCAGCACAATATGACTTGAAACATTTGACTCCGAAAGTGAAGCAGTTGGAGGAGGAACAGTCGACTGAGGCTGGGACGGATCGGAAACCTTTGGGTCCAGAGAGGCTAACATTTTTGCCAGCGACGGATTGCAGAGCAGCTGCTTCACCACCCGCTGTACATCTTCTGGGTGGAGATAGATGGAGATCTCCTCCTTTCCAAAACAGAAGATCTTAATGTTGGTGACACTGGTTCCAAGATAGGTGAATGTCGATAAAGAAGATTGCCTCGGAGCCGATGAAACAGACGGCACCAAGACCGAAGAAGCAGAATCGGAGCCAGAACTCTTTGGCTCCATCGCTTTTGACTTTTTTTGTCAGTTTGAAGCAGGAGCCGATGGAGATTTCCTTTTTTGATTTTTAGAGACCGTCTGACCTTGTTCCAGCTGTTCCTGGAAGGAACTTCTCATCAGACCCCTATCAATAAGTTTTCTTTTGCGTTCATTAAGAACCCTGGTGCTGAACGCATGACAAAAAGTACAGGGTTCTTGCCAATGAGCTTCTCCAAGACAGTACACACAACTTATGTGACTGTCGGTCAACGACATCTTCTGAGAACATTTATCACACTTTTTGAAGCCAGAAGGGTGGTGTTCTCTATGTTCTCTATCTTTATCCTTATCCTTTGACATTTGCAAAGAAACAAATACAACAAAAAGGTACAACTACAAAGAAAAATAAGCTATGTACTCACCATAACATTCCATGTGAGTTGTTCCATCTCGCCTTCATTCTTCACTGATGGGTTCGGAGCCGATCCTCGGCTCTGACATGGCCGACTAGCAAGCTCAAAGTTCTCCAGTAGCTCGAGACCCCACCCCGTATCCCACAATGCACTGCTGGAATTACCTCAGATCTTGTTTGCTGCGTACCATAGAGAAGTACAATAATTATTCTGCCTAGGAATGAAGACACATTGAAAAACCAGGATGAAGACAGCCTCCAGGTCAACTGCCAGCCAGGAGGGGGAAGGAGGGAGGGATGTGAGAATGAAGGTGAGATGGAACAACTCACATGGAACGTTATGGTGAGTACATAATTTCTTTATGTGAAGTTGCTCAATCTCGCCGTTCATTCTTCACTGATTGGCAGTGTCCCTAGCACCCTGATCTTAGGTGGCTCACGGAAGTACACTCTTCAGAGAACCACAGAACCAAATGAAGCCCTGTCTCTGGAGGCCTTATCCACTTTGTAATGAGTTATAAAAGTGTGAGGTTTAGACCATGTGGCTGCTGAACAGATGTTGTCCAAAGGTAATTTTGCTTGAAAGGCTGAAGAGGTAGAAACTGCTCTGGTTGAATGAGCCTTTACTTTACTAGACAAGGGCATGTTATGACAAGAATATGTGTAGGTGATACAATCCAACAGCCACTTAGACAGGGTTGTTTTAGCAACTGGTTTACCTTTCCTGACCTCAGAAAAAGACACAAAGAGCTGATCTGATTTCCTAATGTCTTTTGTTCTGTCCAAATAAAATCTAAGTTGTCTATGAACATCAAGTTTATGCAACATATATTCCAATTTGTTGGTATGATTAGGGAAGAAAATGGGCAACTCAATGACTTGATTAATGTTAATCTCAAAACATACTTTGGGCTAAAAGGATGGATTTGTCCTGAGAGATACTCTGTCAGCATGGAAGACCATATAAGGGGGCTTGATGGAAAGGGCTTGGAGCTCTGACACTCTGCGGGCTAAAGTGATGGCTATTAAGAAGATAGTTTTCCATGACAGAAATTTTAGTTCACAAGATGATGCAGGTTCAAAAAGAGGAAGAATGATACGAGATAACATAAAATTCAAATTCCAGGGGGAATAAGGTGTCTTCAATGGAGGCCTCGTGTGAAAAGAACCTTTTAGAAAAGCCTTAGACAATTAGACAATTGATGAGTCATAATATTCAAACCATCGATTCCTAGATGAAAATTAGATATAGCAGCTAACTGCACTTGCACCGTAGCAACCGCTGCTCCTCTGTTGAAAATTTCTGTCAAGAATTGTAAGATAGAAGACAATGGCGCTTGGTAAGGGTCAATGCTGTGGGAAGAAGCCCAAATGGAAAATTTCTTCCACTTACTACGATACAATTTTCTAGTGGAATGTTTATAGGAAGCCAACAAAATTTGACTAGTGTCATGAGAAAGACTATAGAGCCTGGCTATACGGGGAATTGCAGCAGCCAAGCGGTTAGCTTCAGTGTCTGCAAGGATGGATGAAGATCCTCTGACGGATGTATCAACAAGTCTGGAACCGGGTCCAGGATCCATGGATCTTTCAGAATGTGATGGTAAAGAAACGGAAACCAAATCTGCCAAGGCCAATTAGGGTCTATAAGGATGATTGTCTGTCCCAGCGACTTTGCTTTCTGTAAGAATTTGGGTAACAGGGGAATTGGTGGAAATGCATAGAGGAGACCCGGGGGCCAATCGTGAACAAGAGCATCCCTCGGGGAGTGACCTGGAGTGGGAATCAGGGCAAAATAGCTTCTGCATTTGTTGTTGATGTGACTGGCGAATAGGTCGCAGGAAGGCTGGCCCCATTTGCAGAAGATCCTGTCCGCAATCTCTTGTTTGAAGGACCATTCGTGGGGCAATAAAATTGCTCTGCTCAGTCTGTCCGCTATGACGTTAGATTTGCCCGGGATGTGCATTGCCAACAGAAAGCGCTGGGATGACAGTGCCCACTGCCATACTCTGAGGGCTTCTCAATAAAGGTGATAAGACTTGGTCCCTCCTTGCTTGTTCAGGTACCAGACCACTGACATGTTGTCTGTCTATATTGCAATTGTCCCTAGAGGAAGAGAGTTTTGAAAGTATTGCAATGCTCGAAGTACTGCTCTCATCTCCAGGACATTGATATGCAGATGTGATTCTTGATCTGTCCATGTGCCTTGGGCAGTCGTTCCCTGAAATAGCCCCCCCCCCCACCTTATCAAGGAAGCATCCGTGGTCACAGTGGCAACTGGAGGGGGGAGCATGAAGGGACGTCCTATTGTGACATGAAGAGACATCAAACACCACTGAAGATCCTTCTTGCAGGAATTTGTTATCAGGATCCTGTGACTCATTGGATGTTCTTGGTAAGACCATTGCGTGAATAGAAGCCATTGAAGGATTCTCATATGCATCCTTGCTAACGGGATTGCTAAAATAGCTGACACCATCAATCCTAGAACTTTCAATACCTCTGCAGCTGGTGCTCTTTTCTTTGATATCAGGGACATGATGTGTTGGCGAAGAATAGAAATTCTTTCTGGTGGAAGACGAAGAGTGGTGGTTGATGTGTCTAGTTCTGTCCCTATAAAAATGATATGCTGCGATAGCAACAAGGCAGACTTTTCGAAGTTGACTGTAATGCCTAGCTGATCGCAGACTGTCAGAGTAGCCTCTCTTACTTGAAGAGGTTCATGCCTGGTGGTGGAGGTAAGTAGCCAATCGTTCAAATACGGAAACACCTGGAATCCTAGACACCTTAGGTGAGCAGTGACTACTGCCATACACTGGTGAACACTCTGGGGGGCTGTAGTGAGACTAAAGGGCAGAGCTCGGAATTGATAATGATTGGCTCCCAGCCAAAAACGCAGGTGATCTCTGGATGGTCTGGTCATCTTTATGTGGTAATACGCATCCTTGAGATCGATCGAGCACATCCAATTGTCCTTCCCTAGAAACGGGAGTATGGACTGTAGCGTGACCATTCGGAACTTCTCTTTTCTCACAAATTGGTTGAGTCTGCTGAGATCCAAAATGGGTCTCCAGTCCCCTCTTTTCTTTGGAACCAAAAAGAATCTTGAGTAAATTCCGAATCCTGTCTGGTCTGCCGGGACTGGCTGGATGTCTCGTTTTTTCTAGCAATCTGCGTACCTCTATTGCTGCTTGTCCCATGTGACTGGGTGGAACGTCCAGGATTTTTTGATGGGAAGAGACTGGGTGGAGAACGGTATGAAATACCCTCTGGAAATGATACTTTGTACCCAATTGTCATTTGTTATATTTAGCCAGGCTTTTGGGTACAATGATAAGGGATCCCCGACTGCCTCCAGAGTAGGACAGCCGGGCCTCCCTTCAGTCCCACTGGTAGGACTGACCAGAGAATTAATCTCTGTCACCCTGCTGTTGCAGACCCCCTCTGCCACGAGGGCGGCGTCTTCCATTCAAACCCCCTCCTCTGCCTCTGGAGGGGGGCTCTCCACGTTTGTCTTGAAATGCTCCTTGGGCTTTCTGGAACCACATCTTTCCTCCCCTCTGATCTTTAGGAAAGGGTCAAGTGGGGGTGGAAAAACAGACTCCGATGGCAGACAGAGTCTTTCCTTCTTGCTCACACCTGGTCAAAGTCTCCTTCACCTTTGGCCCAAACAAAGATGAGCCATCAAATGGGGTATTAGTACAGGAAGACTAAGGGTTTCGTGAATGAACAGAGTCACATCCAGGCATGCCTACAAAGAGCGATTCCTGTACCTGCGGCTCTACTTGAAGCATCAGTTGCGTAAGATACGAGACGCATGGACGAGTTGACTATCGAATTGAGGGTAGAGAACTGAGTGGCAATCTTGTCGGATACACTTGAAGCTACGGCACCCTGAAACGTATCTCCCAACTCCTTAAGGAGATCTCTCTGCAGTCTGGTAAAATGTCTCAAGTAGTTCAGTGATCTGAGTGAGAAAGTCACTGAACTGAACATGCGTTTCCCATATCTATCCATGATCCTAGATTCTCTGTTAGGAGGATGGATAGATGAGGAAGTCTCAGACATTTCCTTTATGGTGGCTGCCGCCACCACCATGGCAACAACAGGGACTCCCTTGGTCAAAAAGGACTTAACTACGGGGGCAGAAATAAACTTAATAGGTGTCCTAGGAACAGGTTCCATAGATTCTGGTGACTCCCATGCCCTACAAGAGACCAGGTCCATAAGATCATCGTAAGGCGGAGATACCCAAGAGGTGGAAGGTTGAGACCCGAACCCCTTCAGGAGAACCGACTTGTCCTCAGTAGGGCTCTTGGACTGCCAATCACCCCTCTGCCTAAGAATTTCAAGAATCTCCGCAAAGGAGATGTCCTCAGAGGGGATCTAGGGGACCCTTCTGATTCATCCAAGTCGGTGTCCGATGTGAGAGATGCCTGGGGTGAGTCCAAATGCCTCCTCTTGCATAACAGGGTCTCTACGCTTGGGATGACTGGAGGAGACAGAAACTGACAGGCACTTTAGGGAAAAAAGAGGCCAGACCTTGAGATGAGGAAGTCTTAGGAGACAACACTCGCCTCATGGCTTTGAATGCACCTCGGCTCCGATGAGAAGGAGTAGACGGATCCGACGGAGCCGTCATCTCCTCCTGCACCGAAGCCGTGGGCTCCGAGCTCTAGGCAGGAGCCGAGTTCACCCGAGCCGAGGCCCCGAGAGGAAGAGTCGGCACCAACAAGTCGGTGCGGCTATACTCCCCGGACCCGACCGGAGAGTGTCGGCTCCTAGAGTCCCCGGTCGGCACTGAGAATGTCCGAGCAGATGGAGCCGACAACACTGGAACAGGTGTCGGTTCCAAGGGATCTACAACGATCAGGTCAGCCTCCTCCGGCTCTGAAGGTCTGGTATGGCTTGGAGGAGGAGCAGACAATTCAAGAGTAGTGGTCTTTGGCTCCGATGGCTGAATTTGAGCCAACAGCAATTTAGCTAGGCCTGGTGCCTTTAAGAGTTTCTGAACCAGCCGGTCCATATCCAGATCAGAAAGGCTGACAGAGGACCTGGAAGAGTGAACAGATGGAGCCAACTGGAGCAATATGGATGGAGGTTTTTCGGCAACCGGTTCCAGAGTAGTGTCCCGGTTCCGAAAAGAGCAGACTGTCAGTTCCGAAGGCAGTGGAGGCGAAGTCACCACACTTTCTGACCTTTTCCCTTTTTTTGACCTAGATTCAGTGGAAGATTTGGATGATTTGCTGGCTCCATCCTGGTCAGATAATGCCTCAGAAAAGGGGTGTTTGATAATACCCCTATCAATTAACTTCCTCTTCCTTTCTGCTAGCACTCAGGTGGAAAAGGAGTGACAGATACTGCATGACTCTTGCAGGTGCACCTCACCCAAACAGTAAACACACTGTACATGGGCATCTATGACTGACATTTTCTGTCTGCAGTCTGGGCATTTTTTTAAACTCAGACTTTGGATGTTTGTCTTTTTCTTCACACATTTTACAATTTCCACTAAATGGAACACACTATTTAACTAAGAGCTATTTTAGAAATCTTTATTAACTAACTCACATACAGCCCAAAAGGGGCAACTAACAACTATCAATATAAACAAGATTAAGTAATCCAATAACAATAGTCCCAAACAGGGAATACTGACTAACAAGTAAAGAAAGGGATCCTAAGGCCAAAGGCAAAGAAAGATTTACTGAGGAAAGGGGGTTGAACACAGAAAAACAACTATCTACTGGCTAGTAATATCTATTATTAAAAATAGATCAAAGGTATATAAAATTTGAAAAATATAACTTGCTAAAAGTTGAAAACTCCCAAGAAAGTCTCGAGCAACGCTGGAAACCATGAGATCCGTGCCACGGCAAACTAGATCTGAGCCAGGTAATTCCAGCAGTGCATTGTGGGATAAGGGTGGGGTCTCGAGCTACTGGAGAACTTTGAGCTTGCTAGTTGGCTGTGTCAGAGCTGAGGATCAGCTCCGAACCCATCAGTGAAGAATGAACGGTGAGACTGAACAACTTCACATGAATTAGTATTATTTATTTAATATATCTATATATATATATATATATATATAGAGAGAGAGAGAAGAAAAACTAGCACACAAGAGGAAGGCCCTCTAATTTAAATGGGCAACTACGGCCCTCTAACTTAAATGGGCCGTACAATCCTAAGAGAAAAGGAAAGGGAATTCTAACACTCACGCAATCACTCGAGAATAATAAAAGTACAAACTATTATTGAGAAAGAATAAAAAATATAGCAAAAAAATTCCACTTAGCCAACGAGCCAGTAAAGAAGACAACCTCGAAGCTTTCGCGGCAAACGAGATCTAGGGAATTGCCGTGGTGCACCATGGGATAGGGGATAGCCTTGAGTCAGTAAAAGCTCTCGAGCTTTAGTATCGGCCGAGTCTAAGCCGAGGTTCGGCTCCGAACCCATCCAGCAAGAATCACGGTGAGATAGGACAACATATCATTGGTTAAGAATCAATACATGGTATAGGACAATCAAAAAATATTTAGAGAAATTTTAGACAGCTTGTAGAGAAATTAAAGGTAAGTTAGTCTAATACAAATAGGAATTACAATATGAAGTGAGGGAAAAACAGGCTTATGGTATATTTTAGACAGAAAGTCAGGGAAGAGAATTATATAGCAGTAAGGAAAAATTGATGAAGGGAGAGTAAGGAGGTATAAGGAATGAAAAAGTACTTGTTCACATTTAGGGATATAATTTATCCTATTTTTCAGCAAGAACAGAGACAGATTTTAGCTAGGAAGTCTTTCAGAGTGGTTTTGAAAAATGGGAAGGAGAGTATATACATGATGGACACTAGTAAGGAGTTCTAGGCCTTAGCAACCTTGTATAGGCAATGGCAAGCAGATTTGCTAGGATTTTAGACAGACAGGAGTTTTTGGTCAGTGGATCACAATGACTGACTGGGAAAATAGTTGTGCAGAATGTTTTTTAGTGCTGGACAGGCAGATAGATGCTGGATAATTTTACAGGTGGTAATAATTTGTGTATATGTTAGCTGATGTGGTAGTTCTAACCAATTTAGGCTTTTCAGTGCTATACAGAAGTGGGTACTGAAAGGGGTATGTGCTGCAAATTTAGCAACTTTGTTATACCACTGTTCAAGTTTTAATTTTTGTGAAGCCTTGAGATTAGTAAGGATGGGAATGCCATAAAGAAGAGTGGAAAGGAGATAAGTTGTGGCAAGTGTAGTTTTAATTGCGTCGGTGAGAAAGTTTTTTGACTCTGTAGCATGTCCCTAGCTTATGATGAGTTTTTCTTATGCAATTTTGTTTATGGAGGTCGAATGTAAGAATATCATCCACTATTACCCCCAATAGTTTGCTATGAAAAGTGATTTCAGCGGCTGTATTATCAAGATAGAGACGACTTTAAATTTTGTTTTTTCATGAGAGGGATTTGGGGGGAAAAGTAGTAATTTGGTCTTTTTTTGGGGTTGAGCATGAGTTGTGAGTTACAAAGCCATGTTTCAGTGGCTGTTAAAGCTTCTTAAGTAATTTGTTCATAGGTTCATAGGTTGGTACTAGGCTATTGGTCCTAGAACCTATGCAAGCCTAGCCATAACAATTCCCTGGCTATTTCTTCCCACAGTATTTACTTCCCTGGACTCCCGTCTAGCAGGGCGACTGACGTGATCCCCAGGGTGAATCTCCTATCTCCCATCAAATCATCAAGGTTCCTTTTGAAGAGGGCCAAAGAGGCACTCTGCTTGATATGTATGGGCAGTATATTCCAGAGACTCCCCAGACTCTGGAATATACTGCCCATACATGTCAAGCAGTATATTCCAGAGTTTGGAATATAGTGCTTGACTTGTATGGGCAGTATATTCCAGAGTCTGGGGACTCTGGAATATAGTGCCCATACATGTCAAGCAGTATTTTCCAGAGACTCCACAGACTCTGGAATATACTGCACATACATGTCAAGCAGTATATTCCAGAGTTTGGAATATACTGCTTGACATGTATGGGCAGTACATTCCAGAGTCTGGGGAGTCTGGAATATACTGCCCATGCATGTCAAGCAGTATATTCCAGAGTCTGGGGAGTCTCTGGGTCAGGAACCTATCCCTCCAGCATATTTTATTCATTGTGATGACAAGGTTTAGATCCCTGGAGCATGTGTCTCCAAGGGATTGGGATTTATTTAAGTGTAGCATGTCCAACAGCTCTGGCTTTGATATGGCCTTGTATGTTAAGCAGAGATCGCCTCTGAGTAGACGATATGTGACAGAGTATAGGTGGAGTTTTTTAGATGTTCAGCATACAGCATCTGCTTCAGGCCTGCGATTCTTTTAGTGAGGTATTTCTGCGGCCTTTCTAGTTGTTGCAGATGTCTTGAGAGGTACATACCAAATGGGGCGTTGTATTCTATAATGGGTCTAATGAGGGATGAGTACAGTGGGACAATGACCTCTTTTTTTCTGGATGAAAAGCCCTTAGTGATGAAGTGTGACACGTAGAAGGATTTCCTGACTGTTGTGGCAATGTGGTTGTCGAAGTTGAGACCACTGTCCACCTGTGTCCCTACGTCTCTTCGTCTCTTATCACACTTTCTGTGTTTAGTGTACTGCCACCTATGTGGCATTTCACGGGTACATGTTTTTTCCCAAAGGGGATAACTATACATTTCTTGGAATTGAGCTTGAGCCTATGGCTCTGGCACCAAGCATCTGTTTCTGTAAGGCCCTTTTGTAGAAGATCTACATAATTTGGTGATTCAATAATGGCTCCCAGTTTGCAGTCATCTGCAGACTTTGTTAGCCAGAGTCCCTTAGTGTTGGCCTGTACTTCAGAGAAGTAGATGCCAAACAAGAGCGGTCCCAGAACTGAACTCTGAGGTACTCCACTTGTCACTTGTCTGGAGCTGGATTTGGAGTCGGCTACTTTTACAGTGCAAGTTCTGTCAGTAAGCCAGTTGGCAATCCACCGAGTGACGTAGGGATTAATGCCCAGCTTAGTAAGTTTGTCTATGATTCCAGAGTGGGGGATGATGTCAAAGGCCTTCGCGAGGTCCAGATAGGCTGTGTGGACCACCTTACCCTTGTCCACGACTCTGGAGACTGATTTGAAGAAGTGAATCAGGTTCAGAAGACAAGATCAGCCCTTCACGAACCCAAACTGTGTGGAGTCCAGTGTTTGAAGGTTGCCAATGTCTTGTTTATAAGTTCCATGATAATACGTTCCATGGCCCTGCAGATCAAGCTCATCAGACTGATGGGGTGGTAGTTCCCGGGATCCAAGGTGGATCCCCCCTTGTGGAGTGGGATAACTGTAGCTGTGCACCACTCAGTGGTCATGAAGCCTGAGGTGAGGGTATGATTAAACATACACTTAGGTGAGGTGCCAGTTCATTTTGTAGTTCATGTAGTACACGGCCTGGGATGTTGTCTGGTCCCGTAGATGCTGTATTCTTAGCTTTTGAGAGTGCGTTTTTTTCCTGTGTGGCCGTTATTACCAGAATTTGACAATCTTTTGGCATTGAGATAGGCCTTTTAGGGGGTGAGAGGGGGGTGAAGTTTGCACTGACTCGATCTACCAGGATATTGGCAATATCCTTGGGATCAGTATATTTAATACCATTCTGTTGTAGCTCAGAGCAGATCTGAGCATTGCATCTAGATTCTTGACATAGATATGGAATGCCTTGTGGTTGTCTTTGGAATCTTTGGCAATTTTATTTTCATAACTAGCTTTGGAGGATTTTATGAGGGATCTCAACTTCTTACTTGAGGTTGGTAAGGGAGTTTTTTTTGCATCCTGGGATTTTCCTTTTTTCTGCAACAGTTTCTTCCTTTTGTTGTAAAGTTTGTTTATGACAAGAGACCACCATACTGGCTTCCTTTTTTTGGAGGACAGAGTCTTCGTTCTATTGGGGATGGCACGATTCATGCATGAGTGGATGTGCTCGTACAGTGCCTTAGCGCAGGATTCAGCAGTCGAACTTTCAGTTCCCGTCTGCATGGGTGTCATGAGTCACTTATGACTTGAGTAGCATGAAGTTGGCTTTGG